>NW_028248619.1:0-668070 GCF_964263255.1 Lissotriton vulgaris
CTTCAGCAGCGAGTCGAGCCAGTCGCCAGCACAGTCCGGTCAGTCAAAAAAGAAAGTTCGCTCTTGATACTCGACGCGAAGTCGAGCCGGAAATAGCATCCCATACTTAAGTCCCAAGTCCCGCAAGCGCCGTTTCACTCCCTGGATCCCCATCCTTTGTCGCTGGACTTGAGAAGTGAAATCCGGATATATGGAGACTGAACTGTTCTCATACTTCAATGGGCCGTGCCTACGTGACGCCTGGAGGATAGCGTCTCGATCCCGAAAGTGGAAGAGCCTAGCGATGATAGGCCTCGGGGGAGCGCCCGGTTTAGTCTGTCCACCCGGGAAACGATACGCACGCTCAACCGCAAAGAATTTGCTGAGTGCGGCGGGAGCGAGGTGGGTGACGATCAGATCCTCCACTAGCAGGTCAACGGTGGTGGTGCCGTGGCTCTCAGGCACACCGACCAAGCGAATGTTGTTACGCCGGGCCCTATTTTCATATTCGTCCAGACGTCTGGCCATCATATCGTGCGATGATCGCAGGTTACCAATCTCCGACTGTGCGTCCGCCATATCAGTGACAAGACTGGAGGCCTTAAGGTCCAAGGCCTTGACCCTCTCGTTGGTCTTAGCCAAGTCCGCTCTAATGAGAGTGACATCAACGGCCACCGTGTCGATCTTGGACACAATAGCCTCATATTGCAGCCCCATATCAATCTTCATCCCAGTGATGGCGTGCATTAGGTCCTGGAGCGAGACCTCCGATGACGCCACAAGGTCCGTCCTTGGGTCTTCAAGACTACGGCCAGCACCACCGGGGGAACCCCTCGGTTGTGTGTATCGATCCATAACATTAGTTTGAACGGGTCCCCCGCGGGTCGGCACCTTTGTCTTGCGCTTCTCGGCTTCAGGTTTTGTCGCCATATTGGAAGCCGCGCCCCGAAGGGGCCCTCTGGACCTGGTGTAAATGGCAAATATCGTTGAGTTGCCAAAGCGAAATTTCGGTCCAAAATCGTAGACTGTGAGACTAGGGATATGGCCGGAAAGCACAGCGGGCCAAGGCCACGCGGCTCGAAATCAGGATCACTTTCAGAACAGTCAATTGGGAGGTCGAGGAGAAACCGAAACTGAAAGTAACAATGTCACCGGTGGGAAGGATGTACCTTCACCGCTATTGTTGACTTACTCCTCGGCCAGCCAGAGCTTCAGAGACCGGGGGCAGGCCAGAAAGTTGAAGACGATGTAAAAATGGTTCCTGAAGTCCGATTTCAGTTCTTGAAAGTGTATTAGGATCAGCAAGAGTAGATCTTCAAAAGCCCATATAGAAATTCAGGATATTTGCGAGAGGGCGGCGCGGGTCACGGGAGCCCTCTGCTTACGCGACCATCTTGGATGCCCGCGTAGCTCCTCCCCTCTGTATTTACTTTTAACCTTGACTCTTCCATGACGATTGTGAGTCATTACATGTAATTAAAATTCTGCTTGATAGAGGGAGAAGTTAAGAGAGAACTGAAAAGTAGAAGGTAAAGAAACTTAAAATAAAAGATACAGTCTGTGTGAAATTGCATTTTATGCAATATCTGTATCAGCTTAGGCTTTGTAGACATGTTATGTGGGGCTACTGGTTTGAAAATGATAATTATATGGCACAATTTCCTTAATCTGTACTTAGAGACTGCACCCACAAAACCCCTTGCCTCTACATCTGCTTACCTAGACTTAGCTTGTGATGTAGTGCTTAGGTCAATGTAGTGGATGTGATTATTGTTGTAGTGAGATGTAACACATGCAAAATAGTTAGGGTGTGTTTTGTTGTGTTGGGATATTGTATTTGTGGAAGTGATGGCGGGTGCTATGACTGAGAATTTTGTTTTTGGGTGAACAGGTTGACCGCAGCACGTGGTCTGGTGTGGCATGTTGGCGTTGTGTATTTGGATTATGGAAGAGGTGTGAAGTAGGGGCATAATATAACCCCCGCAGTCCCTGCGGGCGGGGGTGCCTGAGCTTCAGGGGGGGAACCCTCAGCAAAAGTGGTCTGTAGTGGGCCGGGGAGGGGGCCACCTCCATGCACTTTGCAAGGGGGCCCCCTCAAGTTTTGTTACTTCACCGGTGCGAGGACGGACCATGTAGCGAGTGTTATTTTGTTGATAATTCTGGTTGGATATGTGTGTGCATGATGAGGTGTAGGGGTGCATAGTTTGTAGGGATTGATCATTATGAGGTTTAAGGTGATGGAGTAGTGTAGTTAAGGCGAGGTAAACTGTGGTGTCATAGTATTGGGTGTTGTGCAGGGGAGTTTTGGAATGATGTGTGCTGGTTTTATTTCCAGATTAACTGTGGGGGAGCATGTAAGTGGTGGAGATGATCTTGAAGTGTAGAGTATTTTATAGAGTAGTGGATGTACTTAAAGAGGTGAGACGAGTTAGTGTAAAAGGATGAGAATTGGGAGCTTAAGTTGAACTTATGGGACAAGTGAAACTATGTGAATGAGGGGTTGTGCTTGAGAGCAGTCGGCGAGGTAAGTAAGGAGGTGAGTGAGACAAGTGATTTTGGTGTGAAGAAAAATAAAAGGAGTGGAAGCTCTGGGCAGTGTACAGGGGTTTCAAACATAGTGAATGTATTTTTATAGGAAGTGAGAAATTGGATAGATTGGTGGAACTGGGATGGTTTGGGATGGTGTTTGGTGTGTGTGAGAAATTGGGTTGTTGGTTGAGTGGGGTGCCACCCTGCTCAAGCAACAGCCGCAATCCCTGTCTGGGTGAAACACAAAAGTTACTAAATTAACATGTGCTTAACTCTGGTAGCTTGGCACAATAGCTGTCAGGCGTAACTTAGATGCAACGTGTAAAGTATTTATGCTGCGCACAAACTGTAATAAAGTTAAACACAACACAAGAAAAATTCCACACCAACATAGAAAAATAGAGTACGTTTTAATAAATTATTTGCCACCAAAAAGATAAAAATCCTATTAGTAGAACCAAAGTCATGACATTTTTAAATTTAAGGTAAAAACTAGTGCCTAAAAGATCAGAGCGGCAACCATAGGCAACTAGTGGTGCGGGACCGGGTCAAAGTAAAAAAATATGGCTGATCGCGATGGATGGCGAGCCACTTACCTTCAGATTTAGAAGAAATTTCAATAAAAATGTCCTTGGGGGTATAGTTCAGCCGGGCATGGCTGCAGGAATGTCAGGGGAGGAGGTGTCATCGTCGAGAAGTCCCTGGATGAAGTTGCAGTGAAGATTTCTACGTTCAGACTTTGGGGCCCATTAGGATGGCAGGCGGATCGCCCCGCCAGGCCGGCGGTAGCCACTGCCGGCCTGGCGGGGGTAATCTGCCCGCCATCCGTGCACAAATGACCCCCCGCCATATTAACATGGCTGGGGGGTCCGCGGCGGACGGAAAGACCGTCCGCCGCTTTTCTGCCCAGGTCACCTTGCGACCGGGGCGGAAAAGAGTTTATATGGTGGTGGTCTATCAGTCACCGCCAGCCATATTACAATGGGCATTTAGCAATGCATGCAGAGTCTGCTTTGGGGGCCCGTTGCGGGCCCCCAAGGACTACGGGGGTGGGGGGTGCACATAGGGGGTACCTATGGTACCCCCCCAGCATTTCAAAGAACAACGTGGCAGGCACCGCGCGGTGCCTGTCACGTTGTGCTTTGAAATGCATAACATGTATCTTTGCCATTGCGGCGGGCGGTGCTGATGTGCCCGCCACTGCGGCGGGCGCATCAGCACCGCAGGACAGCGGTGCTGATGGTCCGCCCGCCATCCTAATGGGGGCCTTAGTCTCTGTTTTGGAAGTCGAAAATCTCAAGCAGAACCGAATCCAATGAGAGCTCCACAACCCCTTTGGTGAAGGTCCGCTGAACAGGATTTATTGTGGTGGAGACATATGCAGTGGGAAATGTTGCAAAGTCAGGCTAAATGGCAATGCAAATTGGGCAGATAGACAAGCAGGTTGGTCCCGGTCTCCTTTCGGTTCTCAGAACAGTTTTTATCCAAAGATTTTTGAAGTCCCAAGTTTTGGATTTTTGGCTTTTTGGGCACCCTTAGCGCTACCACCAAGGGTCAAAGACCGGAGTGTCACCAATAGTAAAACTTAAAAGTACATGTCCAACTTTTTAATTACAATGCACCCTGCCCTATGGGCTACGTATGGCCTACCTTATGGGTGACTTATAAATAATAAAAGGGGAGTTTAAGGTTCGGTAAGGTTGTTACTTTGTCAAGTCGAATTGGCAGTTTAAAACTTCATTCAGGCTGCAATGGCAGACCAGTGACATGTTTTAAGGAACTATTTAAGTGGGTGGCACAATAAGTGCTGCAGGCCCACTGGTAGCATTTAATTTGCTGTCCCTGGGTATATTATATACTACTTTACTAGGGCTTTCATACGTACATTAAATATGCCAATTAACTGTAAGCCAATGTTACCATGTTTTAGTGAGTGAGCACAAGCACTTTAGCACTGGGTAGCAGTGGTAAATTGCACAGAGTCCCAAGGCCAACAAAAACAAATTCAACAAAAACAGGAGCTGTGAAGGCAAAGAGTTTGGGATTGACTTTCAGAGAGGGTCAAGTTCAGCTGTGTGGGAAACGGGTAATGAATGGTAAGGATCGATACGATGAAGGTGATCAGGGGATGGGATAGCGTTGGTGGAAGAGCTTTTGGAAAGCAATAGTGGTGGAAAGTAAGATGAATGTATACTTCCGGGAGAGCAGTGCAGTAGAGAAAGGGGTGAGGGGGTGAGAGGTTTCAGGTTGACAGCATGACTGTTGTAGATCTAGGGAGGTGGGAATGAAATCAGACATGCAGCTGTTGAGAAGTAATGGTATATGGGTTTTGGTTAATCGTTGGGACTGGCTTAAAGAAGGAGACCGTGTAAGGGAGATTACAAAAGTGGTGAAGTGATTGTTGTAAATTCAAGTAGTGCTAGATGTAAGGAAGTGTTAAATTTTGACTTTTGTATTTGGTTGCGATGGCAGAATGAATGGGAGTGGGATGTGAGGGGGAGAGGTGTGTGCTTATTAATTGTGTGCGATTGTATGTGGATATTTTCATGTGGTGCTTGAAGTGTGTGGTGGAGTATGTGGTGTTTAAGATCAGTATGAGCACTAAAGGGCGACTGTATGTCGGTTTCATGTTAGTTCTGTTCTAGTTTATGTGTGAGAGTGAGTTTGATAACCTGGTGTTAAGAGGTAAGGTTGAACCAAGAAGATTTAATTATTTTTCGAAGGTCAGGTAGTCATGTGTTGTGTTCCTCCAGTTGTGCCCCTCCAGTTTGGTTCATCTAGAATGGTATTTTATTTTACTAAGAGAGTATTGCTAAATCATTCTGCACACACTTGTTGGTGTTTGGAATGCTTGGTGTTGTGGAATTCTGGAACAATGCTACGAAAGGTTCTTTGCGTGTTGGAATTTGGGCCCATTCTATGAAAGGCCCTTAATGTGATGCATAAAGCTTTGAACTTCTCCTGTGGTTTGATTGGTAATCAGAGAAGAGTGCATTGCGCTTAGTCGCCACGTCAGGGGTAGTAAGCGCTATATGAAGACAATTACAATAATGTTGGGAACTTTATGGTCTCTGAGGTTTGTGTGTGGCACAAAACTAGTGTTCTAGTGATCCTTTGTAGTTTTCTTGTCATTTGTGCTGGTAGGCATTGGAATACACCCATGGCCCGTGCAGGTAAGAGCATGGGGCAGTGGGGCTGGGGGAGGAGGATTCTGATGGATGATGACGAGTTAAAATGAATTATTCATTACATTTTCCTTTGTCATTGTCCGTTGAAATCTCCCCACCACTCGGCCCGACCGCTCGTACCGGCATGGGTCGTGGCTGTCGGAATAGGACATTTAGGCTGTCGAGTCATGAGAAGGTTATGGTTATCAAGGTGTGTGGTTTTTGGTAAAGACTAAGGAAGGAAGAACGTGGAGTTGACAGAATCATGTTTGGACTCTTTTTTTAAATTGTTTTGAGCAATGTTATTCTCCTGTTGCATTTTAGAATCCACATTATGCCATTCATTGTACCCAAATCTCCTCAAGGGGAACCCACACTTCTAAAACTAGTCTATGATTGCTATCATTTTATGATCAAACTTATTTACACAGTGTGCTTTATAAAGGTCTATAAGCCACTTCAATAAGCAGTGTTTCTTGGGGGGCATTTGCCATACTGCGTATAAAGTAGTGTTTCTTTGTTGGCAATTCCTTAGAAAATTTACTGTCACAGCTCTCATTAATTGTGGCAGAGCGGAAAGTGTAGGCCATCCCAGCAGAGAGAGTGGTTTGTTGGCAGAAGGATTTGGCTGCTGATTGGTGATATAATGAGGGGGTTCCTTCATGAATTAATGATGCCCACTACAAACATTCAAAAGACACACAATTGATGGACGGAATGCCGAAAAAATTGGAACATTCACCCCCAGGCAAGAGATCTGGGTTAAAGCCATCACTCTTTTGCTCACCATACCACCCTAGTTTAGACCTGGCCATATGCAAATCAGTCTTGACCCTGTGCCTCATGGGAACAGTCCAGCCCAAACTGCCAAGACTGCAAACATTCGGCGGCTTTGATGTGTATTACTGACCAGAGATTAAAATATCACTGAAACTATGCCCACCAACCAGCACGGGTGTACTTTATTCAACCCACGTTTTCCAGTAACTGCTAATAAAGGAAAACACTGACTTAGGGACTGGTAACCATCTACTAGACCATGTGGGGCCCCATAATAAATCTCCACAGGATGGTGCATGTGACTGCACTACACTTCTTTCCTTCACTTCCAAACATACCATCGGAAGAATCCATTGAAACACTGCTCAGAACTTCATTCATGCCACTAAACTCTTTCCTCATAGGCTAAGTTGCATTCTTACACTTCTTCAAGGAGGCATCCTTGCTCTGTCCATCAACTAAATAGACAAGTTTGAAGGCTATGGAGGAGGTGGGGTGGGCTGGAGCTTGATTGAAGCACAGAGAATGGGAGCCTACTGAGACTCCTACTCAAAAGTTTGAAATCCTACAGAATGCCTGTGAAAATGTTGATCTGAAATTATTGAAGAATCTGCAGAAACGTGATCCCCCAACAATTTGGATGTTTAGAGAGAAAAAAGTAGAAGCATCATTGGTGTAATCGAGCTTAGAAGGGTTCTTACAAGGGCTATGCAGTGCTGACTTTTTAATTGCAGTAATACTGCTTTGTTTTTCTATATATCCTTTAATATCATACCATGTAATGTGCTACTATATTCCACTATAATGGTTCTCAATGCACTGGTCTTGGAAGAATGGAACACCGAGATGTCCTTTCTGGGAGTAACTTTCATGACTAACTGGCTGCTCCAATGTTGATGGAGAGAGTTTAACTTGCGGTGTGCCCTGCCGGCAGGAAGATCAAGACTAGCAGGCCCCTCGAATCCTAGATATTTCAAGAAGAGTGTGCCAGAGGTAAAACTAAGGAACGCCGGCAGTACTTAATTTGTAAAAAGAACATAAATGCTGGGGCTCTGATCAGCAGGCAGCTTGCACCAGCTTATTTCTCCTGTTAGTGCCGTCTAAAACAGAACCAACAACAAACCATGAAAGTGGGGAGAGGGTGTGGCGTAATGGCCAGAGCGGCTGACTTCAGAGCTGGGGAACCAGGTTCGAGTCTCAGCTTAACCTCTGGTGATTCTGCACAATCACTTCATCTCCCCGTTAATGAATGTGTCCTTAACTTGTGCTTATGGAAAGTGCTGGTATTGATGATTAAGTGCCGGTGCTGAGCACCGGAAACCACCGGCTCAAATTAAGCACTGAGGAAGGATACACTATTTGGTCAGCTGGATCTATTATGTGCACTTTACTGTTTTGGCAAGACTTCTAAAGAGGTGGTCTTTTCTTGATATAAGGAGGAAAGATACCACTTTATAGGATATCTATGTACAAATGAGAAATTATGTTTATAGGTGAAGCATATTGGGTTTTTGGGAAAACACATCCCTTTACTTCAGAATAGAGTTGTCTGAGAGTAGTTTTGTGCATACTCCAAATGAATCAAACACGCTATGATTAATAATGGAATTGAGTTGTGGAACTGGTCTCTGTGATACAACAAAATGTAGTGGCAGAAAGCCCGGCACCAATACTAAAAGCCAGTGCTTAATGGGATGTTGTTCTGGAGGATGAAGTAATAAATGAGGAACAGCACTATCAGCTTTTTGTGCAGAAAGTGTCTTGTAAGACCCACCTTAAGATGCTCCAATAATCATATATATACCACTTGTGCAATCATTGATATGAAGCCAGAGGGGTCTGAGGTATGTGCCGGGTGCAGACTCCTGCAATCCATTGAATTGTTGTTCTCATGTTATAGGAACGTTTTGGGTGTCCATTCACACCAGAAGAAAATAATGATGGGATTGCAGATGGTAATGAATTTGCAGAGTCCAGGCTCCTCCCAAAAGGTACATTTGCCAGGGGTCTCCCCCCCCCCCCCCCCCCCCATCCCCCTGAGTGCTTTTGCAGTGGCAAAACAGATATGATAGTGGATTCTGCATACCTTTTATATTTGATATCTAGCTGCAGAGGCAGCTGAGGTAATGAAAGATTCCATCATCATGGCTGATTTTAGGAGTCCTTATAAGTTTCTGGTTGATGATGCAAAAGTGACTGTGTTTGGTGCAAGGTAGATGGAGTTTGAAGAGGAGGTTGTTGTGTTGGATGAGAGCTAGCATGAGACTTCTGTTTTTGCTGAGTTCAGAAGGGGGCAATGTATAGCCACCCAGTGACAAATGGCATCAAGGCAGCCTGATATCTGAGATTGTAAAAGGGAGAAAAGTTTGGAAGGAGAAGAATATTTGGGTGGTAGGAGAACCCAAAGGAGGGGTTATATCCACACGGGATAGTAGCCACACGGGGACTCCACTTGGAACCTTCACTGTGAGGATATGACTTTACCTTCACTGTGAGGACACGACTTTACCTTCACTATGAGGACATGAGTTTGCCTTCACTGTGAGAACATGACTTTACCTTCACTAGGAGGACACGACTTTACCTTCACTATGAGGACATGACTTTACCTTCACTGTGAGGACACAACTTTACCTTCACTATGAGGACATGACTTTACCTTCACTGTGAGGACATGACTTTACCTTCACTGTGAGGACATGACTTTATCTTCACTGTGAGGACTTGAGTTTGCCTTCACTGTGAGGACACGACTTTACCTTCACTAGGAGGACACGACTTTACCTTCACTATGAGGACATGACTTTACCTTCACTATGAGGACATGACTTTACTTTCACTGTGAGGATATGACTTTACCTTCACTGTGAGGACATGAGTTTGCATTCACTGTGAGGACATGACTTTACCTTCGCTAGGAGGACACGACTTTACCTTCGCTATGAGGACACGACTTTACCTTCACTGTGAGGACATGACTTTACCTTCACTGTGAGGACATGACTTTGCCTTCACTGTGAGGACATGACTTTACCTTCACTGTGAGGACATGACTTTGCCTTCACTGTGAGGACATGACTTTGCCTTTACTGCGAGGACATGACTTTGCCTTCACTCTTCCAGAAACTGAGAACATCAAATTACTTTTTTAGTGCATCTGCTCATGAAACAAAGCCTATATCTTTCCCAAGCACAACACAACCATATTTGTAGTTGGAATATGTTGTTCTGTGTAGTGCTACCCTTTGATGACAACAACGTAGTAACTTTAAGTTTTCTTTAAACTTGAATTACCATAAACGGCTAAGCAGAAGCTGTTAATCGTCAAGCCCTTTGGACTCCTGTGGACTGTGATCGATATTTTGGAGGACATGGCATTTTGTTGTTGAATTGTTCTCACTGTTGATTGTTGGTAGTTGCAAAGGTTATGTAATTTGTCGTCTGTTTTCTAATTGTGGGTGGTCCACGGTGAGAATGGTCTTGCCAAAAGTTGTGCCTTGATTCTGGGATGTAATAACCCTGAAGAATATTTGCAGGGTAACTGAGGGGTATTTAGATTTTTATGGACCAATCATGTTTCCTGCTTTATTCATGCATAGAGATTCAAGTATTTTTCCAGCCTTTTAGATGCACTGTTCTGTGTAGCTAATGAGTAAGCCGTACTCGTGGTCAGTGATGATCGGATTTGCCAAGGAGTTTAATGGCAGATACTGTTATCGCAGTGATGGGCTCTGCTAATGCAGGAGTAATGGTGTGGCTTCTAAATCAAAACTGCCATGGTGATGAGTGCAGCTATGAAAGCCTTCCAGATGAAAATGCTTCTCCAATTAATTAAAGGGATAATGATCTTCTCCTGCAGTTGTTAGCGGAATAGGATGTCTTGTGCGGTATATGGCAAGTTATCGAATCACTAATTTCTACCTTTGTTGGCTGAATAAATGTTGTCCGAGCAGGGATCTCAATATTCTCATAGATTAGAAATGTTATTTGTGGCTCAGTCTCTTCAGTTTTATGTGAATAAATGTAGAATAAAAATCCTGCATTCTGACAAATTGGTGATGTGAAGGAGAGTAAAAAAATCGGGGTAATTTTGTTGTATCGTTAACTTAAGAAGGACTTCTGTTAATAATTGTGGCTGACCTTGTAAAATCCAAACTTCTCCTTCAACCCTGATGTCTTGATTTTGCAAGGTTGCTCTACAAAATGCTCTTGACAAAATTGTGTAAAATATTCAAGGCAAGTTGTCGATACCCATCAAAAGGTGTTCTAGAAAATTCAGTAAAATATTTGTTGGGTTAGCCAACAAAGTTTTCAAGAAAAGTCTGTAAAATGTAAAAGATGTATTGCAATCCATCCCACGTGTGATCCATAAGGACTGAGGGTCTTATTCACAAACTGCATTTTGTAGTATGTTATTAGAACTACTAACGTACTACAAATTGCCATATACAAACCTACATGTGGCGGTTTTGCCCCTATCTCTCCTATCTTTTTCTGTGTGGCGATCTCTGCCCCACTCCAGAATCTCTGCACACGTAATTATACATTTTAGTAGTAAATATGGGAGAAAACCAGGAGAGGTTGGGTAGGGGTTTAAGAAGGGAGATACGCATACCCACACAAGAGTAGGTCCATTCCTATTTACAAGCTGCACTTCTGAAGTTACTACAGCCAAAAAAGAACCCAAATAATTGCCAATGTACCTCAGCTCAGAGCTGGCATAAATCCAGCCCCACAGATGGCCAACCACTAGGACTGCAACACTCTCTAATAGTAAATAATGGAGGCACGGACCCCGCAGGAAATTATGGTTAATGAAATTAACTTTTTTAAACTAGCTAAAAGTGGAAATTAATGTAATGTTAAATCATTTATTTAAATTTAAAATAGTTTGATAACCTTTTTAAAAATTAACGTAACATCAATATTTATCTATACTAATATAATAAAGAGAGAGCCCAAACCTTTGAGGCGGGTAATCTCAGGAACCACAGCACCAATCACAACACCCAATACAGCGTTGGAAAGGGCAGTTGCAGCAGAAGGACACAGGCTATGCAGACGCCCACCATATACATTTAAAAGGTAAAAGAACCGTGGCAGCAAAGTAGTCCCTTGTGGGCGTGTCTGCGTTGTGCTGTGGGCGTGTGCTGGGGGCGTGACAAACGCTGGGGGCGTGTGGTACGTTCCGCCCTTCATGCCATGTCTCATATTGTGTGCTAATCCCAGCCTGCTCCCTTTAAATACCCCTGCACTCCATAATCATAACCCACTCTTACTCCTTAAAATACCCCAACACCCTTAAACACTAACCCATCTTAACCCTATAAATATACCCTGTACCCCAAAACCCAAACCTATCCCTAAACCCTAATACCCCTGTACCTCAAAACCCAAACCTACCCCTGAACCCTAAAAATACCCCTGTAACCCGAAACCCAAATCTAGCCCTGAACCCTAAAAATACCACTGTACCACAAAACCCAAACCTACCCCAGAACCCTAAAATACCCCTGTACTCCAAAACCCAAACCTAGTCCTGAACCCTTAAAATACCCCTGTACCCCAAAACCCAAACCCACCCCTGAACCCTAAAAATACCCTTGTACCCCAAAACCCAAACCTAGCTCTGAACCCTAAAAATACCCCAAAACCCAAACCTAGCCCTGAACCCTAAAAATACCCCTTTACCCCAAAACCCATACCTATCCCTAAACCCTAAAACTACCCCTGTACCCCATAACCCAAAACTATATCTGAACACTTAAAATACTCAAACACCCCAAAACATATACCTCAGTACCCCCAAAACATATACCCCTATACCAATACTTACCTTATCCAAACATTAAAAAAAAACATGCTTTTACCATTCATGCATTTACGACGAATTTCGTTGTAAATGTATGCGTGGTAAAAGCATATAAAATGTAATGCTATGCGTTATAATTGCATTGCAGAGTCATCTTACTTTCGTAATGAAAGTATGCGGAGTGATGGTATGCGGAAAGAAAGTTGCAGAATAATGGGTGTTTACCCTCCCCCGGTAAGTACATTGGTGGCACGGCGGCCCACATCTCCAGCAACATACTCATATTTTTTCACCACCCATTTTAAAAATGCACAAGTCTCTCTCATTGATGGCCAGCACCGACATACACTTTAGACACACCTCCCGCCACAAGTTCTAGAATTGCGATCTTTAGAGCTGGGGAGCTACGTTCAAATCTCGGCATCAGCTCAACATCCTGTGATTCCAGGCAAATCGCTTTGTCTCCCCGTGCCTACCACAAATGAATATGTTCTTCTGTAATGTAAATTGTGCTCATGCCATGTTGTCGAGTTTGCGCTATATAATATTGCAAGGAAAAATAAAGTAGGGAAACTCGAGTTCACACACTACTGAACGCGCACGCTTAAGTGCATCAGCAGTGCACTGTGAATTGGAGCGTTTCACAGGCCTGTCACAGATAAGAAAATATATTTAAACGAAATCCTAAAAAACAATATACTACTGGCCGGCAGCAATTCATACTCGGACAACGTCGGGACGGGCTGCTAGTATATATATATATTCTCAAGTGTCACCCCGCTTAGCATCTCCGGTCCTGAATGCACCGCATTGCAGCATTCTGGGACTTGCAGTCCATCTACGAGGGATTGCACAGGAGAGCCCAATTACAACAGGGGGCGGAGCAAGGTGTTAACATCTACAACGAGGCAGGACTGCCTACGCCGCAGCAGACGAAGCACACTGAGAGGGGCGCTGAGGAAGGCTGACAAGCCGAAATGCATTCGCCTGGGACTTTCCTTCAATAAAGTGCTTCCTTAACCTCCCCCTTGGGTCACTGCTCTTTCTCTGTGGAGGAGGTTGTGGTCATATTTTCATGCGCTAAGCCAGAGCACATTACAGTGTACCCCCGTCGCACAAGAGGTCTGGACGTCCTGGCCCACTCTGCCGAGCATTGGCTCTGAATTGTGGTAGCAATTACGCCCAGTACCCACCACAACGCCAGGAGGAGACGGCGGTTAGGAGGTATTCAAACCTCCTTCTTGGGCAACATGGATTCCTGTGCCGGCCCCCGCAATGGATTTCTGGCGGAAGGGTTGCGGCGGTCATAAGGGGGAACTGAGGAGGCACCAGACTGTTGGACTGCTCCACCTCCTACATTGCTTTTGATGCTGTGCCTGTACTCAATTCCTGCTTTTCAAGTGTCACACCTCTTAGCATCTCCGGTCCTGAATGCACCACATTGCGGCATTCTGGGGCTTGCAGTCCATCTATGAGGCATTGTACAGGACAGCCCAATTACAACATGGGGTGGAGCAAGGTTTTTACATCTACAGCGAGGCAGGACTGCCTACGCCGCAGCAGAGGAAGCACACTGAGAGGGGCGCTGAGGAAGGCTGACAAGCCGAAATGCATTCGCCTAAGACTTTCCTTCAATAAAGTGCTTCCTTAACCTCCCCCTTGGTTCACTGCTCTTTCTTTTATTATTATTATTATTATTATTATTATTATTTATTTTTATAAAGCGCATAGTCACCCGGAAGTATCCCAGCGCTGAGGAACCTAAGAGACATGACTGAGGACTGAGTTAACGGGAGGAGCATAAGGGCTAGGGGAAAAGATGTGTTTTTAATCGTTTCCTGAAACGGAGGTGGTGGGGTTCCAGACGAAGATCTCGTGGGAGGGAGTTCCAAAGACGGGCCGCATGAACCGCGAACCGTCTTCCTCCTGATCGTGCTTTCCTAAACCTTGGGGCATTGATAAGGTTTTCTGCATTAGAGCGAAGGGTTCTTGTGGCTATGTAAGGGGTAATGAAGTTTCGGAGAATTGGAGGGCCTTGGTTATTCAGGGTTTTGTGCACCAAACACAGGGCTTTAAATTTAATTCTCTCCCTTATGGGGAGCCAATGCAGGAGTTTGAGGGCAGGCTTGGCCGAAGATCTGGCCGGGGTGTTGGTAATGATCCGAGCAGCGGTGTTCTGGATCCTCTGCAATTTAGTCAATGTTGCTTCCGGTGCACCCAAATAGATCGCATTACTATAGTCCAGTCTAGATATAATAAGACCCTGGACTAAAAGTTTTTGCGATTTCGGAGGAAGAAGGGGCAGGACTTTCCTCAAGGATTTAAGCAGACCGAAACAGGTCCCTACGACCTTTTTTGCTTGTGGGGCGAAGGAGAGCTCCGAGTCGATCCAGACACCCAAGCTTTTTACCTCTGTCTTTGGGTCTGGGGGGGGACCTAGACATGTTGGCCACATGTCCAACGGAAATGAGGTTCCTTTTGGGCCGAGTACAAGGACCTCGGTTTTTGCCCCGTTTAATTTTAGCGCTGATGTATTCATCCAGTGATGGACCTGCGTGAGGCAGCTAAGGAGATCGGCTTTCTGTTGTTGAGGGTGGGACAACGACACCACTAATTGGGTGTCATCAGCGTAGTTGATGACACTCACTCCGAAAGGGGTAATGACTTCCTCCAATGTGGACATATATATGTTAAATAATGTAGGGCTCAGGGAGGAGCCCTGAGGCACACCACATTGGAGGGGCATTTCGGAGGAGCGGGCGTCTTTCTCCCAGATCTGATAGGATCGTTGTGTCAAGAAGGATGAGAGCCAGGATATGGCTGTGCCTTCTAGACCAACTTTTGCCAGCCTTTCGATGAGGAGCTGGTGGTCCACGGTGTCGAACGCTGCACTAAGGTCGAGGAGGATCACTGCCACTGATCCTCCACCATCTAGCAGCGTTCTGGCTTCCTCTACCGCCGCCAGGAGGGCGATGTCCGTGCCCTGTCCTGGTCGAAAGCCCGTCTGAGAGTTTTTTAGCTTGTTGTTGGCTTCTAAATACTCTGAGAGTTTCTTATTGATGAGTTTTTCCGCAATTTTGCTTACTCCTGGGAGTAAGGAAATGGGCCGATAATTTGCCAGGTTATCAGGGTCCAGAGTGGGTTTCTTTAATAAGGCCTTTACCACTGCCTTCTTCCAACTCTGGGGCACAACTCCCTGTTGAAGTGACGTATTAATCAACTGGGTGAGGGCGGGGATGATGGAAGGGGCTACCTCTTTAAGCATCCGAAGAGGAGCAGGGTCTCTAGGGGAGCCACTTTTCATAGAGTTAAGCGTTGTTTGCACTTCATCTGAGGTGACCTGGCCCCATGTGGATAGGCCGGTGAGAGAAGTCGAATGAGGAGAAACGGTTTCTTCCCTCGGGTGCAAGGGGGGAATTGAATCCAGGATTAATTGTATTTTGTCCTGAAAAAAGTTAGCCAGTTGTTGGCATCTCTCTTGATCGGCTATAGGGTCAGAGGGGGGTCCATGATCTTGTACTGGTGGTTTTGAAAGTTCTTTCAGGATAGCGAATGATTCCTTCCCGGAGCCACCTGCTCTCTCTATTCTCTCCTGGAAGAACACGCTTTTGGTAATCCGGATAGCGGTTTTATAATTGAGAAGAGAAATGGAGTAGATTTTTTTATTCGCTCCTGTTTTCTCACGTCTCCATGAACGTTCGGTCTTTTTACATTCTTGCCGTAAGATTTTAAGTTCCGGAGTGTACCACGGAGCAGGGGATATCTTTTTTGGTTGCTTGAAAGTGGTGATTTTTGGAAGCAGAGTGTCCAGAGACGACGTAATCCAGTCACTGAATTGTTTATCTGCCAAATTTGGGTCCGAGGAAAGCTTAGGAGTGGACTCGGTCAGAGAACGGGCCCAAATATCCAGTGGCAATTTATGCCATTGGCGATCAGTAACCTGGGTTTTAGGCATAGAGTAATTAGACCTGGGGGTTTCCCAGAAAAAGGGGACGAGGAAATGGTCAGTCCATGGAAGGGTCACCGGAGGCTCGGTGGTCATCGTTGGAATATTGGAGAAGATAGGATCCAATAAATGGCCCTTCTCGTGGGTGGGCTCGTTGTTCATCAGACCTACCTCTAAGGCTGTGAGGTCATGTCTAATGTCCGCGGCCACACGATCCGTTGGGTCAAGGAAGTGGAAATTGAGATCACCTAATAACAGGAAGTTGGAGGTGGAGGAGGCTAGTTGAGAGATGGCTTCAACTAAGGAGTTGGGGAAATTGCCTGGGGCCCCCGGGGGGCGATAGGTCAAAAGTCCCGCTACAGTGAGGGCTGGAGTGATTTGAATGGAAAACTGGCCGCACTCACAATCTTCAATGTCAGCGTTCGTCATCCTGCAAACGTATCGTTGCCTGTGGATTATGGCTATCCCGCCTCCCCTCCCTTTAGGTCTATTTAACGTTTGGCAGAGATAGCCTGTGGGGAGAGCTGCGACAACATCCGGATCAGTGCAATCCGAGAGCCATGTCTCTGTGAGGAACATTAGGTCGTAGTCGTGGTCCTGGATTAGGAGGTTTATTTCGGTGGCGTGTTTCGGGAGGGAACGGCAGTTGAGGAGCCCGGCTTTCAGGGCCGGTGTAATGCTTTTGGGGGGAGGGACCGGATTGCAGTATGGACAGGTCAGAAAGATTTTACCTTCTGTAACCGTGTGGTGGCAGGGCAGGGTGGTTTTAGGACGCAGGGCTCGTAATGTGTCAGCTGTATACACCACTCGCTCCTGAAGGATGCCTGGCAGAGTAACGGGGCCAAGGGCCGTCCGGGTCCGGACGGGCCCAGACGGGCTTGCCTTTGGCGCGCCTTCGGCGCGCTGACGGCGCGCCCGCTGCGCCCGTCCGCTGCGCGTCCGGTGATTGCACATTGTTTTAAAGGGTTAAGGAGGGGGTGGGCGTGGCCTCAGGTGGGCGTGGCCTTGCTTCCTCGCCGTAAATGGCGGCGGGAAATTGTTTGTCAGGGGTTTGCTCGTTGCAGCGAAGGAGTCGCTGTTTCAGCGTGTCTCTAGCCCGCTAAGCCTGTTTGCCGGGTGAGTGCGCTTTTTAAAAGGTACAATTTTAACGTGACACAGAAAATACAAAGGTGATTGTTTTTAAAATCAAGTTTTTCAGCGTGCTCCCGGCTTCCGCCTCAGGAGTGTTTCAGGTTCTGTCAGTTACACGCTTCAGAACGCGTATATATACTGAGGGGGGTGGGCGTGGCCTCAGGTGGGCGTGGCCTTGCTTCCTCGCCGTAAATGGCGGCGGGAAATTGTTTGTCAGGGGTTTGCTCGTTGCAGCGAAGGAGTTGCTGTTTCAGCGTGTCTCTAGCCCGCTAAGCCTGTTTGCCGGGTGAGTGCGCTTTTTAAAAGGTACAATTTTAACGTGACACAGAAAATACAAAGGTGATTGTTTTTAAAATCAAGTTTTTCAGCGTGCTCCCGGCTTCCGCCTCAGGAGTGTTTCAGGTTCTGTCAGTTACACGCTTCAGAACGCGTATATATACTGAGGGGGGTGGGCGTGGCCTCAGGTGGGCGTGGCCTTGCTTCCTCGCCGTAAATGGCGGCGGGAAATTGTTTGTCAGGGGTTTGCTCGTTGCAGCGAAGGAGTCGCTGTTTCAGCGTGTCTCTAGCCCGCTAAGCCTGTTTGCCGGGTGAGTGCGCTTTTTAAAAGGTACAATTTTAACGTGACACAGAAAATACAAAGGTGATTGTTTTTAAAATCAAGTTTTTCAGCGTGCTCCCGGCTTCCGCCTCAGGAGTGTTTCAGGTTCTGTCAGTTACACGCTTCAGAACGCGTATATATACTGAGGGGGGTGGGCGTGGCCTCAGGTGGGCGTGGCCTTGCTTCCTCGCCGTAAATGGCGGCGGGAAATTGTTTGTCAGGGGTTTGCTCGTTGCAGCGAAGGAGTCGCTGTTTCAGCGTGTCTCTAGCCCGCTAAGCCTGTTTGCCGGGTGAGTGCGCTTTTTAAAAGGTACAATTTTAACGTGACACAGAAAATACAAAGGTGATTGTTTTTAAAATCAAGTTTTTCAGCGTGCTCCCGGCTTCCGCCTCAGGAGTGTTTCAGGTTCTTTGTGGAGGATATATATATATATATATATATATATATATATATATATATATATATATATATATATTATTTTAATTTAACATTATGTCTAATTGAATTCTATTTTAAGTCCCTGCTTCAGTTATTTCCGATGGGACGGTGTTGCAGTGGTTGACCAAGTGTGATGCTTAACTTACAACTGCTCCTTTTTGGCTGTATATATATATATATATATATATATATATATATATATATATATATATATATATATATATATATATATATATATATATATATATATATATATATATATATATATATATATATATATATATATATATATATATATATATTATTTTAATTTAACATTATGTCTAATTGAATTCTATTTTAAGTCCCTGCCTCAGTTATTTCCGATGGGACGGTGTTGCAGTGGTTGACCATGTGTGATGCTTAACTTACATCTGCTCCTTTTTGGCTGTAGTAACTTTAAACTCATAATTGGTCTCCAACCCCTATTTCGGGGTGTGGAGGCATGCACGTCTACATACGCTTTTGAGTAACTTTACACTTTGAAATGGGGACTAGCCCAACGTAGTACCTTCACTCAAAAGGGTAAGAGTATATTTTGCAAGTGTAGGTTTACTTGTGTAAGTTCACCCTTTTCAGATAGCTACCCCTAAGATGTTAGAGTAGTATACGTAGTACAGGAATATTACTTCTCCCATTTTAACTGAAAGCAACCTGCCCCTCCCCAGTGCCCTATCCAAAAGACATGCGTGAATAATAAACAGAAGGGGGAAAGTACACGTTCATATCTCCCAACATTCTCAACTCTATTCCTTTCAGTTAGGACCCCTATTTTTACAAACCTTAACAATGCACCATGGTGAAGCAATCTAAATTAATTAGCCTTAATGACGTTCTTAGCAGGCAGCAAATTACAGAGTGCGCCGGATCATACGCCAGGCTCCTCTTCACCCTCAAAACTTATTATTCTGGGTTTTACCAGTATGGTGTTCTCTCAAAAGCTTTGGGTTAGCTCCTAAACAGTGCTCTAGGAAACTTCGAGATTTGCTTAGGACTCAGACTTATAGGAGCATAAATCATCTTCAGAAGTGCATTTGGAACAGGGTGTAACAATTCCTAAAGACCTTTAGGAGGTTAACCTGTGTCCAGTATATCCTATGCAGCATGTAGCACGGATGCTTGATCAGAGTTTGGGAGGAATAATCCCCTGTGCAACATTTTAAGAGAGGCTTTCCTATGGGCAACCTACGGTTTTAAGCAGAAACTGACCAGTATTTCAATGTTTTATTCAAACATTGACAACTTAAACGTGAGGATTATGGCCCACCTATCAGAATGCTTTCTTTCGGAAATGGCGAAGTAGGCAGGGTTGAACTTGTCTCCAGTGCTATCAGAACCACTACATGAACCATTATCAAAATAGGTGAGGCAAGATCAAGTTTTATGGGGATTTCAGTGAGCTTGGTTGGGGGAGAAGAGGACCACATTGTAGATTTACCGATTTAGTTGTGGGGTGAATGTCTTCCCAGGTCCCAGAACAATGGGTATTAAAAGGGAGTTGCCAAAAGCAGTGTTTCACAATGGTGGGGATGGCTGGTGAGATGTTAGTGCTGAAATGTACCGTGCAAGTGAGGTGCAGTTCCTTTAAAATCTATGTGTTCAAATTGCAATGAGCAAAAACGTTCATAGCTAGTAAAGTGGAACAAATGTTAAGTAGGTCATGACAATTGTCAGCCTTAAAAACCATTGCCGTTGGCCCTAGCTGAAAGAGCAGCTCTGTTTAAAATGATAGAACACGACCGATATCTTTATATCCTTCAAAACATGACTTGTGTCCTCTTAGACTCCGATTTCTAGAAAATATAAGATGTGATACAAAGTATAGGCCTTCCAATGCTCTGCAGGTCAACTGGGAATGGAGGTCTAAATCTTCCAGACGTACAGAAATACTTTTTGGTAGTTCTGTTACTCATGAATAGTAACTAAATATATACATTCTGGGAGAACCCATCATCACGGTTGGGAAGTGATTGGTAGGTGACGCCAGAAAAAATATTATGGGAGACGGAAGCTGACAGGTAGTATACCGTAGTATACATATGTACAACACTGATAATAAGATATGTTCATCTATATGGTAGATGCTCCTCTTGTTAAAATGAATAAAATGCATTAAAAAAATAAATAAGATATGTTCATCTATACACAGGAAAACGTCAGTGGAAAATAAAATTCTATAACATGATTTTTAGGTGGGGGTGGGGGAAGGGGAAGCAGGTAGGTGAAGCAATCGGAAGAGATGGGGACCTTGTTGTGATTGTGGTCCAGGCTAAAAGGCTATTGTGCTTAGCTAAAGGAATATTGGAAGAGACCAAAGCGAACGAGAGACTGAAATGAGAAGTTTATAGGTCAGGTGCAAATCCTCAGGTGCATTTGGAAGGTCAGTGCTTTCATCCGCTTATTGAAGGTCTCTAGAAAGGCAGTTGTGAAAAGGCTGTGAGGGAGAGGGTTCCAGATATTGGTCACTGCCAGAAAAAGCTTGTTCCATTATAGATTCGTTCTTGAAAACAAAAGGGTTCTAGGAGCAGTGTTATGGAATTATGCACTGATCTGTCCCCAACTGATGTTTCTGATTTCGGATGTGGGTGTGTGAAACATCTCGCGTGTAATGCAGGCAGTCTTGTTTAAAGCTATGTCTTCCACAGCAAACCCTAGAAACGGCGAAAGTACTAGAGACATAGTCGCATTTGTCGTCAACAAAGCAAGCAGCTTCATGTAGGATTATCTTTTGAGGGGCAAGGTAAAATTTAACGAAACCTGTTAAAGGAGAGTTCCCAATGTTTATCTGTGACCGTACCAGAGGTCGAACAAGGTTTGTTACATCCTGTTCAGCAATTAATCCATAGAAGTCTTACACAAATGTTTGCGCATTTGGCCATCGTATTGATTGGAGTTCACAAATTGATTTTAGTTTGTCATCCAGGATGAATCCATGAGATTTGGTGCGAAGTACAATAGGAGGTTTGCAGTACAGCACAAGTCAAGCCAGGATTGTACTGGTAGCTCGAGTGAGAGGGTGAGATAAGTGGAATTTAGTTTAACGAGCAATTAACTTTTCTTTTTAATGTCCAAGAAGGAATAGCTAGTCTGTGAGTAAAAAACATGGACGTTTTTATAAGTTCTACATATTATTTCAACTATCTAGAGTGGTCTGAGTCTATCTTGTGTTCAGTTCCAACCCAACATTAACAAGAACAACTCACAAATGTAAACCATGTCTTTATGAAGGAGGAACAAAGCTTTGAGGGTTTCATGGTTGTCCAAGTAAACAAGCATCCCAGCTCATCCATCCTAGTACAAGACGATCCAATATCTTGTAAGGCCCCCCAAATACCTAATGTTTCAAACCAACCCAAAAAGGACATACCCAATAGTCTGTCTTCCAGATTCTGTAACCCTCCCAAATCCTTAAGGGTACTCGTCTCCCCTCCAGTTTTACTAATTTAAGTGTTTACCGGTTCTCTGTAAAAACGCAAAAAAATATTTCATGTTCCACCTGAAAGGGCGTTGTGGGTAGCTGTGTCCGCACAAATGGAGCTCCCTTGACTGATTTCAATGTTCCTGAATGTGTGGTCCTCTCCCAGTACCTGCACTTCACTGAGCGAATTGGCATCCTTAACGATTGTCACTCTAACTGTTGCCCAGTACTTGAAGCACACATTCCTAGTTTCTGTCTGGGACAAGACATTTGCCTCTGCAGACGGGAGGTCCCTTCTTCAGGCTCACTCTGCTGAGGTCCTTCAACACAACAGGGCATAGCGTAGTATTCTTCCGGGTTGTCATGTGACCAGCAACCGTATCAAAATGGTCTACAAAATCCTTACAAACCTACATAGACAATTTTATTAAATCATTTTACCTTTACGAACCATGAGGCAGTTTACCAAACTGTAAAGGTAGGAAAAATTATTTTTATGGATTTTTATATTTTTTTAACACATTTTTTTTTGTTTACATTTCTTTTATTGGTTTTCTACACAGAAAAAATAACGAACGAGCCAGGACGCTCTATGGTCTTTGGGTTGCAACCCAGCAGTCGTAGGGCTATGGTCGGCAACGGTTGTTTATGAATACAATATACTTTTAAAATGACTAATACCTGCTTTCCCAGCCGTTCCTTTAGCTTTGGGAACCTGGAATAATCTGAACAGTCACACTTGCAGGTGAGAGAGATGGTTAATAGTTGTTTTGGCAGCTATGACTGGGGCAACGGGTGGTGCAGTCTACAGTGGCCTCCTGGTCAGGGCCCTGGCACTTATTATTTTACAAATTATGTACTGCGAAGCTGAGCTCTAAGTTCCTTGACAAATGTCCCACACCATGATTTGGCTCTTGCACCCGATTAAGTGAAACATAATGATGATGCCTCCAGACAGGTATGAACCATCTGAGTCAGATAGATTGGTTTTAACAGAGACCTCCTAGAGGCATTCAGCTTGGGAAAGCACCACATAAGATGCAGCCATGATTCATGCCTAAAGTTGCATAGCCTGCACGCCCCTCTCTCACCCTGTTGGGCCCATGCCAGATTGATCACTGGTAAGCCTAGTAGGCGCATACAGGATTTCTCTGCGCGTCTGTCTATTGATGGCTTCTAATAAGTATGGTTGTGGCTTCACTACCTGGTTTGAGTTGTTCAAGGGAAGCAGGTTAGCAAAGATCTTTAGACAGGATGTATCCTGACGGTTCGAAATGAGTTTCACTTGCCTATTGATTACCCTTTTCTAGGCCATGTAGGAGACATAGTCTGATTTTAACGTTGACTCTTCAGTTTGGGAGGAGGTGATGGCTCTTTGTATTTGCAGGTGCCAAACAATAGCCCAGGGTCTCGGATATACCTTTCAGGCACGCTTCATGTGAGCAGGCTGGTGCTTTCAGGACACAAATGTAATGTTTTAATATATCTGACTCACAGGCTAAAGTTTGTCTTAGCAGCCCAGATTCCACTTGCATTCTTGTCCTGTGGTTGAAATAAACTAGTTGAAATATGTTCGAGGCATATGAGCTGCAGATCACAAACTATGCATAGATCACCATCTGATGTTTAGCCCGGATGTTTGCACATTGTTGTTGTCTTGGAAAAGTCACAAGATAGGTGACTCCTCCTTTGGACCATAGTGAACATGGGCATCAGCTCCATCTTCAATTAGATTTTTTCCGCCATCGAGCTCGAATGTGTTTATCGCGCTCCAGTTTGCTGCCGTTACGATCCAACTTTCAACGTGCAATTCTTCACCCTTTTCTCCGGTATTGTTTCGATCACAATCCGTAGTCGACGCGCATCTCTTCAAGCTCGAAGTCTTCAATTCCGGTCGTCAACAAAGGCCTTCTACGCCATTACATCTGGCTCATGGAAAGGACTCCCTTTAAAATGTGTCCTCAATGTGGATCCAAGTATCCAAGTTTCCACACACAGATCCACAAGAGGTGTGTAACCTCTGCCTTTCGCCGGAGCACGAGGCCAGAGACTGTCCAGCTTGTGCCTCTTTCCGCTCCAAGAAAACTATTCGGGATCGTCGAGCTCGAAGAAGCATGGATCGCTAGTCGACATCCATTCCTGACGACTTCTTCCAGGAGAGCGTCGATGTACCAGAGCAGGAGCGGATCGAAGAAGGCCTCGTCATCTCCTCCAAAGCCGATAACTCCGAGGTGCAACTATTGTAAGAACAGAGGCCCTGACGAATGCCATGGGATAAAATACTAGCTTGGCAGAAACATGTTGGCCCGTTATTAGACAGATATTTGTTGACTGTCCTTTTTTTGGACTGTTCTATGTTTTTAATTAGGAGGTGTGGTTCGTCCGTAGAATAAAGATAGAAATAGGAGGACACTCCATCCTATTTTAAAGTCACTATTTTTTCTGTTGCACGGTTTCTCACTTTACCATCAAAGATCAGCCATCATTGTTGGTCTGTTTGTATGGGTGGACCAAATCCTTGACCAGCAACTAATGGTGCGGCGCTTGAAGTCCCAATGATCAGGGGACTAGCCTGATTTGCACCGGGGTTTGGCCATATGATAGGACTGATCATTGAGTCAATTTGATGGTAACCCTTTGCTAATTGTTTTGGATTTGTCAACCATGTATGAATGATCTGCACCGTGTGGGTCTTTCCTATACATAAAGTGTTCACCTTGTTTTGAAATAAGCTGTCTTGATGTGACTTATCCACCCCGAGATTCTGTTAACTCGGATTGACAGTGCAGCCACATAACTAAGCTGGTAGACCCCCCTGTTTTTTGTCTTCTACGTAGACATGCATGGCTACGCATTTCAGGTTTTGAACCAGAAGTCCAAACTACCATACTTAACCAGCCGTTTGATCAGAAACACCTATTTTGCCGTGCCGTGGACTCATCTCTAGAAAAGATGAAAAAAAAACTAACACGGCTAAATCAATGGGAGTCTTGCAATCGCAAGCACCCAGACGTTCTTTTCATCAGTCCTCTTACAAGGGCACCTCTAGAGACTATTCCTCTGACAACCCCTCCACGTCCTACAAAACTCCCACCCAGACCTCATTTACCAGAGGTTATCACAGAGGAGGCTACACAGGCAATAACAACAAAGATAGAGACAAAACCAACAGTACTCGCTGGGCCTCCACCCCTACCCAATGACTTTCCTCCACTCCTCCAGGGCCATTCCACGCCGGTCGGGGGAAGATTGCTACAATTCCTACCTGTCTGGAACAACATCACTACCGACAGGTGGGTGAGACAAATCGTTCAATCTGATTATTGTCTAGAACTCACCTCTACCCCCCCCAAACATACCATCCATACAGCGCCCAATGTCACCAGAACATTTATCGTTGTTAAAGCAAGAGGTACTTTCCCTCCTACAAAAACATGCAATAGATCAGTTCCCCTGCATCAGCAAAACACAGGGGTTTACTCCCTGTACTTCCTCAATCCGAAAAAGGATGGATCACTGAGACCCATCTTGGACCTCAGATCCCTAAACCTTTACATACAATCAGACCATTTTCACATGGTCACACTTCAACAGGTCCTTCCTCTTCTCACACAAGGCGATTTCCTTGCCACCCTAGACCTCAAGGACGCCTGCTTCCATATTCCCATTCACATCTCTCACAGGAAATATTTGAGGTTTGTAGTGGACGGTCAGCATTACCAATTTAAGGTACTCCCATTCGGAGTCACCACAGCACCCAGAGTCTTCACCAAATGTCTGGCGTAGTTGCGGCTCACCTAAGAAGACAGCAAATTCACGTCTTCCCATACTACGACGACTGGCTCATAAAAGCCAAGTCATACAACCAGCGTGTATATAACACTTACGCCACAATACAACTACTCCACAACTTAGGGTTTACCATAAACCACCCAAAGTCTCACCTACAACTGTCCCACATACAACAGTACCTAGGTGCCACAATAAACACCTCAAAAGCACTTGCATATCCCAGTCCACCCAGGATAGCAAGCATACAAAGCCTCACAACCAAATTTCAGCCGTAACACTATCTTCCAGCTCGCGTGTTCATGCAGTTGATAGGGATGATGGCCTCTTGCATATTCATAGTACCTCACGCAAGACTCCAAATGCGTCCCCTACAGGAATGTTTAGCACGTCAATGGAACCGGTCTGAAGGTCAGCTGACAGATCTGGTGTTGGTGGACGGCCGCACACATCGCTCTCTGAAGTGGTGGAAATCCCAATACCTCTACAAGGGACGACCATTCATCGAGCCGGTTCCACAGGTTGTGCTAACAGAGGACGCATCACTCTCCGTCTGGGGAGCTCATCTATTACATCACATCATGTAGGGCAGGTGGACACCTCAAAAAAAGTTACTCCTCATCAATCACCTGGAGTTACTAGCCATATTCCTGGCGTTAAAGTCATTCCAGAAACAAATATCAGGCAAAGCTGTCCTAGTCCGCACCGACAATAAGACAGCAATGTACTACATACAAAAACAAGGCGAAACGCACTCCCTACTGCTCTCTCAACTAGCACAAAGCATATGGACATGGGCTATTCCTCAGAACATTTTTCTCCTTGCCCAACAAGTTCCGGGAGTCCAGAACAAAATAGCAAATCTGTTAAGTCGTCAGACGCAACGGATTCACAAGTGGGAACTTCATCCCCAAGTTCTTCAACCCTTTTTCCAGTTGTGGGGGCAACCAGAGATAGATCTCTTCGCCACACACGAAAACGCCAAATACCCAAGCATCGCCGCCAGATATCCACACCCATTGTCCAAAGGCAATTTGATATGGATGAGTTGGTCAGGCAAATTTCCGTACGCTTTTCCACCTCTCTCACTCATTTGACGGGTGGTGCGCAAACTGCAGCAACACTTACTGACTCTCATCCTAGTTGCTCCAACATGGGCTAGACAACCTTGGTACACCACATTACTGGAACTATCTGTAGTCCTGCACCAAAGACTACTCCTCTCCCCACAACTCTTAACCCAGAACCGTGGGGAGATCAGACACCCGGACCCAGCACAGCTCAACCTAGCGATCTGGCTCCTGAGGTCATAGAGTTTGGTTACCTAAACCTTCCCCCTGACTGTATGAACGTTATCAGAGAAGCTAGATGCCCCACCACTAGAGCTTGCTATGCCGCCAAGTGGAAAAGATTTGTGATATACTGTAACAACAACACCATCAATCCTTTAGATGTGTCTTTTCAACACATCATAGGTTATCAACTACATCTCCAAAGGTGTAATCTAGCATACACATCTATTAGGTTACACCTCCCTGCCCTTAGCAGCCTACTTACAAAATAGACATTTGTCACTATTCAGAGTACCTGCCATCAAAGCGTTTATGGAAGGCCTCAAAAGAATATTTCCTCTCAGGGTACCACCCTCACCTGTGTGGAATTTAAACATAGTTCTCCCAAGACTAATTGGCCCTCCATTCGAACCTCTAAACAAATGCGAGTTACAATTTCTTACATGGAAAGTCGCTTTCCAGGTGGCCATTACTTCCCTTAGAGGAGTCCGTGAGCTACAGGCACTGACTATTCAAGAACCATTTTTACAACTCCATCATAACAAAGTGGTTCTCAGAACAAATCCAAACTTCCTCCCTAAGGTATTTCTCCCTTTCATCTCAATCAGTCTGTGGAGTTGGCAATATTTTTCTCACAACCAATAAACAGTTGCAGAAAGCTCTTCATACTCTAGACATAAAAAGAGCACTCCTTTATTACATTGACAGAACAAAACCTTCTCGCAAGACAAAACAACTTTTCGTGTCCTTCTCACCACCACATAAAGGCAACCCCATATCAAAGTCTGGGATTGCAAGGTGGATTGTAAAATGCATACAAATTTGCTATCACAAAGCAAAACGTACATTATCTATTCCCCCTAAAGCCCACTCTACCCGAAAGATAGGGGCTTCAATGGCATTTTTAGGGAACATTCCCTTAGATGACATCTGCAAAGCAGCTACATGGTCTACACCGCACACATTCAAAAAGCACTATTGTGTAGATGTGCAAGCAAAACAACAAGCTAGTGTGGGCCAGGCTGTACTCAAAGCACTATTTCAAACAACTGCAAAAGATACTGGTGGTCGCCGCTAAGGAGGGGTACTGCTATGCAATCTATGCACAGTGTGTGATCTGCAGCTCATATGCCCCGAACGGAAAATGCTACTTACTTTTATGCATCTGTTTTTGGCATGTAGAGCTGCTAATCCACACGCCCACCCACCTCCCCGGCTACCTGTATCTGTTCCAGTATTATCTTATTAGATACATCCTACATGGGCATCTTTTCTGTTTCTCACAAAACTCCTTCATTTCCCTGCTGGCGAAAAAACAATCTGAAGATGGAGCTGATGCCCATGCGCACTATGGCCAAAGGAGGAGTCACCTATTTCGTGACTTCCAAAGACTTTTCCAAGACAACAATAAAGCGCAAACATCCGGGCCCAACACCAGATGGCGATCTACGCACAGTGTGTGGATCTGCAGGTCTACATGCCAAGAACAGATACACACTGGTAAGTAGCATTTTCCTTTCTTGTAGCCTGTACACTGTGCTTGTTCTAGGCTAGAAGCTCGGGCCCCAGGATAGGCTTGATGACTGTACTGCAGTGCAGGGTGGAGGTTTGCCTTCATAACCTTAAGTATAGGGTCTGCAGAGGCACTTTTTAGGATTGTACCGTTTTCTATTATTTTGAAAAAGGAAAAATACAACAGCCATCGCTTACACCCAGTGGCCACCGAGGAGCAGAACACGACTTTTTAATCTAGTGTTCAGGCGATTGACACTGTATATAATAGCTGCACTTTTCTTTTTCAGGGAGGCTATGAGGACGGTAGGTTTGGAAGTCTCTGTGAACCAGACACCCAAGTATTTATACTTCCTGGTTGATTTAATGATTTTGCTGCCTATATGCCAAATGAGGTGTTCTTGTTTCTATAGCGACCAGAGATCAGGCCCTTAGTCTTGTCCTGTTTTATCGTGAGATGGTTTTTATCATTGTATATATGGAGGCTGCTCAAGGCTTGTTGTATATCAACTATGGTATGATCCATTACCACTATATCGTCTGCGTATTTCAGGATATGTAGTTTGGATAGCCCTAATTTTGGAGGAACCAAGCAACAACCTCCAAAGCTTTGCCCAAATCTGCTGTATAAAGGTTAAAGAGGGGGCGGGGTAAGGACACAGCTCTGCTTCAGGCTGCGAGTGTGGTGATTTTAGAGGTGGCAGAATGAGAACCTGTGTGGTGTACAGGGCAATAATTGCCCAAGAAATTTCGACGGGGCACCACACGCATTTAGTTTTCTCCATAGTGTGGGACGATCTACCCAATCAAATGTAACTGTATAGTCAGTAAAGCAGCAGAAGAGTGGTGCCTGGTCTTTCTGAACTGCTAGATGGCTCAGGGCTGCAAGTGCTGTGACGTCGACGTAGCGGCTCGGAACCCAGTCTGGAAAAAAGGCAAAGAATCATTTTCCACAACTAGGGCGTCTAGCTGTTTGAGTAGTGTTCTAGCAAAAGCTTTGGTCTCTAGGTCTAAGAGTGCTAACAGGAGGTAATTTGATGGATTTGTCGGTCTCCTTTCTTAAGTATTGGGAACAGAATGGACCCTCTCCATGCATCTGGAACTTGAGCAGTGAGGAAGGCGTGGTTGAAAAGGGGGGTTAACACCTTTGACCTTTCCTTCAAGCACATTTAAATATATTTGTCGGAATATCGTTGGGACCAGAACAGAAGCTCCATCACTTTTCATTGCCATGATGAGTTTACAGTCCAGGCAAGAGAGGTCAGTTCCTGAGTTATCTATAGTAGTTCTGCATTCTCCCACTTGTCGGCATTATCGAGATCAGTGTATAACTCTTCTACATGTCTCATCCACGATCCTTCAGAGATTCAATTTTCCCTTGTATTATTGGAGGATTTTAATTTATTAATATAGTACCAGAAGCATGCCTGGTTAGTTTCATGCTGCATTTGGTAAATGTTTAGCCATTCTTTTTGTTCTAAGGCCTTCTTTACTTCCCATGCTAATTTTGTGTGCTGTTTATGCAAATTAATGAAGGCCGCAGCAGTTTTGGCTCTATAATTGAATTTGTGGGTGCACAGGGACCTCTTTAGCACTCTTCGCGTTTACACGATGACCTTGTTGTGTTACGTTTGGAAACCCTCCTTCCCATTGCTCTTGGATGCTGCTCCCAGTCTCCAGCGGCTAGCAGGGAATCCCTTAGCTCACTTATAAGTCTATTCCAATTATGGGGTATGACCTATTGGGGATGCATGGTAGCCCCAAAGGCCAGCTTTCCTAGATACGTGTTCCCTGTTGAGATGTCTGTCTGCCTCCATTTGATTCTCCTTACAAGTTTTGCTGTTTCTTCTCCTGTAGAGGAAACCACAGTAATGGATTTGGCCGCAGCAGGAGCTGCTAATTCTAGGGTGAGAGTCAAAGGGTTGTGGTCATTTTCCAGCCTATTGGAAATCTCAACATTAATGAGGTGATTCGCTAAAGACTCTGACAGGAAGATGTCATCAATAGTTGAGACTCCTTTAAAGGTTGGAGGAAACTGGGGGACTTGAGCCTCGCATAACTGTTGGGTCGAGGTCAATTTGTATATTGTCAGGAGGTCTTTAATTTTTTCCCATTCGTTGGATAATAGGGTACAGTTGCTTGAGCTCCCCCGGCCCCTAATTTTAAAAGCCCCCACCAAGAAGATTTTGTGTGTAGTATACTCGATTAGGAGTCGCAAAGGTCTTCAAATGCAGGCGATTTCAGTGTTTTTGGCACATTATGATAGCAATTTATCAGCAACAAAGGTGTGTTTTTTATGAAGAATTGTTGTTCTTGTGGTTATTGCTGCTTGCAAGGCTGGTGAGTTAGGCTTGAGTGGAACAACCTCAATTTTACAAGTATTTTTGATGTAAATAGAGTCCCCCAAAGAGATTGGAGTGCGTTGCAGGCTTGAACATTTCATAGGATCCATGTGTGACTGAAGGGGTTATTTCCCAAGTCTCTTGAAGGAAAAGGATGTATGTCACTTTTATCCAGGAAAGCCAACACTGGCTTACTTGCCCTGGTTGTCTTGAGGCCTGCCACGTTCCAGGATGTTACTGTGAAGTTAAACGCTGTCTTTGTCGTTTGAGATTGATGTTGGCACAAAGAGAGTCCGGTGGTAGGCCGGCAAACCCCAGTCTTCTTGTTTGTTACTTCTTCTGGTACAACTTACCCTTTTATTTTTATTTTTGAGCCTATAATTCTTTGAAGGAGTTTGCAGTTTGTGACGCACTTGGTAGCCAGGCGTGAGATGCGCCCCACTCACCCTTCAAAACACTCCTTTTTGTTCTTGGTTGTTCAGGTTGTAGGACAGAAGATAATTTTTACAGCTGCTAGCAGTTAATAAGGTGAAAACTATTCTAATCAATCTTGTGTTATGCAAACAACTATAACACTGGTATATAATACCAAAGAGAAATCACTAACACCTTACAATGGCATACATATTATGAATGCATGTGTTAATTCAAAACGCAAAAATACAAAAGCGCCAGAGTAACCAAAATCATTTGTAATACATTTATTTATAAGCTCAAATGAGACCTATACCTATTCCCCCGCACAACATTCTGATAGTGTATTTGTTGCATGTGTGAATCAACAGAATAATTTTGTAAATAGATGTTCTCTTGGAGGACAGGTCTTCTGATACTGGTCTTCTTACCAGTGATTATTTAAATTGTTTTTTCCCCTATAACCTATGATCTTCACCTTCTAAACCCCACACCATTTTTTCCTTACTCTCCGCTTTTGCTCCTTTCAGGCAACATATGACCATTGCATAAAAATGTGTATTTTGAGCTTATAAATAAATGTATTACAAATGATTTTGGTTACTCTGGCGCTATTGTATCTGACTTAAGAAGTGGCTCAAATATGGGAAAGAACTTCATGGGTTCAAGGCTGGGCCCCAGAGATATTGGCTTCTCTTTAGGTCAGAGATCTCCTTTTTAAGCTACGCTGTTTCTTAAACTGCTTTTTCAGTTTCTTTTTCATCCTTCGTGAAAGAGTGGTATTTATTAAGGAGGAGGACGGTAGTGCTGAATTTGCTGGTACTTGAGCAGCTTCGTCTTCATTGATCAGGCTCAAGAGAGACTTATCGTCAGAGATGTGAAGGGAATGGGTGGGCGGTGTAGTGAGAGAATGACCTACCTTACTATATCATGGAGGGCCGGTATTATCTTGGCTGATGAAGTACAAATACACTTGTCAGATGTTTTGACTGGGGCTGTTCAAAATTGAGTCATTTGTATTTGTCCCAGGACAGCGAGCATTGTTCTTGGCACAAGGGCTTAGTTTATCGACCATGGGGGAGCATTGACAAGATTCTTTCGCCACCAAGCATATGATTGTTTTCCAGGGAGCTTATTCTAAGCACCAAGTCAACTAAACTCGGCGCTATGGATTGAATTAAGACTACCTGCAAATCCATCTTTTGAGATCGCCATAAAGGCGCCTTGGCAATCGTGTCCTGCGTGATGCCGATGGTAGCCAATATAGCTTGAGGGGCCAACATGTGGAGACACGTGAGTCTGTATGGGACTAGGGACCCTGCATGGGTGTTCTCTCATACATATAGGTTTGAGCCAGTGATTCTTCAATTTGGGCTTCAATTGTAGAGAGAAATTGATAGGTTACCCAGTTCCTGGTCCATTATACTTTCCCTCTTGTTCTTCTTTGGCGGAGGGAGGGGAATTTGAGTAGGTTGTCACACTAGTGCACTTTTTGCGGACTCCTGTTCCTGTGGTTATAGCTCAGTCATAGAGATGGTAACCCTTGCATGCACCTGCGCGACCACCGTCCGAATACATGGTGGTTTGCTGTGCGGGCCTTCGCCTTCCAAGGTGCCTTTGAAAGCGGCACTGATGAAAGGATAATCACACGGCAATGCTGGTTTCTCAGGGGCAGTTCCCTGTGTAGTCATCTCCTTCTAACCGAAATGGGAATAAGGTTGAGGTGAGGCTCAATGCACTGATCCTCCCAACTTAGCCCAGGGCAAGAGTACGATCTACAGGACTTTAGCCCAGATACAGGTAGTCCCTTTTGGTCTTCGCTATATGAGTTCGTACAAAGGTTATCTGAAGACCATAGACCCAGTAAAGCAGGACAGTGTGGTGCCTGGAGAAGGATTTTATAAAAGAATTCTCTAATCGACCCTTGAGACGCAATTAGAGCTGGTGTTTTGTCTCTGGAATTACCTCTTTGGCGGTTCTCCTTCCGTCTCTGGGTGCCCAACATATTCAGAGGAGAAACAGAGAGGGCCACCTGCTGGGGAGCAGTAGTAGATGTGAGTGGGACGTTTAAGAGGACATTGATTTTTTTTCGAGACAAGAATTTTGGGAATTTTTGCTTTAGGTCCTTAATTTCTGTGGCTTATGTGAATTGGGCATGTCCGCTTTTTCTCATTGACCTCGGGGTGCCTTTGGGTGCTATGATTTCCTACCCTCAGATGTTTAATTGCCCGGGGGCAATTTTGTAGTACCTTCACACTTGCTCAGATCGCTATTTCAAGTGGCTTTGTGTCCCTTCCTTAGCGCCGCCTCACCCCTTGTGTAGTGGTATCCAGTGAATTACGGGGGTCCACAAGCGTGCTGATAGTTACACGCTGTTGTGCACCATTGTTCGTGTGGAACACTCTCTCCTGATGATTCCCCCAGGTAGCCCCTGTATCCCACGGTGCTTTGGAGGGAACACCAGTAACAGTCTAACATGGGTGCATGCTGAAGTGTGGAATGGCATGTGTGGACACAATTTCACCTTGCACTGGGCAGGGACTGCACAGTGGTGGAAGGGCTCACCCAGGCCGCAAGCCCACTTGCACCTAGTCTGGCCTCATCCGCGAACCCAGGGCTCTACCAAGGGCAGAGGGGCCTTGTCCCACAGCACCACCCCTGCAATGCCTACCTCTGCCACGTCCCCACGCTTCCTGGGCCCCTAATATGCATAGGGCGCACTTCCCCTGTTTGCACCCGGGGCACTTTAAAACAGGTGCACCAGGTGCAAAAAATGCAAAGTGTGCCCTATTACATGAAATATGCTGCCATGGGGCAACGCATTCAGGTGAAAAATAGAGCGACTGCTTTGAAACCTCTCCGTGTTTCACTGTGCAGGGGGCATCCAGCCTGCACTTTTAAGGGGGAATTAGATATTCCCTTGCAAGCGGGTGCAGCGAGTGACTGTACCTGCCTGCAAGGGGATGTCTGGTGGCTCCATTGGACCCCCTTTCTCCCCCTCAGCCAGAGGGTGCAATCATGGGGGCACTGACAGTGCGCCTTCTTTTAGTTGACGCACTGTTGGTGCGCCTCCAGAAAGCTTTTTTGCCTCTGCGCCCGGATCTATATTACGGCACCGGCGCAGAGGCAAAGGGATTACCTCATTTGCATGGGGCCACGTCCCCATGCAAATAAGAGAACGCCCTCTGATGATCGCGCTGGCACTTTGTGTGCCAGCGCCATTGGTATTACAGAAGGGGTCGCACAAACGTCTGCGGCCCCTTCTGTAATACGAAAGTGCCCCAGGGACTCGCACAGTGTGCGTAAATGCCCATTGCAACCCCCGAGCACTTCCATAATATGGCCCCAGATGTTACCTGCAAGCGCTTTCAGTCTGTTAGTTCATTGTCCCTTTTGACTTCTTTGTCTCCTTTTTCTCGCAGGGAGAGTTGAGGTAAGACGTTTGGAGTTCTCTGTGTTTCGGGCTCAATTGAAGACGCGTGACTCAGTGTTGTGCCCTAGCTTCCCGCCAACTGCCGCCGCCAGTCTCCAAGCCGCCAGCGCCCACCATCAACAAGCCGCTGTGTTAGATTTTGGCAGCGGTAAATGATAAGCAGTACGCGGCAAGCAGGAAGTTGGCAGTTCCTGTGGTTCGCAACTGCCTCGTCGCTCTTGGTAGCGCCACCTCCCACATCCATGTCACATCGCAACAATTTGCCAAAATTGTAAGTACGTGACATCTGCTCTACACCATATACCACACCATCGTTCAAGAGTGGGTGAGAGGTAAGGAACTTTAAATTATACCTATAACTTTAGAATTTCTAATGTTTGTGTAGTTTATTTGTATTCTATACAAATAAGGACGGTTTCCTATCTTTGATTGAATGCACATAGATATACATATTGAGTGTGTTTGTTCAATTAATGGCTAGAGGTCCTCATAAAAGCACGAGAATGTCTCAAGTTTAAAGCACAACCTGATTATGTTTTTGCAACACATTACAAGCTGCCGATCTAGTTATGTTGACATCTCCAATTCTTTCATCCGCAACTGAGATAAGTCTTCTATTGAGTCCGAGCAAGAATATGAGCACCGTACCAAAGCAAGTGATGTGATGTCGCTCCTGTGTACTACTGAATAAAGTGATCCCTGCCATATATAATAAGGGTATTTGACGTCACCTAGAAATTCTGTCACCTCATAAAGACGTCCCTCTGTTACTTGAAATGTCCTTTTTATGCTCTTTTGTGTGTTTGAAATTACCTTTTATAATTAAAGTGAGAAAGGTAACGTCGTGAGCGGCTCCACTGTGGAGAAATGTCTAACCTGTGTGCTGGTTTGATAGTTGCAAATGGTGTGTGAGTCAATAAAGCCCAAATTAATGTGTCCGTTTTTCTGTATTGTTATCTGTGTATTTGCATTATACAAGATTTGCTACACTGTTTAGTAACATTTTTGTGACCCTTTGATGTTATTTTTCTTCCTCTTGATAGTGGATTAGTGATTCTTGTTATTTATGTGGAAAGGGTTCGCAACAATATCCCCTGCAGGGCTTTGTCCTAGTTCGCGTCTGTTCCTGCTCAACTAGAAGTTTGTTAATTATGGTGTGTGCAACATTGTGTGGCTGCTGCGAGTTAATTAGAGGGTATTGTCAGCCTGACAGCGTACTACTCGGAAGCCCACAAACTCTTCTTCGGAGTGCCTCAAGGTTTATCACTTAACCCTACCCACTTCAACACATACATAATCCTTCTGTCCGACGACATCAACAGCCTCTCCTAACTCGACGACACGCAACTCATAGTCTCCCTCTCTGACAAGACCCTCAATACAAGAAACTATTTAACCAACTACATGACCGAAGTTGCTAACTGGATGAAAGCCAATTGTTTCAAGCTCAACACCCACAAGACAGAAGTAGTGCTCTTCGGCAAGACCACCTCACTATGGGACTCCAACTGGTGACTGGGCTGCCTCGGACCCACACTCCTCACCCATGCCAGGAACCTCTTAATAGTCCTCAACAGCAAACTGGACAAGATCACTCAATTCAATGCTATCACTGCATCCTGTTTCCACACCCTGAGGGAGATCTTCAAATGGTTCTTAGGCAACACCGGAAAAACCGTCACTCATGCCTCAGTCGCTTGCAAGTTGGACTGTGGAAATTCCCTCTCTGCCGGGGCCACCAAGGAACTCACCAGAAGACTAGAAATCATCCAGAACTCGACAGCCGGACTCATCCTAAACCTCTGAAACAGAACTCCCATCACACCACACCTCAGGGAGCTCCCCTGGCACCCAATGCGCTGATTTCAAATTCCTCTCAAACAATGTCAAGGCACCACACAACTTTAAGCCCCACCTACCTGTATAGTCGCATCTCCTTCCACCAACCACACAGACACGTCCACTCTCAGGACACCTACTCTCTCACATCCTATGAATACACAAACTCCGATCAGGACGATGGGTATTCTCTTACATTGCTCCTAAAGCATGGAACGACCTCCCACTCCACGGAAGAGCTGTATATTCTCTTCTTGAATTCCTCAAGAAGCTGAAGACTGGCTTTTTAGTTAACCAACCTACCATAGGCAGGGCTATGCACATACACACCGGCTCAGTGCTAGAATACCTTTGTGGGTGATAGTGCGCTTTACAAATACACATAACACACATATTGTGCGAGTTTGTGTTTGAATTTACTGTCTGTTTGTTGGGAAGAAAAATGTTGGCACATGGTAATTGACTTGCACCTCTCCCCTGAGTACACCAACTTTACTTACATCCACATCCATATTGCTGATTTTTGTTGTCATAGGCAACACTAATCATGTATGTGCACCATGACATAGGCCTGTCTCAAAGAATGCGGTCTAGTTGGACCAGGAGGGGCACCCAAAGCGCTACTCTCATAGTGATGACAGACTACTGCCTTTACAAGGAATTAAGAAGCACGAGTACGGTGGTGGCATGTACCGTGTAGTGATCATTAAGAGTGAACAGGTCTCTTTTACCTGTGTCACTGAAGTGAGACCTACTGGCTCACTCACTTAAAGTTCTACTGCCATGTGCTTCATTCATGCTTAGCCTACTTCGGTTTGATGTATAGTGCTGCAAAGTGCATGTGTGGTATACATGTGCTGGGTGTATGTGTGCCTGGTATCGGTACAAAACAAAAAGGATGTATTGCAGTGTATCTGTGCTGTGTACATGTTCTGGCTTAATGTGTGTCTGTGATTGGTACATTACATAGCTGACTCTGGATTACATTTTGGGAGACCTAGGGCTGCATGGTGAGACATGAAGAGGTAGAGGGATCCCCCAAGACTGATTGTTGTATTGCTGCATTCCTGTAAGCTAGGTGGGATGCTGCAGAAGGGAGAGCCAGGCTCCCCAATACACTTAAATGGCTGATATTTGATTCAGAGAGCGGTCACAAGGATGGGGCCTAGCCACATCTCAGGAAGGAGAGGGATCTGATAAAAGGGCCATCTGAGGAAGGAGATGGATCTGATAAAAGAGCCATAAAGAAGCGGGCATGAGTTCCTTTGCTAACCCTTTGATACACATATTGATGTGACTGACATCCTGATGTGAACTCTAGTCACTCCCTTGGAATGTTCTGTGGGGCTGTTAGCTTAGGAGTTGCTTCTGCTGTGACAGACTGCTTTTTGTAGGAAAAAAGGGCAGAGGAGTGGGCACTTCAAACTGCATTAGACTCCCAACATAATCTTCAAAGACTCTAAACAACCTTTGGGGTCTGGAAGTGGACTATGAGAAGGGGCGCTTGAGACCCCAGAAATTATGAACTGCCAAGCAGCCCTTCGTGCTGTGCGAGGAAGAAAAGCTCTGCGAGACCTCTGCCTGTGACCAGGACTTGGGGCCAAGGCCTGGTAGTCTCCCACCAGCTTATCCAAGACCACCTGAACTGGAATGTGGAGCACCAGTGCCTGCCTACCTTGCAAACCCAGTGTGCCCTGTGAGGAAGAGGAGAGTGTTGTGTTGGAGGGAGCAAGGTCCAGTGGGGAATCCTGTTGAGAAGACTCCTTTAGCAAGGTGTGAGGAGACGGCTGCGGCACTGATCGGGTTGTTGACCATGTGCAGAGAAAAGACGGCGACCCTCGTATGCCAGAGGAGCACCACCATGAAGTGAATTGTGATAGTCACTGTTCTGAACGGGTTATCGCCTGTGCAGTGAGGCACCAACAACCCTGTACACCATGAGGAGCCACAGTGAAGAGATTGATGTGCTGAGAATGCCTTGTGCGGTGGTGAGCCGACTACCCCGTGTGCCAGGAGGGGCTGCCGTGAAGGAATGGTGTGGGTCGATTGGATCAGAGCCCATTTACTGTGGAGAGACAGTAACCCTGAATGCTAAGGGGGTCACCAGGACCAAGCAAGTAGTGTGACCTGGTCAGGATTGTCACCGGAGGAGAAAGGCACCTGTGTGGACCCTTGCAGATCTGCACTGTGACAGTGGATCAGCGTCAGGATTTTCATACTACTTCTCCCCATGCACTGTGGGACAGGACAATGAACTTACCGACCCTGTAGGTGCCACAAAGAGCCTCCGGTTGTTGCTGTTGCATGACCGTGTGAGGAACTTGAGGACCCACTAGCACAGGGTGCAGGGAACTCATCTGAAACAGCCCCTGATGCTCCAGCGCCTGTGAAAGGGGTGCACTCAGGAATTCCATTCACTTCGATCCTGCAAGTGCGGGTAAGGTTGACTTCGGGTCAGTCGGCCCAGGAAGAACTTGCTTGCTAGATAGCTCTTCGGCGCTGGAACAATTTTCATTCTAAGACATAGTCGGACTGGAATGCTTGAGACTCAGACTACTAGTGGGGCTTACACTGGATGTTGCTGTAGCGGACGGGGAATAAACACTATCACTAGAACGGGGAGGGAGTTGAGCATGGGTAACTGCCTAAGAATCTGTAGAGCTTGACCTCAGGGGGACTGTGAAAGTTGTTTCTGAATGTCGTATTCCCCTTTGTGTTGATAGCGGTTAAATAAAATACTTATTTTTTTCAATTCAATTTATAAGCTTTATTCGACATTTTGTCATAAAAGCATTCACCTAGCCCTATACAATAAATACTACTGATAAAAATTCCTCTAAAAATACATATTAAACATTAGATGTCGAATAATACATAATAAAAGGTCATAAAATTACAACACATTATTACTATTTAAAAAACACATTTCATAGATTAAAAAACATACTGCTAGTCGCAAGAAAAGACAATTTATGGATATGCATAATTTCATTATAATACAGTAGCCAATAATGATCGGGTACGAATTAACCACGACCATGCCAGATATTTTGCTACACCAACCACATAAAATGTTGTACAGTCTGATTCAAGTATCCTGAGGGCTTCGGATTGGCTTCGGGTTCCCAACTTTAAGCACACCGGTTTTAACCACTTGCGTCTGGGGGCCAAATACAGAGGACAACAAAACAGAAAATGGGAGATGTGTTCAATTTCCTCTTTACAATGGTGACAATGTTCATTCCATGTCTGGGACCAATGCTTCTTAAATGCATTTAAAGGTAATGTACCAATACGAAATTGAAAATAAAGTTTTCTATCATACGGTTTTTCAATTAGGTCCCAAAAACGTTCGTATGATGGATACATTTTTAAGTTTAAAAAACGAGATGTTAGCTTTGCACTTGTACTGTCACTAAACATTGCAAGGTATATCATCTCCCAGTAAAGATCTTTTAGCTTATCCTTAGAGGGGAAGCAAGTTGGATCATTGTTGTCCCATAGGTGGTCCAATTTCAATTCTGTAAGTAAACCCCGCAGCTCCCTTAACCATGGGATGGAATGGAAATGATCGAATTTGATGACATCCATCAATGCTGCTGCGTAGTGGCCTAACTCTGGGGTCACCATAATTCGCCTCCAGTACAGGAGGGGCCGAAGCCTCGCTATATCCACAACTGATTTTCTGCCCAGGTCAAGTTTTAGCGGAATTATTGGGGTACTTTGGGGGACCATTGCGACCCCTCTTAGAAACCTATTTTCCGCTCGGCCCAGATCGCTCAAGTTTGAGAAACCCCACAATTCAGAACCATATAAACAAGCCCCCAGGACTTTCATAGAATAAATTTCCATGACACAGTTCAGAGGCTTAGTCAGAGAGGTACGGTGTTTTAGCGAGATGGCACCTGCTAACTGTCTAAATTTTAGAAGGGTTGTAGTTGTGTGATGTTTCCAGCTCATGTTTTCTTGCAGGGTGATGCCTAGGTATGAAAATGAGTCAACTCTTTCTAGTGGTGTTCCTTTGTATTTTATTACACCCTTAAAAGAGGACTGCTGATTAAGGCACATAAATTTCGTTTTGGTAGTATTTAGTTCTAGGCCCTTTTCATCACAGTATACACCAAAGGCATCAACTACTTTTTGTAACCCACTAGGGGTGCGGGAAAGTAATAATGTATCGTCCGCAAACATGAGAACTGGTACACGAGAACCGGCTATTACAGGGGCGTCACTAGCAATCTTCTCTAGATGTGCAACAATACCATTTATATAAATGGAAAAGAGAGTTGGCGCTAGGACACACCCTTGCCTCACCCCACGTTCAACTGGAAAGGAATCAGTTACCTCTCCTTGTTTTCCCCATCGTATCTTTGCGAAATTGTTTTCATGTAGGCGAACAAGGAGTGTGAGCAATTCCTGTGTTATGCCTGCATCCGCCAAGGTCTGCCAAAGTTTTTCCCTGGGGACTAAGTCGAAAGCAGCTTTTAAATCTACAAAAACTGCATACAATGTCCCCTTCTTCAAGGAGACATTTCTCCAATAAATTGTTAGAAAATGGAGGACTTGGTCGACGCTGCTAGTTAGGGGCCTAAACCCAGCTTGGTACGGTGACAAGATGTTATTTGCGTCGATCCATTGCTGCAGTTTATTTTGGACTAGTCGACCCATTATCTTTTGGGCTGTGTCGATCAAACTAATGGGTCTGTAGTTTTTAGCCAGGGAACGGTCACCTTTTTTATATATGGGAATTATTTCTGCTCCCTTCCATGAGGCAGGCACTTTCCCTCCCATAGCCACTGCATTGGCCAACATTGTAAAGTAGGTGCACCATGACTTCCGGTCAGATAGAAAAATATCAGCCGGAATACCATCCATACCTGGTGCTTTCCCCCCCCCGCTACACAGTCTAATACAACACTCACATCCCTCTCAACAAATAGTGGTGCTTTATAGTAGACTTGCGGAGGAAGACTAACATTATTAAACATAGGATTACGGGCATACTGTGGTTGAAAGTATTCTATCCAACTGTTCTTTGCGACATTATTAACAGGCTGGGGTGCTATGCCACCCTTTGCCCATTTTACTGAAGCCCAGAAGCGCTTTGAGTCCTTGGAGGCACAAATCTCCTTAAGTTCTTGCCAACAATCCTCGTCCCAACGCTTCTTAGCCAATTTTTGAACCTGCCTATACTGGTTTCTCGCCAGCCTTACTGCTTCAGGCCTTCCTAGTCTTAATTCCTTCCCAAGGTTATCTCGAGCTGCCCTGCAGTTCTTATCATACCACCCCCTGGTTTCTTGTGCTTTCTTCGTTTTACTTGTGGAGATTTTTTTACGGAAAAAACTTTGGATTGTCGTAAAAAGTATCTCATGGGCAACCATCATATAGTCGGTAAAATTAGTCTGTCCAAAATGGGACTTAATCTTAGCGACTTCACCCACCACTACTTTCTTTAGAGTCTCTATTGTAGCGAGATCTTCTAGGAGCATACTCCACTTCAAGTAACGGGAGTTATTAGAACTTACTAGATCCTGTGTGACCATACGCTCCTCTCTAGGATAAACAAATAAGTCATGGTAGGTATGTAGTGTCAGGCACAATGGATTGTGGTCACTCTCAATCTTGACCTTCACTTCCATATCTTCCAATTTATCCCAGAGCCTTACATCCAGGAGTATATAATCTATCCTGCTGGCCGATCTACCATTATCAAAGGTATTTTTCCCCATAGAATCTGACACTGTCCGACCATTCGCTGCTCTAAGTCCTCTTGAAAGACAAAAGCTTTTCAGTTGTATAGCTACCGTGCTCCAATTCTTAATTACAGGGATATCTAGTTGGGGTATACCCCACTTGGTATCCTCATCTTCAGACAGGACTTTATCCTCCTCACCCAAGGGTTCGAAGGTAGAATTAAAATCCCCGCCTATTATTATGTAAGTGGGGTCTGGTAGCTGTTCAATATTGTTCTCGAGGCACGAAAGGGTCTCTGATGATTTACCCCTGGCTACTCCCCTTGAATACAAGTTAAACAGGGCTAGTTGATGACCATTTTGCCAGGTAATATCAAGTGCCAAAATATCGTTAGAGGGTATAGACCTTTGCTTAACCGAACAATTCAAGGTTTGGCGTACCCAAATTAACAGGCCCCCCGAGGGACGTCCCACTCTATTGCTTATTGCCGGGACAAAGAAATTTAGATACCCTTGCCTGAAAATTGGTATAGGCGACCAAGTTTCTTGGAACATAATGATATCATACTGGTTAATAAAATCAACCCAATCGGGAATATTTAACTTATTAGCAATACCAGCTATGTTCCATGAAATGATTGATAATTTCGGTTTAGCCTGCTGGGAGTACGTCTGTACAATATCAGGAATAATTAATGTTTCTGCAGGATCTACTCCTAGTATTGTATTTTTATTCAATCTCGATGACAACTCAACTTCCTCCAATGATTTTTCCTGTACCACCTGGGCTCTGTTTCGTTCTTCCAAGCAGGGAGTACAAAATTCATCTAGGGGAGGTATAGATTCGTCTAACATAGAAATCTTAACATGACCTTGGCCCAACCACTTATTCAGGGTAACAGGAGAGACACATGCGAGTCAATCACACTCATTTAAATCCGTTAACACAGAATATTGATTATCCAAGTTTAGCCCCCACTCACATGCTGGGTTAGTTCTAGCCCTTCTATTTCCCACTACTGTCCATTTAGTTCTTAATATACTCGGCTTTGCTACTAGACCTCTTCTACTATAGAAGAAATCCAGTGTCAGTGGAACTATTTCAGCTGTCCTACGTTGTGGAGGGAGAATGTTCCGTAGGACATCGGGCAGAACATCGGGGCCCTTAAAGTTCAGGACCACACAATCCCCTTGGAATTTCTTTGGCTTAGTACCTATCCACCTAACTCTTCTTGCTGTAAGCAGATCGTCTGATAGTTTTTCCTTTCCCCAGGGGGATATATGCATGTTACTACTCAACCACTGGAGAGCCTTATTTCTTAGGGAATCAGGAGACTCGATCTGACCAGTTTTCAGCAAGGGTGTGTTTGCTAGTACTAAGATAAGGGGCGAGGCTTCAACAATTAATTCAACTGGGGCAGCTTCTGGGTTTAAGGTCTCAGGAATGCTGTTGCCCGCTAATTGGGCTGTCTCAGAAACTAGGGTTATATCAGAGGTGTTATCATTCCTAAGGCTAGCTTGTTGGACCTGATCTGAGGAGGCTTGTAGGCCAGTATTCATGGTCACCCCTAGTGATTTTCCCACAGTCTCCATTTGGTCAATTTTTGAGGCAACTAGATTTGGTATTTCACCCACCCCCTCGTTGGTTTTCCTTAACAGGGACTCTAGCTTGTTGACCTTGGTAACTAATTGGTCAACCTTTGATATGAGGGGTTTCATTAAACCTAGTAGTTTAGACTCTAGTGTACCCATGAGCTTAATTAAAAGGGTGTCCTCCCCTTCTTCATTTTCATACTCTTCCTCCCTTATCCCATCCTCTTTCTTTCTCTTTGCTCGTCTTGGGGGGGTTACGGGTTTGTTTTTAGAAGAGCGTAAGCCACCTCTTCTAGGTGGCGCCTTAGTGATCCCTTTTTTTGCTCTTGGAGCGGGGACCGGTGTTGGGGGGGTATTGATTTCTATAGCTGGCTCCTCAATTGTTACAGATTTATCTTGGTCTTCTAAGTTGATCAGATCTGTAAAGGGGTCAAGTTGGTGGTCCGTAGAGGTCATTGAACCATTAATTTCTAAGTGCTCAATTGGGTCTTCACTAGGGTCAGTGACAATAAGATCATCAGTCACAGGCTGAGACACCCCTGATTGATTAATTTGGGCACAAGGTGGCGAATCCCCCATACCTAGGGAGGACCTCCGATTATTATTAATTTTTGTCACTACCTGAACTAAGTAATTATGCATGGTATTAGCCGGAGTGACAGGCGTTTTTTGTTTGGACATAATGAACAAACAGTGGTTAACAACAAGGACCTTGCAGTAAATAACAAACTATAGACCTGATACACAATAGATGTAGAAGTGTATTACCTTGCCACTATTCAATTTAGAGGATGGAAGCAAGAGGGGTGGCCCAGTCCAGTCTCTCACTGTCTAGAACGGGCTAAAACGGGCCCGCCCTTGGCCCGGGCTTCGCCCGGCGTCCCGCGTTGCGGGTGGACCCGACTTTTAAGGCGCCTCCTGGCGCTGGATGGTGACGCGCACAGCGTGCGCTGAAGCAGGTCCCCCTGGGGCACCGAGTCCGCTCTGCTCCCACTGATGTCTCCTGGAGCGGCGGTAACTCGGCGTGGAGCGCGTTTCCCTCCTGTCAGTTGCGGAAATGGCGTGGAGTCACCAGGTAGGTCAGGGTGAGGCAGGAACACGGAATAGACGGGTGGACCCGACTTTTAAGGCGCCTCCTGGCGCTGGATGGTGACGCGCACAGCGTGCGCTGAAGCAGGTCCCCCTGGGGCACCGAGTCCGCTCTGCTCCCACTGATGTCTCCTGGAGCGGCGGTAACTCGGCGTGGAGCGCGTTTCCCTCCTGTCAGTTGCGGAAATGGCGTGGAGTCACCAGGTAGGTCAGGGTGAGGCAGGAACACGGAATAGACGGGTGGACCCGACTTTTAAGGCGCCTCCTGGCGCTGGATGGTGACGCGCACAGCGTGCGCTGAAGCAGGTCCCCCTGGGGCACCGAGTCCGCTCTGCTCCCACTGATGTCTCCTGGAGCGGCGGTAACTCGGCGTGGAGCGCGTTTCCCTCCTGTCAGTTGCGGAAATGGCGTGGAGTCACCAGGTAGGTCAGGGTGAGGCAGGAACACGGAATAGACGGGTGGACCCGACTTTTAAGGCGCCTCCTGGCGCTGGATGGTGACGCGCACAGCGTGCGCTGAAGCAGGTCCCCCTGGGGCACCGAGTCCGCTCTGCTCCCACTGATGTCTCCTGGAGCGGCGGTAACTCGGCGTGGAGCGCGTTTCCCTCCTGTCAGTTGCGGAAATGGCGTGGAGTCACCAGGTAGGTCAGGGTGAGTATTTGGCTAGACAATAATTTATTGCTGCTACTGCGTGTATTTTGAGTTGTGAACCTGTGCTCACCCCGTGTTACCTCGCCCACCCCTGTCCCACGAGGGAGCCTTGGACTGCTCAAGCCACACTATTACTGAGAGTCGAGTGCCGAGTTCGCCCAGTTGCTCAGAATCCACAGTGGGTCGAGCCCTGGGACATTAGGAGTAAACTGCCTCAACCCCCTCGGTTGGGCCCAATAACACATGCTTGCCCTGTGTGTCCCCAACAAACAGGGTTCCGACAATGTTGATTTTTGGCTGAGGGTCCGGGGAGTAACCACAGATCATATGTTGGGCGGAGCACTGACCAACAGCAGGGGCGGAAATATCTAAGTGTATGATAACAGTTTTATAACAGCATAGTCGTAGGGTGCCCGCTTTACTTAGTTACCAAATGCATTTATTTATTTAATTTATAAGTTTTAAGTAGCGCAAATCTCTTCCTTGAGAGCTTTACTTTGAAGTATACATATGTGTCATCATGTGTATACCTGCAGAGCTGTATGTGCAATGCACTCATTCACAGGGTGTGATAGTCCTGATTGTTGAGGGACATTGATACTGGTCTCAACAGAGACGCGGTGATAAAATGGGATTCTTTCCGTTAAGGCACTGAACTTTTACCTGCCACAGTGACAGGCTACTTCACTAGGTCTGCTCCTCACTCTGGATAGGATATGACGTTTTTGTCAAGGGTAGGCTCCAGTTTCCCAGAGTTCCAGGAATAATGTAACTGCCGCATAAGTGTGTGTGCGTGCTCCAGCGCTCGAGGTTATTTGTGTTTTAGGTTACATATTTGAAACAGCATGAACCCAACTCCATTAAGCAGCAAGGTACGCTGCAGACAATATTCTTTGTCAGCGGGAGCATTTCAAAGTTGATGTGCTTTACTTAGAACGTCATTGTGTGCATTAGGTCTCATTGAAATAACATTGTACGAGTATGAGGGGGCGAAGGATACTGATATGATATTATAAAATGTAAAACAGCTAATGTGTGTGGAGAAGTGTGGCTCATTGGTTAGAGGAGGCATACCCTGAAGCAGAGGTCAGACCCGGGACCAGGGTCCAATTCCCGACGCGGCAGGGTCTTGAGCCCAATTGTCCACGGACTCGATAATTCTCGCTTCGGTGCCCACTCTAATCACGGGTTCATACTCTGCAACTCTGGGCATTAAGCTTGCTTAATCTCCACAATGGCCCCCCTGCGGCGGGATGCCTGGCTTTCACCTTGGGGATGCCCAGTACGGGTTATCTCACAGGGAAAAGCCAGGACGGGTTCCTAATGCAAGCGCAGAGAGGCCCTAGGGTAAGTTGAGCGCTATATAAGAACACACATACGTATAAGAACACACATACATACTTCATCAAACTAGCCTCAATAGATTTCATTTATATGTCTTGGCTGTAAGAGCCCTTCTTCTTGTTTTTGTCTTCATCCCATAGCATACTATACCTTGTCCTAATTTTTTGCAGTTATTCCACTACATCTCAATTGCTTCAGTCCTTGGTTGAACTGCTCAGCTATTCTAGTCCCAATGCATTTTGGGCATTGTAGTTATAAATGTGGTTACACATTTGCTCACACTTTGCTTCGGTGTAGCTCTTTAAGTTCTAGGTGTTTTATTCATGTGATAACAGTCTTTACATTTTTCTTCAAATCAACTTCTGAGGTGTATTTTTCTCTCTTTTTGGAAATCGTGGGAGGAGTGTAGCCAGTGTAGGTAGAAGGCAGTTACCGTTTCACAGCGCAGTGCCTAGTACCATGCATTGTTGCTGTGCCAGGGACCTGTTTGTTTACATCTGTTCTGCAGAGGGACTGAACTTGTTTTCCTGCTGCGAGAGCTCTCTCTCAAATGGCCCTCTATCCTGGTACTTTGTACACCGCTGTCCCAGTACTGAGACTTTCTAAGGGCTCTGCCAATGTACTTCTATCCCAATTTCCCTAAGAGCTCTCACAAACATTTGTATCAAGTTATTCTGCAAGCATCAGACATGTAGTAATGAAAAATCCAAGCTGTCATAATGCACCTGTGTCCAGGACACAGTAAGTACACAACGCTGTACCACTCACAATACTCTTCTAGTTTGCATTGAATCATGCCCTGGTAATCCTTTCACAGAGCTCCCATGAAGCCTCATCCATTCACAGAGCTCCGATAAAGCCTCATCCATTCACAGAGCTCCCATAATGCCTAATCCTTTCACAGAGCTCCCATAATGCCTAATCCAATCACAGAGCTCCCATAATGCCTCATCCATTCACAGAGCTCCCATAATGCCTAATCCTTTCACAGAGCTCCCATAATGCCTAATCCATTCACAGAGCTCCCATGAAGCCTAATCCATTCACAGAGCTCCCATGAAGCCTAATCCATTCACAGATCTCCCATGAAGCCTAATCCATTCACAGAGCTCCCATAATGCCTAATCCATTCACAGAGCTCCCATAATGCCTAATCCTTCCACAGAGCTCCCATGAAGCCTAATCCATTCACAGAGCTCCCATGAAGCCTAATCCATTCACAGAGCTCCCATAATCTCTAATCCATTCACAGAGTTCCCATAATGCCTAATCCATTCACAGAGCTCCCATAATGCCTAATCCATTCACAGAGCTCCCATGAAGCCTAATCCATTCACAGAGCTCCCATAAAGCCTAATCCTTTCACAGATCTCCCATAAAGCCTAATCCGTTAAGAGAGCTCCCATGAAGCCTAATCCATTCACAGAGCTCCCCTAGTTCCTTATCCATTCACAGATCTCCCATAATGCTTAATCCATTCACAGAGCTCACATAATGCCTACTCCTTTCACAGAGCTCCCATAATGCCTAATCCATTCACAGAGCTACCATAATGCATAATCCATTCACAGAGCTCCCATAATGCCTAATCCATTCACAGAGCTCCCATAAAGCCCAATCCTTTCACAGAGCTCCCATAAAGCCTAATCCATTCACAGAGCTCCCATGAAGCCTAATCCATTCACAGAGCTCCCATAAAGCCTAATCCATCCATAAAGCTCCCATAAAGCCTAATCCTTTCACAGTGCTCCCATAAAGCCTAATCCATTCACAGAGCTCCCACGAAGCCTAACCCATTCACAGTGCTCCCATGAAGCATAATCCATTCACAGACCTCCCATGAAGTGTAATCCATTCAGAGAGCTCCCACAAAGCCTAATCCATTCACAGAGCTCCCCTAGTTCCTAATACATTCACAGAGCTCCCATAATGCTTAATCAATTCACAGAGCTCACATAATGCTTAATCCTTTCACAGAGCTCCCACAATGCCTAATCCATTCACAGAGCTCCCATAATGCCTAATCCATTCACAGAGCTCCCATAATGCATAATCCATTCACAGAGCTCCAATAATGCCTAATCCATTCACAGAGCTCCCATAATGCCTAATCCAATCACAGAGCTCCCATAATGCCTCATCCATTCACAGAGCTCCCATAATGCCTAATCCTTTCACAGAGCTCCCATAAAGCCCAATCCAGTCACAGAGCTCCCATGAAGCCTAATCCATTCACAGAGCTCCCATAAAGCCTAATCCATCCACAGAGCTCCCCTGGTTTCTAATCCATTCACAGAGCTCCCATAATGCTTAATCCATTCACAGAGCTCACATAATGCCTAGTCCATTCACAGAGCTCCCATAATGCCTAATCCTTTCACAGAGCTCCCTTGAAGCCTAATCCATTCACAGAGCTCCCATGAAGCCTAATCCATTCACAGAGCTCCCATGAAGCCTAATCCATTCACAGAGCTCCCATAATGCCTAATCCATTCACAGAGCTCCCATAATGCCTAATCCTTTCACAGAGCTCCCATGAAGCCTAATCCATTCACAGAGCTCCCATGAAGCCTAATCCATTCACAGAGCTCCCATGAAGCCTAATCCATTCACAGAGCTCCCATAATGCCTAATCCTTTCACAGAGCTCCCATAATGCCTAATCCATTCACAGAGCTCCCATAATGCGTAATCCATTCACAGAGCTCACATAATGCCTAATCCATTCACAGAGCTCCCATAATTCCTAATCCATTCACAGAGCTCCCCTGGTTTCTAATCCATTCACAGAGCTCCCATAATGCTTAATCCATTCACAGAGCTCACATAATGCCTAATCCATTCACAGAGCTCCCATAATTCCTAATCCATCCACAGAGCTCCCCTGGTTTCTAATCCATTCACAGAGCTCCCATAATGCTTAATCCATTCACAGAGCTCACATAATGCCTAGTCCATTCACAGAGCTCCCATAATGCCTAATCCTTTCACAGAGCTCCCTTGAAGCCTAATCCATTCACAGAGCTCCCATGAAGCCTAATCCATTCACAGAGCTCCCATGAAGCCTAATCCATTCACAGAGCTCCCATAATGCCTAATCCATTCACAGAGCTCCCATAATGCCTAATCCTTTCACAGAGCTCCCATGAAGCCTAATCCATTCACAGAGCTCCCATGAAGCCTAATCCATTCACAGAGCTCCCATGAAGCCTAATCCATTCACAGAGCTCCCATAATGCCTAATCCTTTCACAGAGCTCCCATAATGCCTAATCCATTCACAGAGCTCCCATAATGCCTAATCCATTCACAGAGCTCCCATGAAGCCTAATCCATTCACAGAGCTCCCATGAAGCCTAATCCATTCACAGAGCTCCCATGAAGCCTACTCCATTCACAGAGCTCCCATAATGTCTCATCCATTCACAGAGCTCCCATAATTCCTAATCCATTCACAGAGCTCCCATAATTCCTAATCCATTCACAGAGTTCCCATAATGCCTCTCTAACTTGACACAAGTGTTGAGAAACCACTAGACCCCTTGCAATGAACCCCAGTTCTGATTTTGATCATCCATAGCACTTCAAGTTCTAAGGCATTTAAACGTTTATGTCAAAGCAACTCTGTCCTGATCCTCAGTATGTTTTTGTTTCTTATATAGGATTTTCAATGCTGAGATTTCTCTAGAGCACCTGCAATTGGCCTCTATACTACTTTTTATTGTGCTCTAGTGTTCCCGTACTGAGGAACCTGCAAAAGACTTGCAACACAACTCTGTGATGGCTTGCATCATCCACTGCACGACCGTCCTAACCTGTACCGACATGCCATCACTGAGACCTGCATAGAGCTCTCACAATTCACATCCACACCTACGTGCCATCCGTAATATTATCCAAGTACTTCCACTTCAGTAAGCCCTCACAAAGCAGCTCTGTTCTGTCTTCCGGTGTATACTGGTGTCTGAGAACTGGCATAATTACACCACTTTTAAAGGTGAATTGCCTCAATACATTTTAGTATGGTATTGCAGCCAGACCCTCTGTAAGAAATGTTGCTACTGGTTGAAAGGGGTGAAGCCCCACTCAGTAGAAACCATAATCTTTGTCAGGGTGAAGTCACAAGCAAACCCTAAATTAACATGTGCTCAACCCTGGGTAGCGAGGCACAGACCTGTCAGTCCTAACTCTGAGGTGATGTGTAGAGTATTTATGCAACACTTCAAACAGTAACACAGTGAAAACACACCACAAAAGAATCCCACACCAACTTAGAAACTAGAGTAATGTTTCATAAAAATTCAATTAGTAGAACCAGAGATATGCAGGTTTGAAAATGTCAGTGAAAATATCTCCTAAAAGCACAAAGCCCCAACTGTGGATATCTGGTCGCACTGGACCGGGACAAAGTCACAAGTTCTGGCCGACCGCAATGGAGTGCAGGTCAGCTACCAGGACCCAGCTTGGCCTGCTGAACAAAGAACCTTAAATCCTGGGTTGTCAAGTGTTGTGAGGTTCAGCGCTGAGGATGCGTTCTGCATGTGAGATGATGCATCGGTTCCGAGGTGATGCGAAGCTGCAATGCGAGGTCCTGCGTCATCATTGAGGATCCCGTTGAAGAGGGCTTGCGATGCGAAGTTGGGATTCGAGGATGTGAGCCAATGAATCGGTTCTGTGGAGCTGTGAGGCTGCACTGCCAGACTGCCATTGTTGAGACTCCGACAACTGTCGTTTTTGAGGCTGCCATTAACAGGAGATGTGGGCGCCTGCATTAGAAAATGGTGCACACAGATGGCATTTCCGATGGGGCTGTGGGGTCGATGTGCAGTCCTTTGCTTCAGGAGAATCCTTGCAGCAGAGGCGATGCGGCTTCTCCAAGGGTGATGCACCGGTTCTGCTGGAGATATGGAAGAGATGTCAGGTCTGCTGGGTCCACAGAGGCTGGCAGAGCACCTTAGGTCCACTTCCAAGAGTCCAGGACTGGGGCAGCACCGCTTGGCAGGGTAGACTCACAGACGGTAGAGGCCAGGTGATGGGGTCAAGGTTGTTGGACCCTTCTATCCCTGAGGCTCAAGTCAGGAGGCCAGCTAGCTAGCCCTTGGAGTCACTTTAGGGTCCTGGGTTCAACAGATGCAGGTATAGTCCTTCTCACCCAGGCAAGAGGGCAGCAGGTCAGCACAGCAGGGCAATAGTTCCTTCAGAGCACCAGTCCAGCAGAATGGCAATCATTTCCGAAGCACAAATGTAAATGTAAATGTACAGGAATTTATATAGCGCAAATCACCGAGCGGTTTCTAACTGCTTGCTTAGGGAACCCGTCCTGGTATTCCCCTGTGAGATAACCCCGGCAGGGTATCCGCAAGGTGAAAGTCAGGCATCCCGCCGCACAACAGTCCTTCTTCCTAGCAGAGTCTCCTCAGGTCCAGATGTCTACTGAAGAGGTAGTGTCTGAGGTCCACTATTTATACCTGGTGCCCTTCTTCTGGAAGGTGGGAGAGAAGCCCCCAGGCATCCTGCTCACCCTGTCCTGGCTCCAGACTAACTACAGGTGGTATGCAGCCCTTTCTGTGGAGGCAGGGCACAGCCTTTTCAAGTGTAAGTTGGGCTGTGCCCAGCTCAGCCCTCCTATCCTGCCAGTAATGGCCCACCCAGGCACACCTAAGCTCCCCATAGAGTGTGGCTGTCAATGAGGAATACACACAGCCCAACTGTCAGCTACACCTAGTCAGGTGACCCAGAGACAGGCTACATGCACTAAATGGCTTAGGCAAGGAAATGCCAACGTTCTAAAAGTGGCATTTTCAAAATTTTAATTTCAAATCCGACTTCACCATGAGAGGATTTTTCATTACAATTCCAAAGACACCAAACATGAACTTGTTACCTCTTGCTATTTGGAAATTACAGTTAAATAAACGTAGTAAGGTGTGTGACCCTGAAAGAATCAAATGCCCTCACGCACCTGGATAGGTGTCATGCTTCATCATTGGTGGTTTGCTCCTCGTTGGGCCAGCACTGCAATGCCCGACTGGCACCCTTAATGGGGGCTCTTTGCGTTAGATCTATTGTTTCAGTGCAACCAGAAAGTAGCTTAACAGTGCTCAAGTGGAAATGGCAAGGTACGCTAGACAAGAACGCAACAAGGAATGGACTGTTTTTTGTTTTTTTAAGCACTCACAATATTTTCTGTATTCAGTTTCCTTAAAGGCAGATCAGGGGGCGTCCATTTTCTTTTCAGAAGTAAGCAGCAGTAGGCGCTGTGAGAAACCAACCTTAAGTGGTAAGAATACATCATTCTGGCGTGATGCTTAGGTGCAGCGCTACTCAAAAGTGTTCTCAACAACACCTATTGTTATGAAGGTAACCCTTAACTGGCAGCCAGTGGAGAGCCTCAAGAAATGGCAGGATGTGGCCAGTCTTTTTAAAAATCTGATATAAGCTGAGCAGCAGCTGAGTTTTGTGCTCTTTAAAATATGTTGACCACTTAGGTGGGAGGTCCAAGTTGAGGCCTTTCGAACAGTCTATAAGATAGAGTATCCCTCAGAGTATGAGAGTGATTTTTAGTCAGTTTGATGTGGAGCGAATGTTAGTCATTTTATATGTACTTGTTGGAAGAGGGACAAGTCATTGTCAAAGATCGATCTGGTATTTAGATGTTTCTCACCAAGAGGGACTCAGGAAAATATGAGGTTAGTCAAACAGTAGAACATAAAAGTGCCTGAATCCTAAAACCATGTCCTCTGTTTTTTGCTTCATTGAGGCAAAGTCATTATTGGTTCATCCTTTGCTGTATGTGTGAGAGGCAGTCATGAAACTGTTTGTAATTACCCAATTCCTTGGGATCCTAAAGAGTCTCGGTCTGTCAGTTGCACGCTTGTGATAACCTGCCAGAAATTCTGCTAAAGGAGCCTTATTTGAGAAGAGCAGAGGTGAGGAAGATTCTTGCGGCATACCATGGATCACTTTTCCAGTTGCTATAGTTACTCAGATGAACATGCTAGACATGATAACTGACTTTTGGTGCTCTTCTTCTGATCCCTTATAACTTGAAACCATTCCAGCAGGTTAAGTATTTTGATTTGATTAATTTTTATTGATTTAGACCTCGACGGAGATCGACAATATAACATGAAGAACTACATAGTCATTGTTATTTGCATAAATTATACGCCAATAAAACAGGGCAATTAATATATTCCTTTTAAAATATAGATAATAGTTTTCTTTTAAATGTATACATATTATAACAAACAAGTGCATTCGGTGGAGATTTCATTAAGGCAATCGGATTGTTACAGTGGAGAGGTTATACCTAAAGCATGTGGGTTTTAAAAAACGATTCCTAGCCTCTGCCAGAACCTTGTTGGAACAGTAGTAAAGGACATGGGTTGAAACCTGGAGTCATCTATAACATTTATCACATATTTCTGCCCTATCACCTGCGTCGCAACAATTCTTTGTATAAGCATTTAAGGGTGATCTCCCTAGGTGCAGCATAGTTATACATCGTTTGACACTATGTTCAAGGTTAAAACTCAGACATTTTTGATGCGTCTTAAACCCAATAGTGGAAACAAACGACTTCTAGTGAGATAGTTGTAAACAGGGTGTCATATCGAGATCTAAGATTAATCGTAGAGTCATATGTTCTAAAAATAGCTTCAGGTGAGCCAGAGACTAGGATTGTTGGATAATTTCGGTGCACTGGAAGTACTCCAGGGCTATTTTAAGATTTTTGTTAAAAGTATATTGGTTTGTTCCCCCCTTGAAGGTTTCATGATTTAAGGCCCTTCAAGAGCCTTCTTCCGCATGTAGGAGGTTATATGCCCAGCTGATTACATTGGACAGAGCTCTTGAATAGGCACTAGTAATAAGTTGTTGATTTGTTGAAGTATTGACACTGCCAAGAGTGCAGGAGAGTCATTCCTTGCTGTCTGTAGAGATCAGAAATTTATTTTGGTTTCAAAGTATTTTATTAATTTTTTATAAACAGATACATTAGCATTTGTGTTACGAGGTTAGCCAGACGTTGATTGTGATTACAGGTACTTTGAAATATATGTTTAGCGAATCCCCTCTACATTGAGTTGCTGGAAAATTAGGCAAAGGGTGATAGAAAGAAAGAAGCAGGAAAGAAAGGGGTGAAGAGAGGATAACCTATGTGTATTCAACTGCTCAGGTACCAAGGCCCAAGCTGGATTTTTATGGTCACAAAGAATCTTGCAGTGGCATCCGTGACCGTGCCGAGAAAGGAGTCAGGATAGGCCCTAACCTGATGCAAGTTTTCCTTGTTTCGTGGGTTAGAGATGCGCAGCACCAAGCTTCATCGTCACTTGTAGATGCACATGTGTCTGCTGCACAAATGTTTGACTTGTCGATTCAAATCCTGGGTGAGTCAATTTGACTTGAGACGTACTAACACTGTTATTAACCTCCCACCCCCAAAAAGCAGCCTAAAAAAGGCTTAGGACCGGATGCATCATAGGCTTTTGCCCATTCTGTGTCTATGGGAAAATGTGTTCATGCATGTGGCCCTTAATCCTATGTCCCAGTTCTGACCGACTTTGCTTATCAAATCTATATTGATATTGAAATTGAACGACCCTCAATGCAGTCTGATCGTAAAATAAACGAAAGCAAACATCCTCTCCTCCAAGGGCAGAAAGGGACAAAGCATCACTCACCCAGACAAGAGCCTATGCCGGAACACTTGACTGAACAATATGTAGGCTGCTGATGCTTCAAAGATTCGCAAGGCCAGCGCCACTCAAGCATATTATTGTATCCATCTATTTGCATTAGGATCAGAAAAATGGAGATACATGAGTGGAAGGCTAGATAGGAAATAAAACGCCATAGAACGGAAGCCTGTCCGTGCTTTCTTTTCACCTGTTCATGTCCCATTTCTACCAGGCTCTTTCTCCCTGCTGCTTGCAGTGGTCTTTTTCTTTCTCCACAGGTTTTAGGGGGTAGACACTAATCATTGTGAAAGCTGGACTTGCCTGTTGCCGGGTATACTTGTTCCTAAAAATGAGTGTCGAAACCTATTTATGACCATTTTTCGTTGCTGAAAAAGTGAGCATTGAAAATAAACCTATTAGGTGTAAAAAGAAGTGAAGAAAAATAGGCTGCAGTTTCTGAAAAATATCAAAAAAACTGAACCCTTAATCGATTCGTACTTTCCGAAACGCACATAATTTATTTTATCAAACGTTTTGGGCATTTACTTTGCAAAGTATCGTTGGGCTTTGTTTAAAGAAACGCCTGAAGACAGTGGTCAAACCCTCTGGACGTGTTTTGATAGATAACCTGTCTAACTTAGCAATAATGCGTTGACGGCATTATTAAATAGATAATTCCAAGGACGGTCTCGGCCTCACAAGGTTTGACAAACACTTGCCAAGGGTTTGCAGAGAACCAGAGCTGCTGCTTCATTACTAAGCCCTTGTGTTAATTATTTTCAGCGTTCGGATCCGGAATTATTTTTTCTGCCTTGCCTTTTCCTTGCATGGCAATGTTTAATGCTGTTCCTTATTTCCGTGACAGTCCCATTACTTCCGTGAAGGTTACATATATGTGGATGATTGCCCACAGCTGGGAGCTTTCCCCTCATCTGTGACCAAACGCTGTGTGTGTGTGGTGTCCTTGCGAATTTATTAATTGAAGGTTCACCTTTCTTTGCTCTGTGCCCCCGTGGCATCTAATTGTCACCTCTATAATCCTTAATGTCAGTCAAAGCTTTTATTATCGGTAAAAAAAACCATAAAAAGGCATAATTACAATTTTACCGAAAAAAAGCATGAATAAAAAGTTAAAGGGTAATACATTAAAATTCTGAAACACAATGGATTAATAAAATGGTTAAAAAATGTGTCATAGTGAACATATACAGCCAGATTCATCATTGTAAAATCGGCTCGCAAAGGGCTAGATTCTGAGACTCTGGCCATTTGCGAGTGCAATTTTTGCATTTGGGATTCATCACCCCAAATGCAAAAATCGCAAATTGTGAAATCGCTAAATTGCGAGGAATTGCATTTAAGGAATCTCTATTTGAGATTCCTTAATTGCAATTCATGAACCATTTTTGAATTGAGAAATCGCTATTTTTGGCCGCTATTTACCGCAAAGTCTGACTTCGTGGTAAATAGAGAACTTCGAAAAATGCACTTTAGTGCATTTTTCTAAGTTGTATGTTACACACACACATGTCCTTTGGACATGTGTGTGCACAACATCAGTCTACATTTACATTTCAGGGGTGCTACAGGGTGTCCTTTGGACACCCCTGGCAACCTTGAAATCGTATCCTTATTTGCGATTAGCAAATTGCTAATCACAAATAAGGATGCGGAGGAGGTCATTCCTTATTTGCGATTAGCAATTTGCTAATCGCAAATAAGGAAGCTGTAGAAATCGCAAATAATATTGCGATTTCTACATGAATCCCGTTTTGCGAGTCATTAATAGCGATTCCTTAATAATCGCTATTAAGGACTCGCCAGTCGGGATATTGATGAATCTGGCTGTAAATACTTTAAAAATCCGGTAACACTCCCCAGCCCTGATTTTAAAGACGAACCGTGTTCATTAAAGCTATTACACCACATCAGTGTAGGTGGTTTGCAAATTTCCAACTTTTAGTTTAGCACATCTTGAGTGCCACATAGCCAAAAGAAATCTTGAATGAAATCCTTAATGGAAAAGTTTAACCGAACCACCTGTACTTTCCCGCTACTGTTGGGGTTGCCCAACCTGGCGAATATGAAGGTGGCCGATGCATGTTATTAAACCCAGCTTTTGAAACTTATTAGAAGTCTTGTGGAAACTGCCAGATAGAGGAGGCTGTTTTTGAGATTGTATTGAGAAGTTCTGTTAAGGGTATTCATTCAAGAGCATTTTTACAGAAAACTGAATTGTATTCCTTTTAAAATTAAGGAAATGAAAAGAATGTTTTTTTAAATCCATTCTTATGTATATTTTATCGCGAGGCAGGCTTGGAAGGGGGAGAGGGGTGTTTAGGGGGAAATGTCTTTCATCACAGATTTAATACGTTTTGAAGTTTTTAGGTTTCGCTGGGGGGCGGAGCCGTAGGCTCCTCCTCCAGAGAAATCTATTGAGTATAGTAAGGCACTATGGAACACGCCCCCCGTCCCATTGGCTCGCTCCATAAATGGAGCCTAGCCATTGGACGAGGGGCCTGTCCATCAATGCCGGACCAGACACGGGGGCGTTCCCGAGATTCTTTGGCTTTGGCGACGTCACGCGACGCCGGGAACGCCCCCGAGTCTGGTCCGGCCGGGCCGTGCTTGCTGCTGTCCTGCCTTGTGTCCCTCCTCTCGCCGTCCCCACGTTTCCCGCCTCCCTCCCGACGTCCGTGTCCTTTCCCGCCCCCCTCGTCCTCTCCCGCCCGCTCCCCTCGTCCTCTCCCGCCCCCCCCCCCCCGTGTCCTCACAAATAGTGGTATCCCGGGGGTCAACCGGCAGCTGCTCGGCACCTTGGCCGAGGCACGAAGGGGCTGCGACCGCATTGGTGGCTTTTCGGAGGCTCGTCGGCAGAGGCGCGCTCTGATTGGCCGCTGCAGTGGGCCTGTCCCCGTGAGCTGCGCCGCCGTTGGTTGGAGCCTCGCCGCGTCATCAGGATCTGCCCCGGGAGCCGCGCTGTGAGTGGCTGACTCAGTTCCTTAGACTGGAGAATGGTCTGGGATACTAGTCTGAAGACTGGGCCTGAACACTGTCCTGTGTCCACGAGCTCTAAGTCAGCCGCATCTGTTTCCTGGTGCTGGCCTTCGATACCCGGATGTCGACCTCCTTAACCCGAAACAAAGTAACATTTGTAGTATTGTCCTTAAAATCCGTCGTGTTAATCCCCGTGCAGTCTGTGCTCCGGGGGCGGGGCCACCCTGCCCTGTTTATCTGGGTCCGCGCCCTCTGAGTGCGCGGCTCCGGTCAGCGATTAACAACGTGTTTCTAGGAGCGAAGGGCGGGCGGGCGGGGGGTGACGTGTGCAGGGCAGTGAGACAAGGAAGGAAGGGGCAGTCAGAGGTAAAGAGAGAGCGGGAGAAGGGGCAAGACAGACACGTCGGTGCCTGCAGCCCCTCTTTGTTTGTGTGTCTGTTTGGGGGCCTTTAAGAAGGGCCCTCCCGTCCAAAGCCTCCAAATATAGCAGCAGGGAGGATTTTAATTGCCATTAACACATTTGCCCCCACCCCACGGCAATTTACTTTAGCCAGTGACAGAGTGACTGAAAAAGAGCGAGAAGCAGAGAAATTAAAGGGTGTGAGACAAAGTGGGGGAGGCAAAGGCTGGGCCGAGAAAGGCAGGCAAGACGGTGAGAGGTGTTTGTGGCATTTTATGATTTCGTTTTTGCAGCTACACCAGCTTCTTGGTGCTATAGATGACTAAACACGCATTTAAACATGCATTTGAACTGTGCTAACATACAGTGGGCTTGGTTTAGAGGCTGGCTGGCAGACTTTGCCCCCCTCAGCATGGGCGGATTGCCATCTCTGCACAGGCTGCAGGGGCAAATCTGACCCACCCCCAGTGCTGCAATAGGCAGCTTCCTGCTCCACCGGGGCTGCATCCACGGAACGAGAGCCACTTCTGGGACAAGACTTTGGCAGAAAGCCCACCCGTGCCCGTCACTGCTCGCAGAATACAGACCTCCAAACGGGGGCACCAGAAATCAACCCTCTGAAGAGCGCTGCCCTGTGCTTGCCTACGGACAGGTGCCCCCTGCCACGTGAGCTTTTCGTGGAGCGAAGTCAAACAGAGGGGTCTCCCCAGGTGGCACATGTTACCCCTGTCACATTAATGCCCCAGGTGGGAATGAGGTATTTAACAGATATGGCAGGGACCGACACTGCGGGCGAGGTATTGGGTGCAGTAAATACCTTCTATTCTGTGTTTTTACTTAAAATGCAGCAAAGCATGCAGTAATCAGTGGCAACCGTACCAAGTTACACACCTCTCAGGAATTACCCTGAAGGTTCCCCTGGGACATGTTGGCAGCTTTGACCTGACGTCACTGACCGTAGCTGACCCGGATGAAAGTGGCAGGCGTGCGATACTGACTGCAGCTGGCAATTACCCTCGGGATGCCAAGCTACCACGGAACTGGAGTTTGCGCCTCACACCTAATGAGGCACTAGATAGGGGGCTTGCACTCCTGGGGGGCCGGGAGCACCGAGGTCACGTGCCACTTTTTGGCAGAGCCGCCCACCTTTAACTCGGCCCTTATGTCTCTAGGAGGTCAATTCAAATCACAACATAGTACACCCCCCCCCCGCCCCCACACCTTCCAGACTAACCTAACACATTCATTCATTCACTGACTGACGCACACGGGTCTCACCAACGCGGAAATGGGAACCGATTTATAAAGAAAAAAATCAAGTATTTGGAGGTAAAGGAGAGACATAATAAAGGTCGAGGGAGATGGGAGAGGTCAGCAATCAGAGACAAGCGTTCGTCGAGAAAAGTGATAGTTCAGAGAGGGAGAGAAAAGAAGAGAAGGGATAATGCAAGGTAAGAGACGGCTCATGGGACGGCGCTGCGCCCATCCATCACTGAGACAGTGATGTCTCAATAACACACCTCCTGCTCCGGATCAATTTAATCCAATTCATGGTGCTAAAGTGGTGTTTACCAGAAATAACTGCCCGGCAGCGCCTGTGTGTGTTTGGGGTCAGGGGGGCATGCGTTAATGCGTCTCTGGACTCAGACCTGGACATCCCATATACGGAGCAATCTCCCAGCACTGAGTGTACACGACGTGAGACACCGTAACATGCACACCCTACAGTAGCATGCACACCCAGCGTTCGAGCATGCACAAAGCACCCCAAAAACACGCGGATTACCCTATTAGGCACACACCATAATATAAACACATTGTGAAATGAGGACCTGGCATATAATACGAGCAACGTCATAACACGGGCACATTACCATCACGTGTGCACACCACTGCAACGTGCACACGGTAGCAAAACATGCACACGCCATTCTAGGTTCATACGAGTGTAACCGCACAAATCAACAACCCGTGAACAAAGCACCGCGGCATGCACACGCCACAATACACACAAAGACCACCATCCCATGAAGACAGCAGCAGAGCATGCGCTGAACACCTCAACCTGTACACACACCCAGCACAACAATGAGCACACGCACACACACTGCAACAGGCACACACTACAACAGTTTGCACACGTGCATGCGCACATCATCGTGACATGAACACAGCCTCCTGGAATGCACACAAAGAGCATACAATGCACACCCTGTGACAGGCATATTTGATCACATGCACCAACCATTCTAACAAGCACAGAACGGTACCCTCTGCACATTAGCACAGCACACACCCACTGCTGGTCCTATCTAGAAGGCCTCGTTGCCAAGTTGATCTGCGGCCTGCCTTTGATCGATCATCTGGCGGCTGCTTTGCTGGACGTCAATGTCCCCTCCTGGGCCACCTGCTCTTTCAGTTTCATAGGGGGTGACATGCTCACCACTGCTTCTGAGGTGGCGACGGACACACATGCACACAGACACCCATGCACACACGCACACAAAGACACACGCACACACACACACGCTAGCCCACACACACACAGATGTACACCCACTCCCCAGGCACACAGAAGTGCATCCCACATAGCACACCTATACTGTAAGGACTGACAGCAGGTGACATCTACTCACGGTCACCTTCATAGACCCGCGCACTCTTCTGCTTCTAGGCGCTAGTCTGGTACTATGAAAGACCGAGTGCAGAGCGAGTGCAGAGCGGGAGGCTGTCATCCCCGTGTGCCTGTCCTAGGATGGGGAATGCTCAAAAGAGGTCTTCCCCTCTTTTACCTATAACCATAACCAAAACCCAAACACCCCAAGTACTACAAGTAAACATTTCCCCGTCCTTCGATCAGGCCTGCGTTAGGGCATGTTGCAGCCTCTGCTTGGTCTGGTAGGGTCCGTTGGCAATGCCCCTGGTACAAACCGGGCAATGGCCTCTTCTGGTGACTTATGGGGTCACTCACTCCCTCAGCGCGTTGTGGGTCTCCTTCTGCTGTGCTGACAGCTCTCCGCTGACAGTGGCATCTGAGCTTTACTTCCATGCCACCGTTCTCCTTTATCCTTCCATACCATATTACATGAGGTTCCTGGCTCCTTGGTGACGCATGCAAGAGCCCATTTGTGCCTTCCTCAGTGACATCACTTCTACATCTATTAACCATCCATGAGCCAATCCCGAGGTTACAATACCACTTTTCTAGTGAGAATAGCACATGAACTTCCACACTTATTCATCGCTCGAACATCAGCTGATGGATGATGTTAGACCTGACATCATTGGCTTGAGTCTCTCCTCCATGTTTTCCGTTTGCCTCTACTGTGTTACGATGTTTTGCTGGTATATGCTTTGGGCGCCGTGTCACTGCTGATCAGTGCCATAGCGCAAGTGCTCCCTATGTTAAAATGATGTATCTATGGTATCCATGTTTGGCTTATTTGGTTTACTGTCAGTCCCTAGTCTAGTGCACCAGGAGTGCCGGGGCTTGTAAATGCAAATGCCGCTCGTGGGCTTGCAGCACGTGTTGTGCCACCCACAGGAGCGGCCTGGTAAACGAATGTCTACGGGTCGGTCATTGCGAGACCCACGTGCAGTCTTACACTGTCACGTCGGCTGCGCAGGTATACCTACCTGCCAGTCCCTTCAACCTTCCCTTAGCTTCATGTTAGTCACCCCTATGGTAGGCCCGTGGGCAGGGTGCATTGTAAGTGTAAGGTAGGACAAGCCTGACCAAGTTGGCATGTCCTGATAGTGAAGTGCCGCCATCTTAGGGCTTCACTATTGCGAGGTAGCCTGCTCTCCGTTGGATAGAATGGGCCGCCGGGGTTATTAACGCTATAATCCTAGCTGGCTCGGGGAGCATGGTGCAATGTCGAGTTTGGTATCCCTGAACTCGGGGTTTAATTACGCATCCGTTGGTGTGGATGGTTTTTAGGTTTCGCTGGGGGGCGGAGCCGTTAGGCTCCTCCTCCAGAGAAATCTATTGAGTATAGTAAGCACTATGGAACACGCCCCCCCGTCCCATTGGCTAGCTCCATAAATGGAGCCTAGCCATTGGACGAGGGGCCTGTCCATCAATGCCGGACCAGACACGGGGGCGTTCCCGAGATTCTTTGGCTTTTGCCGACGTCACGCGACGCCGGGAACGCCCCCGAGTCTCCTCCGGCCGGGCCGTGCTTGCTGCTGTCCTGGGCATCGTGAGTGTTTTTCCCCCGGCACGTTTCCCGCCTCCCTCCCGCCGTTCGTGTTCTCTCCCGCCCCCCTCACGCCCCCTGTGTCCTCTCCCGCCCCCTCCCGCCGTCCGTTCCTCTCCCGCCCCCCCCCCCGTGTCCTCGTAGGTGCTGCCGCCATTTTTTTTATCCGCCCGGGGGTCAACCGGCAGCTGCTCGGCACCTTGGCCGAGACACAAAGGGGCTGCGACCGCATTGGTGGCTTTTCGGAGGCTCGTCGGCAGAGGCGCGCTCTGATTGGCCGCTGCAGTGGGCCTGTCCCCGTGAGCTGCGCCGCCGTTGGTTGGAGCCTCGCCGCGTCATCAGGATCTGCCCCGGGAGCCGCGCTGTGAGTGGCTGACTCCGGGGGAACCCTCGACGTCAGCGGAGGCCAGTGGGAGCTGCGACGGGGGCCGTGCCTGCGAGGGTGAGTCTTTGGGAACACGTGACGGTCGCTGTCTGGGAGTCTGCATGTGGCGCACAGGTATGCTGATGAGAAACTGGGCAGCATTATGGGCACGCGAGGTGAGCTCGACGGGCGGGTTGTGGGGGCAGAAGGGGCGGACTCTGAGGGAACGCGTGGAAAGTGTTGGTGTCAGAGTTGTGCGCCACTGTGCCTACTATTTCCAATCTCGCTGCACTTGCAGTGATAATGTTTTTTGCTTCTGTGCTGAGTTCACTTCTGACGCAAATCATCATTGGCCCTATAAAGTAACATAACTAGCGCAGGGGGATAGGAAGTCCGTGCGCTGCATTCACGTAATACGACCGACATGCCACGTAATGACAAGCCATAAACCTATATGTTTCACTCAGTGTATTTGTGCTTTGCTTAAAAAACACATACCGCCTAACATTCAGCATGAGACGCACTTCTATACATCATAAAATACTATACTATGCGCAAACACATCATGCAGTTTGGGAATCGAATATGGCGAATGAAGGCTCATTGGAATGTGGTTTGTGACATCCAGCTCTTCCTGTGACAGAATCATAGAATCAAGAGCTATGGACCCTGTGCTAAAATCAAATTAATGACGCCATTAGTACACTTCCTTACCGCTTGCAAAGTGCCCCTTTGGTTGCAGAGACATCAATATTATCAGGACCGATTTGAGTGACGGGGCATTTGTCCAGCAAACTGAGATGCCGTCTCTTATCCGACAGGAAATATTCAGTGTTGCATATTAACATATAATACTGCAGTTTTTATATCTGAATATTCAACCACGCGTAGCAGTATTCGGCTGATTATAGAATGTCCATATTTCTGTTGACAAACACAAATTTCAGAGGCCGGCATTGGTATTTTCGAGAATTTAGCAGGTCGTGTGTTCTTTGGTGGCCGGAAAAGGGAGTGACGTCTGAGAGTGCAGTAGGATGTGTTTAGCATTGCAGATAGCTGTGAGTTGGAAATGAACAGAGCAGCAGCATGTCAGCGTAGCGACACCAAGGGAGGGCCTCATATGGGTCTTCCTGTCTGAATGTGGGTGGCGTGCCTGCTGGTGGAGCGCAGTGGTTCAGGTTGTGGTAGAGCCTAGTGAATGGCAAGCAGGGACTTACTAGTTATCAGGGTTGGACGTTCAAGTTTATCTTTGATTAATTCTTGGTTTGAATTTGACTGAATAGTTTTAAAGTAGACAAGATACGTTTTTAGGTCTGGAGTTAGCTTTGCTCTTTTGATTTTCCTAAAATGATATGTACAGTACAGTTACTCAAGGGGCTTTCAGCTTCTCCTCATCATCCATTGGTTTGATATTGTGTCATTCACATTTTTCTTCTGCCCACTATAGAGCACTTCTTGTGGCAAAGGGTCAGGCAAGCTTCACCCCTTGGCTAACTTCACTGAGAGTTGCGCCATTCTGCCCTCTCAGAAGAAGCCTATCCACACACAAAGTAGTTCTCTTTAGTGCCCTGGGCTACCATGGCAATGTTTGATTTCTGTTACCCAGAAAGTATTTTTGTTATTAGCCATTTGTTTGTTAGACGGAGGAGGGCCACCAGCTTCCTCAATATAAAGGTTTGTAAAAACGATGGCAAAACAAAATAATCACTGACTACACCAAAAGGCTGGCAGCAGCACCACACCAATTGGCTTTCCCAATGCTTGTTTAGTATGGGAGCCATCACTGAGGAATGGCAAGGCTAATGCTCAAAATAGCTAGCTAAATCGAGAGTAATCTGGTATTTCCCTCCATTGTGTACACGTCATTTTGTATTGTCACAGTTTCCCATTCATGTTTACAAAAATTTGCTTACGGGGATTGGACGAGTCTAATACCACTCCCTGTGTACCTCTGCTGCCATGTTTTTTTCTGTGACAAAGCAATAATCAGTTTTTCTACTGCATGCAACCTTAGGCACAAGGTTAAAATTGCTTGTGACGTTTCTACCCCACCTATGATTTATGATAAGTGGCCAAGAATTGAGGGATGACATTTTATATTGTTTACTGGCTGACCATGCGCAAGGCTCATGTATGGGCAGGTACATTTTTACAGTAAGACAAGAAGTTAAAAAGTATTCGACATTTCGAAGGCACCATGGTGGGGTGTCAGAGGCATATAAGACTGCAATTCGAAGCCATCTCTCACTTTTTATACCTGTAGCTCTCACGCATTATAACATTCATGGCAATTCATTTACTTGTTGAAAAACTCACCCTTTTAAATACACCAAACAAGTGCAACCCTTGTTTTAAAATGTCTTTTTGACTAATTCATATGGTCAGTTCCTAAATACATGGAAAATATTCATGTGAATTACCTTAGTAAAATAACTTGAATGTTCTTTCACACTTCCATTTGAAATAATATTTATTTTTTATAGTGCTCTGTTAATCAGGAGGCCTTTTCAGGACACCAGTGAAAACAAAATATGATCACAAGCTTCTTAGACCCCAGCATGTTGTTTATATAGGAACATATGCAGTGAGAATTTTGTATTTACCTGCATATTAAATACACATTACTACATTTTTATTTCACCTGTGACTGTAATAGAGGGCAGAAGAAGGCTGTGAAAGTGCTTCTTATGATGAAGTGACATTGATGCGCATTGCATATGCAGATTTTTCCTTCTCCCATTGTTATGGTGATTTGGTGCCTGCGGTCAAGAAATGACCAGCTTGAGTGTCAACCACTGGTTATTTGACACTACACAACATTGATAAATTAGGGCTTGATGTACCAAGATTACATAAAAAAGTGATCACAATTAGCTCACCCAATTTTACAAATACAATTTGATTTTGCATACAAACCTAGATACAAATAGGTTGATTCACAAAACACAAAATCACAGGGGAGTGCATAGGGAGTGCATGATAAGTGCAGAGTGCATAGGAAGTGCAGAGTGCAGAGTGCATAGGAAGTGTGGAGTGCATACAAAGTGCACAGTGCATACAGAGTGCTGCATAAAAAGTGCAGAGTGCATAGGGAGTGCATAGGAAGTGGAGCGTGTAGGGTGCATATAGAGTACAGAGTGCATACAGAGTGCTGCATAGGGAGTGCAGAGTGCACAGGGAGTGCATATGAAATGCAGAGTGCAAAAAGAGTACTAGGGAGTGCTAGAGAGTGCCAAGTGACTGCAAAAAAAAGGTAATGGCAATGTAAATGACAATGCCATTTACTTATCTGTTTTCGAAACAAAAACATAAATACAAATTTTGGCATATACAATGCCAATAACTCTAACTTTTCCAAAGGCGAAACCATTGCATTGTAAATGCTTGTTGTCTGTTGGAGTCTTGCATAAGCATTCTCTGGTTTTTGGGTCAAGTGCTTTATTGCCCACATTTTGCACGCTTTTAATTTTATGGTTAATTTGTTAGAGTGTTTGATGCAGTGCTGAAAATTGAAAAAGTATACTCCGGGAACCATAAATTGGGGATCAAGGTGTGGAAGTAGAACGGGGGTGTAGTCACGTGGGACGGAGTCATCAAATGCGAAGTCTGGCAGTCAACCTATGCATTGATGTTTTTTTTTAAACTGCTGCATAGGAATTGCCAAAAAGAACAAACACGACAGTAAATCTGTTCTGGCTCACTTGATTGTCAGAAAGAGGCTTTATTTGGAGTTAAAAGCACCTACTGCAGAGATCTTTCTGTGCCCAGCAAGTTTGAGGGGATTATAATAGAGGTAAATTACCTCCGGTGCTTAATGCAGTTCTGGGAGAGTTCTGCATTTTGTCCAATCACAGTTTTGCCGCAAAGTAGCCGAGAGGGTTAAAGTGCTTGCTGCAGTGCAAATAGTGTAGCATTCAGATTTTGTATTTTATGTATATAGGTAAGCGGATTACTGCTTTCGACAAAGATCCTTTTGTTTCTTGCCGCTCATAAGTCACAATCTTAATATATCACAGTGAGCTATGAACCAGCATCAAAGAGCTGCATTCAAACTGCAAGGCGTGGGTTTAGAACCTTCTTTTTTCTCTCTCTCTGTTGTTATTCTAAGGTTGATAAAAAGTGCGGGGAATGAGATTTTAATATCAATTTATGATCAATTTAATAACTTATCTCATTCGACAATTTTGGATCGCTTATTATCTGTCATTGAGTAAAAGACAAACCCCGCATAGGTTAGATAAACCCCATAAACTGACGCCACTCTGAAGAACCACTTACAACTGATAAAGTTTAAAAGTTTTATATAAAATCAAAGTTAAAATGCATATACAATCCTCTCGGGATCAAATCTTAATCAATGTACAAAAGAATACAATTAATATCAATTCAAGAATCAGCAAATTAAAAGCTTCGATGTGAAGTGGTTCCTTTGCGTCATCTACAGAAAGAGAAAAATAATCAAGTTAAATCTGTCCCTACTCTATACTAAGTGACATCCCTACTTCGCAAGTTCCTAACCTAAAAAAGGTGTCAGCAGTTTGACTCCCAAAGAAGTTCAAACTCTCTTAGCCTCTAAAGGTAACTTACGTTTAAGAAGCAGTACCCTCTCTGCCTACCCATCCGCTCTCTAAGGGTCCTCGGCCTAGTGCTCTCTTGCGCCCTGATCTCTCTCAGCGCATCTGCTCAAGTCATCTACTCTTCGCCCTTCCCTCTGTTCTCGCTCTGAGCAATTCGCTTCGCCTTCGATGTTCCCCTTCGCTAATCGCTATCTTCTCCCCGGGGTGCTGTCCCTAAAATACACAATCACAGTGTGGGTGGAACGCCCCTTCGACGCCCACCACGGACTTTCCCCGTGAGGTCATCTTCTAGCTTTTTCCTTGCTTCGTCTCTTTCGCGTCGTCCGTTAAGTTGACCTTCTTCTTTAGACGCCATCTTCATCTTCTCATTGGTGACTTCATTTGACATTTCAGATCAAAAGTTTATAACCTTAGTAGAACTTTAATCTTTATGGCTATGTATATAACCTTTCTTGGTCCTGTGAATGGTCATTTCAAAACAAGACTCAAATTCCAAGCGTCTCCTCTCACGTTTAGGCCATAAACTTTGTCCGGCATTGTCACCTTAAATCTAACGAGAACTAGACTCCTTGGCTCTCACGTTCACAGCAAGGCTATTCACGACTCCTGTGAGCCCACTAAATTACAAACAGCGGACTACACTCCTGCGAACCCTTGGTCAGCCAGGTTAAAATCACAAATGACCTAAACCCTTCTAACATTCTTACAAGAAGCCTTCTACACAGTATAACCTTTAACACACATTTATATATATAATCGCATTTAACAAAACCTTGATTATACTTGAATACATTTTACATAGAATATAAACTACGTAGAGTATAACTTTTATATTCTCATTTGTTACATCGCCGTGTATGCTCTCTGCACATTTCTCCATGTTACTTTTCACGCCGTTTCTCCATTTAAAGTTACACACGTACATGAATTCTACTTTGCAGATTCTACATTTCGTAAGCATTTCTACACATTTCTACATCAGCCCACTACGTATACGGGCCTTCTAAATCTAATACATGTTCTAAAGTGAATACAGTTACATTTCCTACATTACTTTGATTATACCAGTTAACTTTATGCTATGAGTGTCAACTTCACGTTACGATATACATTTCATTCCTACGTTTATGCTATATACTTCTAAATATGGCTCGGATCTACGTTTTATTCAAATTGCGCTCTCTCAAAAGTGTTCCATTTCGTTGTAGCATTATTAGTACAGACAACAGTAACTACTGCATTACATTTTAAGTCTTGTCTTTCTGTTTCTCCTGACTATGCACTCTTAACATATACACCCACATGCATCATTGCACCCGTTTGCGATTCCTAAATTGCGAAAATTAGGGAATCGCAAACGGCAATGCATGAATAATTCGCAAATATTTTTGCGATTTCTTAATTTTCCTTAATTGCGATTCACATTTTGCGAATCGCAAATAAGGAAAACCTTCCCATTGATTCCTATGGGCCAAAAGGCCCGTAGGAATCAATGGGAAGGCATTAACATTTAGCGATTTTCATTTTGCGATTAGCAATTTGTTAATGCATTTCAAGGGTGCTGAGGGGGGTCCAAAGGACCCCCCCGTGCACCCTTGAAATGTTTTTGTAAGTGCAAGTTTCACACACACATCTCCAAAGGACATGTGTATGTGTAACATGACACTTTCAAAAATGCATTTTTGTGCATTTTTGAAAGATTTCGCAAATTAACACGAGGTTCACCCTCGTGTTAATTTGCTTCCCCTATTTGCGAATTCGCATTTTTTAAAACATTCATGCAATGCATTTAAGGAATCGCGAAAATGCGATTCCCTAAATGCAATCGCATTTTTAGAAATCGCAAAAAATTGCGATTTCTACACAATTGTTAAATGCATCCCAAAAAGTGATTTTGGAATCGCAAACGGCCGAATTTTGCGATTCGCACCGTTTGCGACTCCAAAATCGCTTGATGCATGTGGGTAATAGTACCTACCGGTATGGACGCTGTGAGCCTTCTACACCTTGTAACTCTCATTGTCTTATGTAACATTTCTTGTATATTGATTTGCACTCCTATATGATTTATTGTCTCTGCATAATGTGTGTGTGTGATGTAAAATGATCTGCCCTACATTGGGTTAAGTAGCGCTATAAAAGAATTAACAAAATAAATTAATTAGTACTACTTAAACCATTATTTGTGTAATTACTCATACAGATATATCTGATATTCTTACAGTGCCTGCATATCTCTGCTATAGAGGGGTTGAACAAAGTCAAAAACCTCCCTCAGAATCATACTTTTTTTTATAAGAACATGTGAAATTATAAAAAGCTGGGTGCCTTTGTTTCCCTCCATGGCACTGGTAACTAAGTGTTAGGCTCCTGACAGCTCCCAGCCAGGATGATGCTCAGCAAAGGGAGGGCCGATGGCCCTTTAAATCACACTTTTGTTTTGGACCCAGCTGGACCCTGCACCTCCTGCAGGTTGCTGCACCCAACAGAAAGCAAATAATGTGCTGGCACTGTTGAACGTGTCCTAGTGTCTGCAAATTACATCGGGACAAATTAAGTATATTTCAGCACGGATCTGCCAGACTGGCCGTTGCGGGCACCGGGCACCGGGCATTTCCCCGGTGGGCTGGAGGGGTGGGGGCCGGTTTTGTGGCCCCAGGGGGCCGCTTTTCTTACAAGGTGCCGGTTTTGTAGCAGCGCTGCAAAATCGGCCCTCTGTAAGAAAAGCGGGAGCAGTGCCTAGCGGGTAACAACCCCCTCCCCTCCCGTTACCAGGGCCGGTGGAGAAGCAACCTTCCAGGGCTGGTTGCTCATCTCAGTCCGGCCCTGAATCCTGCTCAATAATAGCTGCTGTTTCCAGGATCCGGTTGGCTCCCCTGATTTCCTGCACTGGTTTGATTGTTTGAAGGCAGTTTGCTTTGGGACAATTAATTATGTAACATAACACTTATTGCCTCTGGTTCGTGGCATGGGTTGTATTGAGCAAGAAATTGCTACTGCAACACGCTGTTTATTAACAGCCAAAAAAGTTTCCTGAATAAGTTACAGACCATTCAAAATGCGGCGGTCCACCTGTTCCCTCGTATACCCAAACATAGGTCTGTCTCGCAAGCCTTCAATCACTTTCTCTAGCGTCCTACTCCTAAAGGTAAGCCTATTCATTTCAAAGCCCTCTGTATCTCTTTTAAATCCATGCATAATCTGGCTCCTGCCTACTTGGTACAATGCTTCCAACTCTATATCCCTGCCACACCTCTCCGGTCATCCTCTAGTGGAAACCTGGTGGTTCTCAAATTTAAAAGCTCTAAATGGGGTGGCAAGCGTTTTGGAACATGTGCTGCCCATTTATGGAATTCCCTGCCTCAGGAGCTTAAGGAGAAATCTGACTTGTTTGAGTTTAGAAAAATTCTAAAAATCCTAGCTATTTAATTATTAAGATCAAATTTGTTTGCCTTTTCTTATGCCCCGTTTGTTAGTTCTCCTTCTTTAGAGTTAGCGCCTAGACAACCCCGGTAGTATGTTCATTTAATTTCATTCTGTGATTGTCAGTGCCCCCGTTTTAAGCCCTTTTCCAGGGAGGAGTGAGGCGGTAAAGGAGTGAGAGCAGAGAGGCGCTCCAAGAGAAGGTGGCCAGTGATTGGCCAAAATCAATTTTCAGAGCAGCCATTCCCCAGAGAGGCAGCTGATGATTGGATTGCGTATCCTCGTTGCCCGCAAAGTGTACAAAGTGTGTCACTATGTGGCCAGATGACAGAGAACGGGTCATGCCAGGTAGGCATCACAAGACAAGGCCACAAACGGTAAAAAACCTTTACAACGAAACTTTTACAACGCACTACCATTACGACTCAACTTTTACAACGCAAACCATTACAACGCATTGCGATGGGGGGCGCTCTAGGATAGGGAATAGGTTTAATGTACTGTCCAACACCTTCCCTACTATCCACGGGGACTGGAGTTGGAATAGTAAATTAAAGTATTCACTATCCGGCGCCCCAAAGCACTATGCGTTGTAAAGGCATGCGTTGTAAAAACCACGTTGTAAAGGTATGCGTTGTAAAAGCATGCTTTGTAACGTCATACATCCCCACAAACAGCATATGCACAAAGTTCTCTGTGGCTTCTGTACAAATTCTGGAAGCCTTCGAAATTTGCAGCCATTTCTTAATTACTGACTTTTCACTCGTAAGGCGTATAAGTATCTCAGATAAAACTCAGACACTCCCCCCTCATGGCAAGAATTCACTGCCAGGGGAAATTGATGAAGCTACTATAAAAAGAAAAATCCCCTCCTTTTTACCAACAGCCCCACTCTTACTACTAGTCAGCAACTGTATGGATGTTAGAGCTCTTTTAATAAAAAGGTTTAGATCAATCAATCAATCCATCAGTGACACTTATAGAGCGCGCTACATACCCGTAGGGTCTCAAGGCACTGGGGGAGGGGGGGTGCCGCTACTGCTCGAACAGCCAGGTCTTCAGCTTCTTCCTGAAGGAGAGGTGGTCTTGGGTCAGGCGCAGGTCGGCCGGGAGGGAGTTCCAGGTCTTGGCGGCCAGGTAGGAGAAGGACCTTCCTCCTGTAGTCGCTCTTCGGATGCGGGGGACGGCGGCGAGGGCGTGGTTGGCTGATCGGAGGTGGCGTTTGGGAGCGTAGAAGTTGATGCGGCTGTTGAGGTAGCTCGGGCCTTGGTCGTGTAGGGCTTTGTGTGCGTGGGTGAGGAGGCGGAAGGTGATTCTTTTGTTGACGGGGAGCCAGTGAAGGTCTCTCAGATGTCCGGAGATGTGGCTGGTTCGTGGGATGTCGAGGATGAGTCTGGCTGAGGCGTTCTGGATCCGCTGGAGTCTCTTCTGGAGCTTGGCGGTGGTACCGGCGTAGAGGGCGTTGCCGTAGTCCAGTCGGCTGGTGACGAGGGCCTGGGTGACGGTCTTCCTGGTCTCGGTGGGGATCCACCAGAAGATCTTCCGTAGCATGCGTAGGATGTTGAAGCACGTCGAGGAGACGTTGTTGACTTGCCTGGTCATGGAGAGGGAGGAGTCCAGGATGAAGCCCAGGTTGCGTGCATGGTCTGTCGGTTTGGGTGCGGTGCCCAGGGCGGGAGGCCACCAGGAGTCGTCCCAGGCGGAGGGTGAAGAGCCCAGGATGAGGACCTCCGTCTTGTCAGAGTTCAGTTTCAGGCGGCTGGTCGTCATCCACTCGGCTACCTCTTTCATCCCTTCGTGTAGGTTGGCTCTGGCGGTGGCGGATCGTTGGTCAGGGAGAGGATCAGCTGGGTGTCGTCGGCGTAGGAGATTATGCTGAGGTTGTGTTGGCGTGCGATGGCCGCGAGGGGGCTCATGTAGACGTTGAAGAGGGTGGGGCTCAGAGAGTATCCTTGAGGGACGCCGCAGATGACTTCGGAGGCCTCTGACTTGTACGGTGGTAGGCGGACTCTCTGAGTTCTTCCGTCGAGGAAGGAGATGATCCATTCCAGCGCCTTGTCCTGGATTCCGACGTTGCTGAGGCGCTGTACTAGGGTGCGGTGGCAGACAGTGTCGAATGCCGCGGAGAGGTCTAGGAGGATGAGGGCCGCTGTTTCTCCGTTGTCCATCAGGGCTCGGATGTCATCGGTGGCGGCGATGAGGGCGGTCTCGGTGCTGTGATTGGCTCTGAAGCCGGACTGTGAAGGGTCGAGGGATCCATTCGTCTCGAGGAAGGCGGCCATCTGCTTGTTGACGGTCTTCTCGATGACTTTGGCAGGAAACGGGAGGAGCGAGATGGGGCGGTAGTTCTTGAGTTCGGTGGGGTCCGCTGTTGGTTTTTTGAGTAGAGCGCTGAGTTCGGCGTGCTTCCAGCTCTCAGGGAAGGTGGCGGTGTTGAAGGATGTGTTGATGATGTCTCGCAGGTGGGGTGCGATGACAGCGTCGGCCTTGTTGAAGACGTGGTGAGGGCAGGGGTCGGTTGGTGATCCGGAGTGGATGGAGTTCATCGTGCGGATGGTGTCTTCGGTGCTGATCGGGGTCCAGGCGTGGAGGGTGGTGGTGGGGGGTGGTTGTTCGGTCATGGTGTGCGTTGGTTGGTTGTTGAAGCTGTTGTGTATGTCTGCGATCTTGTTGTGGAAGTATGAAGCGAGGGAGTTGCAGAGGTCTTGCGATGGGGTGATGTTGTTGTTTCCTGCGCTGGGGTTGGATAGCTCTTTCACGATGTTGAAGAGTTCCTTGCTGTTGTGTGCGTTGTTGTCCAGCCGGTCCTTGAATGCAGTTTTCTTGGCGGCGCGGATCAGCTGGTGGTGCTTCCGAGTGGCCTGCTTGAGGGTGGTCCTGTTGTCCGGTGTAGGTTCCCTTCTCCAGACTTTCTCGAGGGCTCAGCAGTTCTTCTTGGAGCTCTTGAGTACGTCGGTGAACCACGGGGCTTTCTTGCTGCCGGGTCTGCTGGGCGGGGTCCTCAGCGGGGCGAGCTCGTCCGCGCAGTTGCTGATCCACTTCGTGAGGTTGTCGGCGGCCTGGCTGGGGTTCGCTGAGCTGGCAGGAGGGTGCTGGCAAAGGACGTAGCTTTAATTTATGGCATTATTCATATCTGCACCCCATCTTAACCCTATTTGGAACTTAGACTTCTCTCCTTTTAACAAAGCAGAGTGCCCAAGGCAAATGGGATGACAGCAGCCTTCAATGTTATGCACTTCCCAGTATCAAAATAAACTTTTTCTTCAGAAACCCAAACGGAATTAGCAAATTAGCACTGGGAAAGCCAATACGTCTCACTTTTTTTTTTAAACAGGCACTGCCAAAGTGAATAGTTCTGACTTATAACTCAAAATGCAAGCAGCCCTCTTTGTTTTGGCAGTGCTTGTTCTTACTGCACATTTAGTGTCAACAATTCCTGTTTGTGTACTCTGTACATACCAAAGACATGAAATTTAAATAGGCAGAAAACACACAAAAAATCTCCAGCCAAATGTTGCGTTTGCATCACCGTAGAACTCTGAAAAGCTTCCATTGAACTTTAATAATGCAGACTGTAGCACCGTACCTTGTTTCTAGTGATCCCTCAGGTTAGACACACGTCCTTGATGTAGCAGGCTGCATACATTAGGCCTATGCTAGAAGTGCCTTGAGTCAGACACCATTTTTTGTGTAGCAGCTGGCAGTACTGTCAGTCAGTATTTGTATTTGTATTTGTATTTTGTATTTGTAAAGCGCAACTATCGCTCCGGAAGGAGCATCCTGGCGCTGGTTAGGTAGTATGCAATCAGTTATATAAGCAGAATTAGATGGTGGCCATGACATATTCGTCTGGGAGATTGAAAATCCAGGTTTTTAGTTGCTTCCTAAACTGGGTTTCTTGAGTCTGGGACCTGAGATTTTTGGGCATGGAGTTCCAGGCTCTAGAGGACAGATAAGTCAGGGTTTTACCACCTTTGGTTTTGAGGTTGAAATTAGCTAGTTTTATCAAATTGTCATTAGAGGATCGTAGCGTCCTGGAAGGGTTATAGTGGGGGTAACGCCTGGTAAGATACTTAGGGCCTGTGCAATTGAATGCCCGAAATGCGATGATTAGAATCTTAAAAAGTATTCTTTTATGCAGAGGCAGCCAATGAAGAGTTTTCAAGGCAGCTGATACTGAGGATTTTCTGGGTAGTTTTAGTACTAATCTGGCTGCTGAGTGTTGTACACTTCGAAGTTTTTTCAGTGTAGATTTTTTCACTCCTGCCATCAGACCATTGCAATAGTCTAGGCGGGCGAGGATTAGAGCCACTGCTACCGCCTTTCTTGAGTCAGTGGGCAAGAAGTCAAAGAACTTTTTAAGAGATTTTATGATACCAAAGCAGCATCCTTCCACATTCCTGACATGTTGGTCAAAGGATAACTCGGTGTCGAACAAGACGCCGAGATTTCTTGCTGTCTCTACGGTCTGGGGGGGAGCGGTGGAGTCCTCTGGCCACCATAGGCTGGGACAGAAATTGACATTTTTTCCCATAGGGAGGATTTCTGTCTTGCTGGCGTTACATTTAAGGTGTTTTTTTTCCATCCAGTGGAAGACGTCCTTCAAGCAATTTTTAAGATTTTGTTCAGCATTAGTGGAATTTTCATCTAATGGCACAATAAGTTGAGTGTCATCGGCATACGATGTTACAAGTATGCCAAATGATTCAATTAGGGAGATAAGTGGGATCAAATAAACATTAAAAAGTAGAGGGCTCAAAATGGAACCCTGAGGAAAGGGCCCAAGGCAATGGTTTGGGATCTGTCTGTTAGAAAGGATGTTATCCACGCTAGAACCACGTCTGAGATACCAATATCTTTTAATCTGCCTAGCAGTATAGAGTGCGAGATGGTATCGAACGCCGCTGTGAGGTCCAATAGAATCAGCACGGCGTTCTTTCTTTGATCCTGTAGCAGCTTTATGGAGTCTGTCAATTCAATCAACGCTGTTTCCGTAGAATGATGAGGACGGAAACCTGACTGTTGGAGATGGAGGACGTTGTATGTTTCTATATGGCTTGCTAGTTCTTTATAGACCATCTGTTCAGTGATTTTTCCCAAGACTGGGAGGAGTGAGATTGGGCGTAGATTGGTGAGGTCTGAGGCTGATTTATTAGGCTTTTTCATCAAGGGTTTTACAATTCCCTGTTTCCATTCACGTGGGACTGTACCTGTATTGAGGGAGGAGTTTACAATTTTATTTATGATGGGATTCACCACATCAATTAGCTGATGGAGAATTCCATCAGGATTCTTTATTCGATGATTAAAAAGCACCATAAAAGTACAAACATACAAAGTGCATTCCCCCCAACTTTTCCCCAATTAAAAAGAAAAAAAAAAATTAAATTTGCATGAATCCCAATGTTAATACAGACGAATCACGATTTTAAAAGAGACATAACTAGCCTTTGACACCAATCAATAAAACCTCACAGTCCCCCCCCCCCCCCCCTCTGGTAGCTCTCAGTCGTACCGCTACTTTGATAAATTAATAATGCAGCACAATGTAAGGGGATCAGTTGCTTGTTGTAGAAAAATCAAAGCTTTTTGAGCACTTTTTATATTAGCTTGTTTTAAAATATCAACCAGGAATCTACGCCTGGGCTCAGAATAAAAAGAACATAACAATACAAAATGAAGGGAATCCTGCGGAGACCTATTGTCGCAGCCGCAGGTTCCCTTCTGCTCAATTGTAGAAGAGTACCCTAGTGGTGATGCCAATAAATACGGTAAAAGATTGAGCCTAAAACGGTTCATTAAAAACCTGTCCTGAGCATTATATATCAAATATAAGTAAGGTTCCAATCCTTCTTTAATCTTTACTAGGTTATAGGCACACACTGTGGTTTTGGCCCTGTCTTGCTCTGTTCTCTGTGTGGCCCTGTGTGCCAGAAACACTTTTTTACAGTCCTTTTATGCTGTGGTGTAATTTCTACTGGATCAGAGAATATATTTCCAAGGCCCAAGATTTCCAATGCAGTCTTAACATAACTGAGCCACGGAATTCGCATCCATTTATCTCTTCCCAGGCAATCATTCATAATTTCCCTACTTAAAGTCGCATCTGGGTTTACCCAGATTTTTAACCAAGCTAAGATAGGCCTAACCTTCACCAGGTCTTCAAGATAAGGAATCCCTAACTCCCTGTGTGTAATTGAGGCAGCTAGGCTCTGTGGGGCTTTCAGGACGGAGCGTAGATGTTTATTCTCTTCCCGCTGCAATTGACAAATGTTCACAAAGCCCCACACCTCTGCCCCATAGATGACCTTAGAGCAACACATAGAATTATACAGGTTCAAAACCTGTTCAGGGCACCATCTCCCCAAAGTTCGTCCATATTCTGCAATTGCCCCGTTTGTGACATTCATCTTGCGACAGCGTTCCTCCACCAAGCGATTACATTTTAGTGCACCGTCAAATAGTAGGCCCTGGTACGAGAATGAATTATCTTTCTCTATCTTGTGGCTCCCTGTTGTAAATGTACATTTGTTACAGGGTTTGTTACCGACGGCTAAAACATAGGATTTACTCAAGTTAACAGACAGGTCTAATGAGGCCATAAAAAATACTAAACCATCAATTAAAATCTGTAGACTCCTTGGTGTACGTCCGAGAAGGACCGCGTCATCTGCGTATAGTAAAACAGGAACATGACGGGTCCCTACTCGTGGACAATCAGTTCTCAGCTGTAGGAGATGCTGTTCCAAATTATTAATATAAAGGGAGAACAGAAACGGCGCCACGATACAACCTTGGCGTACCCCACTTTTACAAGGAAAGGAATCAGTGCATCCCCCCTCAATGTTATACCTAACCTGCGCTGAGGTGCTGCTATGCAATTCTCTTAAAATGTTAATGAGGCCGATCTCTATCCCCACTCTGGTCATCATGTCCCAGAGCTTGTCCCTATTTACGTGGTCAAAAGCAGCTGCCAGGTCCATGAACCCCATATAAATTGATTTGTTACTTGCCTTCGTGTATTTGGCTGCAAGCATGTAAAGGTTCAGGCATTGGTCGCTCAGTACTGTATGCAAATAGGCCTGGACCCTGCTCCAGTGGGAAGAGTCCAGCCCTAACTGCTAGGCCTGATCCTCCCTTAACTGGAATACCAGCAACCCAAGACTGGTTTCGCCCTAGTTAGGGCTCATCAGCCACGTATAGCTTGGTTCCAGTGACACACTGTGTACGGGACCCACGTCTGGTAATACCGGTCCCATTTACAACAATACACTAAAGTATACGAAAAAGTGATGGATGAAATGCTTGCATGAATCACAGCCATTGGTAATTAATTACTCAGGCCACATTCCAGTTCATGGTTATTCTGCACACCATGCAACTTCAGTTTGTACCCAGCTATATGCAAATCAGTCTTGACCCAGCTTCAGTGGAAACAGTCCAGCCTGAAGTTCCAGGCCAGGTCCTCCCTGAACCAGAACGCAACATTGTATTTCCATTGCAACATTGTATTTCCATGTCTGGAAAGAACAAGTTGACACTGATTTACAGTTAGTTAAGGAAAATGAAGCCTTGACCCATAAAGTGCAAATTATTTAACTATGTAACACGCGTGCTGAAAAGCAAGAGAAATTGTGGCTGGGGAGAAATCTGGATGCCTATTAGAAAGAAAGGATTTGTAAATTCAACAACTGTACAGAGGAAGGGCGCAGGGCTTCAACGCCTCCTCAGGTAAAGGCAATTACAATCCAATACAATAAGCTCTTCAGCATCGGCCATACTCCACTCATGTGAGAGCCGACCCAAGTCGCACAGGAGTCGCTCTACTACTTCAGTTTTTTCTGTGTACATTGAAAATTGTAGTCCTGTAGTTGCATTGTTTTCACATCACTGGAGCGACTCCGGTTTCTTCAGCAACAGCATGCTAGGAATTGTATTTTCCCTTTTCCATAATAATATCGGCTACGAGTTTCTGCACGCTGAGTGGTGTCAACAGAAAAGAAGGACTAACTGAAAGTCTGCTTCATGAGGCGCGCCCAGGTTGCACCTCGTCCGCACTTAATTTGAGCCGGTGTTTGCCTCCGTCAATCATTAATGGGGACCCGCACGTATTTTTCCACACTAGGCGCTTCCCTAACCAAGAGAGGGAAAAACAACAAGTGGAAAGACTGAGGAAAAGAAAGGCGGAAAAACCGTCCCAAAGGGTCAAAGCAGGGGCCTGTAAGAGTGAGATAAAAGGGCAGCAGTGTCTAGCAGTTGAGTAAAGATTCCTGAGGTGGATTCAAGACTACGCAGACATTAAATAGCGCCGTTTGCCATCTTCTCAGCAGAAATTTGGGCACCGACACTCATTCCGTTACAAGTTAAGTACTATATTTAAATTTGACAAAAAATACCTGAAGAACTGAAAGAAACATGGCGTGGATAACTAATCACTAATCCTCCAGGCCAATTTGAGAGTTTTAGTGGGGAGAGGGTTGTTTTGTGTAGTAGTCTCTTACTTCTCATCATGTAGATTCTGCATCATTCCACACAGAAGGGGGAGTCTCTGCCCCCTCACTGTGGAGGGAGCAAGGTGGTAACCAGGTGTTATTGATTAACCCTTTCGCTGTGGCGGCTATTCCGCCGCAGCGCTAAAGGGGCGCGGCGGCCGCGCGGCCGCCGCATGCTGGTGACAGAACCGCTCCGTCACCAGCTGAGGTTGAGCTATGCTGGTGATGGAGCGGTTCCGTCATGACCCGCTCCGCTCATTAAAACTGCCGCGCAGGCGCGAAATCAGCACCGCGCAGGCGCGGCGGCCGGGCCATGACGGAACCGCTCCGTCATCAGCACAGCCCAACTGTAGCTGATGACGGAGCGGTTTCGTCATCAGCAGGGGAGGGGTTAAACAAACGGACACAGGAGGTCGCGCAAGGAAATTGTAAGTCAGATGCGTGAGTGTTACATTCTGCTGCAACTCTCCTTTCTCCTTATGCCTATTGGTAATTGGCAAATAAAAGCATGCGCAACATACACTGTACATTTTTAGGTCGAGCCTGTGTCAGCGTGCATGCGCTGTTCAGCGAGACTGCTGTAGTGGAGTACGGAGTAGAAACTCCGCCCACTCTCCGTCCATGTTTGTCATTGGCTTGTGTCACTGTACTTCCTGGCATATGATTCGTAAAGAGGCTTATTAGTCCCGCCTTGTCTTCCTTTGTAACCACCCATAGCTACAGGCCCCTTTACTTCGGTTTTTCCACTGTAGTGTTATTTAGTCTTGTAAGCACTGCACTATTTTCTTGACGTGCTCTGCTTACATTCAGTGTGCCATGTGGTTTTTTAGGTCTCGCCTGTCGATGCGCATGCGCATCGAGCTTGCGAGACTATGGGGGCTTAACCACTCTTTAACTAACTTGCAAGGAATCGTGGCGATTCCTTGCAGTGCCCGTGACTTTTAAGCTCAATGCGCATGCGCATTGAGCTTAAAAGCGCGTGCACATCAGTTCCCTCATCCGCACGTCGCATTTCTCCTCCCCCCTCGCCCCCTCCCCTGCCCGCCGTGTCGCATTTCTCCTCCCCCCTCCCCTTATCTGCCTTCCCTCCGTCTTGTTTGTGTGGCATTTCTCCTCCCCCCTCGCCCCCTCCCCTGCCCGCCGTGTCGCATTTCTCCTCCCCCCTCCCCTTATCTTCCTTCCCTCCGTCTTGTTACCAGTTTGATACCATAACACGGATTCATTTCGCCACGCAGCTTGCATGATTGCAAACGGCCATTCTTTCAATGTGGTAAAAAAAGTAAACATATTTTTTCTCTTTTCTGTTGCTGGTTAAAGGTTTAAAACAAATCGTATGACGTGTTCCCAAAATGAAATAAAAAATAAAAAAAACACCCGCACTAAAAGCCTCTCTTATTTGTGCACTAGTGAATGCTAGAATCCCCCCTTGTTCCTGCATACATGTGGCAATCTGATCCCCCTCCCCTCCCCCAGCCGATCTGCTCTCTCCAAGCATTGACAGCCTACAGACGGGTCAGGCCAGACGATCACTAAGAGGGTGGAGAATCCCGGACCGAACTAGTTTCAATTTACAGAGCAAACAACTTTTTTTTTTACGGCAATTGCTTTGCCAGAGGCTGTTGCCCATTATTTAATAAATCCATTAGATTTTTCCAACACTCTTAGCAATATCTAGGTGAACTTGCACGTTATCGCTTCAGCAAATTGCTCATGAAAATCAATAAAACGACTTGTAAATAAATATACATTAGTGCATGTTTTTTTGGGGCAAATAAAACCGCGCCATGTCGACAGCAGCGTCTGTCTTCAGCACTGAGAGCCATGCTGTTAGTACACGTACTGAGTATCCCCTGAGAATAAAACTCACTTCCTGTAATGGACAATGTTATTTTGCACTGAGACTGCAGATGGCTTGTTGGTGAGGGAAAGAGGGTTTGCTTTCACTTTATATGAACCTGTGTGTGTAAAGCCGGCCTAGGCATTAATAAACCATCACGTGCCCCATCTATACCCAGGACCACTGGAATTATGCGATTTTGAAGCCGTGGCAGTTCCCGCGTTACTTTGGGCTTGCCGTATTTACCACATAATCGGTCATCTGCTATCTAATGCTGCGATTTCAGACAAAAAGTGTTGATCAAAAGTAACAAAAAAAAGTTGCAACACCCTCACTCACCCTCACCCTCACTCACCCTCACCCTCACTTACCCTCACCCTCACTCACCCTCACCCTCACTCACCCTCACCCTCACTCACCCTCACCCACCCTCAACCCCTCATCCTCACTCACCCTCACTCACCCTCAACCCCTCACCCTCACTCACCCTCACCCTCACCCTCACTCACCCTCACTCACCCTCACTCACCCTCAACCCCTCACCCTCACTCACCCTCAACCCCTCACCCTCACTCACCCTCACCCTCACCCACCCTCACCCTCACTCACCCTCAACCCCTCACCCTCACTCACCCTCACCCTCACTCACCCTCACTCGCCCTCACTCGCCCTCACTCGCCCTCACTCACCCTCACCCTCACTCACCCTCAACCCCTCACCCTCACTCACCCTCAACCCCTCACCCTCACCCTCACTCACCCTCAACCCCTCACCCTCAACCCCTCACTCACCCTCACTCTCACTCACCCTCACTCACCCTCAACCCCTCAGCCTCACCCTCACTCACCCTCACCCTCACCCTCACTCACCCTCAACCCCTCACCCTCACTCACCCTCAACCCCTCACCCTCACCCTCACCCTCACTCACCCTCAACCCCTCACCCTCACTCACCCTCAACCCCTCACCCCCACTCACCCTCAACCCCTCACCCTCCACCTCAACCCGTCACCCTCACTCACCCTCACTCACCCTCAACCCCTCACCCTCACTCACCCTCAACCCCTCACCCTCAACCCCTCACCCTCAACCCCTCACTCACCCTCACCCTCACTCACCCTCACTCACCCTCAACCCCTCACCCTCACTCACCCTCACCCTCACTCCCCCTCAACCCCTCACCCTCACTCACCCTCACCCTCACTCACCCTCACTCACCCTCACTCGCCCTCACTCGCCCTCACTCGCCCTCACTCGCCCTCACTCACCCTCACTCACCCTCAACCCCTCACCCTCACTCACCCTCACTCACCCTCACTCACCCTCACTCCCCCTCAACCCCTCACCCTCACTCACCCTCACCCTCACTCACCCTCACTCGCCCTCACTCACCCTCACTCGCCCTCACTCGCCCTCACTCGCCCTCACTCACCCTCACTCACCCTCACTCACCCTCAACCCCTCACCCTCACTCACCCTCAACCCCTCACCCTCAACCCCTCACCCTCACAACACATATTGTGTTACAATAGGTGTCACATTTGCGAAATATAAAACTATTGGCATTGTAAATAACAAAGCTATTAATTCGCTATTTTCAAAACAAGCACATAAATAAAAAATGTGTCCTTTACAATACCAATAGCTCAAACTTTCCAAATGCGAGACCTATTGCATTGCTGTGCTTCTCTCCCCTGCTGCACTCTCCTGCTCTCTAGAGATGTGGCCTAACGACCAGAGCTGCCATCTAAGTCACGTAAATACAAAACATGTTGCATTCCAAATGCTATAGGTGTCACATTCGCGAAAGTTATAACTATTGGCATTGTAAATGACAAAGCCATCAATTTAGCAATTTTAAAAACCAACAAATAAATAAAATATGTCATTTACAAGACCAATAACTCCAACTTTTCTAATGCGAGACCTATTGCATTTCCAATGCTTGTGTTTTCAAGCAGCCGGGACAATGGCAGCCGCTTCTTTGGAATGTCATAGGTCTTGCATTTTAATGCGAGACCTATGGCATTGCTAATATTTTAATTCTTAGAAGCTGTTTAGAGCTCTAAACACGTTCCTCTTCATGAGCACGGCGCATGCTTCATCTTTAACCATGGCGGACGCTTCGGGAGGCCGAACGCCCACATGTTGCATTTTAGTAAGAAATCCTTAAATGCATTTGTCCTGCAAGGCACTTCATTTTTGTTCGCAATATGCTGTAAAAATGATGGGCTCTGGCTTTTTGGGGGGGGTTGTAGCCTGGTTTTTTAAACCTGCCTCTCTTTGGTATGACTGTCGAAGCTTCATTAAAAGCTATGTGCAAGCCCACAAGTACCAGAATCCACTTTCACCTGGCATCCTGACTCACAGCCTGCTATCCGGGTTTGTCTCACAAATGGCGTTTGCTGAAGCACTGCGCTCAAATAAGACATGGGTAAGTGGAAAAAGCTACGTAAGCAGGGCACGAGTCGGGGGTAGACGCTGGTGGACAGCGTCCACCCACTTTTCTTACAGGGTGAACGCCGTCCACCCTGTCAAGAATTTGGGCCCCACTGAATAATGTGCTGAACTCGTCCCAGTGTTATTTCCAAACACTGGAACACTTTCAGCAGCGCCTGCACGTTATCTGCTTTCCATGTGCAACAAGCAACAATGTGCAGGCAGGGACGTGCTTTCTTATTTAAGACTCCTGCTGGGCCCATAACAAAGGCCGAATTTGAGGGGTTATCAGGATTCCTTTTATTCCAGTCTCTTGGCTGGGAGCAGTCAGGAGCCTCACACCTGATGCATATAAAGTGGAGGGGAAACAAAGGCTCACACCTTGTTACCACTTCACACATACTTAGGAGAGGCAGCTTTTCACTTTGTTCAGTCCCTGTCTAGGAGATATGCATGAACTGTAAGAAAATCAGATGTGTTTGTCAATCCCAGTATTTACACAAAGGAAATTGCATTTATATAGCGCTTACTTGCCCTGAGGAGGTGTTGAAATAATTTAAGTACCACTATTTTTTCTTGTATAGCCCTACTTATTCCAATGCAGGGTGTCAGAGCGCTTTACATCAACTGGTGCATATTACATGTACTATAAATTATATAGGTTTGTAAATGAATGTGCAGGATGTTACATAAAACTGGGGGATTTCAAGGTGTTGGTCACATATCATCTTACATAGCTCACTGTGCTATTGTCTTCATAATGATCTCAAACGTACACATGATAGACCTGCTAAACATATATGTGAGGGCTTTAGATCTGATGTCACTTCTTGTGATGCCACTTCCTGTAAAGTCGTGACTTGTGATGCCACTTTCTATTATGTCAATTACTGTGATGCCATGTGCCATGATGTCACGCGCTGTGATGTCACTTGCATACTGCCAAACTAGGTCAGTCCCCCCACTTCTTTTTTGGTCTCGACTGAGCCAGCGCGCATGTGTTGCTCTGCGAGACTTTTTGTAAGGGGGCCTTAAAATCTGACCACACGCTTGTGCGTATGGTTTGTTTTTGGTCAGAGGCTATTGGCCTTTGCAAGCAACTTTCTAAGACAGACAGTATGCAATTATGCAAAGCCGGGTGCGTGTCTCGCCTTTGCTCTGCCCACGGTCTATTGCTTGCAGTTACCCGCACAGGCACCATCTGTTTAGAATTATCGTGCCAAGACGCGAGCACGATAATTCAAAACAGATGTCTCACTGTGGCGCGCGCGCACAACTCTTGTGCTTGTTTTCCCCTTCCTTCTCTAAATTTCAAATCTAATACCGAAGGAACAAAGGAATCAATTACCAACTCTGCTACAAACTGCACTCGGAAAAGTTATGATTTTATTTATATGCTACGAAATTACGACCTTCTGTTTTTCTAAATAGCGTGTTCAATACGCTCCCGCGCTCACTCCCCCGCCCCCCTCTACTGCAGCAGGACTCCTCGTCATAGGATCGAGAGCGGCGCACAGAGTCCCAGCAGCCCTTCACCAGTCCCGCCCCTATCACAAACCGCCGCCCGGGGAGCACTGCGCCCGACACACCTCAGCAACATGGTAAACAATCTACATTTCTGCAAAGGTTTTAAAGTTGTGCTGGCAGAGCCCCGCACTTCTGAAAGAATAAGTCTTTGGTGCTTTCAACCCTGCAGTATTCACCGGACCCCTATTGTTACTTTAGCGCCTAGATGCCATTCAGTCGGAAGGGTGCACTATACAGGAACCTCAGTGATCGGGGAGATATAAAAAGGCAAAGCCTTCCGGTGTCCCCTAAAGTCGCACACAGCAGCAGGGAACCTTATCCCTTGTACACTGCAGACTCGAGAATTTACACAGAGGTGCAAGAAACCTCTCCTGCCAAATGTTTGCTCAAGGCCCCCCTCACCTAGCCCTACCTTGCTTCCATACATCTATCATGCTTTTATTCCTCCCTAGTTCTGTTCTTCCATGTTTGTTTCTTGTTCTCTTTAATTTGCCTCCTCCTCCCCCAGTTCCCTTTCCTTAATTTCCCCCGTTTCTTTCTCGCTCACTCCTGAATTGAATCCCCCGGGACCCCTGGAGTGTCTTCTCACACATCTCCATCAACGAACCAAAATGGAGCAGGAATTTATGGCCGAGCTTAGGGTGACCAACCGTCCGTAAATTTCACGGACCGTCCGTCATTTTAGTATGATGTCCACAAGGCGTCCGTAATTTGGGGATCTCAAATTACGGACGCTTTGCAGACATCATACTAAAATCGAAATAGGAAATCTGAGTAAGGAATGCAGTTTCCCATGGGAGAGGCCCCGTGAGTTTAAAAGTTTTCACTCTGGGCCTCTCGCAGTTATCTTTTAAACTGAAGAGGCTCCCTGCAGCCGCCCCTCCCGGACCGCGCGGAGACTGTGGAGCGGCCCATTGTCATTCTGAGACCAGCTGATTAGCACTTATAGAATGACAATGGGCCCAATTGTAGTGACAGCATGTGGTGTGCCTTCTCCTGCATGGGACTGTCTGTGGCAAAGCATTCTGCTTTTGTCTTGGCACCATGCTGGAGAAAATAAAAATAAAATAACTAACAGCGTTTTCACTGTACATTTAAAAGACAGATTTAAACATACAAATAAAAAATACTATTTATTAATCTGTATTGTTACTAGCACAAATCTTGATTGCAGAAAGGGCCCGATGTCACTTTGCAAAGTTGCGCGCATACTGAAAAATGTGAAGTGCACGATTGGCTCAACCTTATATAAGCTTATTTTGACTTGGATTTATTTTGGTTGTCTATTTACTTACTTATATATTATTGTGCCACCTCCTCCGATATGTCTGTAAAACTTATGTTTTGTCCCAAATTTTTGTCCTGAATTTTGACCTTCTGTCCTGAATTCTTGTCCTGAATTTTGACCCTGTGTCCTGAATTTTTACACTGACCTTCCTGAATTTGCACAATGCCAATTGGTAACCCTAGCCGAGCTGCGTAAACATGACTAGAGCCTGAACTGAGCCGACGCGCGCCCGGGGGTCCGCCAGGCAAATGGGGGCCGCAGAGAGGACTGGGCAGGACGTGTCTGAAATACCCCTTAGCATGTAGGGCGGTCTCTTGTCTCGGGGTAAGAGTATCGCATGGGGGATGTGCATCTTGGCAGCACCTGGAGAGGGTCTTATGCGTTCCGGCAGAACCCCTGACTCTCCCATGGTGAAGGGTGTCTCTTCTGCACCTAGAAAGGGTCTCATGAGATCCAACAGTATCCCTGAGACTCTCTGACGGTGAGGGGTGTCTCTGTTGCACCCTGGAAGGGGGCGGGAGGGGGCTCGTAGACTCCAACACTACCTCCGACACTCTCCAACGGTGAGGGGTGTTTCTATTGCACACTGAGGGGGGGAGGGGGGCAGCCTCATTGAACCGAGCAGTACCTTTAACACTCTCCCATGGTGAAGGGTGTCTCTGCTGCACCTGGAAAGGGTCTCATGCGTTCCAACAGTACCCCTGAGACTCTCCGACGGCGAGGAGTGTCTCCATTGCACCCTGGGGGGGGGCGGGGCGGGGGCAGCCTCTTAGACCTTAGCAATAACTTTATTTATTTATTTATTTATTTTAAAAGTTTTATATAGCGCTTTACATGAGTATCAGACCATAAATTGCAAGTTACATCGTTACAAAAGGTTACACAGTTATTAGAGCCTGGCAACATAGTGACAAGTAAGGTCGAGACAAACAAATGGACATATACGTAAGGGAAAAAGCAGGCAAGGGGAGATATTCAGGAGAGGAGGGGGTAAGAGCAGGGGAAGTAGAGAGAATGGAGAAGGGGGAAGAGGAGGGAGGCTGATAAAACACAGAGGGGTGGGGAGGGTGACGGGGACACGAACCGGTAGACGAGTCAGAGCTGCGTTCAAAGTCCAGTAAACTGTGATCCCAGGGGAAGTGGTATCATTTCCCCATCTCTGTTGCAAGAGGCTCCCTAAACGCAGTGGACTCTCTCAGAGGGGTCTCTGAGACTCCAAGGTCTACATACTGGATCCTTCCCCAAAAAGGGGAGAGGGAGTGCTTTGGCCAGGGGTGCCATACCATACCTCAGCTGTGAGTGGCTCCCTTGGCGCAGTGGACTCTCTCAGTGGGTTTGTTGAGACTCCAGAGTATAAATATTGGATCTTTCCCCAACAAGGGGAGAAGGAGTGCTTAGTTTAAGGGTCCAAAAGGACAGGGGGGCTAGGCGGTGTAACGGGCAAGGGGAAAGATTCAGGTGAGAGGGGATAGGAGCAAAGGAAGTAGACAATGAGAGAAAGAGTGCTAAATGGGAACAGATATATAGATAGGAGACAAGGAAAAAGAATAGTTACAGAAATATGATGTGGGGGAGGGCGAGACCGGGAGAAAAACTGGTCTGACACTCTCTCCTTCTGAAGGGGGCTTTTTTTGCACACTCATGGAGTCCAGCGATTCTCTGACACTCTCCCACGGTAAGGGTGTCTCTGCTGCACCTAGAGAGGGTCTCATGGATTCTAGAAACATCTCTGACACTCCCTCTCTCGTTAGTTTGTCTCAGCGGCACCAAGAGGGTCCCCCGGGCTCCAATTCCTCTGAACATGTAAAGCGCTCTAATTCCCACGGGTCAAGCTAGCGCTATATAAAACTTTAAAAAAAAAAAAATCTGCCCTCCTATAGCCAGACAAGCCGTGATGGTGAGACATTGCCTTTGGGGACACTTCTTTTCAAACTGCATTAAGTATGGAAAGAACAAATACAAGAGCTAACTAATAAGAATCCTGTGCTAGGCACTTTCTGGCCCCTCTGTAGCATCACTTCCACCATGCTGACACTGAAGCAATCATCAGAAGCGTGCTTGAAATTGATATTTAGGCTGAGAACTGGTAGTTCGGAAGACGTACACATTGATAAGCGCAGTATACGAGGCTCTCTGGCATGGCACATTTTACAGAGCAGCGCCATAAAACAAACTCAGCGACCCGCGCTTTCAGATAAAACAACACAAACATTTATTTTATTTTATTTTATGGAGTTTGTAGAGCGCGCAGCTACCCCCGAAGGGGTGTCCCGGCGCTAAAATCCAGGGGTTCCCAAATGAAGGGGAAGTGAAAAAGAAGGAAATAGTGGGGAGACTAGAGTCCGGAGAAGAGCCAGGTTTTAAGTTTGGCTCGGAAGATGGTTTCAGAGGGACAGAACCTCAGCTCAAGTGGAAGGGAGTTCCAAAGTCTGGCAGCAATGACACTGAAACCTCTGCCACCGGTTCTGGACAGTCTGAAACGGGGCGAGATCAGGAGGCGGAGGTCATTGGATCTGAGGGATCTGGTGGAGCGGGATATCGAGACCCGATTTTTCAAATAAGTGGGACCGAAGTTGTTGACGGCTCGATAGGTAAGAGTGAGGACCTTAAACTGGATGCGGCTAGCCACAGGGAGCCAATGGAGTTTCCTCCGGTATGCAGAAACAGATTGACGGTACGGGATATTACCGATCAGTCTGGCTGCAGCATTCTGGACAATCTGCAGCCGGCCAATCAGGTACTGGGGAGCCCCTGCATAGAGACTATTAGCATAATCCAAGTGGGAGGTGATGAGGGCCTGGGTGACTGTGCGGCGGGAATCCAGGGGGAGATAGGGAAGGATCTTTCTTATCATGCGTAGTTTCATAAAGCAGGCGGAAGTAACTTTATTGATCTGGGATTTGCATGACAGGGAGTCATCAAATTGGAAACCAAGATTCCGTGCCGAATGAACAGGGGATGGGGCAGGATCAAGCGCCGTAGGCCACCACCAAGAAGAGGGGATAGGGGTTTTCTGATTGAAAAACAGAACCTCTGTTTTATCTGCGTTCAATCTAAGGTGGTTCGTAGTCATCCAGCCACTGATGTTATTAAGGCATTGGCGAAAGTTGAGGAACGCGGAGTCCGAGTGGTCCCGAAAGGAAAACACCAGCTGTGTGTCGTCAGCGTAAGAGACCACCCTGACTCCGTAAGATTCCACAACGTCAGCCAAGGGGGCCAGATAGACATTGAAGAACAAGGGGCTTAGGGCGGAGCCCTGCGGCACCCCACATGACAGAGGTTTTTTCTCTGACTTGAAAGGACGTAACAGTACCCTTTGACTTCTGGATGAGAGGAAGGACTCGATCCAGCTGAGGGCAGTGCCACCGATGCCTATCTGCTTAAGACGATCCAGAAGGATGGGGTGAGAGACCGTGTCGAATGCTGCGGACAGGTCGAGGAGAACCAACATGGCCTCCTCGCCCCTGTCCACGCATTCTCGGATGGTTTCAGATACTTCCAGCAGGGCCGTCTCGGTACTGAATCCTGCTCTGAAACCGGATTGGGATCCATGAAGCAGAGAGTGATCTTCTAAATAGTCCGTAAGTTGGAGCTGTACGGCTTTTTCCAGGACCTTGGCGGGTTTAGGAAGAAGGGAGATGGGACGGTAGTTAGAAAAGACAGCGGGGTCTGCGTCTGCCTTTTTCAAAATAGGGATCACCAAAGCCTCCTTCCAGGTGGTAGGGAAGAAGCCATGGTGAAGGGAGGCATTCCAGACGGAAAGGAAAGGGCGGGCCAGTGAAGGCGCCAGTTCTCCCATGATTTTTGCGGGGACCGGATCAGAGGGGGCACCAGATTTACAGCAAATGAGTAGTCTGATAGCCTCGTCCAGGTTGAGTTTGTTGAATGAACGGAAGGATGGAGACTCTGGGGGACTAGTAAAAGAAGATGGAGTGACAGACTCTGTGGGGAAGGAGACACAGAGTTTGTTAATCTTGTCCAGAAAGAAATCTGAGAGTCCCTCGCAAAGAACCTGACAAGCGGTGTTCTGGGGGGCCCTAGCCGGAGGGTTAATAAAGTCTTTAACGATGCTAAAGAGCGTTTTTGATGAATTTTTGGCTTTATTAATTTGAGCGGCGAAGTGGACTTTCATCGCGCATTTTTTAAGTTTAAGGAATTGTTTTAGGGCCGTTCTGTAAAGATGTTTGGCTTCAGGATCGTAGTTAAGTCTCCACTTGCGTTCGAGAGCCTTACATCTGCTTTTCTCCTCCCGAAGGGGGGTGGAGAACCAGGGAGCAGAGGGTCGCGACCTGGTGGAGGAGATGGTTATCTGGGGGGCAATAGAATCAATTGCTTTAAGGAGAGTAGAGTTCAACCTAGAAACATTTTCATCAATGTCCGGGGAGAGGTGCTCCGACTGATAGTGGAATAGTGGGTCCAGGGTAGCGCAAGTGACCTTGTGCCACTTTCTTCCCAGTTCCTTCCTAGGGGCCATTGGGGCAGATTTGCGTCCCAGAGTGATAGAGAATGGGATGAGGTAGTGATCAGTCCAGGTCAGAGGGAGAGGCTGAAGGACAGTGATGAGCGGAAAATTGGCGAATATAAGGTCCAAGGTGTGGCCTGCCACATGGGTGGGACCTACAACCAATTGTTTATGATTGAGGCTCTCCATGGTATCCACCAGGTTGGTAGCCTTAGCACAGAGCGGGTTGTCTATGTGGAGGTTAAAATCGCCCAGGACAATGAAGTTTTGGTGTTTAATAGATAGGTCAGCCAATAAGTGGACAAGGGCAGTGAGGGAGGGGGCGGTGACAGGGGGGGGATTGTAGACTAGTGTGCCAGCTAAGATAGCTGACGCGGAGTCAGAGATAGAGAAGTACATGGCTTCGATTGTGCCTATATCAGCTAGTTTAGTGAAAGTCAGCTGGAGAAAGGATTTAAATATGACGGCTAGACCGCCTCCAGACTTACCTCCAGCCCGATTCAGGCATTTGATGTCATAACCTGGGGGGATAGCCAGATAGATATCCGGCGAGGAAGAGTCTGTGATCCATGACTCGGTTAAAAAGAGAATATCCCATTCATCAGATGAGATGGACATCCAGATGTCATTGGCGTGACGGGGAAGAGACCGGCAATTAATCAGACCTGCTCGCAAGGTGTACTGATTAGAGGAGAATGGCTGTGGTGGTGGGCAAGGGGAGAAACGAGGTTGGCAGGGCGGGAGTGAAAAGTTGCATTGTGAGCAGAGGTAATGAGCGGTTTCCAGGTGATTGGGAGTGCAGCGGGGGCTAGTCGGGCATAGACGCGTATTAAGTGAATGTAGTTGGGCAGTAGTCCAGCAGATGCGGGCAGGGCTAGTGGAAGAGGCAGGGGGACTGGCCCTGGGCCCGGTCCAGGCCCGGACGGGCCCAGACGGGCTTGCCTTTGGCGCGCCTTCGGCGCGCTGACGGCGCGCCCGCTGCGCCCGTCCGCTGCGCTTCCTGGCGAGACACATCTTTTATGTCCGTGTGAGAGGGAACATGGGGGTGTGGCCAGCTGAGGTGGGCGTGTCCGCCGTGGCGCCTCGCCCTCAGTGATGGTGACAGGTAGCGTTCGTTGCAGCGCTAGGAGCGCTGTTTAAGTGCACAGGGAAGTGAAGTTAAAAAGCAGAGTATCACACAACAAAGTTTTTAAAAGAAGATATTCACTCCCGGCTTCCGCCTCAGGAGACTCCCAAATTAAAGTGTCGCGCTTTCCAGCTGCGCGCACTTTATAGTGTCAGGGGGGGGCGTGGCCAGCTGAGGTGGGCGTGTCCGCCGTGGCGCCTCGCCCTCAGTGATGGCGACAGGTAGCGTTCGTTGCAGCGCTAGGAGCGCTGTTTAAGTGCACAGGGAAGTGAAGTTAAAAAGCAGAGTATCACACAACAAAGTTTTTAAAAGAAGATATTCACTCCCGGCTTCCGCCTCAGGAGACTCCCACATTAAAGTGTCGCGCTTTCCAGCTGCGCGCACTTTATAGTGTCAGGGGGGGCGTGGCCAGCTGAGGTGGGCGTGTCCGCCGTGGCGCCTCGCCCTCAGTGATGGCGACAGGTAGCGTTCGTTGCAGCGCTAGGAGCGCTGTTTAAGTGCACAGGGAAGTGAAGTTAAAAAGCAGAGTATCACACAACAAAGTTTTTAAAAGAAGATATTCACTCCCGGCTTCCGCCTCAGGAGACTCCCAAATTAAAGTGTCGCGCTTTCCAGCTGCGCGCACTTTATAGTGTCAGGGGGGGGCGTGGCCAGCTGAGGTGGGCGTGTCCACCGTGGCGCCTCGCCCTCAGTGATGGCGACAGGTAGCGTTCGTTGCAGCGCTAGGAGCGCTGTTTAAGTGCCCAGGGAAGTGAAGTTAAAAAGCAGAGTATCACACAACAAAGTTTTTAAAAGAAGATATTCACTCCCGGCTTCCGCCTCAGGAGACTCCCAAACATTGTTCCCTTATACAATATTTGCGCAGGGTGGGGAGGGTGGTTAAAAGGCAGTGGTTGCTGCATTAATTGAGGTGGATCAGTCGTTGTTTCGCACGATCTATTTATATGCGTCAATGGTGGTTCCGGTATAAAAATTCAGTTATGTTCGGGATAAAGAGGATTTATTAGCGCTGCTTGGACACCGTAACCCTAGCAAAGGAAATGCAGTTCTGTTTGTGACTAAATTTAAGTGGGGAATCCATTTATGTTATTGGACAGAAAACCTAAGACACGCTGTCAGTTTATTTACTCGCATCAGAATACTTTTTAATAAGCATTAATGCCCCGGTTACTTACCGGTAATCTTCATTACTCCGAGTATAGTCTTCCTCGCCACATGATTTACATAGTGAGCTTTAGCTCCACAACAGAACCCTCCAAAGCAAAAAGAAACCACCTCCCACCCCCTCCCAACATGGCCGACCAGTCCCACCTGACCTCTATAAGAGGCGGACCGGCCCAACCAACAGCCTGATCTACCAAGCAAACAATGAAGCCGATAGCCAGACAGGGAGGGGGGGAGGGAACTCATGTGGCGAGGAAGACTATACTCGGAGTAATGAAGATTACCGGTAAGTAACCGGGGCATTACCTCCTCGTAAGTCTTCCTCGCCACATGATTTACATAGTGAGCAAATACCCAAGCCAACAAGGCTTCATTGACCACCAGAAGAACCACACCACACGGTGATGCAGGTAAACCAACATAAGGTTTTAATCAGCATAAAGTAAAGCAAACAGGAATTGCAGCAAACCTGAATCTAGACATAACAGAAACACACCTCAAGGAGCCACCGCTCCCGCACTGAGAACGGCCCCCGCGAAGTCCCCATGGACAGAACCACCCAAGACAACGCAATAGTGTTCCATGAACATGTGGGGGGACGACCACGTCGCCGCCCGACAAATCTCCTCCGTGGAGACACCCTTGAAGGAGGCCCAGGACACAGCGACACTCCTCGTGGACCGCCCCTGGACCCCCACCGGAACCCCCGAACCCAGCGAAGCATAGGAAAGGATGATAGCCTGTTTAAGCCAGCGACTCAAGGTGGAGAGAGAGGGCTTGTGGCCTGATCGGACTGGACCGAAAGTTACGAACAGGCTATCACACCGGGCCAGGGGAGATGTGCGTTCAAGGTACACAAACACTGCCCGCCGGACATCCAGCAAAGCTAAGGCAGGATCCACGTCGGGGGGGAAAGAAGGCAACAACACCTCCCGAGCCCGGTTCACCAGGGAAGGAACCTTGGGTAGGAACCGTGGGTCATGCCGGAGCAGCAACCGGTCCGGCAACACCCGCAAGAAGGGTGGGGAGCGGAGGAACGACCCCAGCTCGCCCATCCGCCCAGCAGACACCACGGCAACCAGGAAAATCAACTTGAAGGTGAGAAACCGCAAAGCCACCGAGGCCAGGGGTTCAAAAGGAGGACCCTGAAGCGCCCGCAGCACGAGAGGCAGATCCCACGGAGGGGACAGGCAGAGTGACCGCGGGCGACGGAGAAAACAACTCCGGAGCAAGCGAGCCACCAGGGGATCCAGCCCGTCGAAATGGAACCCTGGGACGACAGACCCACAACCAGTGAGTCCACCTTCACAGCCGGGGGGAAGTCCTTGGTGAACTCCTCCACCGCGTAACGTTTCGTCAGAAAACGCGGAAAAGTCTGCTTATCAATGTCCAGCCACTCCCCCTCGAAGACCTTCTTGACGGAGGCATGCAGTGGCAGGGAGTCCGGCGCCTTGCGCTGATATTGGACAAAGAAATCCTCGGACGCCTGCTCCGTTGCAGGTGGCGGGAAGGCCAAGTTATCCTTAATGTGCGCCAGGACCTCACGCAGTTCCTGGCCCTGAATGTAGCGACCATGAAGATCCTCCTCCTCCCCCTCCGCATCCGAGACCGGGGAGGGGTCCCTGCGTGGCCGTTTCGGCGAGGAAGGACCCTGCGCATCACGTATCGCCAGGGCATCGGCGACCGCTGACTGGATCATCAGCTGTAAGGCCTGAGCCGAAATGGGCAAAGCAGAACAGGGGCCAGGTCCCTGACCCGCCGTGACATCCTCCTGCTCCATATCGCCAGAGAAAAACACCACAAACCAAGTAAGCGGAGAAACTCAATGACCCCCCGGATCAGGGGACCTAATAAACCGCCCGAGGACACAGCTGCAGGTCCTTAAACTCATGCGCTGCACCTGGCGCGAAGCCCCGCCCCCTGAAGGCGGGACGCGACCTCGGCCAATCAGGGCACGGCACTGACTCGCGCGCCGCCGCTGAAAACCATCCTGTCCGGCGGCAGCGTCCAGCGCTGAAATCCGCCTCCTCCGCCGGTGTTCGGAAGCCCCCGTGGAGTCGACCAGGAGGACCCCTTACCGCCGCGGGAAGACCGTTCGGCCCGGCGGCCACCGGTAAGCTGTGTTGCACCTCAGGAGGCGAACCTTTGCTACGTAGGCAGTCAGCTCACCGAGACTGAACCGCGAGGCAGCCTACACCAGCCACGAGCGGGGAGCGCGGAGTCCCACGAGCGAGACCCCAGGCTCAGGCCAGACGCGGCAGCCAGCCACCGCCGAACGGCCCCACGGGGAGACATGCACATGGCGGACGCATACAATCAGCGACCGGCGCCGCGTCTCCCCACCCCGACTGAGCTATTTCGCCAGATTCTAGAGGCAGTGATGGGTCCCCCGAGCCCGATAAACGGGCGAGGGACACCCCAAACGGTCGGCACAGGGGAAAAAGGAGCACCTTAACCCCCCCTCCGTCCGCCCCCCCCCCCTCCCTTCCCCCCAAGAGCCCAGGTACGCTAGAGCAGCACCTCACCCGCCCAGCAGGACGGGGGACGGAGGAGGGGGAGGGGGCAGGGTCCCAGGTCCTAGGGTCCGCTAGGGCAGGACCTCCAACCCAAGAGCCCAGGACCAGCTAGGGCAGGTCCCATGTCTTACCTTACGGCGCTCTGGAGTAGAATGCGCAGAACAAAAAAAACAGGCTGTTGGTTGGGCCGGTCCGCCTCTTATAGAGGTCAGGTGGGACTGGTCGGCCATGTTGGGAGGGGGTGGGAGGTGGTTTCTTAGCTTTGCTGGATGTCCGGCGGGCAGTGTTTGTGTACCTTGAACGCACATCTCCCCTGGCCCGGTGTGATAGCCTGTTCGTAACTTTCGGTCCAGTCCGATCAGGCCACAAGCCCTCTCTCTCCACCTTGAGTCGCTGGCTTAAACAGGCTATCATCCTTTCCTATGCTTCGCTGGGTTCGGGGGTTCCGTTGGGGGTCCAGGGGCGGTCCACGAGGAGTGTCGCTGTGTCCTGGGCCTCCTTCAAGGGTGTCTCCACGGAGGAGATTTGTCGGGCGGCGACGTGGTCGTCCCCCCACATGTTCATGGAACACTATTGCGTTGTCTTGGGTGGTTCTGTCCATGGGGACTTCGCGGGGGCCGTTCTCAGTGCGGGAGCGGTGGCTCCTTGAGGTGTGTTTCTGTTATGTCTAGATTCAGGTTTGCTGCAATTCCTGTTTGCTTTACTTTATGCTGATTAAAACCTTATGTTGGTTTACCTGCATCACCGTGTGGTGTGGTTCTTCTGGTGGTCAATGAAGCCTTGTTGGCTTGGGTATTTGCTCACTATGTAAATCATGTGGCGAGGAAGACTTACGAGGAGGTAATGCCCCGGTTACTTACCGGTAATCTTCATTACTCCGAGTATAGTCTTCCTCGCCACATGAGTTCCCTCCCCCCCTCCCTGTCTGGCTATCGGCTTCATTGTTTGCTTGGTAGATCAGGCTGTTGGTTGGGCCGGTCCGCCTCTTATAGAGGTCAGGTGGGACTGGTCGGCCATGTTGGGAGGGGGTGGGAGGTGGTTTCTTTTTGCTTTGGAGGGTTCTGTTGTGGAGCTAAAGCTCACTATGTAAATCATGTGGCGAGGAAGACTTACGAGGAGGTAATATTTATTAAGATTTCCTTTTGTGAAATGCTGTCAAAGTGGAGCACATGGCAACTTTTGTTGCTTATGTGCTGCACTCGCTCTATTTAATGAAACTGAACAAGTGTGAGAACAAGCATTGGCATAGCCAATAGTTCTCGCCTTTGGGATCTTATAAGTGCTTCGCCATGCAACAGTTGATGTTGTTGCACCAAGGATATTATTGTGCTGCATAACTAAATACTTATAAGGTCCCAAAGGCGAATCCTATTGGCTATGCCTATGCTGGTTTTAGGACTTGTGCCCTGCGCGTGAGTTGTATGTCCGCTTTATGCCGCATGCAGTTGAGCCCATATGCACTCCGAGTTATATTCAGGGATCACACGTTTTTTCGCCCTCCACTTTTCTGTTTTATTTGTGGGCCTCCCCACTTGACACGGAAATACTCAGTCACTGAGTTGTTCACTACGAAGACCCAGCCCCATTGGTACCCCTTGGTCGTGCAAAAGGGCTACGCACATCCCATTAGCTTCACAAAGAAAGATTTGGTGCAAGAACAAACGTTAGAAGTTTTCTTTGGGGCAGGAAGCCTGTTCGTGGCACGATGAAATACCATTGCCAATCCTGTTAAAATGAGAAGTGAAACCCGTTCTCGTGATTGCACGTGTAATTACGCATTATCCTTTCAAAACACTGCACCTACCCTCGAGGAAGGCTGTGGTGGGGTAACTGGACACCCTCCCTCCCCCTTTCTCAAAATTGGGAGGAGGCGATGACTCTTTCACCTGCTGTGCGAGTTTCTATTGTGGTGTGCAACCCAGACCTACTTCGAGTGTATGTGTCCTGTCCCAAATATGAAAAGGGGGCAGCTGGGGGGTCGAAGAGGTAGGGGCAGAGTAGGCTGGCAGTGAGGTCCCACCTCTTGTCACCCATCACCCTGCATTGTCTCCAGCTTTGCCCCGAGTGACTCGGTACTGGTGCTAAGTGTGAGGGCTGCCTCAGGCCCTATGTTAATTTTTTTTATTTTTTATAATGAATGCTCTCATGTTACTTTCGACCCTCCCCACGTCAACCACAGTAAGCTTTTATAGCACAAATCATCTTCCAATTTCTGGAGAATAAGCCTCACCTTTGCCGCCCAACCTCTTCTTCCTCATATTTCTAATTTTCCACGTGTTTTCTGCCCATCCATGCATCCCTTCCATCCATGCACTCCCTCCCTCTCCCATCCATGCATCCCTTCCATCCATGCACTCCCTCCCTGCTCTCTCCCTTCCATCCATGCACTCCCTCCCTGCTCTCTCGCTTCCATCCATGCACTCCCTCCCTGCTCTCTCCCTTCCATCCATGCACTCCCTCCCTGCTCTCTCGCTTCCATACATGCACTCCCTCCCTGCTCTCTCGCTTCCATCCATGCACTCCCTCCCTGCTCTCTCCCTTCCATCCATGCACCCTGCTCTCTCGCTTCCATCCATGCACTCCCTCCCTGCTCTCTCACTTCCATCCATGCACTCCCTCCTTGCTCTTTCCCTCCCATCCATGCACTCCCTTCCTTCTCTCTCCCTTCCATCTGTGCACTCCCTTTCCTGCTGTCTTCCTTCCATCCATGCACGCCCTCCCTGCTCTCTCCCATCCTTCCATGCACTCCCTCCCTCTCCCATCCATGCATCCCTTCCATCCATGCACTCCCTCCCTGCTCTCTCGCTTCCATACATGCACTCCCTCCCTGCTCTCTCGCTTCCATCCATGCACTCCCTCCCTGCTCTCTCCCTTCCATCCATGCACCCTGCTCTCTCGCTTCCATCCATGCACTCCCTCCCTGCTCTCTCACTTCCATCCATGCACTCCCTCCCTGCTCTCTCCCTTCCATCCATGCACTCCCTCCCTGCTCTCTCGCTTCCATCCATGCACTCTCTCCCTGCTCTTTCCCTCTTATCCATGCACTCCCTTCCTTCTCTCTCCCTTGCGTCCATGCACTCCCTTCCTTCTCTCTCCCTTCCATCTGTGCACTCTCTTTCCTGCTGTCTTCCTTCCATCCATGCACGCCCTCCCTGCTCTCTCCCATCCTTCCATGCACTCCCTCCCTCTCCCATCCATGCATCCCTTCCATCCATGCACTTCCTCCCTGCTCTCTCCCTTCCATCCATGCACTCCCTCCATTCTCTCTCGCGTCCAACCATGCACTCCCTCCTTGCTCTTTCCCTCCCATCCATGCACTCCCTCCCTGCTCTCTCCCTTCCATCCATGCACTCCCTCCCTGCTCTTTCCCTCCCATCCATGCACTCCCTCCCTGCTCTCTCCCTTCCATCCATGCACTCCCTCCCTGCTCTTTCCCTCCCATCCATGCACTCCCTCCCTGCTCTCTCTTCCATCCATGCACTCCCTCCTTGCTCTTTCCCTCCCATCCATGCACTCTCTTCCTTCTCTCTCCCTTCCATCTGTGCACTCTCTTCCCAGCTGTCTCCCTTCCATCCATGCACTCCCTCCCTGCTCTTTCCCATACTTCCATGCAGCCCCTCCCTGCTCTCTCCCATCCTTCCATGCACTCCCTCCCTGCTCTCTCCCTTCCATCCATGCACTCCCTCCTTTCGCTCTCCCTTCCATCCATGCACTCCCTCCCTGCTCTCTCGCTTCCATCCATTCACTCCCTCCCTGTTTTTTCCCTCCCATCCATGCACTCCCTTCCTTCTCTCTCCCTTCCATCTGTGCACTCTCTTCCCTGCTGTCTCCCTTCCATCCATGCACTCCCTCCCTGCTCTTTCCCATCCTTCCATGCACTCCCTCCCTGCTCTCTCCCATCCTCCCATGCACTCCCTCCATCTCCCATCCATGCATCCCTTCCATCCATGCACTCCCTCCCTGCTCTCTCTCTTCCATCCATGCACTCCCTCCCTGCTCTCTCCCCGTTGTCCCTTTCTGCTCCTCATTCCCCCTTGGCGTGAGATGATACACAATAAATGTCACTGGCGAGGGATGCTTTATTGGGACAAGTATGTAGTAAGTAAGTTGTCTCGAACCATTACAATGATAACAACTCCTCTCCACTAATACATCTTAAAAAACTGACCCCTCCCACCCTTAATCCCCCCCCCACACACATAACGTCACATTCCCAAATTGTATATGGTTATCTTCAGGCTCAGCCTCACCTATACATCCCTGTAATTTTTACCCCCTTTTTTCTGTCCTCTTTTCTCCTCAATTTCTTTTCCCTCCCACTCCATTAACACTTGGGTTCCCCTCCCCTTCAGCCTTCCTTGACCACTCTCCTTCACCAGCTACCTTTCACTGATCTGTGTCCTTAATATTCCCTCTACGTGTTTTTTTCTTTAATATCTACTCCCTCCATTCTTTTTCTCTTCTCTTTTACCCTCCACCGATTCCCCAGCCCCTCCATTACTAACTCTTTCCTTCCTCCTTTACTTTCTTCTCTCTTTCTGATCGTTTCTATCTCCCTGCCTCGTCTTTTCTTGCCAATCTCCCCCTCCTCCCTGTCTCGCTGTTATCTCTGAACTCCTGTCTTCTGGCTGTGGTCTTTGCTATCGCGTCGGGTCCGCAACACCGCAGGAGCAGGTAAGCTTTATTTATAGTATATCCTGTCCCTGCCCGTCCATACATATCCTCGTGCTCCTCAGATGCACTGTGTTACAGCAAACAAATGATGGACGGAGCGCCAGGTATGCCCAGACGTGGGTCCTTGGCTCACTGCGCCACTGGAATCAAGCTACCCTTGCTGAAGCGGGGTGAACCCCCGAAACCGGTCCTAGGATGCTTGTTTCTGGTCCAGGGACGACCTGGCTTGGCAGTTCGTGCTGGACTGTTCCCATGAGGCACAGGGTCAAGACTGATTCGAATCTGGCCAGGTCTAAACTGGGGTGGCATGGTGAGCAAAAGAATGATGGATTTAACCCAGATCTCTTGACTGGATGTGAATGTTTTGATTTATTCTGCATTCTGTCCATCAATTGTGTTTCTTTTGTTTTCTCTCCCTAAGTTCGCCAGGTATGCCCAGACGTGGTTCCTGGGCTCACTGTGCCACTGGAATCAAGCTATCCTGGCTGAGGAGTGGTGAAACTCCGAAACCGGTTCTAGAATGCTTGTTTCCGGTCCAGAGAGGACCTGGCTTGGCAGTACGGGCTGGACTGTTCCCATGAGGCACAGGTTAAAGACTGATTTACATATGACCAGGTCTAAATTGGGGTGGCATGGTGAGCAAAAGAATGATGGATTTAAGCCAGATCTCTTGACTAGGGGTGAATGTTTTGATTTGTTCTGCATTCCATCCATAAATTGTGTGTCTTTTGCTTTCCCGCCCTATGTGCGCCAGGTATGCCCAGACGTGGGTCCTGGGCTCACTGTGCAACTGGAATCAAGCTATCCTGGCCGAAGAGGCGTGAAACCTCGAAACCAGTCCTAGGATGCTTGTTTCCGGTCCAGGGAGGACCTGGTTTGGCAGCTCAGGCTGGATTGTTCCCATGAGGCACAGGGTCAAGACTGATTTGCATATGGCCAGGTATAAATTGGGGTGGCACGGTGAGCAAAAAAATTGATGGATTTAACCCAGATCTCTTTACTGGGGGTGAATGTTTTGATTAGTTCTGCATTCGGTCCATCAATTGTGTGTCTTTTGTCTCAGATGCACTGTGTCATCTGGACATCAACAAGTCTTTACTGCTGGTGTAAATAATGTATGCATTTTGTTTTGGAACCTCTCCTCTCCCTCAAGAGGAACCCCAGCCATGTATTTGCGCTAAAATATTCCATTGGAAATCACTGCACTGCTCTGTATTTTGCTCTACTCTTTGCGGGGTTTGGGTGCAGTTGAAGGAAAGTAAGTTTTGTTCCCTTGTTGGGTTTGTGTAAAAAATTGCATTACAGGCATAATTCCGCAGCCACCAGGAAATCTCCCAAAGCACTTGTCATGCAGTGTTGTCCTTGTCAAAATGAAGTAATAAATGCATTGTTTAATGAAGGATTGTGCTCAATAGTGTCATTTATACATTCAAAAGTGCTGCCTCGGAACAAGGATGAAGGGACCAAAATACAAAGAAAAAAACCCCTAAATAAAGCAAGGCAAAGTAGTTGTAAAGGGGCCAAATTAGATTTATTCACAATCACACACATTAACACCTTTTTATTGACTTTGCCAGTGAAGTGCTACTTTCATTTTCTCGTAATTCTTTGAACAACATTTATTTCCACAGGTGGGGAAGTGCACCATTCCTGGAGGTACTACAATACCTGGTTGATGCATAGAATGGGAATGTTTGATGTGATCCTTATGAGGGGTGTGGATTGAGAACAAGACCTTTACCCATCCCTATTGAGGAACAAATATGGAGGGACTTTGTTTCTACCCTTTATGCAAGCAATAACCCTGTGGCCCCACAAGTATGGTCTAAAGAGATGAGTTTGCCTCTAGAGCCATTCTCAGAAAAAGATATAGATTTAGCGATTGGTGAAATGAGGAATTCCGGGGCAATGGGCCCGGACGAACTGCCCATCACCGTACTAAAACAAAACAGGGCTAAATGGAGCAAATTACTTTGTCCAGTATTTAATATTTGTCTACTGACAGGTAAGGTTTTACCTTCTTGGAAGGGAAGCATCCTGGTGCCACTGTTTAAAAAGGGAGACCGTTTATCCCCTCAGAACTATCGCCAGATTGCATTGTTGGATGCAATCGGCAAAGTTTTTACAAAATGTTTGCTGAAACGAATAAATGACTGGGTGGACTATTCAAACATACTTCCACTCGAGCAGACTGGTTTTAGAAAAAACCATGGCACCATGGACAATCTAACAGCCCTCCAGGTAATAACCGATAAATACATTGGAGCCAGAAAGGGGAGAGTCTACGTGGCATTCATAGATTTTTCCACGGCCTTTGATAAGGTCGACCGACAACTACTGTGGAAAAAGCTATTAGCTCTTGGAATGCCTCATAGACTTTTACTTTTGGTTCAAGACCTGCATGACAACACCTGGTGTAGAGTGCTATTGGGGGGAGAAAGGGGCTTATCTCAGCTTATTCCATCTGAGAATGGCCTCAAACAGGGATGTCTATTAGCTCCCCTTTTATTTTCCCTCTATGTTAGTGATCTCCCCCACATTATATCCACATGTGAAGGAATTGCCCCACGTTTAGGAGATACATACATTTCTTGCTTAATGTATGTGGACGACATATTAATTCTAGACCTCACTCCGAAAGGACTTGCTAACCGTCTGCATTCATTATATGTATTCTCCAAAGTTCACTTCCTGAAAATAAATATCTCTAAAAGCAAGGTAATGTGCATGGAGGGGCGAAAACTGAGGTTGGAACACATTAGTTGGGAGCTGGGAGGTCAGAAACTAGAAAGAGTAAAATCATATGTATTCTTGGGTAAGGTTGTCAATAGTAATTTGAGCAACAAATCCCACATAGACAATAGTTCCCGTAAGGTAAAGTCGCAGGGAAATGGGTTGAGAGCCTTATATAAGTCAACCGGCAAAAGACACTTTGGGTATTTGCTGGAGGCTTTCCGGGCAAAAATCCCTTCGACCTTGCTTTACGGTATAGAACTTATTGATTTAAGTGAATGGGTTTTTTTGGATACTATTGAGGGTTCCCTCCTGAGAAATCTAACTTCTGTTAATAATAGTTGCAGTGCAGCAGCCCTCCGATTAGAATTCGGCTTGAGAAGTAGCTGGGCACAGGGTTTGGCAGGAGTTATTCGTTTGGTTATCTGTCTGATCAAAGGAAAGCCAGCCACATTAAGATCCCTTATTACAAAAGAGTTGATGGGCCCCCTGAAAGAGCACTCGTTGCTCATAAAGAACTATAAGAAGGCCATTACTCTTTTGGATCTGGAGGAATCCACCCTTTTAGACCTCTCTATGCAACAACTAAAATCTACATTAAAACAAGCTACTTGGAAGTTAAGCTACGAAAGGGATCGCAACTTTATTGTACAGAAGAAGGGAGTTACTCAGGTTGTTAATTCTCTTCTGTTTAGACAAATACAACCTTACGCCGCTTGGAATATGCCACACGGTTTGCGCCGCTTCTGGCTGCTTCTCAGGCAGGATCTTCTTCCATTGAATAAGTTGTTGGCCAAATGGTATGGGACATCCAATATATGTAATTTCTGTAACAACTCAGTCCAAGACTCTATACATGTTCTGCTAGTTTGTCCAGCATTAATGGTTCACCGTCGCCGGTGGGTGAAACCTGTATGTTTACAATTTGGTATTTTATCGGCAAAATCTCTTATTGATGCTATCTTCTGTCCCCCAAATGAAATTTTCTGTACTAGGATTTTTAATTTTTTTCAAATGCTTTTTAGAATTGTATTAGATGTGTTGCATGATAATCTGTATAAGCCAGTTTACAAGTGGTTTTATTGTTATATCATTTGTCTGTTGCTTTGCTATATGTGGATCTCTAAGTAGTTCCAAATCATATTTAAATAAAATTGAAATTGAAATAGTGTATCAGGTGTTTTCCTTATTTTAATTTATAAAATGTGTAATGCAGCTCTGTGTGCAGGGATGTGGTCTTTTTAAACCATACTGCTAAAGTTTTGTGTGATAATGTGCTGCATCGCTAAATACTTATAAGGTTCCAAAGGCGAGACAGATTGCATTGCAAATGTTTGTTAGAATGAGCTTCTTCTTCCCGTCCGCCAAACAGTGATGTTTTGCGTGCCAAGATTCTTAAGTTTGCCTACACAGAGTACTCCGCATGAAATTAAAAATATGCAAACCAAAATAAGTGGGCATGCTTAAAGCCAATATGTTGTCCAAAAACCTTGGGTACTTGTAAATTTAAAGTAACTGGTTAACTCCAATTAACATGCACTGTTCCTCTTCCACTGTTTTGCAACTTTAGACTTGTTTTAACCACTGTGTGCTTTTTTGTTCATGCACTCAATATTGCTAAATGGGATTAACCATTTTGAATTAAAAAAAGTAACACACAATTACATTTTCACTCCTTTGGTGTTCTGAGCGGCCCCACCCTTTCATCTCTTTGGACTCTGAGCAGTGTGACCCCCAAGGCAGGACTCGCGTATCAACAACTGCTCAGGTCAGCCAGGGCTGTGGTGGAAGTGATGGAGAGCCTGTCTGTTTTCCACACATTTACAAATGGTAGGGTCTGTAAACCATGTGATGGAACAAGCATTGGTGAAGCCGATAGGTTTTTCCCATGCAAGAGCTATTGGCTTTGCCAATATGTTTTAGCAATATTGTACACCAGCGTGGCTGGTGTTCAGCATGACTAAAAGTTAGTAGCATAAAGGAGAGTGTCGTAAAGTTGAGTTGAGTTGAATGAAGTGGAGTGCCATGACGTGGTATAGAGTGGAGTGGCGTAGAATGTTGTGGAGGGAGCAGAGTGTTGTAGAGTCAAGTGGCATTAAGTGTTGTGGAGTGGCGTAGAGCAGAGTAGAGTGGCATAGAGCGTGTTGTATAGAGTGGAATAGAGTGGAGAACAGTGTTCTAGAGTGGAGTAGATTCTCGTTGAATGGAGTGGCAGCGAGTGGAGTACAGTAGTAGAGTGGACTGGAAGAGTGGAGTAGAGTGTCATTGAATAAAGTGTCATGCAGTGGCATCGAGGGAGTTGCGCAGAGTGGAGTAGCATTATAGAGAGTAATGTTGGGGAGCAGAGCATCATAGAGTGGAGTATCATGGAGTGTCATAGAGTGAAGTGCCGTACAGTGGCCTAGAGTGAAGTGGCATAAAGTACAGTGGTGCAGAGTAGATTGGCATAGTGCATTGGTTTTGGGCAAAGTGGAGTAGAGTGCAGTTGCATAGAGTAGAATAGTGCAGAGTGGAGTGGCACAGCATAGAGTACAGTGGCACAGGTGGAGTGGTACATAGTGGAGTAGAGTCGCATAGAGTGTATTGGTATAGAGTAGAATAGCACAGAGTGGAGTGGTGCAGCATAGAGTGCAGAGGCACAGGGTGAAGTAGAGTGGTATAGAGTGCAGTGGTGTAGAGTAGATTGTTTAAGTAGAGTGAAGTGGCATAGAGTGGAGGGGTGTAGGGTATAGTGGAATGGGGCAGGTTAGAGTGCATGGGCGTAGAGTAGAATGGGGTAGACTGCAGTAGTGTGGAGTGCAGTGGTGCAGTGTAGTGTGCAGTGACGTAGAATGAAGTAGAGTAGAGTGGTGCAGAGTAGAGTGCAGTGATGGAGAGTCCAGTGGTGTAGAGTGCATTGGCATAGAGTAGAGTGGTGTAGGTAGCAGTGGCGTACAGTACAGTGGTGCAGAGTAGGATAGAGTGCAGTGATGTAGAGCACAATGATGTAGAGTGGCATAGAGTGCAGTGGTGCAGAGTGTTGCAGAGGAACGCAGAGTATAGTACAGTGGTGCAGAGTAGTTGGCATAAAGGGCAGTGGCGTAGAATGCATTGGTTTTCAGTAAAGTGATGTAGAGTGCATTTGCGTACAGTCCAGTGGGTTAGAGTAGAGCACAGTAGAGTAAAGTGGTGTAAAGTGGTGCAACATACAGTGCAGTGACTTAGGGTGTAGTGTAGTACAGTACATTGTTTCAGAGTAGAGTTAAGTGGTGTGGAGTGGTGCAGAGTGGAGTGGTGAAGAGTAGAGTGCAGTGGCATAGAGTGCAGTGGCATAGAGTATAGTGGCATAGAGTAGTGGCATAGAGTGCATTGGCATAGAGTGGAATAGTACAGAGTAAAGTGCATTGGTGTAGAGTGGTGTGGCATAGAGTGCAGTATTGCAGAGTAGAGTGAAATAGAGTGGATTGGTCTAGACTGGAGTGGTGTAGAGTTCAGTGGTGCATAGTAGAGTGGAATTGGGTAGATTACATTGACGTAGAGTGGTGAGGAGTAGAGAGGCGTGGAGTGAAGTGTCTCAGAGTGCAGTGTCATAGAGTGCCGTTGTGCACAGTGGAGTGCATTGGTGTAGAGTGCATTGGTGTAGAGTGGTACAGAGTAGAGTGCAGTGGCATAGGATGCAGTGTTGCAGAGTAGTGGTTAGAGTAGCGCAGAGTAGAGTGGAGTGGTGCAGAGTGGAGTGGCGCAGAGTGCAACGGCATAGAGTATATTGTTTCAGAGTAGAGTAAAGTGGTTTACAGTGGAGTGGTGCAGGATAGAGTGCAGTGGCATAGACTGGCATTGAGTGCAGTGTACATTAGAGTGGAGTAGAGTGTATTGGCATAGAGTGCATTAGCATAGGGTGGAGTGGTTCAGAGTAGAGTGTAGTGTCGCAGAGTAGAGTGGAGTGGTGTAGAGTGGAGTGGTCTAGACTGGAGTTGTGTATAGTGCAGTGGTACATAGCAGAGTGGAGTGGGGTATAGTGCATTGGAATAGAATAGAATGGTGCAGAGTAGAGTGGCATAGAGGGAAGTGGCAAAGAGTAGTGTTGTATAGTGTAGTGGCATACAGTGCAGTGGTACAGAGTAGATTGGCATACAGTGCAGTGACATAGAGAGTATTGGTGTAGATTACAGTGGTGTAGAGTGCAGTGGCATAAAGAGCAGAGTAGAGTGCAGTGATGCCTTGTGGAATGTGGTGGTGCAGAGTAAAGCACAGTGGCGAGGAATGGCAAGTGTAGTGGGGTAAAGTGTAGTGGGGTAAAGTGGAGTATGCTTGGTGTAGTAGTGCACTGCCTTTACAGACAGCACATTTTCAATGCAAAAGACCCGTACATTTGCACAGACATAAAGTTTTACTTATAATAGTATACAGCTCTCACACAATAATGTGTGGAAATATCCTCACCAAGTGTATTGATTTTGTTTTGAGGTCCACCTCAAAAGGGGGTCTGTTTGTATGTATCCTGGTGTTTCTGGAATACACACATTTGTTTAAAATACCCCTCACACACCAAAAGGGCCCTTGGTGTCATGCTTCATCATCGGGGTCTTCCCGCCCGGCTGCCGGACGGGGCAGTGCTGCGACAAGCGACTACGCTGGAGCACCTTTTTAATGTGGGTGCTATGTGAGTGAAATGGAGTGAGTGTCAGTGAGGTCAGGAGTGATAGGAAGGTGATGTTAAAAAATACCTGGCCTAGTGATACAAAAACTATTTAATAAACACTGGCTGGTATTATTAAAAAAAAGTGAAGTCGGAAAGGATAAGCGGGGTTATGTGCTTACTTTCCTATGTGGGTCGACATGTTTCGGGGCTCCATGCCCCTTCGTCAGGACCGGGGTTAATGATCCCCCTGTCACTCACTAGAAAGTCGCCACAATGGGTGTATTTACAAAAAAGTGAAGGTAAAGGGAACTATGTGTGTGGATATACAGTTAATATTCTAACACACAACCCTTACTAACAAGATACTCATGTAGTATGCCTAAAAAGACAAGAGCACAGAGTTATTATTGCGCGGATCCCAAAGCGCTATTAACTAGGTACCTGTAAAGAAAGGGACAAACAAACATATAGTTGTTCTCCATTCTTAGAAAGAAGACCTGGGAGGGTTCTGTACTTTTTCAATGGTAGTCATACACACACACAGAAATCACACATTCTATACATTAGTAGTAGAGAGAGGTTGGCTGTACATACTTATTATGATGAGGAACAGTGCCTCATGGGCCAACAGTAGATGGAGGGGTATTGGGGGGGTCCAGCTGTAGGTGCGATAAAAATAACACAGAGATGCATATGTAGAAGGTTCCTAAAAGGTTTAACAACGGCACCTCATATGCCTCTATTTTCTAGTCCTTTAATTCGGCTATGCCGTACTTACTCAACTCCCAGCCTCTATGTGCTTCCTCCTCCGTCCGTGGCCTCCGTGGTAATGAGGATGGAGGTCGGGGCGGGAGTTTAAGTAGCTGTTGTAATTAGTTAAGTGGGGTGGGTTTGATTGCCGATATCTGACACCTGTGGTAGAACTGATGAAGTGCCGGGATATAGTTAATGTGGTCGCCATCTTTTAAGGTGTTCGCCTCAGAGGGTTGATATAGAGTAAAGTTATGGGTATAACGATCCCCCGTAAGCTTAATATTGTGATGCATTAATTCTAAAAGGAATAGTTTGGAAAAGCGGCAGCCGTGGAGGACGATGCGGTGTCCTTCCTTCGCGCATGCGCCGAAATGCATGGCGCTAGCCGCGCATGCGCGGACCGGCGCGGTGCACAATGAGCATGCGCGGAGAAACGTGTTCCGACTCCGCGCATACCCAGTGAGGCCTGCAGTGTAGTGCACCCGGTCCCCCAGTGACAATGAAATATTGCAAATCACGCAGATTCAGCGCTGGCACTATTATTCATAGTCAAGATACTCATTAGGAAGTGATTTTTTTGGGGGATACAATTAAAAAACGATCATTTAGGTTGGGTTGGTTGATATACGCAGTAGAGAAATAAAGGTGACACTGAGATAATATGGTTCATCAGGTTGCAAAACTTGTTGAGAGACACCTAGAAGGCAGCAGGTTGGGTCATCAGGTTGAAAGAAAACAATGTTCAGTAGCAGCTCTTAAGGATAAACACAGACAGAGACAGCTGTTAGTGATGCCATAATCAGGGATTCAGACTGGACCAGGGTATATCATCATTCAGTCCGGTACGATGTGTACCTAGACGATGTACCCAGCGTTGTTCCTTCTCTAGTAAATTCCTGTCATTTTTGAACATTTCAATGACTGTCCATTTCAGGTCGTGGATGTTATGACCCTCAGTGACAAAGTGTGTCGCCATTTTCGTCGTAGTTTTTTTGCACCGTACATTACTGCGGTGTTCGTTCATACGAACTTTTACCGGTCTGCTCGTCATCCCTACGTATTCCTTGCCACAGGGACACGTGATTAGATACACCACGTTGCGACTATTACAGTTTGTGAAGGCGCGTTGTTCCCAAACGGTTTGGTTGGAGAACCTGATGGTGCGGCTCTTTTGTGTGTACTGACAAGATGTACATGAACCGCATGGGTGGTGGCCTCCTATCTCTGAGAGTCTGGCAGTGGCGTTACCCTCCGTGGTTCTGGGTCTTGTGTGGACCAAAATATCTTTCAGATTTTTGCCTCTCCTGTGCGAGAACATTGGTTTTGGAAAATCTAGTTTGCCGCAATTTAGCATTCTCCAATGTTTGTTGACGATTTTTGTGATTTTGTTGGAGTTAGTGTTATATGTTGTAACCCATCTGTGTTACAACATATAACACTAACTCCAACAGATCTGGCGACTAAGCCCTATGGCCCATTAAACATGATAGAGAAATGCGTACAGTTGGCACCCAGATGCATCAAAACGCATTTTACAGTCATAGAAATCTTTAATTGAGAATGTGCAAATCAAAACTCCGATCACAACAAATGATGTATATGCACAGGTTCTCTGAGAGACAATCGAAAGTTCTAACAGAAGAGCACTGTTCATAAATATATCCAATTTTTAAGTCATGCAAAGCTAGAATAAACACGGGTCCAACTAACCCGTAATCCACTTTTAATATGCAGCCCATGTATTTTATTGATGCTACTAATCAACAAAACTAGCACTGACAATGTCAATAGGTTTGGCTTATGAATAAAGTGCCTTTTGCAGCGGCGGCTCCTCCTCAGTGTCAGAGGAGCGTCACCCCACTGCCTGTCTTAGAGCCAGCAAATGAAAATGAAAACTATGTTATAGCATTGTTTTATTTTTCATTTGCTGGCTCTGAGCCAGGGGCATGGGGAGGAGTAGTGCTATGTGCATTCCCTTAGTGTGCATATGTGTTTGGCCGGCTGTCTTAGACGACCAAGACACACGTGCGCACTTAGGTTTCTCCAGCCTTACTGCATTGAACAGCCGGGCCGGAGAAACCTCCACAGACTTCCTGGTCTGAGCGGAGCATCTTTCCAGCCCGCTCAGGCCTATCCCCGTGCTGCTCTCATAGTATGAGAGCAGCACGAGGATTGCACAGGGAGTCTGTGACATTGCCCCAGTGCTTTCTGGGACCAGGAAGGAAGAGGGACAATGCGGGAGGCGGGCAGCAGCTCCAGGTAAGTGTTTATTTTTTAAAAATATTTAACCCTCCTAACGCACTCTCCCTCTCCTGTGCTCTTCCTCCACCCGCCTCACCACCTCTTCACTGTGGCGGCCGCCACTGGCCTTTTGTGTCCTTGATGGCTTTAGGCACTCTTGTCATCATAGATGCTCTTTGTCATTATCTTTGCACTCATGCTTCCTTCACCCACCCACTGACTCATTCTTGCATTCACACTCTGACACACCCATAATAACACACGCACAAACACAACATAGGCAAGATAAATTAAAAGAATAGAAGTGGAAGAAAGAAAGCATGTTGCCTTCTAAACACAGTGATAATATGTTTTCAATAACAAAACTAAGTCTAGCAACTGGTATCTGTCTTGCTGTGGTACTGTACATAGTCTATAGTTTTAAAGTTCTAACATGGCCTTCACCTTTACAACCAGAACTTTGGCCATCTTAGAATGTGGACTGTGAACTACAGCATTCCATTAGCGTTTGCCTGGTTTAAAGGAGGTGGCCACGAGGGATGCGGTGCACTGCAAATGAAATGAGTGGTAATCAAGAGACCCTTTAGCGCTGCCTGGGCATCTTTAGTGTCCTCTTAAGAAGAATTGAAATGAACTAGCAGTGGAAGGAGATCCAGAATCTAGGACAGCCCCTGATGTCCATCTGAGGCCTTCACCATATTCAGCAGAAAAGGTTGTTACTGCAACTTTGACAACATACACATTCCTAGTCAAGAGGTAATAAGAGCCATTATGTGTAACCCCCTATAGGGCTGTCTCCTTAATTGAAGGCTAGAACAGTTGGCTGACCAGGGCCAAAAGGCCTACCAACAGCTTGGTTTAGAAGTGATCCACATTCGTGAGCTCAAAATCTAAATGTGTTATTGAATAATAGATTTTTCAATTGTATTGTCCCAGAACCTTGCTAAGAGTCAAATCTGCAGCCTTTACACAAGAAAGACTCAAAGTCAAGTCCAACAAACTACTGCTGAATTGTTCTTCTTCATGAGTCAAAATTGTATGCATCGCTGCTCGTACAAGAGCTGTCAGCCTCGGTGACCCAATTGAATATCTTACCTTGGCTCCAGACGGCCTTAATGCCGGATTGAGGCGCGTGTACAGAATCACAGCTTTATCACTTATGAATTATCGCAGCATTAGCAAGGGGGCCCTTTTTCAGTTTTATAGATTTTAGGTTTAAATCTTTTTTTTTATTGAGTTTATAGTCAAAAGAAAAGCAATAGCAATGCTGCGTTTCTCAGAGAGTACCAACATATTTTAAATATTGCCTTTTAATGCCACACCCTTATGAGGAAACAGCATTGTATGCCATTCAAAAAAACAACCGCTCTTTGAAGAAAACTCATGGAACTCTGAGAGAGGAATGAGAGGGGGAGAGGAAAAGGCCCCATAGACGGCGTGAGGTTTAATGGCTGGAGAATAGTTATATCCCTCTGCTTCCTCGTGGCTTCTGGAGGAAACCTCCTCCAGTAGCTGTCCATAGCTTTTCTTCAGGTCTTCTCCATGTTTGCCATCTGCTCCTCAGATCTAGTGTTCAACTCTAATGTCCAGAGAATCTCATTGCTGGGGGTACTCGAAAGCGTAACTTTACCCCTCATGCTGTACCCACAGTCTACTCGCTGGTTACCACAATGAGACACTGCACACCAACAGCTTTTTCTTTCATTTGGAGCTCTGATCTCTTATCTTGCATTGTTTTGCTGCTGTCTGGTAAAAGTAGCACTTTCCTTCCACTTTATGAACGCCATCTGCCCTTGAAGGTGACGTGTGTGCATTCGTCCCTCTGCCTATTGTAGGTTCCAGGTTTGGGGTGAACTGTATACTGTGTTGTGTGTTGAACTGTACATAATGTATTTCCCTGGGATTTCTGTTACTTCCCTTATTGTTATTTGCATGGGTTCCATGTTCAAGTGGGCGGCCTCTCTGAGAGCTCCATCCAACTCAAGCATTCTTCGGTTGGATGCTTTCGGTGGGACAGCAGCTGGTGTGGACCCCCTTGTTATTGGAATAAAGCATCTCTTTGCTAAACGTCTGAAGTAGGAAGCATTCATAGCACAGTTCAACCAACACTGTTCCAGAGGCTGAGGTTTTCCCTTCGAGTATGTTTTATAGATTTTAAAACAGCCTTTTCTGTATTTACAGAGATGTGTTATGTAAAAATGTATTACATAGGCTACCTCTCCCATATTGTTGCAGTCAGTACAAGTTTTATATTTAAATGATTAAGTCCGTGTAAAATTAGCTTATAACACCTCTTTAATGGATAAAATTGACATCAAGGAAGTTCTGACAGAAGAGTGTGTACTGGTGGCACTTCTGTTGTACCTATACATTTCAGACCTAAGCCTTGCTTAAAAAACCCAGCGAGCCTGTCCTCCTTAAATGAGCTGTTTGCTGATGTGCATCATGCACTATGCTGAAGATGCAGTCTTTCTGGACAAAACTGAGGCTGGACTGCAGCATATGTCAACACTGTAGGCGAATATTGTACACTAATAGAACTAGGAGCTAGCAACTCAAAATCAAAAGTGGTCGTTTTCGATGTTGGGAGGGGGACTTGGTCGGTCGGGGCGAGTTGGGGCAGTGTTTCCTATTGGTGCATAACTGGCCGGCTTGCTGATCTTGTGTTTTCCTTTATAGGTGTTCTGTTTCTAGAACGTTGAACATGTGAGAGAGAGAGGGAGAGAGAGAGAGTGAGAAACGTTGTTTATTTAGACCATAGTCTTTAAACAATAAATAAAACATGATTAAGATCCACATGATAATGACTACAATAATTCTATAAGTAATAAATAAGCAATTTAGTATACATAGAACAAATTGTAACCCCCAAAGACATTCATAATTTATTTAGCACAGTTTGCAAGGGTCTACATCCATAACATTCTCATTAGTGGAAAAACGTTTAAAATCAATGCCCCTCCTTTAGTGACTCCCTTACATAATCTTTTGTTGCTTTCAGGAATTTTCCTAATGCAATTGTAATGTCTAACAATGGCATATCCGTAAGTAGACAAATTGCTTGGGCACGTGAATTAACCTTGTATTTTAAAAATATTGGACTTAAAAACAATTTCCGTATGGCTAAAATCAATGTGCAATCAAGCAATATGTGCAAAATATAATTTCTTATTCCTAGCCCGCATATACAAATACCATCTAATTGAATCACTGCAGCCTGTATTTTTTTTTCTGCCATCTACCAAGGGTTAATACCAACACGAACCTTTAGAATTTTGTGTCTTAACCCTTTATTGGGCAGAATATCCAGATATGGGAACCAAGCTTCATTTTCCCATGAGCTGTTTAACCACTTGACCGATTTTTTTCTCGCTCATATAACCGAGGTCTTGCGATCTTGAATGAAAGAGCCAATGGTATCTAAGCATTCTTTTAGTAAAGTCTACTTCCAGGGATGGCTGCGAAAGTCTCACCTTGAGGTGCGCTGCTATATTCTGGAGGGTTCTTCTTACATCTTTTGCCCACCCAAGGCTACTTGTTTGAATCTCTTCTCTGCACCAGAGTGAGACTTTCTGCGCACCACCTGGGTCCTAGCGTTTCCAAAATCATACTAAGGCCATTTGGGTCTGTACTCTCCATGCTATTAACCCTAGCTCCGTTCTAATCGCTTGGATCATTGTACAGCTTGGTAGAGAAATAGCATTTTTAAAATCTTTCCTTCCTTGCGATCCCACCCATGTTTGCCACTCAGGTAAAGAACTTCAGCCCTATACAATACTTGCGGGGGATAATTTCCTCAAATGCCTTTATCATAGGTCTATGCGACATATCACCATATTCTTTATTGAATTTTGTCAGCCCACAGACCGATGAGAAAGCTTTCGCTGCTTGGGCCTCCAAGTGAGTGCTCCATTTTAACGCGCTATCAAACCAGAGGCTTAAGTACCTATATTCTTTGACTGTTTCCAGTTTGTCTTGTCCTAAAAACAATTCAAACTTTTGCCTCTCTTTCCAAAGCGTAAAACCTTTGTTTTTCCATATTTACAGTTAAAAACTTTTTATCACAATAATTTTTTTAAACATTTAATTTCCTCTGAAGACCCATTTCAGATGATCAAGGTCATCTGCATATAAAAGGCAAGACACTTTGTTTCTACTCATTCTGGGACTTGCACTTCTTTCTACTTCTAACACTGTGGAGAGGTCTGCTAAGAAAATTAAAAATAGCAGGGGTGCCAAAACGCACCCCTGTCTAAGGCCATTCCCTACAGGTATTTTATGAGTTAGTGACCCCTGTGTATCTCTAATGACCTGGGCCCAGTTCCCACTATGTAACTCTTTTAAAATGATCAATATGCCATCCGGAATGCCGTATTTTTCCAAATCTTCCATGAGGCAGTTACGGTCCACAGAGTCAAAGGCTGCCCGAAAGTCGACAAAGCAACAGAAGAATTTACCATTTAGCTCTATCGACTTTCGGGCCAATGCCCACAGGGCAAAACAGTGGTCTATTGTGGAGTGTCCTTCTTTAAAACCTCCCTGTTCAACTGGCACAATGCATCCCTGTTCGGCCCAATCTTTTAACCTACCTAATATTATTTTAGAAAAGATTTTTTCGCCAATATCTAGTAGGTTAATTAATCATGCCAACATGCCAGTGAACAGATTCTTTTTTTTTTAAAGTCGTAATTGTAATACAGCACTCCAAAGTTAACCCATTCTGGAAGTTGTGTGATCTGTCCTGGCACTGTGTTCCGATCTACAGGTATGTAGGGGTTTCATTTCACACAAGGGACTCTCTCACCATTCACCTAGTAACACTTAAAATTGTTGCCCCACTAATGTTTGCCTGCCTTATTATCCTGGAGGGTGTCTACGAAACCACTCCTGGATTTATTCGCTGCCACGTTTTTGCCAACTTTCCCCTTGACACTTCATATATTTGGTCTTCGAGAGGACACCAACTGCTCCAGGAGAAGCTCAGGCTAGTTTTCTATACTTGGTCTGGAAATGTGCCAGGGTAGAGGGATACTGGCATGAAATGCTGACCAGTCTTTCCAGCATGACCAGTTGTGAGATACCCATGGTCCCTAAAATGTGTTGTTGGGCTGGGTTGAAGAGCTGGATACACCACATAAGAAATGTATTGCCCTGGTACTTTTACTTGCCTAGAGACAGGTGGCCTACAGTCCAAAAAATCGCTAGTTTCTCTAATCTATTGCATTGAACTGGAGCTGTACGTCAAATTAATGCCACCCCCTTTCCAGAGACATTTGGGGCCCACTGAAAGCCTATTTGCTAACTTTGGCTATAATGTCATTATAGCTGTCATGATCAGTTACCAATGTGGTACTGTCCTGTGCCTATTGATTGATTGCTACGCGCTGGCCCTTTTAATTGCTGCACTCCATAGGCATTCTGCCAATGACCCTGAGTCTGGTCGATGCATGGTGTACCCCACGCGTATGAAGTATTGACTGACGTCCATGCAAATGAAATGCTATTATGAATGACTGACAAACATTGAGATGTGTAATGGTGTATTATCCTACTCTTGCTTCTCCTGCCCCTGTCAGAATGCTTACCATTGCGATTAAGGCCGCTTCAGTGTTGCTAGTTGATATATTGCTTATTTTTGAAAATGATAAATGAAGTAACAAAAAAAGGTTTTTGTCAACTTTGATGATAAAATAGAAGCATTCCCAGGAAATGTAAAGACTGGCAAAATAAATCCCACTGTAATCTTTTAGAATGCTTTTTTGTCTACTCCGCGCAACCACCCAGGAACAAATACTCCTAGAAGTTAAGTTTCAGGACAGGACCTAGGGGTTGGGTGCTTTCATACTCCTGTACTGATTTTAAATAAAAGCTGCTAAGGCTCATTTAAAGAGTAGCCATGCTGAGAATTTAGATCCTCGATTTAAACAAATTATACACCTTGAATTTAACTGTTGACACAGTTCTGTCTGAGTTGAAGATGAGGGTTGTCTGGAAGCAGGGATCGACTTTGTGTGTTTTTTTTTTTTTTTTTTAAATTTAAATTAAAACATCAAGTCCACACTGTTTCTCACACGGTTGATATGGCTATATTCAAGAAATGGAGACCCAGCCGTCTGGTTCTATGTGGTTACAGTAGCAATCATCCAGAGAGGCATCAGCAACTTACTTTATCTCGGCATTTGAAATTGAGCTGTTTGTGTATGGTGTTTAGCTTATCGTGCCTAGGTGTGGTTACGGTAAACCTGTAGGTATAGGAGCTTGAGCAACAGCTGTTGCTTCTGTAGTTATAAGTGCAAAGGTTTACAACCAGTCATTTGGTGTTGTCTAGCATTAGTCAATTACCGCAAAATTTATTTTTAACCCCTGCTTCATAATTATATGGATACATTTAGTTATTGTTGTTACTGTTTAGCTGGACCCTGATTAAATATATTTGTAAAGGTGATGAAAGCAGTTATGATTAGATGGACTCATGAGACTAGTAACATTTAACGAGGCACACTCAGAACTGATGTACTCTACGACTGATAGGTTAGTTATTTTTTAATATTTTAATGCATTCATTGTGTATTTTAGCGTTGTTTTACTTATCAATAGGTATTTACTCCTTCAGAGATGCTCTTGAGTCCACCCCTATTTTGGGGAATTGAAGGTGGGGAGGATTAAGCAGGATTTAACGTAACTCAAGGCTGCATTACTGCACATTATGCACAACCGCTTTTACTGGCTAAAGGAGCATAGCTACAAGGGGAAGACATAATTAATAGTTGAGGGTCAGAAATGAGTGTAAAAGCTAGAATGCCCCTGGGGTTTGGAGCTTTTTGCAGTAAGAAAGCTACTTTGAAACCCAGCTCTAATGTCATAAATCATTGTTGTGAACATACCTAGTTTTAATAGAATATCGTGGTAAGAACTTCCTCTCAGAATTCCCGTGATTAAGGCATTACTTTGAATAATAAAAATGTTTGCAGATTTTTTTTTTTTGCACTTAGTGAATTTCTTGGTGCTGAAAACCGGAAGATCCTCGTCTTTGTTAATGATAGCGATTTAGTGGACTTTACATTTACACTTCCGGCCGCAGCCCGGTATGAGAGAGCGTAGCAGCACGAAAACTGTGGATGCTGAGAAATAGCTTGTTGTTCATAACCATCAACCCCACTGACCGGTTACATTACACTTTATGACTAGGACTACCACATGTCAACAGCTTCTTGAATAGATGTGTTTTGGGGTTTCTCCCAGAGTCCTCCATGTGGAAGGGTAAACTGGCAGACACTGCTAGGCACAGCTTCCTCAACCATGTGCATAATCATGCTAGTCTGTTTATCTCCCACTCTGCGTGATTAGCACCACAAGGCCCCCAGCTATGCCAATCTGAGCTCAGGGATGCAGGATGGCCTGCGAATGTACTCCTAAGCTCTAGAATTTGATCCAATGAAAGATGCAATTACTTGGATGGTCATTGGCTTCATGGTACCTCTACGACTCTCACCTTTCAAGGAAAGTGGACTTAAGAGGTAGCTGTGGACTCGCATGTGAGGCCTTCCCAGCAGAACAAACTGAATTTTCCTTGAATTTAGAAAATGACTGACCTCACCTCTTGTGAAGAATGAAGAACAGTCCTTAACCCCTTCGCTGCTGATGACGAGCTCAGCTCGTCATCAGCCACGGTGGTCATGTGCAGATGACGAGCTGAGCTCGTCATGTAACGCAGCTTTTTAAAAATTGTCGCACACAGCGGGAAAAGCCGCCGCAGCGATGCGGTTAAGAAAAATGTATGGATTGACAGGACTGATTCCCCTGCGAAGTCGCTCTGTGTTTAAAAACATTGGGCCTGTTTGCATGTTATGCTCCTGAATTGTATTCTATTGTATCTGTGTTTGTACAGAGCTTCATAACTCAGCTGAGCTGCCGAAGCACTGTAGTGGATGGTAGCATGCAACACAATAGGGAGTGCTCGTTTGGTGCGGTTAAGGCAGTGATGAGGTGACGAGCATGAGGGATAGAACACAAAGCTTTATACTAAATTAGAACTTTAGAATGTTGAGTGCTCCATTGAAAACAACGGAGTGCCCCAGGCTTCTACTGGCTGGTAGAAGGCCGGAGAGCAACATTCCAATGTTTTTTTCATTTCACAGCTGTTGCTGTGGATTTCAACCCCCTTGGACTCCGAGGCCTTTGTTTTGACAAATTAGTACTTTCTGTCTTCTCAGGACGGAATTTTCTAAAAGCCTTAGAGCCCTCCATAGCGGTCTCTACCGGCCATTAAAGTCCTGCTCCATTGTTAAAAGGTCTTGCATTCGGCTCATGCCTTTAATGCTGGAGCGAGCCTTTATCGGCCGGTAGAGCCTGCTACCTCGGGCTCTAAGGATATATTATTTTATCTGGGTATCTTGGTTGAATGAGTCTCCCTTGTGGGTGGGGCCTCTGTAGGTAGTGTTTTGGTGTTACATGCTATGAATAGTTGAATGCATGTCTTGTGTCGCTAGGATTGCCTGCAGATGCTCATGCTTAGAATGTAGTGAAGCAGAGTGATATATAGATGCAGATAGCCCATCAGCTTCAGGTTATTTGGTGGGATTTTCAGTAACTCCTCTGATTTTCATATTTTCCTTGTGAGTGATGGAATGTGTTAGCTGGTCAGTGTGATTTCACATTATTAGGTAAACAAGAGACTAGTATTTATTTCTTTTTTGAGTTTTAGGTGATCTTTGATGTTTCTTGTCTTTGCTGAGAGGGAGTGCCATTATTTTACAACTTGTACAAAGAACGGGGTTTTGGATTCTAGTGTTGGGATGTTCCACGCACAAACATTTAACTTTGTTTGTGACAGCACACCCAAATATGCCATTGAGAGGCAGATTTCTGTCTCAGTAGCAGAATTTAAGATTACTTAAATGTGTTTTTTGAGAAACAAACACCCTGGTAATAAAGCCAAACTAAGGTGAATGATTTCCTTGGATTTAATGTTTTTGCACACGACTTTTCTCCTGCTGTTTACAATCAACAGAAATAGGGTGTTCTAGACGAATATGAAGTTTTCTCACCGTGAGCAGCTTTTTTTTATTCAACTTAATCCATAGACAGGTGCGTCTTATCATTTCCAAGCCTACCAACCCCCTCTGATCGATTGGAGGGCTTTTGTTGTTAATCATAAAGAAACCGGTTTGCGCTGCTTAGACATACCAACGTGGATGTTTAATCTTTTGATTATAGTGTGGAGCAGTGGGTCTGGTTTACCTGGTGAAACACTGAATTGAGAAAAACATAGAAAATCAGCCACAGGAGGAGGCGGGATTGGTTGGTTGGGGGGGGGGGGGTCGCGAGATGTCAAGTGAGAGCGAACAGCGGGCACTGAGGGGGAGATGGCGAGCAGCAGTGAGTTGGCCAGGGTGCCTTTGGCCACAATGCAAGCATGGACGGTGGGCTCTTGGCTCTTGGCTGGTGCTAAGACCCTTTATTTGAGATGCAATGGTTGCCTCATGCACCAGGGCCTTTGTGCGATTGCATCTGCTGCATGAATGAAAGCTATGCCCCTGGAGAATGTGAGGGAGAACTGGAGAAAATGAGAGACAGAACAATAGAAAAAGAGAGAGAACATGCATATCTAGACTCCTCACAGTACGATCCTGCAGACTCCAGATATACAGCAACAGATTTTTAAACAGTGTACCTACTCACCCTAGAAGCTGTGGTGGCAGTGATACATCAGACAGTCACAAATGAGGGATTGAAACAATAGCAGGCGGCTCTAAAAATGTATGATATGTTGATGACATCTTGCTAACCCTTAGGAGTCCTAGAACATCGAGCCCCGCCTTAGTAAACCTGATCAACACTTTCTTCACCTTTTCAATCTACAGGATTGACTTTGTTGAAGACTACTAATAGAGATATGGATGAAGATGTGAATTCTATTTAAATTCAATGCATTCAAAAATGTTTTGGAGTCCTGACCAAAAGAGGTTTAGTGGGGATGATCGCCTATAATCTACAACCCTTTATTATGCAAAGAGCAAATAATTTCTCCAGGTGGTGTACCCTGCAACTGACCCTGAGGGGCAGAGTTTAAGTCATCAAAATCGTTTCGTCCCCAAAATCCAATTTTCTTATGGACATGTTGTCGAGCCCAATACATAGGAAAACCTTGGAAACTATTTATAGGAAGAATCAGGGACTTTTTTTAGGCAGTCAGGAAACCCAGTCTTAAATCGGAAAAATTGAGGGTGGTCCCTGGCTTCCGAACATGGACCTATATCACCCGGCACTTCAACCGTCACGACTGACCTATATATCCACCCACTGGAGAGTACTACAACTTGAATACACAAACTTTTTTCAAATCTCTTCAAAGGCGGACTAAAGTCTACTGGCATGCAAGACTCGCAAATGCCCTCACCGAAGAAGAATGGACTTCATGTTAGAAGAACATGACTGGGAACTAAGAGAGGCCAGACTCAATTTGCTTATTTGAAGTCATAACACTGTTGGTATTGGACCCCAGTTAAATTCCACAGGCAAAGTTAGGAAGGGAAGGCTACTCTTACAAAACCCCAAACTATGCCTTGACACACATACTATTGTCCTGTCTTAATTAGATGTATTACTGGAAGGAGGTTTTGGGGACACCTGTTTCCAGTTCTTCGTAGATATTTGTTCTACAGCCAAACTTCCATTTCGGGAGAATGCAAAAAGTCTGCCTTCACCTCTGAACCCAAGGAAATCATCTGTGGAGTACCGAAGGATCCTCGCAGATCCCCATCCTCTTCAACGCTTATTTGACACTTCTGGCAAGCACTGCCAAAACCCACACTGTCAACATCATATCCTACAACTCATCCTTGCCCTCTTCGAAGATACAACCAAGACCAACTTCCACAACTGTCAGCTGGATGAAGTACAACTGCCTGAAGCTCAAATGGGACAAGACAGAGGTACTGATTTCTGGAAAGAAAAGCTCCCCAATGGACGCATCCTGGTTGATCTCAGAACTCGGACCTACTCCTACCTCCACTGACCATGCTACGGACCTAGGCGGCATCATTCTGGACAACAAGCTAACCATGATGACATATTTCAACTCCATCTCCACCTTCTGTTGCTTCATCCTCTGCATGCTTTGTAAGATATTGTAATGTCTATCCCACAGCTCAAGACACACCATCGCTCAGGTCCTCATCTCTAGCCAGCTGGACTACAGCAACGCTCTGTACGCAGGGTTCACAGCTCACCTCCTCCTCTGACTACAGACCATACAGAACGCCGCAGCCAGACTTGTCCGGATCTCCCTAGATGAACCCACATCACCCCCTACTACATGGAACTCCACTTGCTCCCTGTACAGAAGAGATGTCAGTTTAAGCTCCTGACCCATGCATACAAGACCTTACATAACTGCAGACCGTCCTACTTGCACAACCACCTGAATTTCCATCAGCCCACCATACACCTCCGCTCCATGACCCGTTCTGTAACCCTCACACCCCATATCCGACTTAGCAAATGCGGAGGTCGCTTCTTCTCCTACCTATCAGCAGAGATATGGAACGAGCTACCCTTTTATCTACGCACCTCCCTATCTCTTTCAGAGTTTCGAAAGTCCCTGAAGACCTGGCTATTCGGTTAATCAACAGCGCCTGGATACCTTCATGAGTTACAAGAAGCGCTCTACAAATCTACTGATTGATTGATTGATACTTCAAAATACAATGGCTTTAGATGGTCCACTCTTGCACTAGCGAAGGGGGATGTGCACAGCACTATAGTGGCAATCATATGTATCCTTTGGATTCGGAGAGCTTTCTCATGCTGAGCGGTGTACTGAACTTATCAGACTGGTGGTTTCACCTGAACATATTCTATACAGATCGCAGGACCAGGAATCTGTATTTTCTAAAACATGGGGACTTTCTTGGAAGAAGCTGAGATAGGGAATGTTAGTTTCTGTATCCTCCTTGCATCATGTGGTAGGAGCGGATGTCTTCTCTACATACTTCCTATCCCTTCCCACCCTAACTCCCACAAACACAACCATCCCCTCCACACATTTCACCATACTCTCACGCCATCTGTCTTTGTATTCAAATTTCCGATGGAATGCTTACGACCCATTGACATTCATGGTTACTCTGCAGAGTGATAGGGTGTGTAGTCCTTACGTGTTTTGGAAGGAGGAATTTGTTATACCTGTGACTGATTTCTGACTTCTTTAATACCTTATCGGATTTTGTTAAGGAACCAAATCCAAATATGTCCCAACGCGTTTCGGTCTCACGGAGACCTTGTTCACAGGTATGAATATATATATAGAAATAAATAGATGTTGTGTTTGAATATCATATAAATGCACACACACATGCTGTGTTTGAATATCAATAAACCTCATCTCTATTTGAAATGAATTACGAAAATGTGCTTTGGAGAAGTTTGGCAAAGTGTATGCTGGTTATCCAGGCTCTTACATTTCATTTAAATCGGTCACTTGACCTGCATGTGTACCAGCTCTAATGCTCAGACTAAATATAGTTCTGTCATGCACTTGCACAGTTCTGCACATGTACATGTATAACTATTTGGTAATTCATAAAGAATTCCAGGAATAGCCGTGGGAAGCAGCGACGTTATAGCATCCCAGGAGTACTTGAATGCATAAGAAATTGTAACAAGCCTACATTTTTGTGTGCATACATATGATGCATGTGCCCGGAATAACTTAATTTGTTTGTGTGTTTTTACTGGCAAACTAATTTAACCAATTGGCCTATCTCTTGCCCTGTGCCTTCTCCCAATAGTAGAGTAAACTCTCCCAGTTACTAATGTGAAAACAGACACTGGCCCTTGACAGGATCAGATCAGCAACTGGTTTCAGACAGAGAAACCAACTTTTGAGGCCTCCCTACCTGGAGCGATTACAGTTCGCTCCCGATCTACTTCCATTTAAAATGATCTAATAATATTGATTGTGAATTTACGCTTGTGGCTGACACCGCTTGCACATCCCTGCTGTATATGGCAAACATGTTTGTTTTGGGCCAAAGGTAGGAAGACTGTTGTAAATAAGATATTCCTGACAATTAGACATTCAAAAATCATGTAGGAATGCATACAGTATCCTTACTAATTGGTAAAAACTCTTTTTTCCCCCACTTTATCGCATGAAATCTGAAACTAGACAAATTTTATATATGAAGTACACATGCAATGCATGTGCCATTGCATAATCTCACATTCTATATGCCAAAATCTATCATGTGACCCTATGGGTATAGACTGATTTTTATAGTTTTACAGTGGTGAGAGAAACATGAAAGGCTTTAAGAGCCCATCATACCCACTATAAATATTTGTTCATCATTACTTAATAGTTTTCTTTGGAGAGGTGGTTAGATTTTCTCTGATTTCTTTGTCTGTTTCGTGTAAGTCTCTTTTCTCCAATGTAAGAAGCACCTTATGGTGCACCCAGCAGCTTACCACAAATTACAATAACAGGGCAGAGGGAAACAGCCTTTACAACACGGCTTCAAGCATGCGTTCCATTTTACCGCAAGCTAAACAAGGCTTGCCTTAACCATGCATATGTCTGAACTACGCGTGTGCACGTGGTCAAGGCTGTCCACGTTCTAGCACCACTAAGTGGGCAGGAAGAGGAACCGGAAGGGAGGACCTGCATGAAGGACGGGGATGCTGTGAGGTAAGTTGGGCTGGGATTAGGTTTTATAGGAGAGGGATGGTTTTAGGGCTCAGGGTGGGGGTCTAAGAGGGGTAAGTTTTTAGTGAGGAGGCAAGTTTTTGGTTTTAAGGGAGGAGGCTGGTTTTTGGTTTAAGGGAGGAAGCTGGTTTTAGGGCTCGGCGGGGGGCTGGGGTTAGGGTAGGTTTTAAGGTAGTGGCATAGTTTTAGCGCTCAAGGGGGAAAGGGGCAATTTTCAGTGCTGGAAGGTTTTAGGGCTCATGGCTGTGGGGATTGGAGTAGGTTTTAAGGTCGGGGCAGAGTTTTAGGGTAAGGAGGAAGGGCAGTTTTCAGGGTAGGGGGAGTTTTTAGGGCTCAGGCCAGGTGAGTGTCTAGATAGTTTAATGTTTTAGGGTGGGGTCGTTTTTAAGGCTCAGGTGGAGGTTGGGTTATAGGGCAGGGGTCAGGATTTTAGGACTCAGGGCAGAGGGGCTGGGGTGTGAACTTTACCACACATCCCTTTGCCAAACATGCCTTTACTATGAAATTGTATGGTAAAGGCATGCATGGGAAAGAAATGCGATGTTTGGACGCATTCGTTGTTAGGGTTGCGTGGTATAGTCTGTCATACAACCCAGGGCTGAATATGGCCTTTTTATTTGGGGTAAAGTGCTCCCCACTGTCAAACGCCAACTTCACCATGCCTTGGTGAGGACTTTCCATTAAAGGGTATTTCATCTTTATCCTTATACACAGCATGTTAGGGGCATATTATATTTGTACTCAAAATTTACCCCAGTTTCAGTACAAATTCCCATCTTTGGGAATTATACACCCCATTCTTCATAGACATGGTAGAATTACCGCCATGAGTTTCTTCCACAAAATGGCTCTTCTCGTGGCAGGGATAGTCGTTTTGTGGGAGATATGACTACGGATGTGGAAAAACTTCAGTAAAGCGTATTTCTCTCCACCAATATCTGCAAAGGTAATGTCTTTGCCACAGTAGCCCATGAATTCCACTTCCACTTCCAGATAATTTCATTCTTATTACTCGTATTTCTAGCACTCCTTGTCATAGAGTTACAAGTGAGATGTAACCAAGAACAGGATTTTTGAAGCAACCTATAAATAAAATTCCCTCATGGCGCCAAAAAGTGTCTGGCGTTACCATAGTCCTCCTTTTGCTGTAGAAAGTCCATTTCATTTACAAAGTCTCTCTTTTTGTTTTTGAAGAGGTTGGCATCTGAATTGTTAGAAGTAAGAGTCCAATATCCAAGATACAGCCAAAGCAAGTCATTTGAGCTGGTGGGAAGGGGAGATGACACACCTGAATAGGCAGTGTCCTGTGTTCCTCACAAAGGGCTGACTACCCCCTACTGGTAGTCTGGAGCCAGAGCTGGGATGAAAGGGGAACCAGTTCTTGCCCCACTTCAAAGGCACAACTGGGTACTGGGGCTTTGCCCCTACCAAGACAGTGCACTACTGGACCTGTGAAGAACTCTGCCAGGAGTAAAGACTGCTGTGTCACAAGGATTGCCACTTTGCATGGCTGCTGCTCTGAAGGAACTGCTTTCTGCTTGTTGAGCTGCTTTGTTGCTTGACCTCTTCCCTGCTGATGACAAGAACTATACCCATCTCACTTCAACCAAGAGTGACTCCAAGGGCTTGCTGGCTTACCCGTCCGGTCTGAAGTCTCAGGGCCATCAAAGACTTCCTTCTACCCACCAACAGCACCTGGACACTGCCCTCTGCGAGTCCTGCCCTGCCAATGGTGCAGTTCCAGTCCTGGGCCCTTGAAAGGTGCTTTCTGCTGTCCAGAACCATCAAAATCGACACAATGACAACTTTGCACCAATCAGAACTGACACATTGCCCTTCGACACAGGAGCTGTCGGCGATGACAGCGTGGCTCGACGATGACAGCTTGGCTTGATGATGACGCAGTCCCTGCATCTTAAAGGAGTTCTTATCGCCTGCGCGGATCGACACTGACGCATCGAGACTTCAACTTCACCGCTTTGCTCCATCCAAGGTACTTTCTCAGCGGGACCTGCGTGAATCCTGTAGCTGGCCTGACCTCTATTGCGGTCGGCCTGAACTTTGGATTTGCCCTAGTCCAGCATGACCTCAAGTAACCCCTTAGTGCCATCGACTTCTAAGCACCACTTTTTGATTCATTCATAACTCCATTTCTACTTATTCATTAAGATATCTATTTTTCTGTCATGTGCTTATCTAGGTTCCTGATCGATACTGTGACCTTATGCCCCTATTCGGCTATAAAGCCCTTTATTCCCTATATTGGCATAACCGTTCAAGTGCGATTTTCTGTAAAGTCATCTCTGGCCTCACACGAGCAGAGCCACAGAGCCACATTCCAGCATGACTCTCTGCTACTTCCTTTGCGACCAATTAGTGCAATGACAGAGCAGCAGTCACTATCTGATATTCCTAGATAACACTCCGAGTTCTTCAACAAGATAAAAACTTAGCAAACCTGGAAATCCCCGCTTGCTATGTTTTGATTAGTAATAGAACTCTAATGAGCAACTGATAGCTGCCACTTCCTAGTGACATCTTTAATTGACGTCTTATGTCCAGCAAACTTGCGTCAAACCCGGCACCTGTCAGGTATAAATATTACCAACGTTGCCTTAAGCAAGGAGCGAACATGTTGCTGATGCCAGCTGCCTGCATGACCCCGTGTTGGTAAAAACTAGCACTCTGTCGCTGCAGCCTGCTATCCTGTGGTGGTGAAGCTGCTGATTACCATTATCGCCGCTACAGCGCGACCTATGGTGCAGTACGCTTGAGGAGCCGTGCAGCCGTCCTCTGCGAAGACATCCAGCCCAGCTGCCCGCGGACGCTGTCACCCCTCCTTCCTCCAGACGCGCTGAGAGAAGCCGCTGCCTTTCTCGTGCAGAGAAATCCAGCCACGGCGCTTCCAGTTTACCCTCGCAGGTGACTGGGATATCGAGAGAGACCCCTGAAGGAGATACCAATCCTCCATCATTCTATTCAGAGGTATGGTGTTGACTAAACCCTTAGAAGAGAATTCTTGAAACAAACCTTGGCAAAACCAACTTAACTTAAGCTACTTACTTACTCCCCCTTCTCACGTGTTAGGCCTAGGTCAGGCACATTGGGGTAGGCTTAGTTAGAAGCACCAGTTGAGTATGTTAGCCTAATGTATATATGACTGTATAAATGTTTTATTACTTTTAAACCATTGTATGGCTAAGAAACCATATCAATGCTTTTACAGTTCTATTTCGCTATTCTTATCTTACTGTACGTACTTTTCATAATAACAGTTATTGCAATTGTGGCAATACATTTCTCTTGTACGAGAAGAAAGACTGTTCAATAAATGTTAACCTTTATTGATACACGCCCGTCTCTCTATTCTCTACATACTGTGAAAGTAAACTGCACTAGACTGACTGAGTGAAATCTATGTCTATTGTTTCACACGACCCTAGAGATCGACTCTTGATCTGAGGAGCAAAGTTGTCATGTTGCACGGTTGTTGGAAAGCTGAATCCCTTCTTGTCTGTGCCAAGGAAGCTGATCACTTCCTATGCAGAGAAGAAAGTTTCCAGTGACCTCTGAGCTAGTTGGTAACACAACCCAATTAAGTTTAGCATAGTCAGTGGAGGCCTGGAATATAGCCAGTTCCACGTCGATACTACTGTTTATGTTATTCCAATGCGCAGGGCCTAGTGGGAAACTAGGAACTACACTACATGGCGCCCTAACGTTTGGTAAGGCGATAAACTAACGTAAGACTTGTAGAGTAACTCAGTCGTGCATATTTCACACCCCTTTCTCCCGTAAATACTCCAATAGACGTCTGGAGTGGGTGAAAGGTTAAAATCCGCCCGACCTTAGTAGGAAGAGATTCCTATGTAAAGCTCTGGTTTATTCAACGTTGAAGGATACAGTGTTCCAAAATATTGTGCATCTAATCTTTGTTTCCTTGGAGACCTACTCTGCAAAAACTGCATTTATACAATGTCAGTAGAAAACAACGGCACCACTGGGGCCGCAGTAGATGCGACTCAGCAAGGTCCCGAATACACAGACCCGGATGCTATTATCATCCCGGTCCACTTAAGAAGATCTATAACTTTAAAACTTATAGAAAACGGACTGCCACCTCAAGGTGGTACAGTAATTTTCGTGATAGAGGCTCACGAGTATCGGCAGACAGAGGTATTCTATTCATGGATAAACTTTCCAGCGGTAAACGCTATAACACAAGAGTTTCACTATTACAAAATAGAGGAACCTCCGGATGAGTACGCCCCTTTCGAGGAGGTTGAAATTCCACTTAAATTTCAAGAGCACCTGCTCTGGTTTAATGGCGCCCTAAAACACAATGATCACATAACTAGGCTCGGTCCACTAGGTAGACCAGGAGCCACGTGGCCGGTTCTAGCCAGCTACACACCACATCCTGACATTGTAAAAATGTCTAGAGAAGAGCTGTTAGCACAGCTAAACACATTAATAAAAATACATAGGCAATTAGTCCAATATGTAATACGGACTGCAACAGTCCAGCCAGCTGTTAATACACCACAGCTGACCCCTCATCAGGGGAACACAAATAAAATTACACCACAGAACATACAGTCATGTCTTGGTAAAACACCCGTAAAACGGGAACAAATTCCTTTCTGGTTAGCCCAGAAAATCACTCAAATAGAGGCAGTATTTCCTGATACTACCCCTATTGAGAAACACAGAATCTTGACCATCTGCCTTCCTATGGGAATCGCACCACACGTGGAGGACTGTGACACTTGGGGTACAGTCTTTGCTTCCATTTACACAAAAACACACGGTGTTCCGTCTATGGCGGTAATACCAGACGTGCTAAAACAGATTCAAAATGAATTCGGTCCAGAACCAGCTTTAAATCTAGGTATGAAATTACTGAAAGACTTCAAGCAGGTCACGGCTATATTATTAGCCAACGTAAAGGGAGAAGCAGCATCTGTGGCGATTCGCCAGAAGTTGAGGGAAACAGATATAAAAGATCCTGTTGAGCTTGCAAAAATCATAGAAAAATGCTATGAAGAATTAGGTAGAGACAGCTTGGGTGGGAAACCAGTTAAGCCCCAACTGCTCGAAAATCCTGAAAAATTATTTATTAAAAATAATTCAAACACTCCTAAAAAGAGCTGGGATGGAAATAAACAGTCCACTCCCAAGGAAAAAGTTTTCCAGTCCAGAGGAAGGTCTCCTCGACGGAGGGAAAGAACTCCGACTCGAGAACGCCAGTCTCCCCAACGGGAGCCCTCTGAGAAAAGATATAACCTTAGAAATAGGGATAATATAAAAAGACCTGATAGATATCAAAGTATTGATACACGTCCCTCTCAATCTTTTCCACAGAATTCGGAAAGAAGAGGACGGTCAGACCCAGGAGAGCACACCAAGTCCAAAGACAAGGAACCTGCTCAAAATAAGAAATCTCAATTTCCTAAAAAGAAGGTAGCCAGTATTAGAGTAATCAACCATGCCGAGAATACTGAGGACACAGTTGAAAAACGGGGAGTGGGCATTGACAATGTTGGACAGTGCAGCAGAAATCAGTATAGCGCGCAAGAACTTGATGAGTCATCTGGAGACAGTGGACACGAATGAATACATTCAGGTTGAAACTGCCGACGCCAGGCTTAGCGAGCCCCATAAAATATACGAAATAACATTGCGTATAGAGGGTGATAAGACTAGGAAAATTAAGGGTCTATTTTGGGATAAGCTCTCAAAAGGCTATGATATTCTGTTAGCTGAAAAAGATTGGCCCCCGGAGTTTGTCAGGGAGTGCCCTCGTGGCGAAGAAGTGATTATGCCTGCCTTCTCGAATCACATACCGATTCACAAAAAATACACATATGCAAGGAAATGGGCTGTAGCCCAGGCACCTGCATTGTATAAAAATCATGTAGGATGGGATGAGGATTCTCCGCCTCACAAAATCCAACTAAAAAGTGAACCAACTGCCCAACGGCAGTATCCCATAAAGCAAGAAGCTAAAAAACAGGTCAGGGAGATCTTAGATCAACTTGAGTACCAGGGGGTGATTGAAACATGCACCTCTCAAATGAACAATCCTTTGTTTCCTGTCTCCAAGCCAGACAATTCATATCGTCTAGTTTTGGACTACAGACACCTTAATACATGTTGCAAAACTTTTGCAGTACAAAACTCGCATAGTGCAGCCCTAATGAATAATATAGTTAGGAAAAAATACAAAACGACATTAGACATTTCTAATGGTTTCTTTTGTCAAAACATTGCACCAGAAAGCAGATACTTGACCGCTTTCTCCGCATTTGGGTCACAGAAAAAATTCTGTCGTCTCCCACAAGGGTTCAAGAACAGCCCAGGACTATTCTCAGCTAGGGTAACAGAGTTACTACAAATCTATGATGATGAAGCATTATCTTACGTAGATGACATTTATCTCACAGACGACGACTTGGATACTCACTTGAAAAGAGTGAACACCATTATACTTGGGTTCGCAGCAGAGGGTTACAAATTCAACTTTAAAAAGTCTCGAATTGCCCATCTGACAGTACTGTTTTTAGGGTACGAATTATCAAGTGAAGGGAAAAGCCTAGCGGACAACTTCTTAGAGAAGTGCGCTGTACTCCAAGCTCCAAAAACGCTGAAGAATTTACAATCAATACTAGGTTTTCTGAATTTCGGAAGAACTTACATCCTAAATTACGCAGAGAGGGTTAAACCTCTCTACGAACTAATAAAACCTGATTTAAAACAAATCAATTGGACTCAAAAACACACAGAAATTTTGAGATCACTGCAAACAGACATGTTAGCAAAAACAAAATTAGATACACGTGACAACACGATCGATCTTGTAATCCGAGTCATCCCAGGAAGATGCGGATTCACGTACCTAACCTCTAATGAGGGAGAAAAGGTACCAATTTCAATTAAATCTCACTTGTACACACAAGCAGAAAAAACATTCAGTCGCACAGAAAGAACTGTGAACGCAGTGCAAATCGCATTAGCAAATGAAAGAGAACTAGCACACGGCAAACGGATTAATATCCTTACAGCGGAATCCGCCTTCGAGGCGCTATTCAGCCCAGTAAACCTGCCTACAGTGTCACTGGATCCAAAATGGATACAGTGCATAGATTCTCTAGGAGCGGAAGATGTGAAATACTATTTCGCCCCGCAATACGAAGAACTGAATGATTTAGAATATGAAGAAGAATATCCTCTGCCAATCGAAATCCTGCCTCTCCCACAATACGCATGTATAATCTATACAGATAGCTTTGTACAGCATTTTAATGTAGAGAGAAAATCCTACAATGCAGCATGTGCGATTATTAAAGGTCGTTGGCTGTGCGGTAAATTCAGACCGAAAGTAACAAAAACTGAATCAGTAAGAAACTGTTCGGTTCAGAGAACTGAAATCAGATCTTTAAAGATGGCGCTCGAAAATGCAGAACGCGAATTCCCCACACTTATAGTGTGCGATTCTCATTTTTGCGTCAATTCTTACAACAACAAACTGCAGAGTTGGATCAAAAACGACTACAAAGATGACACAGGTGCCACAATAAAGCATAAATTGCTCTGGAACGAGGTAGCTCTTTTACACAAAGAACTACAAAAGACTCACGTGATTCACGCACAGAGTCTTCAACGTGATGGCGTTCAGGTTGCAGGGAATTCATTGGCTAATACAGCCACCACGGAAGCAACTAAACCGGCTTCCGTAGCCACAAAAAAGCGTACAGATAAGTATATAGACGGGGAAACTATGCTAGCAGTAAAAACGACCGTAAAAGGCGACTGTGCAGCACTACCCGTAAACTATCCACTCAATTATGCATACATAATCGATGCAAACTCCGTTCCTTTTGCTCAAATCCCTGGAGTGGGGGATAGAGTAATTCCAAACACGAACAGGAGAATATTTTTAATAGCAGACGCACACATGGGTTTGGGTCTAAGGCACAGAGAGATCAAGGAATCACTGACTGAATTACAATCAGTATTCTGGTGGCCGGGAATGAGTGTAGAACACCAAATATACGCAAACAACTGTGAGAACTGTAATAGGGATCGCAGTAAGGAACCTTGCTACCGGCTACCAATCAGAAAGAGCGTAACGCTGCCTACACCCCATCCTGCGTCCTATTAACGTTCAAGACGAAATGCACTTAAAAAATGAGGCCACCAGCGCTCGGCTGACGCTAGAACGGTTATAAAAGATTTGCGAGTCTTTATCGGCACATACGCAATTACCACGTTCCATTCTGACCAGGGTCCTGCTTTCAGCTCTCGAGCCTATAAGGAGGGCATGGCCAGCATGGGAATTGGGTTGCGGTATTCTTGTCCGTCGCATCCCGAAGGGAATAGTGTGGTAGAAAGAAAAAACCGGGACATAAAGCAATCTATAACAGCGAAGGTATTAGGTACAGGCGCTGGGTGGGTCAAACATTTAATAAGTGTCCAGACTAGTCTTAACAACATGCCAAGAAATTCTCTAAAAGGTTTCAGCCCATACGAACTATTGTTCGGAATAAGAATGCGCGTTCAGGACCTCGATAGTCAGATGTCAGTGGTACAAAAAGAAACAAAGCAGTTTGAAGTAAAAGACCGTTTGGCTGTTTTACAGGAACTGAATGAAACAAGAAAATCATTAAGCAACATAAAGTTAAAGCAACAGCCAAGTACCACTGACGAGGCACCACCCGCAACAGCCCCAGCAAGGCCTGTCTGGATTCCAAAGATTGGGGATCTAGTCAGAGAAAAGATCGCGGTTAACAAGGAATTTGGGCCTTCTTACAGAAAAGCAGTACCTGTCTTAGCAGTCACCGGAACAAGATCAGTTGTGCTACCGCCCCTTGCTGGTAAAAAGGAGAACAGAGTCGTGTCCATCGATCTGGTAAAACCACAAGCATGTGGCCTATAATCAACAGTAGGCCCAGTGGACTCCCAAGAAACAACAGAATACCCAAACTTGCAACAATCCAAGAGGTTCAAACTGAAAGACTCATCACATTCGATCAGCCTGCAGTGCACAATGAAGGACTATGCAATAATGTCATGGAACTCGTGCCTCTTGAAACACAGATTGAAACAGTTCGTCAAGAAACAACACCAGTCTACACTAATGTGGCATCAGAAAGTGCTACCGAGAGACAGATTGAAAGAACAATCCCATCAATTGACAGAACTGCCTCTGGTTATTTCATCAACTTCGACAACTTCTCTGAAGATTTAAATGACCCGGAAGTGATGCCAGAAACAAAAAAGTCTTTTAAAGAAAAAGCAACGGAACTCTTTCATCAACTGAAGGAAATCTACCTTATTTCCCCTTGGCTAGAGTTCTGGTTCGGTCTAGGTGTATTTTTCCTCCTGCTTTGGCTCATCATGGTACTGTGTTTGGGAAAATTCATTGAGGGAAAATATATTACAATGGACACAGCAAGTCAGAACATCAACCTAGTCCTCAAACCACACAGATCATCCCACGTGAAGAAAAGAGAACTGTCAACAGTAAATGTCACAGCCATTCCAATACCTGGTGGGGTAGTATGGGAGAAAACAGACTATGAGATCTATGGTCCGGTTGAAATCCTGAAGTATCCTCATCAACTAAAGGTTTCCTTAAGTGACTTTGTGACACCAAGTACATTCTCTGATGATTGGGACTTTAACAGTATTAATGACATGATGTCTGATTTAGTAATGTCAGCTAGATTCACAGATCATGATTATTTACAAGGTTCATCTAGTTATGAGCAGTTATTCTGTTATACCCACTATGGGGATCATTACTTGCATAAATCTGCACAGCCTAGAAATGTTTTTATGTATAATCAATGGGAACATTGTTCTACACCACCTAAAAGCAGTTCTAAAGCATTTTTTGAGAAATTCAAATATTTTTCAGGGTTTAACACCAGTGATGCAGAAACGTTTTATTATAAACTGTTAGATAAAACAGGAATGAAAACAATGCTGACAAATTCTAAATTGATATATTCAGAAGCATTTTATGACAAAATGATGACATTTGGTTTTGATTATTGGAAAAGTAATATTGAAACGAAATCAATTTGGGGTACAAAAGATTGGCAGGTGCAAGGCATAGAAGCACTGTTTAGAACCTGCATGATACCAGAACAAATGTTATTTTTAAATGACACTGTACACTAAACATCTTGTCTTGGCCTAGCCAAAAACAAAGAAATGAAAACACCGTCTATACCAAAGCCAATAGCTGAGAATGCAACTGCAGATAATGAGTTAGACGTGTCACACATTTTAAATTTCAACAGAACACATCCTGATTGGAAAAAGTGGTTAATCTGGCCTACAGACACAAATAGCTGTCAAGATAGGTTCCTGAACAAAACACAGGGTTTAAAAATGACCAGATTAGACCGTAGATACTCCCAGAGACAACATCCAGGAATTATAACCACATACAGTGTAGGCAAACTCTGCCTAGAATGGCTAACTACATCCACACTGGCTGAAATTAAGCAACACTTGTCTTTATTAAAAGATGGTGCTGATTTGCGCGATTTCATTCTTGGACCACGCAAACAGCGTCAAAAGCGTTTCATAGCGACCAGCATCTATGCTGCTTACAACGAGGCTTGGAAAGTAAAGCAAATTGAAACTGCTGAAAAGATACGAGAAATTGATCGTATTAATTTGGAAAAATCACTTTCTGTAGTAGACAATGGGTTAATGACTCTGTCTTCCAGAATATATTCTTTGGACAATATTGTATCCTCTGCCTTTGATGTGATAGACAGAGATTTGCTAATGTTACAACATGGCCAATCTCAATTACGCTCTATTATAGAATTAGGCTGGACGCTGCAAAATCTTCGTTCAGGCTATGTGCCTTGGCGTTTAATAAACACAACGTCATTATTTTCCATTTTTAACCTTACTGATAAACAGATCAGTTTGGCACAGAAAGGAGCAGACTATACAATTTTGAGCATCGAGAAACTCGAGAGATTACCATTGACAATGTCAGAGAGTCCTGTCATTGAATGGATAATACACGGAATTATCACAATTCCGATAACAACTTTCCGATTTCATAAATGCCTTGAATACATACCTGCTGGCCAATATGAACAATTGGGTAAGGGATATGTTAAATCCGAATGGAAATTACCATACACTCATTCTTGCTATAGTGACAGCGACAAAAATGTATTTCTTAGTGGTGACAACTGTAAACATTCACTAAGCGGTATACTTTTGTGTCAGGGTATTAATTTACACGGAGCATGTGATGGAAATTCAAACAACCTTTCATGCCACCAGCTAGTCACACCTGCAACTCAGATAGAGCCCTTCTTTATGCAACTCGCAAACGGGAGTTACATTCTTAGAACGGATCACAGGTGCTGTGGCCTCGCGCCCGGACTAAGTTATCTAGTAGAAGTAACGTCCATGGTCAAATGTTGTATGCAAGCATTGTTCCCGAGCGGGCCTCCAGACACAGTGACTCCCCTCTGGCCTCGTCTGAATCTCTATTCTATACGAATTGATACATTAAGCAAAATGAAATCTGTGCTTTTACAGACAACAGTGCCTATAACGTCATCTAAAGAGACGTATGATCTTCTAGTCGCAAGGACGGCTACGGAGGTCCATGACCTTTTATCAACAAATTGCCCCGTGCATTTCGTACAAATGCTCGACCAACTCCTTAACATGTCTAGTGCTACGAGCATCCCAGGCATATTTAAGACAGTCTTTACGGGACTGCTAACACCCTTCCAGGCAATTTTGGGAATCTTTCCTAATTTTGTGCACTCCATCTTTGGTGGTATTCCACTATTTTTTGGACTCATCGCAGGGATTCTATTTTTGACCCTCCTGCTACGTTATGGCAAACCTCGGCTCAGACATAGCTCCCATGGGAATGGAAGAGACAATCCTAGCAATGCGCTACAGGGACAGGATAACTAACGTCCTCGGATTGGCCAGGCTGAGAGATCTAAACATGACCTGGTTCCTTTCATTCAGACCGATATGGCAAAATTGCATTTTACCTGTGCTACGGTGTATGCTTTGCGGCGATGAATGCGTGTTGGACATCTGTCTTTCACTTCCATCAGCAGTACCAATGGACGTCGATACTTTGCTAAGTCCAATAACGGCTCACGCATTGTGTTGTCCCCAGCGGCTACCAATCCTGATGACGGCATTCGTGGAGACTCCTGTACTACAGCCAAGTGGTAACAGTGGAGCGAGTGACAAAAGCAACATCATCCAGGTACAACGTTCTGTGAGCATTGCTGATCCTGCCTTCGATGACAGCAATCATTCTCACACCTGCCAAGTTACAGCGCTATCTAATTTGGTTGAACTATCACCTGATTTTGTAGACCAATTCTTTGCGAGCCTGTCTGATACGATGTTCTCACCCACAGAGAAACAATAACTTTTGAGAAGCTTTCCGACACACGGCGTTCCCATGAACTCTGAATTCGGCCTTCAGTTTTGATCAACAAAAACTGCCAGGAGCTTTGGTAAACTGATTTTTCTTTGAATTGGACAATTTTTCAAATATTGCCCCTTTCCTTTTTGGCACGAACAATTCTTTGCTTAACGTAAAAACTATTCTTAGAGAACAGAAGCTTCACACTTCTATTTCTAAACAACACATCTAGAGACATAACAACATAACACCAGCCTCTAGCACACATATTATTACAATGCATTTTTATGTGATGATTTATCTCGCATTTCTTCTGTCAGAGATACTTCATGTGTAATTCCTTATGCATAATCGTTCATTGATTTCATATGCAATAATTTTTTGAATGATTACTATGCTTTTAAAAAAACGTACAGTACCTAAATTCCATGTATTACAAGTACGCCTATTTCGAATGCATTTATGTATTTTGGGGTGGGCTATGTTACACAATGTTACACATGCATCTAATTGCTTAGTTTTAGTAATTTTGATGGACATGAATTCGTGGAGTGGGTGTCATGTGCTTATCTAGGTTCCTGATCGATACTGTGACCTTATGCCCCTATTCGGCTATAAAGCCCTTTATTCCCTATATTGGCATAACCGTTCAAGTGCGATTTTCTGTAAAGTCATCTCTGGCCTCACACGAGCAGAGCCACAGAGCCACATTCCAGCATGACTCTCTGCTACTTCCTTTGCGACCAATTAGTGCAATGACAGAGCAGCAGTCACTATCTGATATTCCTAGATAACACTCCGAGTTCTTCAACAAGATAAAAACTTAGCAAACCTGGAAATCCCCGCTTGCTATGTTTTGATTAGTAATAGAACTCTAATGAGCAACTGATAGCTGCCACTTCCTAGTGACATCTTTAATTGACGTCTTATGTCCAGCAAACTTGCGTCAAACCCGGCACCTGTCAGGTATAAATATTACCAACGTTGCCTTAAGCAAGGAGCGAACATGTTGCTGATGCCAGCTGCCTGCATGACCCCGTGTTGGTAAAAACTAGCACTCTGTCGCTGCAGCCTGCTATCCTGTGGTGGTGAAGCTGCTGATTACCATTATCGCCGCTACAGCGCGACCTATGGTGCAGTACGCTTGAGGAGCCGTGCAGCCGTCCTCTGCGAAGACATCCAGCCCAGCTGCCCGCGGACGCTGTCACCCCTCCTTCCTCCAGACGCGCTGAGAGAAGCCGCTGCCTTTCTCGTGCAGAGAAATCCAGCCACGGCGCTTCCAGTTTACCCTCGCAGGTGACTGGGATATCGAGAGAGACCCCTGAAGGAGATACCAATCCTCCATCATTCTATTCAGAGGTATGGTGTTGACTAAACCCTTAGAAGAGAATTCTTGAAACAAACCTTGGCAAAACCAACTTAACTTAAGCTACTTACTTACTCCCCCTTCTCACGTGTTAGGCCTAGGTCAGGCACATTGGGGTAGGCTTAGTTAGAAGCACCAGTTGAGTATGTTAGCCTAATGTATATATGACTGTATAAATGTTTTATTACTTTTAAACCATTGTATGGCTAAGAAACCATATCAATGCTTTTACAGTTCTATTTCGCTATTCTTATCTTACTGTACGTACTTTTCATAATAACAGTTATTGCAATTGTGGCAATACATTTCTCTTGTACGAGAAGAAAGACTGTTCAATAAATGTTAACCTTTATTGATACACGCCCGTCTCTCTATTCTCTACATACTGTGAAAGTAAACTGCACTAGACTGACTGAGTGAAATCTATGTCTATTGTTTCACACGACCCTAGAGATCGACTCTTGATCTGAGGAGCAAAGTTGTCATGTTGCACGGTTGTTGGAAAGCTGAATCCCTTCTTGTCTGTGCCAAGGAAGCTGATCACTTCCTATGCAGAGAAGAAAGTTTCCAGTGACCTCTGAGCTAGTTGGTAACACAACCCAATTAAGTTTAGCATAGTCAGTGGAGGCCTGGAATATAGCCAGTTCCACGTCGATACTACTGTTTATGTTATTCCAATGCGCAGGGCCTAGTGGGAAACTAGGAACTACACTACATTTCTACCCCTGTGTGGAGTATTTTAGTGGTGTTTTCTTTGTGTTACTGTGTGTGTGTGTGTTGCACAAATACTTTACACACTGCCTCTTCAGATAAGACAGACTGCTCTGTGCCAAGCTACCAGAGGGTAAGCACAGGTTATCTTTTAGTATGTATTTAGCTAACCCTGACTGGAGTGGTTGATTCTGGTTGTACAGGGTGCATACTCTGACAACCAGGAATCCCATTTCTAACAGCTTCCCAAAAGGATGGCGCAGTGCAATGCCATGGAAAAGGAGTGTGCCTTCAGCCACTGCTTTTGTGTCACTTGTACCATGTCGATCACTGGCCAACCATGTCGATCACTGGCGAATCAGGGCGAATTGTCTCAGTCGCTGCTCCCTTGAGTGACTCAATGAGCAGACCCAGACACTCCGCACCCCAGGTTGCTGTGCCCTGTGCAAGGAGGAATGCAGTGTCATGCATGGGATCAAAGGAGAGAGACATCTAGCAGAAAGGTTTATGACTGTCTCAATAGCAACCCACAAACACTGGGATAGATTCATATATGAGGACCCACAACTCTGCATACTCAACCCCTCATTGACCCACACACAGACCCACCTTCCTCGCTCACGATAGGAGAGACTTTGAAGGTGCAGCTCACGAATGAGTACAGATTTGCCTGTGAGTGCCAGTTGGTGCCCTCCCAGCCTCTGTCTAACTATAGAAACCTGTACACCATGATTGGCAATAATCTGCTAGCAAACAACAGCATGGTCATGGCTTGGTCGTGGAGAATGATGCAACACAGGTTAAAAGAGAACCCACTTCCACAAAGAGCCCATGCTAGGAGATTCATTCGGAAAGTCTCCTGCTCAGGAGAAGACACCAAGTGGGTCAAAAATTGTGAAATCAGTTCTGGGGCAGAGGGCTACTGCATAGGATCCCTTGACCCTACATTCTTCCTTCCTATGAATCAGACAGGCCAGAATTTACTCCATCGGATAGAATAAATTTGAAAGACAACAACAAGATGTTGCTGCAGTGGTAAGTTTCTTGCGTGGTCTGCTTTACACCATAGCACATAAGGCAGGGCTGTGACAGGGACATGTCCATAGGCTGTTATTCCAACTTTAGGTTTGGCGCTCACACTCCTCCAACCATTCAAGCGCTCATGGCGACCCACCTTTGAGGATTCAACCGCAGTGAGAAGTGGACACAGTGAAGCCTGCCACATTCTGTTGGTGAAAATCGAGAGTCCTTTTTAAAGCTGATCAATCAATCAATCAATCAAACACATTTATAGATCGCTCCACTTACCCGCTAGGGTCTCAAGGCGCCTGGGGGAGGGGGGGTGGGTGCTGTTACTGCTCGAAGAGCCAGGTCTTGAGTTGCTTCCTGAAGGAGAGATGGTCCTGGGTCAGCCGTAGGTGGGTGGGGAGGGAGTTCCATGTCTTGGTCGCCAGGTAGGAGAAAGATCTTCCTCCGGTGGTGGTTCTGCGAATCCGTGGGTCGGTGGAGAGGGCGAGGCTGGCGGATTGGAGCAGGCGGGTGGGTGTGTAGAACGTGATGCGGTTGTTGAGGTATTTGGGGCCCATGTCGTGGAGAGCCTTGTGTGCGTGGGTGAGGAGCCTGAACGTTATCCTCTTGCTGACGGGAGCCAGTGCAGGTCTCTCAGGTGGGCAGAGATGTGGCTGTAACGGGGGATGTCCAGGATGAGTCATGAGAAGCGTTCTGTATGCGTTGGAGTCTTTTCTGTAGTTTGGCTGTGGTTCCAGCGTAGAGAGCGTTCCCGTACTCCAGTCGGCTGGTGACGAGGGCCTGGGTGACCGTCTTTCTGGTTTCGGTGGGGATCCACCGGAAGATCTTTCGGAGCATGCGCAGGGTGTTTAAACATGATGACGAGACGGCGTTGACTTGCTTGGTCATCGTGAGGGAGGAGTCCAGGATGAAACCCAGGTTGTGTGCGTGTTCCATGGGAATGGGGGCGGTGCCCAGTGCAGGGGGCCACCAGAAGTCGTCCCAGGCGGAGGGGGATGGTCTGAGGAAGAGGACTTCCGTCTTGTCCGAGTTCAGCTTCAGACGGCTAAGCTTCATCCATTCCTAACTTTATAGAATGCACAACCCAGTGGAATGTGTTAAATAAAGCTATCACCTGATGCCTGATAAGAGAAAAGAACTGGGAACTGTTTTTAAGTTTTTTTTTCTATGTTAGAACTTATGAGGCCTTTTTTTTTTTACAGAGTTTTATATAGCGCAAACTTGACCCGGTATCGGTATCAAAGTGCTTTACAAAGCACCAGTTGTGTTACGTGAGGACACATTCATTTTTGTTAGGCACCGGGAGATTAAGTGATTTGCTCAGAATCACAGGATATTCAACGCCATTGCCGAGACTCGAACCCGGTTCCCCAGATTAGAGGTCGACCGCCATAGCCGTTAGGCCAACTCCTCTCCCTGCAACACTAGGAAATAAACACTGGTATAGACCTGCCGCAGCCAACATTTCAGGGCTCTGATCCCCTCCCCTCTGACTCCCTCTCGCCTGCCTTTCCAGGATATTTGGATTCCGTAGGGGGGAGAAAGGAAGAGACAGCGAAAGAGAGAAAACAATGGTTGTTCTCCTCCTCCTGCCTCCTGCAGCTTCGGAGCCCCGGAAGGAGGGACTTAGGGAATTCTCCTCAGCTCCTGCGTCTCCCTCGGCTCGGCCGTGGAAAAACACAGCCCAAGGCGAACTAGGGGCTCACGCTGTGCGTCTTTTGCTGCTTGGACAGTAATTGTTAAGCATTCTCAGTGTGAAACAAAGCCGGAGAGGCTTCGGCGCTGCAGGCAGGGCCTTTGTTTTCATTAGAACATTCAGCCTCTATGAGCTGGAATGTTCTAGTAGCCTTATAGCCCACTGTAATGGCCAATAAAGTCCTGCACTCTTGTAGTAGGCCTTCGACTTGACCTATTACTCTGGAGCGGGCCTTTAAAGTCCAGTGTAGCTCTCTACGGTAGGCTTTAGGGCTATAGATAGTACACTGATCTTTAGTGTTTTGTCTACCGAGCATGAAAACATAGATCTGTTAGGAATGATGAAAGCAGGTGCACGGTGGCATAGGGTTAGTTTCAACCTTGCACCTTTTATTTGGCATTGACCGTCATTAAGGAGTAAAAACTTGCTCCCAGAATCTTCACTTTGAACAGCTTGATTGTTCCTGGCTTTTACGCAGGTTTGATTGTTAAATGTGGTCGATTATGAGTGTGATGTTGGGTCTGAAGCTTTGAAAGTTCAGGAACTTAGTGGGCTGACTGTTGACGTCAGTACATTGAATAGGAAGCAGGGCTTAATTGAGTGGATCTGAACAGGTATAATTCCCAGCAATGCACAGCCATAAAGTGCTGTTGACTTTGGAATGCTAAACTTGGCCACCATTTCATTGACCCAAAGAAAACCAGTGTTTAATTTGAGCCGGTGGTTGGAGGTGGGGCCCGTCGGCTCTGATTTTTGGATACTGCAATTTATTTTTCTTCATCAGACTTTGACCCAGAATTATAGAGAGGAAAGCAGCAAAGGGTACAGAACGAGGAAGAGAAAGAAAGGAAAATACTGACAAAGTTAAAAAGTAAAGGTGGAAAAGAACATGCAAATGTGAGATAAAGGGGAAGATAGAGTTGGGTGGAGGAGGAAAAAGGCATAATGTGGAATCAGAATGAGATAGCCTCGGCATTCGGCAGCACAGACATTCGGCTGCACCGGCAGTGGGTTTCAGATAAAAGCTTTGGACCCCACCAGTTACTATTTTACAAATCAAGAACTAATAGGCTTTTTTTTAAGCGGGAAGGCTAGAGCCACATGATTCAACAAGAGATCCGGAAAGAGCCTGGAAGGAAGATCTGCAGTTTTTATAACTTTTATGACCTTGAGACAAGCAGCAGTTAAAACATGGAAGGCTGTAGTCAGTGCCTGCTGCTACCATGTACTAGGACTGGTTGGGATTTAATTGCATTCATACCAAGTAGGCGTATTTTATTGGCTGTTTTGGGTGTATCGTCCCTAATGTCCATTACTACCTTTTAGGTTGGAAAACAGATTAAACTGGATGGAGCAGATAAAATGTATCAAGGTTTGCTTTGGGTTAACAGTCGTTTCAGTGATTTTTGTGGTTGTGGAGGTTTTCTATGCATCAGTGGGTGATTGGAGGAGCATTTAATTATTTTGAGCATTCCCTAAGGAGATTTTTTATAATGAAGATGCAGAGTGTGATACTGTCTTACAGAATCCTGGTTGTTGAGTGGGGGAATTGTTGGTGGTCTTTTTCCGTTAGGGTAGCTCTCCGACATTATTGAGGAAGAGGGTTCATTTAACATGTTTGTCCTCTTTGTAAATTTGTCAAACAATTAATAGTAGTCACTTGGTTTGGTGGGAAACAGACTTTAAGCCGGTTAGGAAAAGGATCAAAAAGTAGATTTATTGTACGAAGTTCATTGCATCTAGGATTTTTTTTTTGTTTCTTTTTATTGAAAAATGCAAACAAGCAAGGCATGAAACATGTTATACAAAGTGCCAGTTCGATTAAGGGAGGAAAAATACATTTGAACAGCAATCAATAGCAAGAAAGGGGATGGGGGGGGACAAGGGTCAAATATAATAACAATACAGGAGAATGGTCAAAATGTATGGGTCAGGGGGAAGGTGGAGCATCAGTGTTATCAACTGCAGGCGTTATACATATATTTCCACGATAACTATTCCAAGGTCCCCACACTCTGCACCACTTCCGGGGACGGCCCCTGGCTAGGTACACAGTCTTTTCCCTGAACATGCACCAGTCCATGTTTTCCTTCCATAAGTCCACTGTAGGAGGCCTCTGAGACCCCCACAACTGAGCAATATCTCGCTTGGCGATCATGGCCCCCAGGGATGCCCACTGAGTCTGAGCTACATTATAATCCGTAAGTTCCCAGACGTTCAACAAGCAGCGTCTGGCCTCCGGCAGGAGAGCGACACCAGTCACTTCCTTCATGACCTCATGGACCCCACTCCAAAAAGCAGCAATCTCGCGCATTCCCAAATAATATGAAGAAAGGTAGCAACCTACCCACATCCTCGCTTACATAATCCCTCCTCGGAAAAGCCCATATGGACCAAACGGGGGCCCGTGACATAGATTCTGTGGAGGATCTTAAGTTGTACCAGTCGGAGCCCAGCTGGAATCGCGACCTCGTTGGGAGAGGAGAGCGCAGATTGCCAGTCCTTGTCATCCAATTCCAGGCCGTCACGGGTACACAAATCGCATCTAGGATTTTAGAACCATTTTTTTAAAGTACTGTTCAACGGTTTGTCTGTGTGATAGAAAATAGAAATCACTCTTGGGGAATTCTGGTACAGTGGTGTGTGATATTCTCTGTAGAGGCAGGTTTTTCTCACTCCTGATATTGACTTGGATATTTTTTATCGGACTGAAGTTGTCAGTGAACTAGGTGGATCTTTTTCTGCAGGAGTACCTTTGTGGATCGACCTTAATTGCTGTTGAGAATGGTGGTCACCACCTATTCAGAGGTCACCTGGGACTTTTTGGATTTAGCTTTGGTGAGCCTGGCGTAAGTTAATACAGAGGAAGAATGTTGTTTGAGGACTTTCCTAATGGTGGACTTTGTAATTGTGTGCTGTACTTTGGCTTCCCTTTTGCAGTGACTTTTTTAACTAGTTAGGTTGTGGCTAGTCCAAATGAGGAAAACCCTCAAGAATTTAAGAATTAAGGACATTCTGAAAGATGTGATATATTGTAACTTGCCGTTTTCATTTCCAATAAGGGAACACACCCGTAGAGAAGTGCGGTGTGAGGGACTGGGTCTCAAGTTGGACTTAGAAGAACATTGCTGGCATAATTTTGTTTTTATGTTGTGGTTTGGCCTGATGTGCTTCCAAGCAGCGGTGATCCCCATGATTTGTCCAGGATATTTGACTATCACTTCATCACTTTACTGTGACACCAGATTTAAACCAGTACCACTCTGCTTTTTTTGGCAGCAAGGAACCAATTCCGTGTAAATTTTGAACCATAGCATGACAGCTTTTTATTGCATTATGTTTCATTTCAGCAAAGCTCTTCCTAGGTAGTAGAGAGATTGCTGTAAAAAGAACCCTGTCAGCACTCTGCATTAACCTGGACAGAATTCATGAATTTAGTTCCAGAGGCTCTTAAGTAATTTCATGCAGCGCTTAGAGCCATATTGAAAGGAAATAATTGAGAATCAATGTTTGCGGTGAGTGCAGTTATCAGACTATTAATCCGTTGTCCAGCTGGCGCAATTAGAAGCTTGCGTCTATCCACAGGCATTGTAGCAGTGTATGCGAAGCTGTATATATCCCTGCTCTGTATGACGTAAATTCTTTTTTCACTCTTCAAGGTGAGGGTTCCTGCCGTCCAGTAGGAGTAATTTGCGGCTCGAGGAGAAGAATTGATCTTTCCAGCGAGTGACACCGGTGGGGTAGGATGCCTGAGGACGAGATAGTCAGCAGATACCTGGGCTCTCCGGTCGGACACAACAAGTGTATGGATTTTGGTTTGTATTATTTTTGTCCTCGTTGTTTATGTCCTGAGTTTGCTCTGTAAAAAAAAGCTATTTTCAGGGACACTGAAATTATGCAGCATGGAATGGCCAATTTATGTGGCAGTGTTGACTAAATTATGGAGCAAGAAAAGGCAAAATATGCGACATCTAGCACCACTATACTATTACTTCATTATTTTGCCATTTTGCGCGTTGCAACGTTGTCTGAGTAGAGATGTCACTTTATTAGTGCCTGTTTAATACCCAATTATAATAATAAGCAATTGAAAGATGACCAGTCAACCTTTTGGAAAGGCCTTTCACTGCACAGGAACGCGTTTTGCCAGCCCCTGTCCCCCAGCTAAGTGCATCTTTCACCCCTAATTTTAGTGGAGCAAATAAACAATATCCTCGAGGGATATAAGCCCGCTCCACTCCAATCCTGACCTACCTATGCCACAAGATATTTACACCTTAACCATATTCATAAAACACTATGGCCCTCATCAAGTTTTGTGGTTTCACCTTGAAGGCACTGATCGGCGTGATTCTGAAATGTGTGACGTTCCCGCACCCAGAAATACCAGGTGCTGGGACGCAGGCCCTGTCTTTTCCAGGTGCAGAAACACAATCCTAAAAACCTGCTTTTCGACCCAGTAATGCTGAGTCCACGTAATTGTCGCTTTCGGAGCCTTCAATTGTGGCCCTTGTATCTCCCCAAGCAATTTCCAGCTACCTCACAATGAGTGCCTATGAGGGAGATGTTTCAGAAAATTCTATAATCTGGAACTGATTACATTTGAATGGGGGACATTCTTCAGGAAAATGTGGTGCTTTCCTCCCACAATAGTTACAGTCCAAGTAAATAGTCTCCAGGCTTAATTTGAAAGCAATCCAAGACCCCGGCTTGACAAAGCTTGAATTTATCTTTGGAAAATCACTTTATTGCCTTGTCTTCCTACTTTCAAAAAACTTTATTTAGTGCTTTGTGGCTCTTGGTAGGTCAGGTGATGTTCTACGTGCTGCATTCTATGTCTGATAACAAAAAAATAATTCCTGAGTTATTATTTGCTTGGCAAACAGTTTGCACTAGTTAATAAGTGTTCCCAACCCTCTGTTTCTCTAGATCGCTTTTTTCAGTCCTGTTGCTTCCACGTTGAATGTTGATGTGCCTTAAGACATCGAGTGCAGTGCTGTTTGTTTTTTTATATTCGTTGCACTAAAACCTTAATTAGGATCTTACAGTGCTTACTAATCTTGGTAACAATCAACAAATATGGTGACATATAAAGAAGTAATCGCCAGGGCTGTGTCCGAGATTAAAGAGGAAGCTATTCTATTTTTTCAAAAGCTTAGGTATGAGTCCAGCCTGGGCTGCAGTGGTAAATTGTTCCATATGCTTGCTTTGTCCTTCACAGGGAAATTTACTTTAGTCGCAGAACAAATTTATTTAGTCACAAAACTTTGAATTATACGTGTTTAGTCCAGTGGAAGAGAAATTCCATATGGGTCAAAATTTGAGTGTGGAGATCCTTGTGAGCAAACGAATCCACAACTGGTTTCCAACTTAGCCTGCAGTTTCTGACGTTAAATTTGGTCGATGGATGCAAGTAGCGGATTTCAGCACTCGTTTCTGGAGCCTAGACTTACTTTTCATTCTTAGACTTTTAACCAGGAGAGCGGGCGAGAGAGAGGTGCTAAAGGAGGAAGAGAAATAGTACACATCAGTGACTGAGCGACAAAGCAGCGATGAAAATAAGCCCGCTGAGTGCGAAAAAGACATGAAGTGTAGGTTGGTGGAAGAAAGCGATACAAAATTGAATCAAAATTAGGCAGCCTTAGTAGCCTTCCACTCTGGCAGTTAGCAGCTGTAAGCTACTAAGACAACAATATTATTCTTATTTTCTTTTACAAATAATCACTGATCATATTGTAATTTATATGAGATCTTTTTTGAGGAATGCTCTACGTTTATCACTGCAAACTTCTGAATTCTTTGTAAGTTCCCATTTGGTAAATTTGGTAAAATGCCCATTCCTTTTTAGGTCCAGGATAGTTCATTATTGAACCAGATATGGCTCTGGCCTGTGTGGCAAGACCTGATGCTTCAAAATACACTTGCAGTTTTAGATGTAGTCACAGATGAAAATAGCATTGTTTTTGCGAGGTCACTTGATTCCCATGGTTAATCATGGGTCACAAGAATGTTGACATTGCTGGAAATCATCTGGTACCTTCATGCAGATGACTACCTGGCAACTGTAAACCTCAGAAATACTCATTTCCACACCCTGATGCATCATGAGCACAGGAAGTGTCTAAGACTTGCAGTAGAAGGACAGCACTTAAAATTTGATTTAGAATGTATTTGTGGTGGTGTAATACAACAATAACAAGAGCCTGAAAGTACACCTGCTTACAGCACATAGCGAATGCACAACAGTGGGCCCATTCCTGAATAACTGGTGCAGAAAAGTCCCACCAAGCATCTAAATAATGGATACTGGAGAATGTACTGTGGATTTTGATATAGCCGTAGACTCTGTGCTTGACCAAATATCATATCAACATTGCATTGTTTAGAAGGCATTTACATGGAAGAGACACCATGTGTTGATTATTCTAGTGTGTAATAAACACGCAGTGTCTCGTTCATGTCTTTGTGGGATGCAAGACCCTTGAGCCTAACTTGACGAATACTTACCAAGGCTGTCACCACCATTCTTTTGTAAGAAGCAAGGCCATACTCCTGATTCTTTGTACGTCTTTTGGAACCACCTTTATAAGACCCGCACAACCTAGATACTAAAGGTGATGGAACAATACTCAGTGGCTCAATGTGAAGGCCACTGTAAAAAGATGCTTTAGTTCCACATGGCGAATGACCAATACTTCTGGTCTTGGGTTTCCCCAGGTATGAGTTCCACAGGTCCGAATAGGAGATAACATGGCAATACTGCATGTCTTTCCCTATTGTAAAGTACAACGCTTGGACTATTGCATCAAATTGCAAAGGACAAATTGTGCTGGATAACTGCATGGTCAGCAAGATACTGCCAAAGCACCAAGAATGAGGACCTATGAATGCCAGCATTATTTTTTTTATTAAACTCATTATTGGCAATTGAGCAACATAGTTATTGCCGCATGTATCAATGACACATGTAAGAATCAGTTCTGCAGTCTCATAAGAACATTTTACATTCATTGACGTACAGTATGTGACAACAAAGTGTGAACGGTGCTCATAGTCTTGAGAACAATAATGAAAATGGTCTTTTCTTTTTTTAATTGATCTTTATTTTAGTTATAGTATTAAAATAGAATATCAGTACAGCCATGTTGCTTAAATGATTGTACACTATATCTTCTATTAGTAACCCAGTTTCACAGTGCAGATCAGAATGGCTAAGAATAATATTAATTATTGTGATCAATTAGTAGCCAGGTCCCGAAGATCAACTTCAGCATAGATCAGTATTCAGCATGAGCTCCTGGTAATGACCTATGAACCTGACCCCTGGGTATTATGGGTTATTGCTACACTGCTGTTTACATGCCATCTGTAGTGTGATGGTTATATGGTGAACATTGAGTAGTCTTTGGCTGTAATGAATTCAATTTCCTTTGCGTGGCTTGCGAAAGAGTCCAGTACAAAAGGCATGAATGTATTCCTATGCTTTTGCATAAAGTGTGTCCCATTTCACTCCTGACTGCCCATTGGGACAGTGGGCGACCATCCGTAATCCTTAATCACGGTGGTTTACCAACGGACTTGTTCATTAACGCCATGACGATTACATCCCATGTGTCGCATGTCCCTTGTCCACCATTTCTACAGTTCAGCCGAATGATTCTCGTCCTCTGCTTCAGCCTACTTAAAAGGATCTTTCAGGCAGACTGATAGGTGTGGTACTGTTGTAGCCCTCCAGGCAGTCCTTTTTTGATGTTTGGTAGATCAGAAAATTTGCAAATATTTTTTTTAATTTTTGGACCTGGATAGTTGGTCCATCAGACATAGCTTTGGTCAGCAAGTAATTCTTACAATTGAAATTGGTCACTGCTGAAAGTACGCTTTCCCAGCAGCCAATCCCAGACCATAGAAGTCCTTTTCAATTGAGTTACATCCAGCTGGCGAACTTCTAAATCCCTAATATATCTTATCTGTAGGTTTTGGGGCCAAATAAGGTTGTTGATGATTAAATTGAAGTGTGATTCTAGAATGTTTCAATACCCTTTTAGTTTGTTCCAAATCCTACTCCACATCTAACAGTTACTGTGCCTAAATTCGAGTCCCATAATGTACCAAAATAGCGATTTAATGTGATCATGAGATATCAAGAAGCCCCAAATCTTGTTATGGTTTTAGGTGCAACTACAGGCCTGAAATAAACAGCCTCTCTGTCGTACACTTATCACATGGCTCCAAGTTTCAGCATCACATGCATCTTTGTTGCACCATTTTTGCACAGTGTTCCTTGCAGCGATTAGATTACAAGGTTTACTGGGTGTTCGTCGGAAAAGATGTAGTACGCTCCATCCCCAAACTGTGTCCATGAAGTCACCCATTTCAGTGTAACGAGGAAATAGGCCAAATATCATGCCATATTTGCCACAAATGGCCTCAATAAAATATACTCTTCCCAAAGAGTTTTGGTAAGATTGCACAGAGAGATCACGATCTCTGGATGACATGAGGGCTGTTCCATCGCCTACGTCAGGGTCCCAAAAGTGTGAGGTGAATTCAAAAACAGTGTCTGGTCAACATATGAGATTTTCTTAAATCCACGTTAGTCAGTTATGAGTTTGACTTCTGAGTGACTTAAGTGGGGAATTTTCAGTATCTCTTTCAGTTATGGCGCCATCGCAAGATGTAATTATGGATACTAATAAAACTGATAAGGATACATTTGAAATTATGTTTTCAGATCCACAAATGTGTGTGTAGGCATTTATATAGCGCACTGCTACCCGTAGGCGTCCTGGCGCTTCGACCGCCGCGAAACCCTTCCTGGCTTCCCTGAGAGATGGTCCCTTAATGGGTATCTCCAGGGTGAGACCAGGCATCCCCGGCGGTCTGGGGGGCCGTTAGTGAAGATGAGGCAAGCTAATGCCCAGAGTTGCCGAGTGTGATCGCTGATCAGAGTGGGCACCGAGGCGAGAGAATTATCGAGTCCGCTGACCCTGGTCCAGAAACCTGCCGCGCCGGGAATCGAACCCTGGTCCCGGGCCGTCCTCTGCTCTCGGGTCTGCCACCTCTAACCAGTGAGCCACACTACTTCAAATGACTTGATATAACGTTATTGTACCACATCTCCATTTGGAGATGCCTTCATGGTCCCACACTGTAAAGCCCTAATAAACTAGCACAACCCAGTGTAGCTGGCTGACGACCAATAATGGCATTTCTTTCATTAAGCTACGGATTCAGCCAATCCACTTCCATGTTTCACAGTGGGCTCTGGACACTGTCTGTGTTGCTTGAGGGAATGTTCTCTTCAGTGCATCCTCTATATGGGATGCATGATATGTCTTTATCTGCCAAGGCCCATTATTCCAAAACAGTGGCTTGATCTGTCTGGGGACAAAACCGTTAAATTGGTAAAGGTGGCACCCAGTCACCCACCCCAATCCCTCGTCAATGGTTGAGTCACTGCTATTGCCCGTCAGTACCCTCCATACCCCACCTGCTCACAATACAGGGTGACCCTGGGACCTGAGCATTTGGAAGAGGTTTCCTGTGATGCAATAACTTTGGATACAGGGGCGTCTGCCACTTGTTAAGGTAATTTGTAATAATATGCGTCAAAGTGCCTGAGACTTGTATACTTTCTTAACTTTCATTATGAACACATCCACGTTTCTGAAGCTAATAGGTCCTACTTTTTGGCACGATTGCCAGTTGCTTTCCAGCTTACTCCCATGACTGGAAATAGTAGTTGTTTTGTCCAATTGACACAGAGATCTGGGAAATCGTTGAACACATCAAACAGCCAGATTCATTAAGCTTAATTGCGCTCGCAAAGGGCCAGATTCTGAGAATCTGGCCCTTTGCGAGCGCAATTTTTGCATTTGGGATTCATCATCCCAAATGCAAAAATCGGTAAATGCGATTTCGCTAAATTGCAAGGAATTACATTTAAGGAATCTCTATTTGAGATTTCTTAAATGCAATTCATTTACCATTTATAAATTGCGAATTCGCAATTTCGGGCCGCTATTTACCGCGAGGTCAAAACCTGTAGTTGTGAGAAGGTGGCCTGATATGCAGTGCTCACTATTCTAGTGAACACTATGTATCAGTCCAGCAACCCTTATTGATGATTGGTTGTAAGTCAACCTTATAGACCAGCTATCCTAGTAGCGTGGATACGAGCAGTCTAAGGCTAAAGACTCGAGAGGGCGTGTTAAGCCAGCTGTTATACCACATATACCCCTTGAACACCAAGTGAAAGGACACCACACAAGTGTTATGAAAATAAACAGTTATTTATTAAGAATCACAACAGCCCTGTACTCTTTATGAGGACAGGGTACTAAGCACAAACCAAAACTCTTACAAAAATACTTAAGTTAGCACAGTATATACAAATGCCCGAGGGGCATGGAAAACCATATACTTGAAAAGTGGAATGCGAAATTACTAGCAGGTAAGTACAGTACTAATAGGCTTTGGAATCGCTAGGACTTGGCTATAGAATCGTTAGATTACTTCTAGGAGACCCAGGGGACTCGGGTGCAGTGTGTGCACTCTCACGCGAGAAGCGGGACAAAGTCTATGGTAGCTAGAATTTGCAAAGTTAGTGTTCTCGGGCGAACCCGACCTGGTAGGGAGAAAACAAAAGTAGATTCTGACCCTTGGATAGTGAGGCTATGCTGGGGCACCGAAATGCCGAAGTTACCTAGCCCAGGGGCTGCAGCTGCATAGGACTCAAAAGACGTCGGGAATCCTCGTTGACGGACCAGGAGCCTGGAAGAAAGAAGTTGCTGGCAGGCGACCAGTGAAGAAAGTTCGGTGGATCCAAGCCTGGATCGATGGAAGATGACACCTGAAAGCAGAGGGGACCAAGTTCGAGACTACTAGCCAGTAGTCAGTGGGCACCAGGAGGGCACCGGATGGTAGCCACTTCGACAAGGCGTGTGGGTGACGCTGGGCTCGGAGATCTCACGGACCAGGAGGCGTTGTCGGCGACCAGGAAGGAGGATCGAGCTGTCCCACGAAGATAGAAGCTGTCAGCGTCGCTGGACCCAGGATTGGGCAACAAAGCCTTGGCAAATTCAAGCCCACGCGGTGGACCTAAAATGGCGTCTGGAGTGGACCAGGAGGGTCCGGGGTGCCTCTCTTCAAGAAGGAAGCAAGGACCAGTCTGGAGCAACCAGACCAGCAGCAGTGATGTCGTCGGGCGTCGTTCAGAAGGCCACAAGCCAGCCGGCTAGTAGCCAAACAACGCGGTGCACAGCAAACAGCAGAAGGGCCCCACGCAGATCGTGGAGATGCAGGGAGGCTGACCTTGGGTGCTGGAGCTGCGCAGGGTCGGGGCTTCTCGGACCCCAAAGCACTCACCCGTGGAGGACACGGTGGGCTTGTTGTAAAGATGTCGTGCAGTCTTGGCGATCGTTGGTCCCTCGAGGTCTCGTCGCACTCACGGTTCTCAGCTTTGCTGTAGAGGTGAGTAGAGGTCAGAGGTGCCAGGGAAGCCGGGTCTCGTCGAGCTGGGTCGTCGGATTCGTGATGAAGGACTTGCAGCAGACCGCAGTGTTCTTTAGGATGGTGCCTGCGGATGCAGGGTGACTACTCCTTAGCCACAAGGGAGAATCTTGAGGAAGAAATCTTGAAGTCCTTTCGCAGAAAGTCGTGTCTTGATTCCAAAGATGATCTAATTTTAACAGGGGGCCCGCTCCTATCTTTATACTAAAAAAAGGGGCTGACCCGGTGACTGGGTCCTGCCTATGGGTGGGACCAGGAGGGGGGTGGTTACACCCCTCTCCCCTGCCGGACTTCCCCAGGCCAGGGGCTGGTGTGCCCCTGGAACTGGTTCTGACTGGCCTATGCGTAGTGAGCACCGGGGTGCCACTCAGCCGTCACCTTCCTGTAAAGCCCTGCCTACCCAGGATACACAAAACCATGTCTGGGACGGTGCTAGCACCGCCCCTGACAGGAAACCCTTTGTCCAGGCTCCCCTTGCTGGGAGGACTCCCAGCTGCAGGGGGTCAGACTCGTGTCTGTGGTGGCAGCATCCATTTTGTGGAGCTGAGACTTTAGTTAACTTTAACCGGGGTTCACAGTTACATACATGTCGTGTCCCTCTAGAAGGGTGGAATGCTAACCCCGTCGCCAGGATTGGCGAGGGGTTAGTATTCCAATTCGTATGACACCTTACTCGACATGTTTTGATAAAGCAATACCAAAGATAGCATTTAACCGCGAGGATTATAATGCACTTAAGAGTATATGGTATGCGATATCATGGAACAGCTATTAGGACTTGGTTCCGCAAGCTGCAGACAGGCTCAGCTCATGCCAGAGCACCATCTCACACGATTCCAAGCACTCTGCCTTCAGGATTGTCAAGGCCTGCCATAGGAGTGACTGATAGGAATCTGTGTGTCCATTTTAGGGTTAGGTATAGGTATACTACACCTACAGCAAAGGGTGATTACACGACTTTGCCCCAGCTGTCATGCAGCCAGTTGTGTCAAATTTAGGAGGCCAGCCAGGGGTGGCATAATACATGCTGCAGCCCTTGGCAGCCCTGGGTACACCTATGCCCTGAGTTACAGGGTCTGATAAGGTGGCCCAGTACCAATTGGAAATGTACCTAGGGTACATGGAATCCATTTTAAAGAGAGAGCAGTAGGCCTGGGGTCCTGATTGGCAGGATCCCAGGTCGACTATGTCAAAAACCAGCTAAAACACAGGGCAAAAAGTTGGGGGCAACCATAGTCAGGATGTACCTTCCTACAGTAGTAAATAGCGAAAACTTAGAAAAATGCATTTAAATGCATTTCTCTAAGTTGCATGTTGCACACACACATGTCCTTTGGACATGTGTGTGCGCAACACCAATGTAGATTACATTTCAGGGGTGCTACAGGGTGTCCTTTGGACACCCCTAGCACCCTTGAAATCGCATCCTTATTTACGATTAGCAAATTGCTAATCGCAAATAAAGAATAACTCCCCATTCATTCCTATGGGCCTTTAGGCCCATAGGAATGAATGGGGAGTTATTCCTTATTTGCGATTAGCAATTTGCTAATCGCAAATAAGGAATGTATAGGAATCTCATTTTATTTTGCGATTCCTACAGGAATCCCGTTTTGCGAGTCTGTAATAGCAATTCCTTATGAATCGCTATTAAAGACTCGCAAAACGGGTCTTTGATGAATCTGGCATCTAGTTAGCAGTGAGCTGGACCTTCAGGATAACTTAGATATTGGAGCACATCATTGCCATACAGGGATCTCCGGTGCACAACAAGCAGGGCCCACCCGGAACACCGCACTATTCATTCCCGTTGAGTCAGTGGCTCTATTGCTATCGCAAACAGAAAGGATGACGGGAGCGTACCTGCAGAGTGCTCCTACCAATCGGGAACAAAGGAAATATTAACCCCTTCACCATCACCATGAACATAGGCTCTTCGGAAAGAAGTGACACATACTTAAGGCAGGATTGTAGATGTACAAAAAGATTACATTTTGATCTAAAGAAGGATCCACAAATTGAAGATCTGAGCTGCAATTTTGAGCACAACAAGTTCTGCAGTCCAAGAGCCGTGAACCTGACTTATTAAAGAACTCCTGCATTGCAAATAACCATTCCACAATGAATAGTATATAGTACAGGACATGCCAAAGTGTGAGGAAATGAGTTTGTGAAGAAAAAAAGTCGGCTCTTTTGCTCTTTGAAAGAATAAGGGCCTTATTATGACTTTGGCGGTCTCAGAGCGGGGCCGCCACGCTGCCACCCCGCTCCAATACTGCCAAAGTCTTTGAGACCGCCTGCCAGAGTACAACTTATTTTTACTCTGGGGGGTGGTTCTTTGGCAGTCCCGCAGCGGTGCCTTTAAAAAAGGCACCACATTGGGAGCGTCAAAGGCAGTTCCTGCAGGTCAACGACTATCAAGTCCATGCCTTGCAGGAACTGGGGTGAATGTACACAAGGGGGCTCAACATGTACCCTTGCATGCACCCCATTAAGCAGAGGCAATCCTTTGTTTCCTTATGGCACGCTTTTCATGGCGGTCACACCACCATGAAAGTGTGGTGGTGAGGAAACTCCTAATATGCTGGTGCTGCCACAGTGGCACCGCCAGCATATAAGGGGCCTCAGACCGATGCAAGACCGCCAGAGATCGTGTATCTCTGGCAGCAGCTGCAGTCCCATGGTGGTCTAACCGCCACAGTCCTAATGCGTCAGACCGTCAATCTGGCGGTCTGCCACCACTGGTTGGGCCGTCCATTGCACCGCCCAACTCGTAAGAAGGGCCAAAAACAGTTTATAGTGGTCATCTGTTTTAATTGACGTTGTGCTGTGTGGCCGAGTTTTCTTGCATCATCGAGGTCTTGGACCTGATTCATAAAGCCTTTTGCACACCGAAGTTCGGCTTTCTTTAACTGTTTGAGTGCACGTTTACAATTCACAAAATGTGAATTAACTTAATAAATGTATATACTCACGTATACTGTGACTCAAGGAATGTGTAATATTTCATGGGCGTAAACATGCTCCCAGGGTTGAAAAGTGAGCTTTTTCTAGGGGTGGTAACAGGTTTTTCACTGAGAGAAATATTTTCTCAGAGGGGAAAAAACATGAGTTAGCAAGTGCACTTTTGCTTAGCATTCACCAAGTCAGTAAATGTACCCCTTGGCTATTTATTCCCGTGCTCTTGGAACGCTGCTACTGTTTCCCCCTTTAAGAACTCCTAACATTGTCAACAGTTTCAAAAATATATAAAACTGCAGCAGTTTCAAAAATATATAAAACTACTCTAAACATAGGTGTACATCTACAGGTGTAGACATACAATGTTTTCAATGTCTAATTGATTCGCTGACTAAAAGCAAGCTAAAAGCAATATTATCTTCAGCAAACCCTGTATAATTCCTAAAGGTAAAACACCATTGGCAAAGCAAATAGGTCCCAAAGGCAAAACATGTTGGCATTGTAAATGCTTGTTTGTCTTACTGCTGCTTCACACCTTTCCATATTTTTTGAGGGTGTATATACATTGATGGGCAGGAGTTTGCTGAGAAATCGGTGTGGGCTAAAAACCAAGTAAATCTATATGCACGCCTATTGGACCTTAAATTAGCGTTGTTTGTTAATACAGAGAGGGTCAGAGAGAAGGGGAGAAAGCCTCTTCGAAAGAGAGAGGGTGGTCTCGGATTCAGGGCCGGACTGGCCATAGCGGGCAATGGGCGTTTGTCCGGGAAGCTGGAAGGGTGGTGGGCGGTTTGAGCAGTGAGGGACGGTTTTGTTACTGGGGGCCGGTTTTGAGGTGAAACAGTGCTGGAGGTCGCTTTTGTTAAGCAGCAGTGCTTGACAATTGCCCCCCACACACCCTGGGGGTGTGGGTTGATCCGACAACATTGCCAGGGCTGCTTTGGGTTCCCAGTCCAGCCCTGCTCAGATTACATTATCAGGGTTGGTAGAAAAGATCATTTTATGGCTCAGCTGTTAATCCAACCCTTGTACCGCTGCCAGGTAGTGAGGCTGTCAGCCAATGGCAGTGTGCTTGGACAAGGCGCATATTTTTCTCTGTAGGAAATAACCTCTTGCAGACATTTAGGAGAGGTGCAATTAAAGCAGTCTGTTTCCGTCCCCTTTCTCTTCATGCCCTTCTGATTAGACTGTGGTTACTGCCTGTGAACCCCCATTTTTATGCTTTATCTACATTTCTCACTCCCCTCCCCCAAGGAAACTGTCCAACTCTCTGCAGTTGTAGTTACAGTAAACCCTCTTGTGGTCTGTTGTATGTGTGTATGTATGAGGTATTTAAGTAGCACAAACCTAGCCGAAAGACCACCCACAACAAATGTGTTTCCTCTTACTCACTTTGCGTGTTTTGTTGCTCTCTACCACACCCCTTTTCACATGGACACCTGCTCCCTCCCGCCCATAATCAGGCGTGCCAGTTCCATTGTTCGCATCTCTCTTAGGGCTTACTCAGGATGCTGTTACTGAAGAAGGCTACATACGTAGGCTCTGATTGGTTCGTGATTCGCCTAGAGAAGGGTACGCACAGGCGCACTGTAGAAGTGTTCTCATCATATTCATTCTCTAGCAACGTTGACACTGACTCTCTGGAGTGCGGGGTGCTGAGGACTGGACAGTTGCATAGTAGGTGGGCTTAAGCACTCCTTGACACGTGGAACATTTACATGAAGGTTGAGTTGGGCCATTCCAGTAAGGGGCACCGAGTTCAGGATTAATGGAGACTCAAGATTAGGGAGAAGACCTCCGGCAAGGAAGGACTCTGGATCTGAGACCTTTACACTCGTGACCAAGCATTGATGCATATTTAAGCGTCAACCCCAGCCAAGCTTGGTATATCCTGGCACGACGGACTATGCCACTGATCTACTCGGCACTGGTGATGTGTAGCTGGGCACCCTGACACTATTCTACTTTAGCTTCACAGCACTATTTAACAGTTGGGCTCTTGTTTTCAATTAACTCTTTGGACATCATGCTGCACCATTAAATGATGGACGGACTGCTGAAGAAATCAAACATTCACCTCCAGTCAAGAGATCTGGGTTAAACCCATCGTTCTATTGCTCACTACACCACCCCAGTTTGGACCCAGCTGGCATGTTCCCATGAGGGACAGGGTCAAGACTGATTTGCATATGGCTGGGTCCAAGCTGGGGTGGCATAGTGAGCAAAACACAATGGATTTAACTCAGATCGCTTGACTAGGGGTGAAAGTTTGATGTATTCAGCATTCCGTCTATTATTTGCTTGCGCAACATCTTTAGAGATCATGCCACTTTTCCACATGGGGGAACAAGCAATATTTAGCATGGGTGTTTGTGGACAAGACTACAGGCTTTGGCACTGGTGAGAACTAGGTTCATTGACCTTTATAAGCACTTGTGGTAATAGAAGCTAAAGAGCCAAACATGGGGCGGATATGCGTGGAGTATGAATCATGCAAAAACCACAGGTGATGGACAAACTGCAGAACAATGTCATAAATTCACCCCAGTACAGAGATCTGGGCCTAAATCCATCGTTTTTTTGCACTCGACACCACCCCAGTTCAGACATGGCCATATGCAAATCAGTCTGACCCTGTGCCCCATGGGAACAGTCCAGCCCGAACTGCCAAGCCATGCCTTCCCTGGACCACGCCACTGGATTCAAGCAAGCCCGGCTGAAGACGGCTGGAATGCCAGAAACTGGTCCTCGGAAGCTTGTTTCCGGTCCAGGGCAGGCATGGCTTGGCAATTCGGGCTGGACTGTTCCCATGAGGCACAGGGTCAGACTGATTTACATATGGCCATGTCTGAACTGGGGTGGTGTGGAGTGCAAAAAAACGATGGATTTAGGCCCAGATCTCTGTACTGGGGTGAATGTATGACATTGTTCTGCATTCTGTCCATCAACTGTGGTTTTTGGAGTATGAATCATAGCACTCTTGAAGAGTGGGGGTCCTGGAACTGTTGGGTATTGTGTAACCTTGCACAGATGTGAACTCAGATCACGGACACTGGTGGACAGTGATGGCCTTTGCTGAGGACACTCTTGGACTTATGTATTCCAGGGACTTGGAATCCTAAGTGAAATATCACTGGATACACTCTTTAGCCAGAGAGACCCTTTCACGATTATCGACTTGGAATCTTGGCACTGGTATACCCAGACTGCCTTGGCATTACAGGAATCTGGGGTTGTTGCTACTGTTGCCAACCCTGATGACCCTGAAACGAATGGCCTCAAGAGAGCCTATCACTAATGGATGTTTAAGAAATCAGCTCTGATTGACACTCGGAAACGAGCCCTAATGGATATTGTGGAAGCTGGCACTGATGGATAACAGGGATTCTGGTCCTTATGGGCACTGGTGAGCAAGGGACGAGATTACTCCTCATATCTTTCTTGATTCCACGCCAGGTTCCAATACCTTGATTTGTTTGTTCATGTACATTTTTGGAGGGGCTGTCTACTTAATGATCTTTGCCACCAGCCCTGGTATTTTACTTTACATTTTCCAAGTAAATTTCAAAAGTATGCAATTTAAACACTAATGGAATGATTCACATAGGCATGTTAGAGTGCATAAAATAGTACTCCTCTAGGGCTCATTTACATACTTGTAATTGCCTTCATGAATCTGCCCCAAAAACGTCTAAAATGGGAGTGTTTGGGTCCTACTCCTATACAATTCGAAAGGACTGTGGACTCTTCCCACGTTTACTGGTAAGTAGTTGTACTTTTGTGGCCCGATTCTCAAAGGTATATAAGACCATGTAGAAGGAGTACTACAGGAGTACTCCTTCCTGTACTCATTAATGCCTTTGTGGATTGACCCCACGCTTTACAGTGTGTAGCCTCACATGTCCCGATTACATAGTCCTTTCTACCCTTGTCTCATCACGCTCTGCTTTTTGCTATAGGAGTTGCTTTTTGAGAGCTCAGTGGATGTCAGTATTGGAATACCAGTGCAGTCTGCAAATCAGGGGGATAAGAGCTTCCTGTATGTCTCAGTGTTGTCATAGTTGTGCATCATACCACTGAGAAGTAGTAGCCCTGTGAATGACTGAACACTCTAATATCTGTGTACGGTGCATGTCAGGATACAGGCACATTTTGAGAGCTATGTCTAGGGTCAAGAGAAGCGCTTAGTGGAAGCTCTCAAACTCTCCCGGTGTCTCATGCGTCTGTTGCCTGCAAGAATAGATTGCCTTCTGAGAGACCCACGATTGTCTTGAAAGGGGAATACTTGTGTATGATGCAAGACAAATAAGCTGAATACCACAAATCTAATTTGTTGTGTAGTGGTAACTTGTAATATAGTCCAATTATTGTAAGGTGTTCATTTCCAACATTGTTCTGTTTTAGACAACAAGAGGAAAAGCTCAAGTTGTCTTTGGTGACACTCAGAACCCATAGACAAAAAACATCCCTGTAATTCACTTTTTACCCCTCTACAATTTTATGTTTTGTGTGGCCCCCAAAATCATATGCCCTTAATTCCAACTGCATTGCAGGGGCAGAGGAGTAATGGAGGAGCTAAACATACCATGGCCTCCTCACCCTGTCCCAAATTAAATGAAAAATGCTTGGCCTCCTACCACTATCAGTGCTTTACAACATTTAAAGAGCCAATAGATGAATTGGTGCTCTGTGTTAGGTCATTCCAGACGAGAGCCCTACAATTAACTAAACGTTTACCCAGAGGATAAAGAAAATCTACTTTTTAAAAAACCACATGCGATAGGATTCAAGGTAAAAGCCATTAAGGTTTATTAATGATTAAGATAAATACAGAAGGCAAAATGCATTATTTAATCAAATAATATCTATATTATAAAAAAGCAAATAAATGCTAAGTGTAATTGAGAGCGGAAAGTGGAAACTAAGCACAAATCTGTTTAATACCCAGCCCCAAACACGGTCCAGCACAAGGCAAATCAGGCTCAACCAGCATTAGTTATATGGACTGTTCAGAAAGCAGGGGAGAACCTGAAACTGAATCGAAGTGCAAATTAAATAAGGCTTTGACATGCGGTCTGCCTCAGTGAGAATGAGGAAAGAATTCTGGCTTGTGCCCAAAGTTATGGGATTTAATATCTTTTTAGACAGATAAATTGTGCAGTCAATGTGGTCTGACAGAGAAAGTTACATATCACAATCAATAAGTAAAGAGAAAGCATGTTACTTGGTAAATGTAACATTTGCTCTACATCTAACGAATATGTTTTATGTCTTACACAGAAAACAATACCACATTGAAAAATATAAACCGCATCTCCATTAGGCTGAGTATGTAAGGAAATGACCTTCAATTTGTATACAATTATGAAATCTGCAGTGCCCAGAAACATCAGGAACACAAAGGATTTCATCTTATAATTGTTATAGTACAAGCTGAACCCATGAACAAACAGTCCAACATTAGTCAGTAAACAGTGACGGTCAAAGTTAAAGCTCAGCGGTGAGCGAACAAAGAGGGGTATATGATTTGGTGTCAGTTTTGTCAAGTGATAGAAACCGCATGCATTAAAAATGTCCTAACTGAAAGCATTAGTAGGCTAAAGCCGCACTCATGCCAATCTTAACTTTGTTTGTTATATAATACTATACGAACTCAGCATGTGTGACTCTATAGTGACTGTTAATGTGCAGAATTATTAATTGTGGAATTACCCTCTACAGCCCCCCCCCACCCTGCTTGATAGCGATCTCACCAATCACCCCCACCACTCTCTGTGCCTCCCATTCCCTCTCCTCCAGAAGCTGTGCACCCTGCTTACTAGTACTGGTCCCACAGGCTCCTGGAGAGCCCAGCCAGAGCAGCCTGGAATTACTTTATGATATCTCAAAAATGTAATTAAATTCTGTTACCCACTGGTGCAACGTCATAGCAGTGAATTACGGGATTTAGAATCCAGTCATTCACATTAGTGGGTTTCTACAAGAGCAATACACAACAGATATTAGCCTTTAAAGTGCAGATGTTAAAAGCAATGTAAACATTCAGGTCCTAATTCACAAGGTAAATTTACACTTTTGTGTAAGTTTTTTCTGTTTTGCTATTTCCTAACAATTGATCTACTAGTAAGTTTATGACTGTAGAGACTCCACAGTCAAATGGAGAATCCCTCACATAAAAAGATAGTGCAAGCCTAGCCTTTTAATTTCTCCACCCTGTCTTTTTTCAAAGAAAGGATTCTGTTAAAAACAGAAATCATGTATCTGAAGTTCAATACCAAAAATATTGTTTTGGTAGCAAGTTTCACAAAACGCTTCGGGGAACTGAACAAGGAGGAAACTTTGCTCGAGTCACCCATTAACATCTCAGAGAGGAGGTGACAAGTATTAGCAGGTCATGCTATGCACGCTCTCTTTGCCTCACATACTTTACTGTTTTGTCAATTGCAAAGTGCATGCTGATCAATTCTATGCCTTTTGGTTTAAGTAGCCATTTGTGCATGCACCTGCGTACGCTCTCTCCTGTTGCAGAGCCGGTTTGGGGTTGTTCTCGTTTAGTGTCCTTCTTAGGCATCCCCTCAGACACAGCTTTTGTGTAAACTGATGATTCTCACAGCAGGAAGCACTGAGGCTGGCTCCAAACAGAAGCACCTACAAGGATCACATTGAGGTCTGAAATCTCCTCACCTCAACCTTCAAACTCAGAAATTAGGGACAGACCAAAGGGCAACTCTGGCCAAGAAATGTATTCACCTTCAACACCAGAAACTACAGCCCAACCTCGCCCTTGCCGAGCTCAGGAAGAAGTCATCAGCAGAATCTTGCTAACCAGGTTCGTGGAATTACTAAAGGTTGTACTGTCTCCACTCCATCACTTCAGTGTCGGGATCGCCACTTTCCACCCACCGTAAAAAGGCGATACATTTCCATTGCCTGCAGAGGATCTCCTCTTCTCCCATATTGTTCCATGGTTAAACAGGGAAAGCCAAAAGGAACAGCAGAGTTAAGCCTAATCATAAGCCTGTTTGAAAAATTAGGTTTTTAAAATGACCTGAATCTCGGATAGGCAGTTATGGTTTTTGTGTCAAAGGCAGAGAATTCCAAAGGTGCGGAGCAAGCACAGAAAATCTTGCACCATCCAATCTCTACTTTTCAAACTTGGGAACAACTAACAAAATGTGGTGGGCCGATGTGAGATTGCATTTTAGAGTATAACTCAGGAGTCTGGAAGACACAACATTTGGACATTTCCCATACAGTGATTTAAAGATAATAGAACCCGTTTTAAAAATGTTCTGCTGGGCTACTGGGAACCAGTGTAACTTTCCCATCAGAGGCTTACTTAATGTGGCAATATCTTGACAGACGCCAGACCAGCCTGGCTGCCTGATTTTGGACTATCTGTAACTTCTGATTCTGTCCTTTTAGTAGCCCTAGATATAGAGTTAGCATAGTTGAGCCAGGACATCACAAGAACCATTATAATCTGCACATGGCTTCAATGGTGAAATATTTCCTGGTAGTCTTAATTTTGCAGAGTTAAAAAGGGATCAAGGAGATCACTGCTCTGTTAACACCTTTTGTGGGAGAGGGAGATGTACCAATCTCTGGAGTCCAGAAGCAGGGGTTCCTGTTGTGAAGTTTATTGTTAGTAATTACAATTTCTGTTTTCTCCAAATTCCGCTTTAGTTGGTGACTGTTCATCCACTTCCAGATGTATAACAGTGTTTTGGAATAGCTTCATGGATTCCAAGGCATTGTCAATATGAAATAGCTGCAGGACATCAGTGTATTTGTAAATGTTCACCCTCTGCTTCTGTAGATCATGTACCAGATGAGGGTGTAGAGATTGAATAAATGAGTGGATAGAGAAGGGCCCTGAGGGACTCTGCAGTCTGTTTGAACCTTTGTAAAGCAGAAAGGGAATAGACGGACGGACTGAGAATGATCCGAAAGAAAGGATCCCACCCAGTCCAGTGCTGTGCCCTGCAGAACTGCGGCCTTGACACAGTTGATCAAAATAGCATGGTCGACCATGTCAAAGGCCGCAGACAAATCCAGGAGGACCAGTGCCTGAGCTCGCCCTTTGTCTGCTTCTTCCATCATATCCTCAACTGCAGAGAGGATGACAGTCTCAGTTGAATGAGCAGGACGAAATCCCACGTGATGAGGATCAAGAAAGGCAGTCTGGGGGGGCGTGGCCAGTAGCATGGCCAGCTAAGACATGTCTTCGCGTAGCTCCGGACGAGCTGCTAATAATCCGACAAAATACTGATACCTCATAGCCCTAAACAGACTCCTGAAAAGGCATTAAACCCCTGTGCCTCCCTGGGACCTGCAATCCGGCAGCTACGTGACAAAACTGGCCGAAAACGTCGAAAGCAGGGATGGAAACAAGCACGGCCGTGGGAGCCAAGATGGCGGCGCGCTAACTACGTGGATTCTCCCCAGAGAAGGAGGGCTGACCGGACCACTACAAAGGCGCCGGAACAACAGCTGGGCGCTTCCGACCGCCTGCGCGACCCTTGCGGGAGGGGGGCAGTGACAGACGACTATAACAGAGGAACCCCTGGAGGGAACGGCATTTAACAGACTCCGGCGGGGCGCCTGAACTCCCCCCCCCTCCCCTCCCCCTCCTGCGGAGCCACGGAGGATCCGACACCGGACTGCACCCGCCCGCGACACTGACACGGGAGGAATGACGGCGACGCCCGCTACATGGGGCTGACTGCGACGGGCGGTACGGCGCTCGCAGGCCCCCACAGTGCCGCCGGCTGCCGGGAGGTAAGGAGACTCCCTGGGCCGATATAGCAACGCGGGTGCCTGGCCTGCAGACATACGCTCGGCAAGTGTAACCCTGCTGGGAGCTCCTATGGGCCAGATAAAGACTAGTACTTTGAACGGGCCTCGCACACGGCCTCCTGTGACGCGGGACAGGGTATTCCTCTCCCCTCCCGCCCCCCTACCCCACCTGGCCACTGGAACTGGGATCTATTGGCAGCCCGGTGAAGGCTACACGACCTGGGCCTCACTGCAACCACGGCCAGGATTTTGGAGGTGAGCCGACCTACCCGGGACGGAGGGGAGGCCAGGCTTGTGGGACCCTGGGGGCGGCAGCGACTGAGTGGCCCTCTACTACTGGGGTGCCTCTGCTGCTGGGCACTGCGCGATTGACAAGAAGGTCTGGGACGAGGCGGGGGTAAGGCATGATACACCGAGACACTGCGCATACACACGTGTAATGGCTGGATTTTCTGTTTAGATGGGATCAGCCCCCAGGGGCCCCTGTGACCCAGCCAAAACGTACTCACCTTCCGTCCTCAGGACTCCTCTATATCCAGGCACCTGGTACCTACCTGAGGATAGGGAACTCGCAATATACAAGCTCATATTATTAAGAACACCACTAAATCTATAGGGATACTAAGAATACTCACTGATTACTAGGGATATCCATACCCTACACCACACTTATTCACATCAGTTGGTCTCGCGGCCACCCTGACCCAGACCGTTCTACCCTAGGGCAGATCTGACACACAATCTGGTGCGTCTACACACGGGCCTGCAGAACCCAATGCTCCCTTTTCCAAACCGTTCGCGATCCTGCGAAACTTACACACTAGTTCCACTACCTAGTGCTCTCATTTAGTTAAGCCACAATCTGGTGGATTTACACGACGGTGTCCTTCCCGTCGCTCTCATTAACGCCGCATATCAACGACGACCACATTCCTATGAACACCTATACATATATATATATATATATATTGGGATATTATCTCAGCTGTCTACTCGGGATGAAACTACAATAATAACTTTGATTGTGGGTCCAGATTATTGTGTATTACCTGCTCTTGGCATCAAAGGTCCACTCACTCCCTATTTATGTGATCACCACTTACCTGATTGGGATTACTCATCCATTCATGCATCTAATGCTCACCTAGGAGCTTCATTTACCTTCAGTGAACAAGAATAGGGGCTACACACCAGTTTGTTATAAACTGGGGGTCTTTTATTACAGTAATATAAACATTAATACAAATCTAACAAAGGCTATAGGTAGAACACACCGCTTGAAAGAGAAAAGATTACACATACAAGGAACACTCCGCTGAAAGGGAAAAGATTAAGTGTAGCTAATGTGATGAAAACAATATCACCTGATTAGTGTGAAGTCTTGTTCTAGCTGTCATCTGGGTTCCTCTCTCGTCTGTGCCTTGGCTCATCTCATGCTCTCTCTCTCTCCTGCACTCTTGGGTACACCTCTGCGCTGATCGCTCTGTCTCTGGACTCCTCTCCCCCACACGAACTGTCTCTCCACCTTGCGTCTTCACTCTTAATGGTTCCTGCCGCTCTGATCACCGTTCAGTCCACTATCTTATTCGCTCTTTCTCTGCGCCAATGTCCAATTCCATCTGCTCCCATAGGTTAATCCACGAGCTCTCCTCTATCTCTTCTAAAAGGCATTACTTCAGACTCCAGCTATTCACACCTCCTCCTAATAAGCAACTGCTTCTGACTGCTTCCTTCAGTTCCAGCTCACTATTCAACTCAGCTCTTCTCCAGATTGAACCCTCTCTCTCTCTCTGCCAACTCCACTCCACTGCTCTCCTCTCTGCTGGACTCTCTCCTCGACTCCTTCCTGCTTGACTCTCTCCTCGACTGCCCTCTGACTGACTGACTCCGCCTCTGCACTTCACAAATATAGAATGCTGTTTCCTCATGGAAAGTTCCAGCCAGCAGCTTCTTCCCACCAATCCCATGCACCAGGCTCCTTGCGCTAGACGCTCCCACAGTGACCAGTCTGCTTGTTTCGTCTAGAGACTGAGCCCGGGAACAATTCCTGATTAGATTCAGCTCTGGCCGGTTCTCTCCGGTCCGCTTAGGGCGAACAACAGTTATAACTATAAACATTACTTTTGCCCTAAAAAGCCTCTCTGCTTCCATCAAGATGGAGTCTCTCTAGCTTTAGGCCTGAAAGGGGTGAAATGCTCCTTAGCTCTGTCAGAATACCTACATAAACCATACCAATATGTCTAATATGTCAAAGCCAATAGGCAATAGACAGGTTAAAGTCAAGAATAAAGGCATATTAAGCAGCTATCCTCTTCTAGGTCTGGAAAAAGGGCTCAAAAGGGCCAACACAGGCTAAGAATGCCTATACTAGATGCGAGCAAGAATAATGATCTATTATCACTGCTAAATAAAGCCAAAAACCCTGCCATTACACTGCACCCTAGATCCTTATCTTGCGAGCATCTTATAAACAACAACAACCATCTAAACAAACATCAACATAATCTATCCAACATAGGCTAAAAATACCTATCCTAGATGTGAGCAAGATTAAGATCTATATCACTGCTAAATATCTCTGCCATCCACCCTTAGATCCTTATCTTGCGAACATCTGACAAACAATAACATCTAAATAAACAAACATCAACACAATCTGACAACAAATCAAAACCCAAAAAACTCCCTAAAAAGAATGACAACTCAAGAAAATTCCACCTGAAACTCAATTGTAGGGAATAGAAACCTAAAAACAAATTAAAGCACCCTTGACTTGAATGCTGAAAATATCTGAGATTGGATCTGATAACAACAGAAACTAACCAAAGCATCCTCAAACTAAATGTGCCTCAACTTCTAATGATAACTGGTGAAATCTAGTGATGTAGGGACTTATGTGTTGAATGAAAACAACAAGGGGCCTAAATGGGCCTACTTCGGACAACTTAAGGCTAAATAAGGCCTACCTACAGTTGTGAACTTAAAAACTAAATGTGTTTCAACTTCTAATGAGAGAACAAGAAAGGGCCTAAATGAGCCTTACGTACTATAGGCAACTTAAGCTAATGATGACACATGAAACTAATGGTGTAGGTGCTAATATGTGAGATGAAAATAACAATAGGCCTAAATGAGGCCTACCTGCTGACATTTGTCAATTTAAAGTGAAATCTGAGAAATACAGTTGCAAGGTCTGGGCAAACATTAATACATAATCATACTAAAAGACACTCTACCCAGAACAATCCAAATTTTAAGGTAACCACCCATTGATCAATCAAGGTGAAAATATAAGAACAGTAACAAAAAACATTTTAAATCACACGGTGGAACACATGTGCGCACCATCATTGAAAAAAGTCCTTCATTTGGAAAAACTATAATAGGTGACATATATTTTTTTTTAAAAGTGGGGCCTGCTTGTAGTGATGTCAAAATTGCAGGCCAGGGAATTAAATAACTTAGTCATAATAGGTGACACGTTTCTTTTTGCTTTAAAAGTGGGGCCTGATTGTCCAAGGGATTATTTAATGTCCAAATTCTTCAGTGTAGGCCACCACCCTGCATCCTCGGTACTTCCTCCAAAGTGGCCATCCATCATCCGGTCTGGTCTGGTCTGGTCTGGTCTGGTTCCATCATCCAAAACAATAAACTAAAATAATAACATGAAAATAAAAAGCTAAAACAAATAAAGGGAGTGGGCAGACGCACGCACGCACCCCAACTGCAGCCATCCTAGAAACAAGAGAAGAAGTATCATTATTCTTGTAAAATAAAATTTTCCATTTAAAAAGCACCCCGGGTGCCTTTCATTATCGAAAAGAAAATATCCTAATTAATTAAAAACATTCAAAATTTAACTTTTAGTAACATTGAGTGAGGCCTAACATACCCTAATCCTAACTAAGCCAGTCCCACCCTTCAGGGCAAGAGCCATGCTTACAATGTGAAAAAAAAATTGTACTACTGCCAAATGATGACAGCATCAGCAGGGCACTGCAAGCCTCCCATTTTCCCTGGTCAGAGTCCGCCCAGGCCCATCCAACTAACTAACTCCAAGGGAAGAGCAAGGCCACCCCGCCCTTAAATAAACAAGCCGTGCGCGGAAGAAAATTGGATTGTAGCCCATCATAACACACTGGGACGTGATCGAAACTTGCAGAATGAAAAAAAAAAACTCGTCTGCGCAGACCAGCTGGTCTGCCAAGGTCAAAAAACAAATTTCTCCTGCCTTATTTTGTAACTAACAGAAGCTCGAATTTAACAAAAACAATTCTGTTACAGTGCATTGCCAATTAAAAAAGCTCCAGTTTTTTTTTAAAAAGACGTTTGTCCAACTAACTCAACTAAAGGCAAGACATTTAAAAATATGAGCACTTATTTAGGGTCCATTTGTCAAAGAGAAATGATTTGTAAAACAACATAAAATGCAGATACATTTCAACATTGTATTTAAGTTCACATTTATAAAAACATACATTTTCATTTTAACATTTTCATTTCAAAGGCAAATAGTTGCCAGTCACTAATTAAAAGCACATGTTACCATGCACAGTCGGGCAAGATTTATTATTATTAAACTAACACATTCCTGTCTAGATGGAAACCCCTCACAGAAATAATTAATGAAAACAGCTCGTAGCGTGCACTCTAACGGGCTATCTTTGTAACATTTCTCTCATTTTAAAAGAACACAGCTTTCTCCGTAAACAGACTGGTTGATTTATAACCACTTCAGTTCCAAGGTGAACCCACACAAATACGTAGACGCATTTCAAAAGGAATGTGAAATGAACAGAACCCTTCTCAAAACACAAGATGTTACCTTTCCGTCAAGAAACTGACAAAGCACGTAGGCTGACCAAGGAACCAAAAAGAAAAAAAAAGTCAAAATCAAACCATCAAAAATCCTTAAAATAATTCACTGACTTTTATAGTCAGGTCAGATAACCATGCATGTTGACAGCATGTAAAAAATAAAGGCTGCCATCTCAACTCAAGATATTAACCCTTTGGCAGCTCAAATAGAAACATTTCCCAACGTCCATTTATACATGGGAAAATCATTAGCACGTTTGTTCACGTTTACAAATGACACGTACACATATTTTCAAAAACGTTATCCCCAAGCACCCGAGAAAGATCCAGCTCTCTCCTGCCAAACGTAATGATAACATGCCCTGTCCAAGCCATGACCACATGGCGCTATTCACAAGCCATATTTACAAGGAGCTATATTCACAGAACTCCACAGATCATAGAACAATGAACACATTTCACATTGCACAGCATAAGCAGATGCAGCAAGCAATTGAATGGGCAATTTAAAAGCATTTTTTACACACATTTATACAATTGGACCATCACATAGATATAACTGGCTTCCTCATGTAATGCCATCCTTCAACTCTGACAGTTTAAACACCAAGATGAAAACCATTCCTTCCACCCTGAATAAACCAAATGCCATGATGTAATACAATCTCCTCACGCTGCAACTGTTCAAGCCAATAGGTCTAACAGGCTACATAAACTGCAACATTACGCCAGATGGAACTAGCGTTCAGGGCACTCCCTCAGAACACATGGGCAACTCTCTAAACACATGGCCAGGCACACAGGCTTCGTAAACTGTCCGACTACGCCAAAATGTAATGGCGTTCATGGCACTCACTCACAACACATGGGAAACAATCTAAGCACATGGAGGTCACACAGGATTCGTAAACTGTCCGACTACGCCAAAATGTAATGGCTGGATTTTCTGTTTAGATGGGATCAGCCCCCAGGGGCCCCTGTGACCCAGCCAAAACGTACTCACCTTCCGTCCTCAGGACTCCTCTATATCCAGGCACCTGGTACCTACCTGAGGATAGGGAACTCGCAATATACAAGCTCATATTATTAAGAACACCACTAAATCTATAGGGATACTAAGAATACTCACTGATTACTAGGGATATCCATACCCTACACCACACTTATTCACATCAGTTGGTCTCGCGGCCACCCTGACCCAGACCGTTCTACCCTAGGGCAGATCTGACACACAATCTGGTGCGTCTACACACGGGCCTGCAGAACCCAATGCTCCCTTTTCCAAACCGTTCGCGATCCTGCGAAACTTACACACTAGTTCCACTACCTAGTGCTCTCATTTAGTTAAGCCACAATCTGGTGGATTTACACGACGGTGTCCTTCCCGTCGCTCTCATTAACGCCGCATATCAACGACGACCACATTCCTATGAACACCTATACATATATATATATATATATATTGGGATATTATCTCAGCTGTCTACTCGGGATGAAACTACAATAATAACTTTGATTGTGGGTCCAGATTATTGTGTATTACCTGCTCTTGGCATCAAAGGTCCACTCACTCCCTATTTATGTGATCACCACTTACCTGATTGGGATTACTCATCCATTCATGCATCTAATGCTCACCTAGGAGCTTCATTTACCTTCAGTGAACAAGAATAGGGGCTACACACCAGTTTGTTATAAACTGGGGGTCTTTTATTACAGTAATATAAACATTAATACAAATCTAACAAAGGCTATAGGTAGAACACACCGCTTGAAAGAGAAAAGATTACACATAACAGGAACACTCCGCTGAAAGGGAAAAGATTAAGTGTAGCTAATGTGATGAAAACAATATCACCTGATTAGTGTGAAGTCTTGTTCTAGCTGTCATCTGGGCTCCTCTCTCGTCTGTGCCTTGGCTCATCTCATGCTCTCTCTCTCTCTCCTGCACTCTTGGGTACACCTCTGCGCTGATCGCTCTGTCTCTGGACTCCTCTCCCCCACACGAACTGTCTCTCCACCTTGCGTCTTCACTCTTAATGGTTCCTGCCGCTCTGATCACCGTTCAGTCCACTATCTTATTCGCTCTTTCTCTGCGCCAATGTCCAATTCCATCTGCTCCCATAGGTTAATCCACGAGCTCTCCTCTATCTCTTCTAAAAGGCATTACTTCAGACTCCAGCTATTCACACCTCCTCCTAATAAGCAACTGCTTCTGACTGCTTCCTTCAGTTCCAGCTCACTATTCAACTCAGCTCTTCTCCAGATTGAACCCTCTCTCTCTCTCTGCCAACTCCACTCCACTGCTCTCCTCTCTGCTGGACTCTCTCCTCGACTCCTTCCTGCTTGACTCTCTCCTCGACTGCCCTCTGACTGACTGACTCCGCCTCTGCACTTCACAAATATAGAATGCTGTTTCCTCATGGAAAGTTCCAGCCAGCAGCTTCTTCCCACCAATCCCATGCACCAGGCTCCTTGCGCTAGACGCTCCCACAGTGACCAGTCTGCTTGTTTCGTCTAGAGACTGAGCCCGGGAACAATTCCCGATTAGATTCAGCTCTGGCCGGTTCTCTCCGGTCCGCTTAGGGCGAACAACAGTTATAACTATAAACATTACTTTTGCCCTAAAAAGCCTCTCTGCTTCCATCAAGATGGAGTCTCTCTAGCTTTAGGCCTGAAAGGGGTGAAATGCTCCTTAGCTCTGTCAGAATACCTACATAAACCATACCAATATGTCTAATATGTCAAAGCCAATAGGCAATAGACAGGTTAAAGTCAAGAATAAAGGCATATTAAGCAGCTATCCTCTTCTAGGTCTGGAAAAAGGGCTCAAAAGGGCCAACACAGGCTAAGAATGCCTATACTAGATGCGAGCAAGAATAATGATCTATTATCACTGCTAAATAAAGCCAAAAACCCTGCCATTACAACACGGCGCCTCATTCGGGGGAGTGTGTGCCATACGACCTCTGTGGAGGGCGGCAAGGAGACCATGGGCTACGGACGGAGGCTGGGGCTCAGATCGGGACTGAAGACACGAGCTACGGTACACGAGTCGCAGGCCGGCGACTGGGGAAGGACATCGGCCCCACGCGCAAGGCGCTACCAGACATCAACAGCCATGGGAAAGAAAGATACGATCCCCAGAACGGCCAAACAGGGCCCCATGGATAATTTCGCGCACCACGACCGACCGCAGAGGCCGCGCCCACGACCAACGGCCAGCGATCCGACACAGATCTCTTGATGGCCGCTATACAGGCGTCCAGGGCCGACAATCAGGAATCCAGGGCAGCATTAGAGGTAAAAATTGGCGAGGTGGGGTCGGAGGTGACGCTACTGCGACAAGACTTCCAGAAGCTGTCAGACCGGGTGACCACGGCGGAGACACGAATAGGGGAGGCGGAAGACTCGATCTTCACGTTGAGAAAGGACATGGCGGAACTCCAGGCCTCGCATCGTCAGCTGTTGTGGAAGGTCGACGATGCAGAAAATAGGGCACGACGCAACAACCTGCGCTTTGTTGGATTTAGAGAAGGAATTGAAGGGACGGACATGGTGGCCTTTCTCCACTCTTGGCTAACGACAACCTTCCCGGCGGTGCAGTTCTCGACCTGTTTCATCATCGAAAGGGCGCATAGAGCCCTATTGGTTAGACCACCAGAGGGAGCACGACCCAGACAAGTTATCGCGCGTTTCCTCAACTTCGCAGACCGGGATCTGATACTGAGAGAATCCAGAAAGCTGGGGGAAATCCGCATGATGAACGCAACTATTATGATCTTCCCTGACTATAGCCAGGAAGTGCAAAAGCAACGCAGATCCTTCGACGCAGTCAAAGCAAAGCTAAGAGACATGAACATTACCTATATGCTACTATTTCCAGCGAAGTTGAAGGTAATCTACAAAGACAAGGCACACTTCTTTAACCATCTGGAGGATGCCTGGCAGTGGCTGGAGGAACGTCCCATATTCCACAGGCAAGAAAACAATAGAGGGGGCAGACCAGATGGGCCGACTCCGCGCAGGCTGCAGTGGGAACGGCCGAAGACACAGCGACCAAAGGCACAGAGGAATAGGAGACCGACACAGACTAAGCCCTACCCGGGACGCACCCAGGTGAACAGACGGAAAGGACAATCGGCATCACCCGGAGGGAGAGGCGCAACAGGACCGGGACTCAATCGCCTAAGCAGAACCTCCCGCTCGGAAGGAGAAGAGAGAGAAGATTCCGAAGTCTCGTCGGGAGAGGAAGAGGGAGAGGCGCACTCCGTCCATCCACTGGAAAGGGCGATCCCCGAGCTAGAACAGGATGCTTCAGGGCAACCAACGGATCCGCGTCCAGACACGCAGGACTCACACTCTTGAACGAGGGCAGACTGGGCAACCGAGATTGCAGCTCGTGGCTAAGAAGACAAGCAAGTTGTTAACCCCCCCCCCCCCCTTTATACCTATTGGTTCTATTGGTTACAGACTCTTTTGTACGCATTTCGTGCCTTTGACTCCTAAGACTATTTACTGGGAAATGTGCTATATGTTTTGCACTGAGTCTGTAAGAGTAGGTTGAGAGAATAGGGGACATTTGGGAGGGCGATAGACCTTCTCCTACTGACAGTTCTGCCTTGCAGAGGGATGGGACTGAAAGGAGAGGGAGGTGGGGTGGGGGGAAGGTGGGGGAATTCAGTTATGTTGAAACAGAAAGTTGGGGATAGAGTAATGGGGGAGGGTGAGGGAGTTGGGGGGAGTTGGGAGGGAAGGGGGAGTGAGGCACTCCATCTGAATACCACAAATGTATCTTGGGCAGACACACACGAAAGACAACACATCCCGACACGAACCGTCAGAGGCTACCTACCACTAACTGACACACCATGTAGACTATGGGTTTCTGTCCCACGCCAGGCACTGTCACAGGTCCTACAGGGCCCGCTATTCACTCACCACCAGCATGACTATGGGGGATTATGAAAGGGGAGCTGCCTACGGGGAGGGCATTAAGGTGATGACCTGGAATGTTAACGACCTAGGCTGCAAGATTAAACGAGGCCTGGTGAACAATTACATCAAGAGGTCTGGGGCCAATGTTGTACTCCTCCAGGAAACACACCTACAAGTTAATAGATGCGCCTTCTTGGCAAGGGGACAATACAAAGTTTTGGCTCACGCAGGGTTCTCCTCGGGGTCGAGAGGAACTGCAACACTCATTAGAAAGAACCCGCCAACGAGAGTAACGCAAGTCTGGACTGATAGCCAGGGCACTTATGTAGGTGTACGGGGGTCGTGGAGAAGACGGGAATACACACTCATATCAGCCTGTGCCCCGCCCAAATTACAGACAGACACTATGAAGGGGATATCAGACATAATTCTCAATGCATTAGACATGATCCAAATCCTTGGGGGGGACTTTAATGATGTGATGAGCTCCTTCGTAGACCGGAAAGGTGAGCGAGATAGAGCTCAAAACAAGACCCCTCTAGCCAAATCTATGGAGATACTGGGCCTCCTGGATGTGTGGCGCTAGCTACACCCAGACACCCGGGCGTTCTCTTTCTTCTCTGGGGCCCACCAAGTTTATTCTCGCCTGGACTATATCTTCATGGCATGACAGGCATTGCAAGTATCGGACTCGGCGGAATACTATGCTCGCGGGGTGTCTGACCATTCCCCCTTAGTGATTCAGACAGGTGGACGAAAGAAGAGGGGTCCCGGAACCCTGCGACTCTCGGCCTGGGATTTACACAACCCGGACATTAGGAAGGGACTCAGAGCTGACGTGAAGGTGTTCTTGAGAGAGAACGAGGGATCTGTAGACTCCCGAGTAGTCCTATGGGAGGCGCTCAAGGTTGTGCTTCGTGATAGGGCCCACTGTAGACTGGCGGAGGCTAGAAGAAAGAACCAGACTGAGTCACAGACCCTAGAAGCGCAAATACTACAGCTAGAGCAGGAACATTTACTCACGAGAGACATAGGGACGCACAGATGCCTTGCTGATACTCAGGCGCAGTATAGGCAGCTAGTGACGGGAGAGGCCAGGACGCAAGTACTGGCAACCTTGCACCGCATATATGATGTAGGTGATAAGTCCGGGAGACTATTGGCCTGGCTTAGTAGGAAGGAGAGAGACGAACGCTGGATTGAGAAAATACGGGTGGGCCCGAACTCTTGGGCTTGCACCGACGATAAGATAGCTGAAGCATTTGCCGAATGTTATGAAACTCTATACGAGGCCCGAGATCTGGGTTCCAAAGCAGAGGTGTTGCAATATATGGCGCCCATCACCCTCCCAGCACTTGAGGAAACTGACTGTGAAGATCTAGAGTTCGGCGTCACGGAGGAAGAGGTTCGAGCAGCGCTGGCCAAATTCCGCACAAAAAAGGCCGCAGGTCCTAACGGCTTTCCTGCGGAGCTCTTTAAGAGCATGGCTGACCTCCTGCCGCGACATTTGCTGGACATGTTTCAGGATGCGGAGGAAGAGGGACTGTTCCCCCTAGATCTTAGACAGGCTACGATTGTCCCGATCCACAAACCGGGGAAGCCCCCGGAGGACTGTGCCTCATACCGTCCCATTTCCCTACTAAACGTGGAGGCCAAGAAATATGTAACCGTACTGGCTTCGCGCATGAGAAGGGCCATCCCAGGCTTGATACACATGGATCAGACAGGGTTCATTCCGGAGAGGGCCACCAGATATAACTTGAGGAGGACACATAACTGGCTACATGTGGTAAAAGATAGAGCTGACCCACATTGGTTCATGTCCCTCGACGCCGAAAAGGCGTTCAACGCTGTTCATTGGCCCTTCCTAGAGGGAGTGCTAGAACGGTTGAGTTTTGGACCCAAATACAGGAGGAAAATTGGTCTACTGTATGCGGGCCCTGGGAACGGGTAAGGGTAAATGGGGTGATGTCAAGGACTTTTTCCCTACAACGGGAACCCGGCAGGGGTGCCCCCTCTCACCCCTGTTATTCACCCTGACAATCGAGGTAATGGCCTCCGCGGTCAGACAAAACGAGAGGATCGCGGGGTTCTATATCAGCCAAACAGACACACGGGAGGAAAAACTATCCCTCTACGCCGATGACGTCCTCCTCTACGTCACACGGCCAGAAAGTACAATACCGGCACTATTTGATGAACTGGCAAAATATGGCGCAAGGTCAGGATACCGGATTAACTGGCACAAGTCGACACTTTACGATCCCCAAGGGCGTGAGGAATGGCCTCAACTGCCACAGAATCTACAGACGACCGGAGAAGGCTTCCAGTACCTGGGGATATTCATCACTGCTGATAGAGGCACCTCCTACGATCGTAATATCGCTCGTATCGTGCGTGATTTTAAAGCTGACGCAGATAGGTGGCGGTCTCTCCCCCTGACAATACTTGGTAGAGCAGCAATGTTCAAAATTATATCTCTCCCTAAATTCCTCTATGCCTTTCAAAATGAATATTACCAGATACCGTCCACGACGTTCCGAGACATACATGCGGACCTCCGGTCATTCCTATGGTTGGGGAAACACCCCAGGGTCGCCCTGACGGCGTTACAGAGACATCAATATGATGGGGGGATTTCTCTACCTGACCTAGAGACCTATCATTGGGCAGAACATCTAGCCCCCATTAATGACTGGCTTCACGCACCCGTCACTCACCCCACATATGCTCTAGAACGGTACCAAATGGGCACACACTCAAGTGTACACTACATATATGGGGGAAAGGGACAGGCTGGACTACTGACGGCCACAAGTATTAAACTGGGGGCATGGAATAGAGCCACGAATGTCACCGGATGGGCACACAGGGCTACGAAGCAAACGCCTTTGTGGGAATGCTCCTGGCTCAAAGAGTTACGCAAATTGAAAGGGTTCCAGGGATGGGACGACATCGGCATCTCTACATTAGGGGACGTCATCAAAAATGGAGTGCTGAAACCCTTTGCATCCCTACAGACCGAATTTGGGCTACAGCGCTCTCAACTCTTTAAATACATACAATTACAACATGCTTACTTGGCGGAAGGGACACTGCGAGACCCACTCCCCGAATACGCGCCACTAGAGGGCCGTTTGCTGCAAGAAAAGATCCCAGGGAAGACGGTTTCACTGACCTACAAAACAATTATGAATAATAAACCGAACACACTGGCGGGCCTCCGAGACACATGGGAACAGGAAGTGGGTGAGATGGATGAGGTAGATTGGGGGCAGGGTACTGATGCATCCCAGAGAAGTAGCAATCAAATCACGCTTACGCCTAATCTAGTTTAAGAACCTGCACAGGGTATATTATGACAGAGTGCGGCAATGTAAAATGGGGAGGATATCAGATCCTAGCTGCCTAAGATGCAGGCACTAGACCGGACTTTCCTATACATACTATGGTCATGCACACATATACAGGCCTATTGGAGCGCGATCACCACTGAATTGAGTAACGTACTGGTAATAGACATTCCACTGGAACCGAAGCTGATCCTGCTGGGAATGACCAATGATATAGATCTGCCCCGCCCACAGCTAATATTCCTAGTGTTGGCCCTGGTGGTGGCCAAGAGGGACGTAGCTAGGAAGTGGGGAGCGGCTGACACGCCTCAGATAGGGGAATGGAGGACGGGACTAGACATCTACATGGTGGCAGAAAGAGTCACATATAAAGCAAGAGGCTGTCCGAGGAAATTCCGCAAAGTGTGGGGTAAATGGAGACGCTACCATGGCCTGGACGGGGTCTCTGAAGGGACCAAAACAATTACGAGATAGCCAGTAGACGGGAGAGAAGTAGAGGGAAATAAGATGATGGGTGGGAAACACAGAGAGAACTGTAATAGATGATCATTTGGACTGTGATAATAAGGATTTATACTTTGACGGAAGTGGGTGGGATGTGGGGTTAGGAACGCAGGCTTACTACCTGATGATGTCATGCATGTTCTAGATACTGCCTTGTGGGAAAAGCAGTACAAATGTTTTATAAAGACTGTACTGACAATTTGCTATTGCCTCTGGGGGTTATAACAGTTTATACGTTGGGGACTGGGTGGAAGGGGGAAAAAGAAAACGCAGATGCTAGACTTTCCTACTGAACAGTTGCAATTGTCTTTTGCTACTATGCTTCTATCGCTTTTACGGATAACGCCGCCCATCCTCTGGGATATGGGTTCACTGGCTGTGTAATGTTGTATTCCATGACCTATGCATTGAAACTGTCGGAAGCAGGAATGTTGAAATGAAAGATTATGCACTATACGAATCTGCAATAAAAATATTTTTTTTTAAAAAGAAAGGCAGTCTGCTCTAAAAAGTAACAGAGGTGTTGTGAAACATGAGCCTCTATTAGCTTCACCAGGTAGGGGAGTAGGGATATAGGGCTGTAGTTTTTCAGATTAGTTGGATCCTCTTCGAATTAAAAAAAAAAGAGGAATTACTAACATCCACTTGAATGGAAGGAGCACAGTGCCCTGGCTGAGTGAGAGGTTAATTAAGAAAATCACAGGTTCAGGAAAAAGGGAAAATATGGTTTTAAAAATCAGAGGCAGACAAATATCTTCAGGAGATCAATATTTGACATTGGACAGCAATCTAAAAGACAAGCTTTGGTGACAAGCGGAAAAGCAGTGAACAACAGGAACTTTTACTCTATTCGGTTTAGACAGTTCTGTTACAATTCCAAAAATATCTTTAGATTTATCCTCAGAATTTAGGATCTTACTTGAAAAATATATAGATTTGGTCTCCCAGATAGATTTCTTATATGCCTTTACCTTCAAAAGAAAAAGATCCTTTTTCTCAGGCAAGTATGCCTTCCGTCAGGTGCGATCAGCCTGGAGTAATTCAAGTTTGGCTTTCTTTAGTTCATCTGTATGCCATTTCGAAGTGTCATGGTGTCAAATTTGTTTAAATTTGCGGAGAGGGGCTTCGAAGTCTCATAGCATCGAGTTTGTTTAAATTTGCGGGAGGGGCTTGGGTCTCACAGGCTAGTCCAATACTGCTTCTACCGAGGCATCTAAGCTCTCGGTATGGGTAGGTAAAGTAGATGAAAGTGAATCATAAACGGCATAAAGATTGACATGGTTGTAATTCCTATAAAGAGTGCCAGGGCAAATAGGAGATTTCATGTATGTAAGATCATTTATAGTGAATTTAATCAATAGATGATCCGAACTTGTACAAGTATAGAGACCATAAGATTTACTATGCTTAAGTTAGAAGACCAGACCTGATCTAGCATATGGCCTTTAAAAATGAGTGGGTTTGCGCACTTGTTGATCAAAATTTAAACTGATAAGACTAGACTTTGGGGGAAATGGGTCATTTAGCCTGTGGGACGATACACAAGAATGCATATTAGGGGGGTGGTGGGTGAGTCTAATTTAATTACAATGTTACCAGCTGTGAGAATTGGTGTGGAAAAAATCTTAGTAAAGGTAAGCAGTGTTTTTTTAACAATTGCAGCCACCCTGCCAGCTGTTTCCCCCACTGGTCTGTTGGTGTTAAGTCAATAGTAGTTTCCAGGGAGAGCAGCTTAGATGTCAGGCATAGATTCCTCTGTTAACCAAGCTTCAGTAATAAATATTAGAACATTGGAATATAGGGAGCTCCATTGAAAACAATGGAGTGCTCTGGGCTTATAATGGCTGGTATAAGCCTGGAGCTCCAACATTCCAATGTTTCTTTGTTCACAGCTCTGACTGTGAACAAAGGCTTCAGGGAACCTGAGGGGATTCCAATCCCCTCTCACTCCCAAAAGGCTTTGTTTTTTTTTTTGTTCGAACATTCTGTCCCCTCTTGACAGAATGTTCTAATAGCCTTATAGCCCTTCGTAGATAGGCTATACCGCTATTAAAGTCCCTCTCCCTTGTTAAACGCCCTCGCCTTCGGCTCGGGGCCTTTAACGCTAGAGAGGGCCTTTAATAGCCGGTATAGCCCTCTACGGCGGGCTATAAGGCTATAGTATGTCAGGGGATTCTAAGTCAAGCAGAGAAAATATCTCCAGTTAATACTTAACCAAGGAATGTGTGTTCGGGTAGGCAACTGAGAGGCTCATAGCCGGACATGTGGGCTTGGGAGTCTGTGACAGTCATGGGGGGTAGTGGCCGTTCCGATTGTAAAGTTCCTAGAGGAGTCAAATTTGGAATCCTAAGATTGCAAGATTTTGCAAGAGGGAGGAATCAAGCTTGTACTTAATTGCAGAAAGATGACGAAGGTCTTTAGAGGAGTAAACCAAGATTCAGGCATTATGACCGGCCCCGGTTGGACTCTGGCAGACGGCCTTGCCTTAGGCGCACCTTTGCTGCGGCCAGTTGTAAGTGCTGTGGAGCTCTTACAGACTCTGACCACTGATTACCGATAGGTTCCCCCTTAGCAAATGGTAGACAGGCTCTGCACGTCCTAATCGGGCAACGCAGTGCTAAGATTCAACAAACGAAAGTCAAGTTAAAAATGCAAATGCGCAGAGTATATTAAAACATTAAAAGCAAAAGGTGCAGTTATAGCAGCAGAACCGAAATTCCCTCCGATGTATGAAGACTTCTTCTCTAGCATTTGCAGTATCTGCTGTTTACATAATGTGCCCCTATGTTCTCCCACTGTGCTATGATCGCAAGGTTATTACTTCCTTCCCAATAGATTTCCCCGATAGATGCATCCAGCCATTTACACTTTCAACCTCTGAACTGATAGTTCTCCTTGCTGAAGTGGTGGTGTGGTGGTAGCGGAGCAGAGGACCGGATGTTCGTCTGAATCACTTGCATATCAAAAAAACCCTAGAGCACTGTGTCAATAATGCTGTGTTTTTCTACAGTGTTGAATCTTTATATTGCATGCTCTCTTAAAAACCTCCTCTCTATAATCCTAAAGTCCTGCATGAAACCCGGACCTTGATTTATAACTTCAGATTATTGCCTCTCCTTCTTTCTTTCAAACAACACTCCCACACTTATGCCATTGCCTTAATCTCTATTATTCCATTTCTCCAATTTGCCCACATAATGTTTGAAAGATGACTGCAAACTCCTTTGTAATCCCCCTGTATACCCTATAGCTCAACTATTTATCCAACCTACCATTTGAATGCATTCACATACCCCCAGCTGATGATCACACCTAACCCCTGTTAATTTAGTACACCACGAAGAAACTTAAGTAAATACCTGAGATGTTTCCCATCACAGCGCAAGATGAATCCAAATAACCACTAATAAACACTGGACTAACCACTAACCGTATGTCCCCTGAGCAGCATGCTGTCCGGCATAAAGAACTGCCACGCCTCGTCAGGGTTAGTAAACGCTATATAAATACAATTACAGTTACAATGTAATCACACCATACAGTAGAAAATCTGATGTAAGCACACGCAAATCGCTACAAGATCTACAAGCTTTGATATCTTTATCTGGAGTGTTAATTCAAAGCTTCCTATAACAGGAAAGGGTAAATGATCATAAAAACATGACATTGTGGATGTAAAATCATGTTATGTTATGTTAATAGCATTTATAACGCGCACAGCTATCCAAAAAAGTGTCCCGTCACGTGCCTTGCAAGGTACTTAAAACGGCTCAAGAAGATCTATTTAAAAAGAAGTGTTTTCAATTTCTCCCTAAATGTACTTGTATCACGGACAGCACGAACCTCCAGCGGAAGTTGGTTCCAGGCCACAGTCCCGAGTTGTGTCAGGGAGCTGCCACCGGCCCTCTGTTTGAGGACCCTAGGAACGCATGCCATTAGCTTGTTAGAGGAACTAGGCTGCCTAGCCAGTGAGTAGAAATTAAATCTTGATCTGAAGTAGGCCAGGCCATGGCCAAAGAGGGTGGCGTGCGCCATTACCAGGGATTTAAACTTCACCCTCTCTACCACCCACTATCAATGCAAATCATGGAGATGCAGCCTAGCATTTGCCCTCTTAGGGAGGTTGAGTAGTAATCTTGTAGCTCCTAGTGCTTGGGATCCCACTTTTGGATATATCCCTGTTAGCACCCACTATTTCGAGGAACTCAACACTCATAAGTAACTGGATTGTAACCAGCAATCTTTACTGGCTCTTCTTACCTGACTGGCGGATGGCTGGAACCTGCTGAAAGTCCTACGATCACCTGGGAAGCTGTGCTGGCCATCGGAGGAGTCCGAGTCGTCTGGAGTCACCCCCACCTTCACCGGACTACTGCTGGCCATCGGTGGAGCCCGAGACGGATGGCTGGAGCCTGCTGGGAAGCTGTCGTCTGGAGTCATCCCCACCTTCACCTGACTGCTGCTGGCCATCGGTGAGCCTGAGACGGATGGTTGGAGCCTGCTGTAAGTCCTGCGGTCTACTGGAAAGCTGTGCTGACCATCGGAGGAGTCCGATTCGTCTGCAGTCATCCCCACCTACACCGGACTGCTGAAGACTGGGTCAGCACTGGGTCTGCACCTGGAGTGCTGGAGTCGATGCCCAGGTGAAGTGTCCGGAGTGGAGCGCTGGGGCCGGACTGGACAGTGCCTCACGGAGCGGTCGAACCCCTGGGTGTTTCACTGCATCCTGCAGCCATCTTTGCCCATCGCACTGCCTTGACAAAGGCTCCTGCTCCCGACGACGACAACACTATCACCTTCGTCCTGGCCCCCCGGCTGCCCGCATTATCAATCCTGGTCCTGCTTTGCGGATCTGCCCGCTGCCCGCATTACCGATCCTGATCCTCACCTCGCGGCTCTGACTTCCCGAGGCCCCCCTGCTGTTCCCGGGACCTTCGGGAGCAGACCCGCAGACTATGACAGATGATGCATACAACGATGATGACCCCGATGACTGCAACAATTTGCCGATGACACCAGCGTACTTGTTACACAAGAATGCAACAAGGAATTGTCTCTGCTCCGTTTTTGATTTAGATTTTTGACCATTTTCCCCTCTGAAAGTTATGGCCCACAATGGCCGGGGTCATAAACTGCAGCAATAAATCGCCTCCATTATTACCCGACGCTCACAAAGCTGAACAACAACTCTGCCTGGCACTGGGATTACCAAAATAGATATAGGACTTGTCCTCCCCACTCAGTAAGCTAGAAACTGGACTACCTCGATCTGCCCCGGATTAGAAAGCGAAACTGGTCTACTCCCCTGGTCTCAAAACATAATAACAAACATTGGACTACAATACTTTTCTCTCTCTCTCCAACTTTTCGGCCATCTTAGACTAGTCATTTCTCATTACTTAACCATGTCTAAGGAGTCTGCCATTTTAGACTGGTCATAATCTCTATTCCCTCATGCCCACTTTTTAGCTTAACCACTCACACCTTACTCGTACTTACTATAGCTCTGTATCTACACCTACCCACACAACCTCCATCGCCTACCTGCACCTCTACTCCCAACATGGAACCCATGGGCAAGCACACATTTAAAATTAATTACCCCCCCCGAGCTCCCCCAAAAAAACGCCAAACGTTTTAAACACAACTTCTTGAAGTCCCACCCTGAAACCCCCTTTGTGGACACTTCTCACTTATCAAGGGAGCCAAGAGCACCGATATTATCTTCTACACTATACGTAGAGCACGATGGAGAAAAGCGTTCCTCACCTTACTCACTATCTCCGCCACCAGGAAATCCGCTCATGGCCTAACACTTTCCACCGCACCATCCCAACTCTTCCCAGCTAGAGCAACCATCACTATCTACAACAACGGTATTATCTTAACTCAATCCACAGACAGGAACCTTGACCTATTCGACAATTTGTTCCCCACTTTCAAAGAATATATCTCCAACCCTCCGATTCCAACCCATCTGACCTCCAATCCTAGCACTCTTGACTCCACAGCGCCTCCTACCACTAATCGCCTATCCTCCCCCACCCACCCCCCTTCTAACCTAGCACAGCTTCAGAACGACACACCCCTCCTCCTTCCCCCCAGTATTCTAGTCAATCACCCACCCGCTACAGTTACCTCACACCCCTCAATCCCAGGCGTAGTTCACCCCTCTTCTTACATCCTCCCCACCCTCACTCCCCCTGCCCTCCACCATAACCCTCCCCTCCCACTACCAACTGGACTCTCAAAACACCCCACCTCCTTTAATTCCACTCCCCCTCCCCACAACTGGACCATCTCCCATCCCATCTCACCCCCCCCCCATCCTCAGACCCCACTACCTCACCTGCACCCCAGCCACCCCTAGCCTACACTCATCCATCAACTTCCCTCCCCCTCCTACCACTGACCCCCGCCCCAATAACACCAACCTCTCACTAATTCAATCACACCCCTCCCCCCAACTTTCCCACCCCTCCTACCACCAACCCCCTCACTTATACCACCAACCTCCCCCCTAATCCAACCACACCCTTCCCCCCCAACTTCCCCCCCCCTCCGAATACCAACCCACTCACTATTACCACCAACCCCTGCACTAACGCCACCACACCCCTCCCCCCCACTCCATTACCCTGGACACTTACTCACCCTCAGGGCCCAACACCTTTCCTAATCCCACGCTGGACAAGATTATGTCCACCCTCCTCCAAATCAAAGAGGATCTTCACACCTTCAAAGAGTTACTCTTCATACACCCCAGACACCCCCTACCCACCACTACTTCCCCCCCTAAAAAGTCCCCCACCCATCCTACTCACCCTCTCACACAAAACTCACCTCACTGGACCTCAATCCCCGCTCGCAATCCCACCAACCGCTCCCGACGTACCATCAATCCACTTTTGGACCACGACATACGCACCCTCCTCCGCTCATATGACCCAGTTCCCCAAAAACACATAGCCACCACACACCTTTCCATCCCCACGATTCACTCAAACCCCTTTAGGTCCTCCACACAAAACAACAGATGCTCCGTCCCTAATAACCTTAAAGAAGTCACCCTCACTCTAGAACCCTCTACCACCCTTTTCACCCTTCGGCTCAATGCACACTACTCAACTGCAGATCGGCCCCTAGACACTCCTCCGACATCGCTGGTCTCATCAAAACACTAGACCTTGACCTAACCATTCTCACTGAAACCTGGTTAACTGAATCTTCTACACCAATCATGGACATTCTATTTCCCCCCAACTACCACATCATTAGACTAGACAGGACGGGCAAGACAGGCGGTGGAATCGCATGCATTTATAGGAGCAACCTCTCAGTTACTAGAGTCACTTCCCCCTCTCTTACCTCCTGTGAAAACATCTGCCTCAATGTCATCAGCGAGGGCAAACCTGTATGCTCTCTACACATCATCTACCACCCACCTGGGGACAACCTCATCTTCACCCAACAACTCATGGACACGATCACAACCAGTTCCGGACGGCAAAACACTCAAATTTTCCTTGGTGATTTCAATCTCCATTGGAACGATCACAATGACGCAGTGGTAAATAGTCTCAAAAACTTCCTCATCATCGCTCTTGACCTCATCCAAATCTGCAACAGCCCCACCCATGACAAAGGCTCTATCCTCGACCTTATCATGTCCAAAGAGGACTCTACCCAACTTGGGTCAATCCAACCCTGTGACTGGTCACACTACCACATTATCACATTCTTCATCAACGAAAAAGTTAAATTTAACCCGGTTCAATCCACCAAATCCAAGGTCTGGAAAAGGGACCTGAAGAAACTCAATCCCAACTCTTTACCTTCCCACAGCTGCAATCTCCTCCTTCCCCCTACCGGCGCCTCAGACGTTCAAGCTCTGACCGACCACTACCTAAACTCTATGACCTCAATATTCAATGAGACCGCCCCCTTGCAACTGAAAAGAGTCTCCACTAAGAACTCTAACCCATGGTACGATGGTAGACTCAACGAAGATAGACGTGCCATGCGAATGGCAGAGCACACCTGGAGATCAGCTCCTTCTGCATTGCACCTTAAAGCTCTTAAGAAAAAGAGAAACGCCTACTTTAGGAAAATCAAGCGCTCAAAATCAGATTTCTTCAGCCTCCAGCTCGACCAAGCAAAAAACCGGCCAAGAAAACTGTTTGAACTAATCAAAACCCAATCCAAGGAACAACCCCATCAATCACACAGCACAATGGGCAATATACCATCCTGTGAAGACTTCTCTGCTTTCTTTAATCTAAAGACTGATAACATAAGGAGTGATCTCCTCAATGACGTAAGCCTTTACTCCAGCCCCCACAGCATAACACCCACTGAACCAAAAAACAATGCTGCATGGTTGTCCTTTGACATGTACTCAGAAGAAACAATTGGCAAACTGCTCGGCACATTGAAACCTTCTAATCACCTCACATACCCCCTTCCTGCTAACGCTGTAGAGGACTTCATCCCATTGTTTGCATCTTCCAGTAGTGGCACAAAGACAACCCAGGTCTCAATAGCTTCCTTTAAGAACCCCTGAGCCCAGTCCTCCTCACCACTGGGCCTCCCGCTAAAATTCTGCTTGATCTGCCCAGCTCATTTTACCAGCGGCGTGCAAAGTCTACTGTTTCATTCAGGCCATTCGAGTAAACAGTGTTTAGAATCAGTATCCAAATGTTTCCCTCGGTTTATCCATTTGATGGTGATGTATCTTTTCTTCATCCTGCTACTTAGTGTCATACCACATTATATATCGTGCTACATACAGGTGATTGTAGGTAGTCACCAACTTATAAATCGTACAGCAATAGACAGAGATAGGAGTGTTGTTTCTATATATTTTTTGTGCTCTGAAATTCTTTTTACACTGATCCTGTTGCTTTTTCAAATGTAGAACAGCCGGGGACAGATTTGCTCATGAAAAACGTAATTGCTTGTTGCAAATCTTCATTGAAAATCTATTTTTAGAGCGTGGAAATGAAAATACATCTCCCCTAACAATGCATCCAAGTAGACATGGAAATGTTCTCTTCCTGTTCATTGTCAAGCGATTTGAAATGTACTGACATAGCTGACCTAGCTAACCCCAAAGGAAGGGAAACAAGTAAAAGCAGACAGCCCATATAACAGAAGGTGGGAAGGAGCCCAATTTAGAAAGAACACAAGTTTATTTTAAGAGCCCTGCCTGGCATTGGCTATCTAGGCATACGTAAGAAAACCAGAGCCTGGCCCATGGACATTTAAAACAAACAAACTATATTCCTTACTAAGGTCTAGACCTACGCAAATACTGATTAACCTTTATTGAAGAGAAGAAACGAAAGATTTACTTTAAGTAGTTGGAGCATGAATACGTTTGCTTGAGTTTAACAAAAACCCAGGCCCCATATTACAGAATGGGCAGCCTGCCCTGCTCTGGGTGCCTGGGTGATGGCACTCAAACCCAATGAATCTGCTGTCCCGTGTGCATTCGTGAACTTGTCCTTTACCTGGAGGCAGTGCATTAGTGGAAGGAGGATCGTGTGTTTGAAACCGCTGGTTTGCCTTTCACTGAGCAGGTGGCAACCTGGCTCACTTTTCAAAAGGGGGACTGAGAGCAGACAGGTGCAGGCTACGCCTCCCGAAGATTCTAGGAAAAAGGGCGCGACTGAGCCGACTCTTGTCATATGAACCACATCATACTAGTGACGCCCAATAAACTAGGCTTTAAAACTCTAGTCCTTTGTCAACCCCCCCCCCCCCCACTTGCTATGTTAAATGGGGTAATAAGCACGCATAAATGCTTCTAATAAGATGCATATGGCTTGATTTGACCATCACTCCCCTCTCTCTCTTATTTGTGAAATACACCAAACTATGAACTGAGTTGGAAAAGAATGCTTACAGAAAGAGCTCAGCACTAAGACACCCCCTACTGGCACACGCTGTCATGACACGGTTGGTACCTTCATACACATCATTTCGGAATGCCCCATCATACACCAATTCTGGAGCCAATGGTGGGGCCAGGTATTGCCCTAAAATCTTGGATAGCATGAACTAAAGGTGCATTAGGGTTTGTGGAGCCGCTCCACATGGACGCTGAAGTCATGAAAACAGCACTTGCTTAGCCCAGTGGTGTACGGCCTGGGCTTTCAATGTTTCCTAGCGGTGGTGTTGGGTAGGGCCATAGCCCTAACTCCCGGGCCAAGCCCTTCTTGGTATAATGGATGATTCTGAATGCACAAGAAGCAGCCACAGTTTAATTGGGATGCGATGCATGAACCCAACAGGCATTGGGATAGCCAATAGATCTTGCCTTTGGTACCTTATAAGTGTTTATACAGTACTATTGGCTTCGCCTTTGTCTTTAAACTATGCTGTAGAGCATTGTGGCTGCAGTGCAGCATGTTGAAAAGTTATAATAAAGTGTTAAGCGTTTTTGTTACCTTATATTTAACCAAGAAGACATTATGTAATGAACCACACTATTCAAAAAAATGAAGATTCAAAAATATCTACTAGTTTTTTTTCCTTGCAAAGCTGACAACATCTTCCTGCCTGTTCTAATGCTCGTTTGTTTTTTGTTATGGGCTAGGGCATAAACAACGGGAGGTTGAAGGTTGGAAAATAGTACCTGAATTACAACACGAGCAGCGCGTGGAAACTAGGGGAGAGTTAACAGATGCCAGATTCGGAGATAGTGATTAGTGATGCTGAGGTAGTGGGTTGTTGTGCAGATGTGATGCTCAAGTGATGCTTAATGATACCCAGGTGGTGCCGAGTGATGCTAAGATGATACTGAGGTGGTGGGGTCTGGTGCGGAGGTGCTCGGGTGATGCTGAGCTGGTGCTAAGTGATGCTGAGCTGGTGCTAAGTGATGCCGAGGTGGTGCTGAGTGATCCTGAGGTGGCGCTGAGTGATGTTGTGGGGTGGTGCTGCACAGGTGCTCAGATGGTGCTGAATGATGCTGGTTTTCTGCAGCTTTACACTTGTTACCACTACCTCTGAATTGGGGATAAAAGCATGTGCAGAAAATGTAATAATGTAAACAGAAACAATAACTGCACACTTTAATCACTACTTCTTGCACCCGGATGTAAATCGGGTGCAAATCTTTGTCACAAATAGAGCGTAATCACTAATGTAGGTTGGTAGCTGTATGTTTACGTAAAAATGTAGGACATGACTTAAAATGAAAAAGGTGAACAAAACGTTTAGTCAGTTGGGTGTACTCATTCTATTGGACAGCTTCCTTCATCCAATCCGAAAAGGCCTTTGACCCTGTATTTGCATGCCACAGCTTGAATTCCAGTACATCTGAGAATTCTGGTCTACATTATGTACATTTTAGTATTGTTAAACCAGTGCTTTCATTGGAAATTTAGAAGTGCACAGAAGTAAGTGTCTGTACTCTTCCAATGAAAGTACTGAACCTCTGCTGAGAAGTGCAGGTACTCATACTCTGCCTTTCAAAACAAAGAAGTAAAGGGACTCCGTGCCTGCTAACCATGAAACCTATACCATGATGTTGGTCTAATCGCCCAACCTTGTTCCACTAGACTGATTAAACGTGCCTCTTGTTGACTCCATGCGCTTGATATTTATAAACTCACACAATTCACCTAAAAAATGTTACAGCCCGTGTACTTCGAAAGTGTAACCGAGCAAAGGCATCGCTCATGATCAATACACTCAAACATTTATGGGCAAGCTATTTCCGGTTTTGGTACTTCACTTATGTCAACGCCTTTCCTGTGCTCAGCTCTCTGGTACACACATTACAGTTAGCTAGGTCCCCACAAAGACCGGTCATGTGTTGTCTAGAGCCGCCCTGTGCCCTTCATCTACCTGGTTTGAACCTGGAATCTCTCCTCCCATCCCGGAGAGTCGAGTGGTGCCCACCTCAAGGAGTAAGGGAAGTAGCAAGCACCATTGTGTTATATGAGTTAACGTGACTAAGAATCACAATAAAATAGTAATAAAGTGCCATGACCGAATGCACTCATGCAGACACATGTCTGAGGTAGAAACAGTGCCTTTGCTGACCCATGAGTGTTGCTTCTAAGAGTGTGTGTGGTAACAAATACTGCTAGTGAGATAAATCATGCAGACAAATTAAACTCACATTCATGGGGGGGGGGGGGGGGGGGCGAGCAGCCTGATGAACTCAGGCAGGGACTTAGCAAAAAAGACGGTGGAGCCCCACGTATAACCAGCTGGAGTTTTGGGCGACTGTTTGAACGGGCTGATAGGAGAGGCACAAAGCTGTATTTGGGGTAGGGGGAGAATTGACAGACCTGTTGAACACAGCAAACCTTGTATCAAGTCTGCTCAACCCTGGAGAGGGGAAGTATCCTGGGTGGGGAGGAAGAGGCTCTTAGGGACGTAGAAGGGAGGGCTGCTAAAGGCAGGAGGAGACTGTCAGGGCTGGGGAGAAGCCGCCGCCAGACTCGAGTAGGAGCAGAGAGAGAGTCAGTGGTGAGGAGAAGCCTGGCTCTGTAGTATTTGAGGCTGCTGGGGTGGAGGAGATTAGTAGGCAGCCCTGGTGAAGGGAACGAGAGAGGAGTGAAGTCAGTAGGCGTGCCTGAAGCAGGCACTGTGCTTCTACAGAGCTGAGGCAAACAAAAAAAGAGTGCATGAAGGACCATGAATAAAAAAAGAGGAACATCACAGTAACAGGGGTAGTCACCCTGGAGGTTCGGAATCACTATAAAGTGGGACTAACTAAACATATCCACCAAACAACAGAAGCCCTTTATGAAGGGCACTAGCAGGAGCCTCTAGAAAACATGGGTGGTGCTTCAAGCCCTATTGTAGATACTACATGTCTTGCAAAGCAGTACATGTGCACTGCTAAGCTCGACCTAAAAAAGGACATAGCTCCAAGATGGAGCCACAGAGATGCTTCCTCTTCTGCGAGATTAGAGAAGTTGTATGAACCAATGCTCCTAGCTAGAGAAGGCCTTATACAATGTCAGAGAGTTTCCTCATAAGCATGAGAAAGTATGAAGTGTGTGATTGGAAAACTCCCTAACAATGGACACAAAATAACTCCGAACACCACATGCGCTCCCTTCACAAACATGCGGTGCAGGCTTAATCATTTTACAAGGCAACTATAAAGGAACACAACAGTCACAAACCAGCTGGCCCCGATTCACAGATCTAACTTAAGACAAAATCCTAAACTTATTACCATTTACTCATTTTGGTATTCACAGAAGGCACTTATCATCAGTGAGTAAGTGCCTTCTGTGAATACCAAAATGGTAAGAAGTTTAGGATTTTATCTTAAGTTAGTTCTGTGAATCGGGCCCTCAGTCTGTAGAGAGCCTCTATATGGGCAAATCTACTGACGGTTGGAGAGACCGAGGCCTGTACCTGCCCTCCCCCACATATACTATAAACACTGTGTTGGACCTTCGATAGGCAAGCCCAGCACAAAGGGGGTAGCTTGGCTCAAGTGACAAGGCAAGTGAAGGCTTTAGTGCTAAGCCGGCTCTGACCCAATAATAACTCCCTGTACAGTCACCAAAAAGAAGGACACCACACCACTGCTGTAGAAAAATACGATTCCTTTATATAAAAACTTTCTGTTGTGAATAGGGTTCAATTGGGAAAGCACATACACATTACTTTTAGTCACAAATTTCTGGGTTTCAGTTTTGAAATAAATACCATAAATAATATCAGGAATAAATATCACCAATAAATAGAATAAATATCAGGAATAAATATCATCAATAAATAGAATAAATATCAGGGATAAATATCACTTTTGCATAGCAGAATAAATACTGGTTCATTTAACTAAACAAACACATGTTCATTCTGGTATCGCTGCCACCAATTAAATACTTCAGAAACATTACACTTGCAATACGTTTCAGTTTGGAAAGATAACTCTTACAGTTTGTGTTGATTTCAATGATAATGCATACGGGCTTCTCTGGGCACAGAATGAGTTTTGGGACTCTTTAAGGTTCACTTGGGGAGTATGCGCGTGTATCTAAAAGGCAAGGAAACACAGTGAATACTTCATTTACACTCGGCTGCCACCGGGATGAGATCTCTGTTTGCCGGTGGGGTCTAAGCGCGCCTACGGGCTTTGTCACCGCTAGCACTCAGGCGGCACCAGTTCAAAGTCTTTAGACTGACGAACGGGCTGCCGGAGAGGTCACACAATCTTCGCGCTCAGTCAAGTAAATGCCGGTTCACAGTTCCTTCACAACGCTGCTCCCCACCTGAAGAAACGGGCCCACCTCACATCGGCTGCAATCGGGAAGCGATTCAGTCAGGGCACAGCACTTCTCACGCCAGCGACGGGGTTCTCAGGGGCTCCACGGACCACCCTCCGACTTCCTCATATGGGGGTGGTTCCCGCCCACAGCTACAGCTCCCGATTCACTGGGGAGGGGCAGAGACTCTAGTCCCGCCCAACGAAGGCCGGCCTTTCCCCGCCCCGGTGCACCACCTCACCTTCAGTCCGCGCAGGAAGCACTCTACGCCGGTGGGGCTCGGAGACGTCCGAGCTCCTCGCTGGAGGCACCTGTCGCAAAGGGGGCACAGAAGACGATCGCGGTCGCGGCGAACTTGCTCTCGCCTCGCGACACGCGGAGTCTGTCACGATTCACCACGGGGGGGGGGGGGTTGGAGGCACACGAAATTGGCCACAGTCTCTTGGGGGTTATGAGGCACTCGCTGGGCAGGCGCTGTAGGCACAAGGTCACTGCTCACGCAGTTGACTGGCACGCCAGTCAGAATCCATGCCAATGACCTTTGCTACTCTACTGCCTATGCTACCAGCCACCTCAGGGGTCAACAGGGCAGGTGTCAATCTGGTGTCAAGTCTGGAATCTCCTTCTTCTTCTTCTCCTTTCTCTTTCTCCTCGTCTCTTCTACTCTTCTAAAATGGCCGCCAGGGACTGGACCTTATATAGCCAGTGCCCTGAGGCTCTGGCACGAGCCAGAAGGTTCTAGAACCTTCTCTGGTTATGCCAATGACATGGCACTTTTGAGGTGTATTTAGGACCCTAGCAGCCACCATACTGTGGTTCTAGAGCAGCCATTTTGTGTACCTGAGGGAAATAAAGGAATTCCTGTCAGGAATGTGTGCCAGCCAAAAGGGCGCCAAAACCTCAAAAGGCCAAAGTTCATGGAAGCTCCAAGGGGAGTCATTCACATGAGGGAAAAGGATGACCACCATTTTAGGGCCATTCATACAGGTTGCCAATCCCAGTCTATAATGCCACAGGTTTTGCCAGACGCCTTGTAAATAGGTGCCAAAAACATTGTGAGCAACTGGGCATCAAGGAACATCTAGCCCCATGAAACAGCACATAAAAAGTCCTGGCAGACAAAGAAAAGCGACAAATTTTGGGAGGTTCAGGGGAACAAAAGAAATCATAGTGGTGAGGGGACTCTCAGAAGCAGACGGGTCTAACACGCGTCCCCCCCAGCTGAAAGTGGGGAGAGCTACCCAACCGCTTGGGAGTTCTCAACACTAAGGCGGAAATACCTGGAGAGACCGTCTGCATTGGCGTGGTTAACTCCGGGTCGGTGTTCCACCCGAAAGTCCATTCCCTGTAGGGAGATAGACCACCTCAACAGTTTGGGGTTTTCCCCCTTCATCTGCATGAGCCAGCAAAGGGGTCGGTGGTCTGTCTGAACAAGGAAGTGTGAACCAAACAAGTATGGTCGCAGCTTCTTTAGTGCCCAGACCACCGCAAAGGCTTCCCGCTCAATGGTACTCCACCTCTGTTCCCGGGGAAGCAGTCTCCGTGACAGAAAGACCACAGGTTGATCCAGACCCTCTTCATCGAGTTGCAATAGCACCGCCCCAATGCCAATGTCGGATGCATCTGTCTGGACAATGAATTCCTTCGTGACACTTGGAGCCTTCAGGACGGGAGCGTTACACAATGCTTGTTTCAGAGTGTCGAAGGCTCGCTGACAAGCCTCCGTCCAGATGACTCTCCTGGGTTGCTTCTTGGCCGTGAGTTCGGTAAGGGGTGCCACGATAGTGCCATACCCCTTCACGAACCGTCTGTAGTAACCTGTGAGGCCCAGGAAGGCTCGGACCTCAGTCTGGGTCTTGGGGGGTTTCCAGGCAATGATTGCCTCAATCTTCGCCTGAAGGGGCCGCACCTTTCCCCTGCCCACCAAGTGACCTAAGTACACTACCGACCCCTGTCCAATCTGACATTTGCTGGCCTTGATCGTCAAGCCAGCCCATTCCAGGGCCTGGAGAATGGCTTACAAGTGCTGCAAGTGATCCTCCCAACTGCTACTGAAGACAGCTATGTCATCCAAGTAGGCAGCAGAGAATGACCCCATCCCGGTGAGGATCGTGTTCACTAACCGCTGAAAAGTGGCAGGATCGTTCTTGAGCCCGAAGGGCATGACGCAGAACTGGTAGTGTCCATCAGGCATTGAGAAGGCTGACCTTTCCTTGGCTCCATCAGTCATGGGAATCTGCCAGTACCCTGCAGTGAGGTCAATGGTACTAAGATATTGGGCAGCTCCCAACCGGTCAATCAGTTCATCCGCCGAGGGATCGGATGAGCATCCGTTTTGGTTACCGAATTTAGTCCTCGGTAGTCCACACAGAATCGCAATTCTGGTGTGGCGCCAGGTGGAGCAGCTTTGGGCACCAAAACCACCGGGCTAGACCAAGGGCTACTTGAAGGTTCGATGACTCCTAGCTCCAGCATCTTAGCTACTTCACTCCGAACGCTGGCCTTCACCTTGTCAGACAGCCAGTAAGACTTTGACTTCACAGGTGGGCTGTCTCCTGTGTCCACGTCATGGGTACACATGTGGGTCTTTCCCGGGACAAGGGAGAACAGAGGAGCGAATGACCCCAAGACCTGGTGACATTCCTCCTGCTGCTCAGGAGTCCGGGATGGCGAGAGTTTCACTCCCTCCACAACCCATCCTTTTCTTGAGACGCAAAGAGGTCAGGGAGAGGCTCAGTGTCCTCTTCCTCCGATCCGTCAGTCACCATAACCAGCATGACTTCGGGCCTCTCGTAGTGGGGCTTGAGGCGGTAGGCATGTAACACCCGATGTGGATGCCGAGGGGTCTTTACGTCCACCAGTTAGGTAGCCTTGCCCAACTTCTCCAACACCTCATAGGGGCCTGTCCAACGGTCCTGGAGGGCACTCAGCTCTCAAGGCTCCATCACCCACACCTTCTGGCCAGGCTCCAACTCCACTGGGTGAGCATTGTGGTCTTACCACGCTTTCATGACTGCCTGACTGGCTTCCAAGTTGTCAGAAGCTTGCTTCCAAAACTTAGCCATTTGGCTCCGGAAGGCCAGCATGTAGCTCACCACGTCCTGGGGAACTTTCCGGGGAGACTTTTCCCAGGAGTCCCTCACCAGGCTGAGAGGTCCACGTACAGGGTGCCCGTACAAAAGCTCAAAGGGGCTAAAGCCCACTCCCTTTTGTGGCACTTCCCTGTAGGAAAAGAGCAAACAGGGTAGGAGGACGTCCCATTTCCTCCGCAGGCTTTCGGGTAGACTTCTGATCATACCCTTCAAGGTTTGGTTGAACCTTTCCACTAGGCCATTGGCCTGTGGGTGATAAGAAGTGGTAAACCGGTAGGTCACTCCACACTCCTTCCACATTGCCCGCATATATGCTGACATGAAGTTGGTCCCCCTGTCAGACACAACTTCTTTGGGGAATCCCACTCGGGTAAAGATCCCCATCAGGGCATTCGCCACTACCGGTGCAGTAATGGTTTTTAGAGGTATTGCCTCTGGATACCTTGTGGCGTGATCCACCAGTACCAGGATAAACCGGTGACCGGATGATGTCGGTGGATCTAGGGGCCCAGCAATGTCGATGCCCACCCTTTCAAAGGGGGTGCCAACGACGGGAAGTTGTTCCAGGGGAGCCTTCAGCTTCATCCCTGTTTTCCCACTGGCTTGGCATGACACACACGACCGACAGTATGTGTCGGACGCCACCCTCATTCGAGGCCAATAAAAGTGGGGGACAAGCCGGGCAAAGGTCTTGTCCTGACCCAAGTGTCCTGCCAAGGGAATCTCGTGAGCCAACTCTAATAGGAAGGCTCGGTAACACTGTGGGACTACCAGGGCCCGTGACAATCCGTGCACTGGCGCCCTGGGTTCACTGTAGAGGAGACCATCCTCCCAGTAAACACGATAGTTCCCAGACTCGTTACCTGCTGCCTGGGCTTCAGCCTGTTGCCTCAGACCCTCGAGGGTGGGACATTCCCTCTGTCCCTTGCTCAGTTCCTCCCTGGATGGTCCTCCCTCCACTCGCCACTCAGCGGGGATAGGCAGATCCTCCAACGGAACTATGTCCTTCTCCGCGGACTCCGGGTCCACCTCCTCCGGTGGCCTATCCGTCTCACGGGTCACGGACATCAAGGCATGCTCCTCCTGTCCTCGAGATGCTCCCTCATCAGCAGCTGGGTGGGCCATTGTTCCAGGCTCCAACCCACGCGACTTCTCCTCTCGAGCAGCCGCAGACCTGGTACTCACACAGGCCCAATCAGGTGTTCCCAGCATCTCAGAATGAGTCCGGTATTCCACCTCCTTCCAAGCATTGTGCTCCATATCATTGCCCAGCAGACAATCGACTGGCACGGCGGGGCTTACGGCAACTCGAAGTGAACCTGCAACCCCTCCCCACTCAAAGGGAACCTCTGCCATGGGATAGTGGCTAATTCTGCCGTCAGCCATCGCGGCTGGATGAAGTACGCCTGGGATCACCTGCTCTGAGGACACCAGATGACTCCTGACTATAGTCATACTGGCTCCTGTATCTCTCAGAGCTTCCCCTCTATGGCCATTGATGGTGACCCATTGCCCATACTTGGTAGTATTTGAGGGCACCTGGATCTTTGGAACCATCTCCGATCACCCAGGGACACTAAGGTGACACCCGCCCACTCCCTCCCCTTAACTAAGGGCATCTCCTCCTGAGCGCTACACTAGCGACGCCCGGGGCCTTTCCTCCAGTGGGAGGGGGTGGTCTCGTCTCCCTTATAATGTCAAACACCACCGCACTCAAAGCAATGGACAACCCTTGGCTGCTGACTCTGGCCAGGATTAGGGTTCTTCTGCGGGTTAGCCTTAGAGTTGGAAAAGAAACTTTTCCCCTTAAAGTTATTTTGGGGGCCTTTGGAGAACTCCTGTTTCTTATTATCTCCCCCCTCTTTCTTCTGGGGAGCGCCCGTCCGGATTTCTGAGAATCTCCTCCCGTCCCCTTCGTGGACACTTGGATACTTACCCAAATGTCCGCCTTCAGCAAGCTTACGGGGGCAAGTAAGTTTGCTGTCTACCAGGTGCTGCCTCAGCTCGGGAAGACATTTCTCGAGTAGATGTTCCTTGAGTACTAGGTTGTACAACCCTCGATAGTCTTCCACCTCACTACCTTGGACCCACCCATCCAGGGCTTTCTTGGCATAATCCAGGAAGTCAACCCAATTCTGTGAGCTCTGTTTGTGGCTGCCCCTAAACCTCTGCCGGTATTTCTCTGGGGTCAACCCAAACTTCCTGATGAGCGCCACCTTCATGGCGGGGTAATCTACCTGCTCCTCCCGGTCTAGGGCCAATAGGGCATCCCTACCTGTCGGAGGCATGTAACGGTATAATCCACCACCCCAATGCTTCTCATGGATCCCATGGGCTCTTAAGGAGACCTCATAGGCTGCCAGCCACTTAGCTATGTCATCTCCAGCGGTATAACTGGCGACCACGTCCTTGGATAAGTGAGGCCTGGGCTCCCTGGCAAATTCCTTAGACTCGACACCCTCCGGAGTGATGTTATGGGCACTGAGGTCGAGCTCTCGTAGTTTGAGCTCGTGTTCCATCCTCCTCCCTTCCATATCCAGCTTGGCTAACTCCAACCTTAATTGTCTTTCCTCTCTTCTGTCGGCTAACTCGGTCTCTGACAACCCTCCTGTTGACGCACTGCTGCCCTCCCGTGAGGCTACCTTGGGGCTGATTAGCATTTCACCCACCCCCCATGGGACATTCCGCAGTCCTCTCAATGACAGTACCTCTGTCTGACTCCTCCTCCTCTACCGTTCCCTCCGGATGCGCTTCCACCCAGGCTAGCAGACTAATACGGAGCTCATCTCTTTTGGCCCCTCGACTAACGAACACTCCCCTTTCCTGACAGAACTCCTTGAGCTGTGCCACAGTATAGGTCTCCAGCTCTGACATGTCGAATTCCATCTTGTCAGTGAAAAGTGTGGACAACCACCCCGAAGTAGGTTACAAGGATAGGAAATTCTGAGGGTCACCTCCACCCACCTCCAGAAGAGAATTAGGAAAAAGCAAAATATTGAATTGAAGGGCCGCTGGGAGAAAACTCTGGGTGTGTACCTGTGGCGCACACTGAATTATTATGGGGTCCAAAACAAGCACGGCCCGTAATCCCACCCGCTGAGCACCAATTTTATGTTGGACCTGCGATGGGCAAGCCCAGCACAAAGGGGGTAGCTTGGCTCAAGTGATAAGGCAAGTGAAGGCTTTAGTGCTAAGCCGGCTCTGACCCAATAATAACTCCCTGTACAGTCACCAAAAGAAGGACACCACACCACTGCTGTAGAAAAATACGATTCCTTTATATAAAAACTTTCTGTTTTGAATAGGGTTCAATTGGGAAAGCACATACACATTTCTTTTAGTCACAAATTTCTGGGTTTCAGTTTTGAAATAAATACCATAAATAATATCAGGAATAAATATCACCAATAAATAGAATAAATATCAGGAATAAATATCATCAATAAATAGAATAAATATCAGGGATAAATATCACTTTTGCATAGCAGAATAAATACTGGTTCATTTAACTAAACAAACACATGTTCATTCTGGTATCGCTGCCACCAATTAAATACTTCAGAAACATTACACTTGCAATACGTTTCAGTTTGGAAAGATAACTCTTACAGTTTGTGTTGATTTCAATGATAATGCATACGGGCTTCTCTGGGCACAGAATGAGTTTTGGGACTCTTTAAGGTTCACTTGGGGAGTATGCGCGTGTATCTAAAAGGCAAGGAAACACAGTGAATACTTCATTTACACTCGGCTGCCACCGGGATGAGATCTCTGTTTGCCGGTGGGGTCTAAGCGCGCCTACGGGCTTTGTCACCGCTAGCACTCAGGCGGCACCAGTTCAAAGTCTTTAGACTGACGAACGGGCTGCCGGAGAGGTCACACAATCTTCGCGCTCAGTCAAGTAAATGCCGGTTCACAGTTCCTTCACAACGCTGCTCCCCACCTGAAGAAACGGGCCCACCTCACATCGGCTGCAATCGGGAAGCGATTCAGTCAGGGCACAGCACTTCTCACGCCAGCGACGGGGTTCTCAGGGGCTTCACGGACCTCCCTCCGACTTCCTCATATGGGGGTGGTTCCCGCCCACAACTACAGCTCCCAATTCACTGAGGAGGGGCAGAGACGCTAGTCCTGCCCAACGAAGGCCGGCCTTTCCCCGCCCCGGTGCACCACCTCACCTTCAGTCCGCGCAGGAAGCACTCTACGCCGGTGGGGCTCGGAGACGTCCGAGCTCCTCGCTGGAGGCGCCTGTCGCGAAGGGGGCACAGAAGACGATCGCGGTCGCGGCGAACTTGCTCTCGCCTCGCGACAAGCGGAGTCTGTCACGATTCACCACGGGGGGGCGGGGAGGCACACGAAATTGGCCACAGTCTCTTGGGGGTTATGAGGCACTCGCTGGGCAGGCGCTGTAGGCACAAGGTCACTGCTCACGCAGTTGACTGGCACGCCAGTCAGAATCCACGCCAATGACCTTTGCTACTCTACTGCCGGTGCTACCAGCCACCTCAGGGGTCAACAGGGCAGGTGTCAATCTGGTGTCAAGTCTGGAATCTCCTTCTTCTTCTCCTTTCTCTCTCTCCTCTTCTCTTCTCTCTCACTCTCTCACTTTTCTACTCTTCTAAAATGGCCGCCAGGGACTGGACCTTATATAGCCAGTGCCCTGAGGCTCTGGCACGAGCCAGAAGGTTCTAGAACCTTCTCTGGTTATGCCAATGACATGGCACTTTTGAGGTGTATTTAGGACCCTAGCAGCCACCATACTGTGGTTCTAGAGCAGCCATTTTGTGTACCTGAGGGAAATAAAGGAATTCCTGTCAGGAATGTGCGCCAGCCAAAAGGGCGCCAAAACCTCGAAAGGCCAAAGTTCATGGAAGCTCCAAGGGGAGTTATTCACATGAGGGAAAAGGATGACCACCATTTTAGGGCCATTCATACAGGTTGCCAATCCCAGTCTATAATGCCACAGGTTTCGCCAGACGCCTTGTAAATAGGTGCCAAAAACCTTGTGAGCAACTGGGCATCAAGGAACATCTAGCCCCATGAAACAGCACATAAAAAGTCCTGGCAGACAAAGAAAAGCGACAAATTTTAGGAGGTTCAGGGGAACAAAAGAAATCATAGTGGTGAGGGGACTCTCAGAAGCAGACGGGTCTAACACACTGTCACTATCCTTTTTCTGTGTAGTGGCCGCAGCATTGTACATTGCTTATGTACAACGGATTACGTTCTATGTATAGTCATGATGTTGGACAATTGATTGTATTTGCTTCTAGTTTTTGAAAGTACAGTAAAATGTGAAAAAAAGAAAGAGCCTTTTTAAATGTGCTAAGGTGAATATTCCTGTATTTAAAAATGTTTTCACTTCCCGTCATTTCTAAGCTCAAGATTCCCTTACATGTGAAATAGGTGTACAAATTCATAACAGGTGAAAAATGCACTAATTCCCCACATTTCTATGTGTAATAATATTTAGTGTATTTTTTGCTATCACTTAGTGTTCGAGCAGTAAGAACGCAGTAATAAAACAGAACACAATCACAAATCGTATGCCAATTTGTTACACATGTTCTTATTGTAACCTTAGAGTTAAAAAATTAAACAACAACTGTAATACTCTGTCTTAATGCACTCTCTTCCTTAGTTTGTTTATCATCATTGCATTTTTAATATTTTATAAATAAATGTTTGTAAATGCATTTAATTGTAGACTTATGCATTGCTCAAACATTAACTGTTTTGTGGCAATATGACAAGCTGGTACATAGACAAGATTATTTGACTTATCTATGAATACTTTGCTGCACAGGTTTGTTGCTGAGTGGGCGCTATATCCACATACATGCAGAACCTATATGTATTCATCAATAAATCCATAACACATAGACTGTATACATATTCATATGGATGAGTAAAATATTCAATCGTTTTCTGTAGCCATCTTCTAAATTATACATTTAATCCAGTGTGTTTCAATGGAAACTCAATTAGGACCAGCCCTTAAAATCAGTAGCTGCCTTAATAACCTGTTATCAACAAGTCGTTGACCCATGTGAAGACTCACTCTGATGTCAGTGTGCTTTCTCCAGTCTCTTCCACTACCTATCAGTTGCAGAAAAGGACGTGGGTGGGGAGTGAGGACAAGAGATGGGGAGAGCTCAGTACTAAAAATTATTTTTAAAAGTGCTAAAAGATGGCCAGCGCCGCATAATACCACTTTAAAAAGAATAATTTTTAGTCATGATGCAAAGCAGCCGTTCAGCTGTACCGCACAGCCACAAATCATTGCCAAAGCCAATGGCTCTCGTAGGTGCCAATGTTTGTTCTTTTCTTTGTTTATTGGATTTGTTTTTGAGGATTTTATGCATTACCATTGCACTATTAGGACACAGTAAATCACAGTGTAGTCACAATCCAGTTGGAGAATGGAATTGGGCAATGCAAAAATACAATGTGACATAGTCATTAGTATGCGTCTCTCAGAGATCTAACTGTGCCAGTTGAAGGCAGTTTCAGACAGAGGTTCTGCATTTAAATTGCAATGATACATCCAATTTGTTTGCTTGGTACATTGCGATCCTGCCCGTGATGCTGCATGGTAATGAGAACAAACTTATTCATAACATGTCAACCTTCAGTAACCATCGTCCACAGAATAATAAAAAAGAGAAAGGAATAGCAATGAAGGAAAAGGAATGTGCCGCAACACCAAACGGTCCCAGTTCGTCCCTGCTTTTCCTCCATCATTACAAAAAATGGCAAGCAACTCAGTTTGCATTTTGTAATATATAGAATTACAGTGCAGGTCGCAGCTTCAGGTGTTGTGCAGGTGCGCCTACGCAGGTGCAAGCAGTGGATCAACTGGCTCATGTGATTGCATCAGCCCGCAGGGAGGCCTGAAGGTCAGTCAAGAAGACACTTCAGTTAGCGGAAATGTGGTATTTGCGAAGGCTTAGGTTTTGCAGCGTGAATCTTTCTGGGTTCACTATGCTGTGCATTATTTAGCGGTCTAGTGGTTAGGTCCGGAATCGTAGTCTTTTCTTTGTTTTTTTTTTCGTAGCCCAGGTGGGCATCAACGTCCCACCTTCCGGTGTACTTCCTGTGACGTCGGCATGCTTCCTGCGGAAGCTCCCACCTTTGGGCGCCATCTTCGGATTCTTTTTTCCGCTGTTGGGTCTGGATCGTTCTCAAAAGGGCTCCAGACTTTTGGAGAAAAGAAGATGCCAAAAAGTCGATTTTTGCATAAAAAGGATTGAGAAGACGACAAGAAACTACACCATCGAGCGGGACGACGAAGAAGAAAAAGAACTTCGACGTCCAACGGAGAACGCGCACACAGGGGACCCCTGAAAGCAAGAAATGGACAACACTCCTTTTAAATTCTGCAGTAACTGCCACCACAAAAACGCGCAGAAGGACCAGCACCCGGTTTGTAACCTCTGCCTACCGGTCGACCACGAGAACAAGGTCTGCAACGCCTGCTCAGCCTTCACGCTGAAGACTTTCCGGGTTAGAGAGCAACAGAGAAGGGCCAACTATAACATGCAGGGGAAGGGCCAACCACCGTCCCTTCGAGACCTGGGTCTCTTGACCGACGAAGAAGACAACGTCGCTGGAGAAGACGACGACTACACGGTCGTGGAGACCGATAAGAAGACTTCTAAAAAGAGTCTAAGTCCTCGACGAAAATCTTGACGACACAGCTGCATCCAAGGACAAACAGCCAGCGGATCCTTCGAAAAGGACTCCCAGGCGGCGAAGACTGGTAAAAAAAGCCAAGGTCGTCTAAGCACGTCCCCGAAAAGGAAGGTTTGGCTTCGAGAGAGAAGGACCCCAAGGTCGCTTCGACATCGACAAAGGACTCGAAGCCTCTCTCGACGTTGACGTATGCGTCGAAGAGAACTGCTGAACCGTTCGACCCCGAGCAGGCCGCCGAAATGGAAAGAAAGAAAAGACGGCTGAAGGCCGAGATGGATAAAATCCTGCAAAGGAAAAAGGAGTTCGACGAAAAAATGAAGAAATTCTCAATTTCGTCGAAACCAAAGACGCTGGTTGTCGAAATAGATGAGGAGGAGGACTTCGACGGCGAAGGACCGTCGAAAAGCCCCGATTTCCTGGAAAATCCGGAGGAAGAAGCCTTCTACTTCGAGGAGGAGGGCGACAACGATCAGAGGACAATCCTCTGCTCCACATCCTCGGGGACACAGGACCTGGAGTGGCAGGACCTCGACACCGAGAGCCCAGAAGAGGCCGTGGACACGTACCCTTCGAGGCTCTCGCCGCCAGATGACATTGGAGTGTACAATATGGTCATCAAGAACGAGGCAACAGCCTTTGAGGTCAAGCTCGATGAGGACAAACCAAAAGCAGACTTCCTCTTAGAAACACTGCTCCCCACGCAAACTAGGATCCAGTACCTACCCATGTTAGAGAGTGTCATAGCCCAGGGGAAAGAGGCGTTCAAGGAACCAGCAACATGCAGATCCATCACACCCAGGACGGAGAAGAAGTACAAACACTCGTCCAAGGACCCTCCCTACATCCAGGGGTCGGTCACGGCGGACTCCATTATTGCGGCGACCGGCAGAAAAAGGGCCAATGTGCCAACCACATCAGGGCCACCGCCTGACAGGGAAAGCAGGAGGATGGACCTAACTGGAAGAAAGATTGAAAGGAATGCCGCAATGCACTGGCACATGGCGAATTCAAACGTGCTGCTGAACAGGCACAATACCAAATTCTGGACGAGATCAGGCAGCTGCTCAAGCACCTCCCTGACGAGTACCAGCAAAGAGCTGCACACCTGGTGGAAGAGGAGAAAAATGTGGCAGATTCGTGCCTCAAAACAGACTTGGATGGAGCTGACAGGTCCAGCAGACTGATGATGTTGGGCATCACTGAGAGAAGACAAGCCTGGCTCAGGATCTCAGGTTTCAAACCGGAGGTACAACACAACATCCTAAGCACCCCTTTCAATGGGGAGACACTGTTTGGGGCACCGGTGGATGAAAAACTCACCCAGCTCAAAAAAGAGAACGAAACTGCATGTTCCATGGGGGCCTTACAATTCAGGGGAGCTAAGAGGGGTACCCCGTCACGGAGACCGAACGGAAGAGGGGGAAACCAGCCAGGAATGTTGCACCAGACATTCCAACAGTCACACCATGGCGACAGCCAAATACAGCAGAGACACCAAAAACAAACTTGGCACCACTAGCAAAGGGGCCGGTCCTTTCGCGGGAGAAGCAACGGACGTGGACAAAATAAAAGAGGGGGCCAACAGCCCACCTCTAAGTGACTCCGTCACGCAATACGTGCCCACCCACAGAAAGCCTCCCGATGTGGGACACAACAAGACCAAAACAGGGTTACACAGTCAGAACAACATGTAACGCCAGTAGGAGGCAGGCTAAGTCATTTCTTCAGGGAGTGGAAGAAGATAACCACAGACAATTGGATACTCAACATTATACAGTTTGGATACTGCATAGAACTGGAAAAGATGCCGCCAAACAGGAAACCAAAAAGGAAGACTAAGTCAGGAATAGAGCTAGAGCTACTTCAAAAGGAAGCAAAGGAACTCCTCGAAAAAGGAGGCTATCGAACCATACCGAGAAAGGAACAAGGGAGTGTACTCAACCTACTTCCTGGTACCAAAGGTGGACGAAACACTGAGGCCCTTCCTGGGCCTAAGGTTCCTCAACAAGTTCATAAAAACAAAAAAGTTCAAGATGACGTCTCTACAAGAGGTTATTCCTCAGATAAGAGACGGAGAATTCATGGCAACCATAGACCTCAAAGATGCCTACCTGCACATCCCAATGAACAGGCGGCACAAACATTTACTAAGATTTACCATCAACAAAGATCACTACCAGTTCACAGCCCTAGCATTCGGACTAAAATCCGCACCAAGGGTCTTCACAAAGTGCCTGGCAGCAGTGGCTGCGCACCTAAGGAGGTAAGGGATCCATGCATACCCTTACCTAGACGACTGGCTAATAAGGGCAAGTTGCGCCAGGACATGCAAGTAGCATGCACAATGTGTGACAGATACGCTGGTGGACCTGGGATTCTCCATTCACTGGGGGAAATCCTCTATGGAACCAGAACAGGTAAAAATCTTCCTAGGAGCACAGATCATCACCATACAGAGCAAGGTGTTCCCCAGCGAGAAGAGGATACTGGCCCTGCTGAAGGAGACGCGCCTCTACCAGAAAGGGCGAGCTCTGACAGTGAGGACAGCGAGCAAGGTCATGGCATGATGGCCTCCTGCATACATCTGGTCCCAAATGTACGGCTACACATGAGACCATTCCAGGAATGTCTGCAAGAACAATGGTCACAAGCTACAGGAAGTTGGGAAGATCTAGTGGTTGTAACACACGCAGTGCAGAAGGAGATGTTGTGGTGGAACAAGGAAAACATAACAGAGGGGAAACCTTTAACATCACCAACCCCAACGGTGACCATCACCACAGACGCATCCCAGAAGGGATGGGGAGCACACATGAGCAAGCTCAGGGTGAGGGGTCTGTAGACTCCAGCGGATGCGGTCAAGCACATCAACTACTTGGAACTAAAGACAGTGCCTGGAGAGTTCCTCGCCCTGAAAGCCTTCCAGACAAAACTGTACAACCAGAGGGTTTTGATCCAAACAGACAACACAACAACGATGTTCTACATCAACAAGCAGGGAGGAACACAGTCAGCCACACTATAGAACCTAGCACAGAGATATGGAGATGGACCATCCCATTAAAAATAGACCTGCTAGCCATACACCTACCAGGGAAGGACAATGTGGAAGCAGACTGGCTCAGCAGACAGGCATCGGCATCCCACGAGTAGTAGCTCAATGGACAGGAAACGCAGAAGCTATTCAGAAGGTGGGGAACACCGACAATAGACCTGTTTGCAATACGCCACAATGCAAAATGTCGAAACTTCGCATCCAGGCAGCCAGGGGAAGGATCCCAGGGGAATGCCCTATGGATAAGCTGGTCAAAGACATTTGCCTACGCTTTTCCCCTAATACCCCTGATACACAGAGTACTCAACAAGTGCAGAACCAGCAACATGACTCTGATCCTGGTGGCACCACAGTGGGCCAGGCAGACCTGGTACTCACAGATAGTGGAAATTGCACAAGGCGCTCCCCACAAGTTCAGGAAATGGAAAGACTTACTCTCCATGCAAAACGGAGAAGTACTACACCCAGAACCAGAGAACCTCAGCCTAGCAACGTGGCTCCTAAAGACATAGAGTTTGCGCACCTGAAATTACCTAAGAGCACCCTACGGGTACTACGAGAGGCAAGGAGACCTAGCACACGAAGGTGCTATGTGGCAAAATGGAAGAGGTTTACTCTATGGTGCAGCAGGAAGAAGCTACACAAAAGATGACAAGAGAATCAACGGTGCTAAGGTATCTCACACACCTGCTGAAGGCAAAACTAATTTCATCCTCGCTGGGAGTACACCTAGCAGCGATTGTAGCCTACACGAGAGGAGAAACAGGGAAGAGTTTCTTTACATCACAGGTAGTAAAGAGATTCCTGGAAGGGGCAAAGAGGATCGCACCACCAAAGAGGATGCTGCCACCGGCTTGGAACCTTAACTTAGTCCTAACAGAGCTCATGAAAGCTCCTTTTGAGCCCATTCATAAAGCCTCCCTACAAATGCTGACAATGAAAACAGCCTTCTTGGTGGCAATCACCTCGCTGCGCAGGGTTAGCGAACTACAGGCGCTGACGCTGCAAGAACCCTACATCCAAATACACAATGATAGGGTGGTGATGAGAACTGACCCACACTTTATGCCAAAGGTGGTGTCTAGGTTCCACATCAATCAGACGGTGCAAATACCAAGTTTCTTTCAGAAACCTACCACAAGCGCAGAGAGGGCACTGCACACTCTGGACGCTAGAAGGGCAGTAATGCACTACATTGAAAGAACCAAGGAGCACAGAAAAACAAAACAGTTTTGTGTCCTTCGCAACGAGTTCCCTGGGTAAACCAGTAACAAAGGGAACCATTGCACGATGGATCGCACGAACGATACAATTCTGCCACAAGCAAGCAAACCAAGAACTAGCAGAAGGGGCGCAGGCCCACTCTACTAGGAAGAAAGGAGCAACAATAGCCTTCCTGGCTAACACACCCATTCAAGACATATGCCTGGCGGCAACATGGGCTCCCGTGCACACGTTCACTAAGCACTAATGTGTGGATATACAAATGAGCAAGGAAGCACAAGTAGGACAGAAGGCGCTTCAACATATATTCAACAACCAACGCTCATCTTCCACCCAGCCTCCACAAACATAACAAACCTCTACAAAGTCTATGCACAGCATAGTGAATCCAGAAAAATTCACGCTGCAAAACAAATGGTTTTTACCTGTCGGTGTAGTTTTGCAGCTTGAAAATCTTTCTGGATTCACTAGCAAACCCACCCACCTCTGCCAGAAAGATGAGGCTGGAGAAGCAGGTGGTAATACAAGTACAATACAGAAACAGACACCTTGAAGGACATAGCGGATAAATCACTTACTTGAACATTGCCAAAGGATTCGCAAACAGAACAAAAAAAAAAGAATCCGAAGAATGCGCCCAAAGGTGGGAGCTTCCGCAGGAAGCGTGCCGACGTCACAAGAAGTACACCGAAAGGTGGGACGTCAACGCCCAACTGGGCTACGAAAAAAAAAAAAAAGACCGCGGAATATTGCACAGCAAAGTGAATCCAGATAGATCCTGAAGCTGCAAAAGTACACCCACAGGTAAAAAACTATTCGTTATCTTCCCTTCAGAGAGATACACCCTCTGCCCTGGCCCAAATGATGACAGAACGTGACCAAGCCTCCATCGATGGCGGCTCGGGGGACTTCCAGCGCCTGGTAATTAGGCACTTGGCCACTAGTAAGCTTAAATCTAGAAAACATGTGGTGGCTTTATGCTTCTTGTCCCTAGGGTAAAGGCCTACCAGGCAAACCTCCCATGTACATGTGAGTTTCTTACCTGTGCATGTGAACAAATGGCACGTCACCTGACACCAGTAAGGATGCAGTGAGGGGCTTAACACAACATGTGTTGAAGATGAGCATCTAGCTGATCACAACGGGGGGCAGGATGCATCTGTTCTATGGAAATAACGGTTGATTTTTTCCGGTGTGAGGTATGCCCTCTGTATAATATAAAGCTGTATCAGTCTAAACCGGGCGTTACAGAGTACGCAGGTAGGGCTCGCTAGCCAGCGCTTGTTCATGGATGGAGTCATGGCAGTCGTGTATCTTTTTCTTAATCTATGTACCAGTTGGACAGTTCAGTGTAGTACTTGGCGATGGTCCCTAACAGCTTAATAGAATCCATCTGTGCGGCTTGATGTTGTCTGAGCCTTCACTGAGGTTGCGCTTTGGATGTTTTTTATCTGACACAGAACTGTAGACTTTGCAATTTCTCATTCCACAAGGGTGAATGTTGTTTGTTACTAGTCTGTTGCTTGGCACTAACCAATCGTCTGCTTTATGCTTCTGGTCCCGTATTAAGTTAATTTGTGAGAGTTTGAGTGAACTGCCTAATATTTTATCTGTATTCTCAATCCAAATAACTGACTAATATCCACCACTCAAATTACCTTCATATTTCACTATGCTAATTACTTTCATATTTCACTATACTAATTCAACACTAATCTGTTATGGGTTCCGGAGTAGCGTGCTCCTTGCGAAACTAGGTTCCCGTGCTCACTACACCACTGGATTCAAGCTAGATTATGCCCAAACTCGCCGAAAAGCGCTTTGACGCTTCATATTGTAAGCACTATATAAATGCTTTTACAATACAATACAATCTGTGAATTTTGGTATCTAATACGCATGTTCTATTGATTGGCAGTAAACCTTTGAAAACTATTTGGCTATGTTGCTACATTGTGCATTTGAGGCTACACAAAGGCCTGCATAGCGTGTTCTGTTGTCTCTGCCAATGATGGCAATCTGAGTGGGTTGCACAATTGTGGCTAATCCCCTTGCCAGCTATATGGCTTTTCTTCATGTTTAACAATCACAGACTAGAAACTCTTAAACATGTGTAGGAAGTGCAAACTAATATTTAGTAAAGATATTTACAATCACTAACTAGCAACTATAAGTGAAGGGAGGCTGTTGTGAGTGGAATGAACAGTTAACATTCTAATGCCTATTTCAGATATTCCAAGAGGCAATTCCTTGAGGGTTTAGGAGTTATTCTCTCCCACCCCCACCGCAGTGTTCTGAAGAGCCCCTTACCAAGCCAATTGTCCCAGTCAGACGTCTCATGCAAGCCTTTCCCGAAAACAAAGGTGTACCTGAGGGCCAAGAGGAGAATAGGAAGTTTGTGGGGGAAGATGGTGGGTGCAGGTATTGCCACAGAAGCTTGGACATCAGGAATTACATGTGCATTAGGGTTTGTGGAGCCGCTCCACATGGCCACTAAAGTCATGAAAACAGCACTCGCTTAGCACCATAGTGCATGGCTTGGGCTTTCAAAGTTCTAGGCCCCCACTCTGGGTCGTTTGGCTGGCTGGACCACTGAAGTCAATGTGCTTTTAAAACACCGAGGACTGAATCTGAACCTGCCCGCTTTGCTCCAAGAATTTTGAGACAGCTGCGCAGTGACTTATGTGCAGGTTTGAGCTTTGTCATTAGTGGACTGCTGGCATGGTATTCAAAGAGCCTACTTTCACAAAACAACTAAATACCATGCTCTTCATCACCCTTAGATCCCTGCTCTGCATCTTTGCTAGAAGTTTCTCATATACATTGGCAAGCTATTGATTAGGATGTTAAAACTAAACAGCCCAGATTGTGTGACAAATGTAAAATTAAGAGCTATTCCCACAAGAAAACTGCTTAGCTGTATGAAACAAACACACATTTAAGGTGGAGCAACTAAATGAAGGGGCAACTAAAAAGTAGAATCTCAGTACACATCTGAGAAGCCCCTTACCAAGGGCATCTAAAGAAGACTACACCCCTAAAAAGTCTCTTAAGTTATCCCCTTAACAAAACTGATTAAGGTCATCCCACTGGAGAAAAGGACTGAAACATGTTGAACACATTCTTCTTCTTGACAATTGCGGCGTATCAGTTGTCTAAGCAATCATTTGTTTTTCACCCGAGTTATATCCATTGTCCTCATCTATCTCTCGGCCAGGCTTCATATTGTTCAAAATGCTGCAGTCTGTCATATTAATGAACAGCACCACTGCTCACTGATAACCACTCCCCCTCCATCTGCCTGCCCTTCTTTGGCTCCCTATCACTAAAAGGCCATCTTCAAGCACTTTTCTCTCTTTCATTGTACAGAACATCAAAAAAGGTCCTATTCAAAGTAAGATCAGCTGTATGTGTCCCCAAAATCTATCTACTAGATGTGTGGTCCTATTTGTGCATTGTAGAAGAGATATTCTTCTGAGGATTAAAGAAATAGGTTGAAAATTAACATCTAGAGAATTTAAGTGGGCAGCTAGATCTATTCATTAATTGTCCAGGTAGGACAGAGCAGCATAGGCAACTTGTTTTTTATTTATTGTACATTGCTGCCCCAATCCTGTACTTTGGGTTGAGCTGGCTGGCTGGCCTCTTTTGGAAAAAATAGTATGTCTTCTGCTTGCTTGCTGCTTCTTCACAGCACCTGGAAATACAGTACACTATGCAAAGATCACATCATTCAGTTATGTGTCATACTGCAGAATGCATACAATCAATTCTGCAGAAAATTCTGCTATTCTTGCCCCAAAAGGCATCACATGTAGTTGTAATCTAACTCAAAGAAAACCTTTTTTGAAATGGTGCAGTTTTATAAATATCTGTTTATATACAAGTGTGTTTGTGTGTGTGTCAGCATTTCACATGAAACTGCTACCTTGGGAGACTAGTTGTTGTTGTAACTGGTCCAAAGACTGCACTGCATCCATTGTCCCTAACCCTAACAAGCTCAGGTGACTACGTTAACTGGACATTTGACTTTGAATTTGGCACTGTGGCACTTTAGAACTATTTGCTTTTTGTGGGTTGGTATTCCAGTTCTCTTTTTGGTGGTCTGTCATACAATAATGGACTTTTTGACATGTTTCGATATTCATAGGAGTCTGCGCTCAAACCCGGTGAATGAACCCCCTTATATCCAGATGCGTTGATAAATTAGAACGGCAAACCTAGTGAAGTTCAAAATAATAATACATTGGGCTCAGCCTTGGGATCCTCCATAAAGATGTGCTTCAAGGATACTTGGGAATGGCTGGCTGAAGAAATATGGCTTACAATGGTACACATTGATTGCAGGGCCTCCAAGGACATACAAGTTCGGCGTGTGATGGAAGATACATCTTTAGAGAAGGAACTTGACCCGCCACTGATGACATCTTCGAGTAAGGTGTCCCTTTAGGATAGCCATCTGCATGAGCTGCCTCGGTGTGGGATGAGAGTTTGCACTTGATGCAACAGATTTTGATCAGGATTGGGCGGGCACGGCCGTCGACTGGTTCTTGATTTGTACTGGGAACTCTAGTGTTGACTTGATGTTTGTTAATGTCTATAATATGAATAAAAAGATATTTGAAAAAATCTAGAAGAGCGAACACCCATATCATGGTATAGTTGATGCACTGTAATACTCTGTCAAGCATCTTTAGCCACTCACTATGGAGTGTCTGCATGGGCACAATGACACCGATGGCTACTAACATCAAAAATCTCTATTTTACACATCATGCTTGCCGTTCGCAAGTCACCTACATGTTACAGCTGTTCTTTTTTTAATGTAAGATAGTTTGATACTCAAAGGCTACCAAACCCTGCAACAGTAAAAAAAATATTAAAAGGCTGACATGGGAGCATACACTTAACTTCTTTGTATAGAAATCACAAGTTGTCAGTTCACAGGGGATTGGAATGTGCGTGCTTGCAGCTGATAAATAATGCAGTGGCAACAGTAAACTTAAATGCACACTGAAACCGACCTTTATATTGCAGCAAACATTCCTCTCCTTTTCACACTACCACCAAAATAAAAGACGGTGGTCTTCATGGCCAATAAATTCACAAGCAAAGAGATTAGCATTTCTCGCAAATAGAGATGGCAAAGGGGCAATGGTTGTGCTCAGCTCTGTTCAGAAAGGAGTTACCTCGAAAATCCACCCTCCAAGAGACTTCATAAATGGAGAAAAAAATAGTCAATGTACTCCCTCATTTAGAACTAAGTGGAAATGGTGAGGAGCAATAAAAATGTCAAGTAATACGGTTACTGCATTTTGAGGCACATGCATCAAGAAATGCTTTTGCGAGTCCTTAATTGCGAATTTTAAGGAATCGCAATTAGGGACTCTCAAAAGCCTATGCATGTAGAAACCACTATTAAAATAGCGATTTCTAAACATTCCTTAATTGGGACTCGCAAATTGCGAGTTGCAATTAAGGAATGGTTTCCCATTCATTCCTATGGGCCTACAGGCCCATAGGAATGAATGGGAGAATGCATGTGCAATTTCAAGGGTGGAAAGGTGTCAAAATGATACCCTGTTGCACCCCTGAAATTGTGATGTGCACCCATGTTGCGCACACACATGCCCCAAGGGCATGTTTATGTGTAATCGAAAACTTTGAATAATGCACTTCCAACCACACACCCTACATGCTACACCTTGTAGGGTGTGTGGTTGGAAGGATGTTGTTTTTGTTTTGGTCCTAAATGGGAAGTCTTTCCATGTTGTGCGTTGTGGCCACAGAGCTGCAGTTATTGTGTTATGGGACGCAGCACGTAGCACTGTGTTGGATGAGGAAGAGTAAGATATAGATGCACAGTTTGATATTTTTCATTAAGCTTTTAGCTTTGAACAGCTCTGCAGGTCCCTTTATGGTACTTCATATGATATTGTCTGCTTAGCTGGTTACTGCACTGGTTTGTAACTATATAATGCCACGGCAAACCATAGGTCCAGTGGCAGCTCCTCCACTAAGGTGGAGGAGCTTCGCCCCCTGCCAGAGCAGCAAAGAAAATAAAAAATAAAATGATAATAACGAAATTTTATTTTAAAAAAATCCTCCTGCTGTGGCAGTGCGTGAGGGGGCGGGCGGAGCTGCAGGTGAAGAGTGGTAGAACACTCCTGTGCGCAATGACTGTTTGGTCAGCCCTCTCGGGCCGCCCAAAACAGTCATGCGCACTTTCCTGTTCTCCATGCAGCCTGCATTACAGTCTGCATGGAGAACATGCCCACCCCTCCAGCCCCTGGCTGAGCGCCGTGTCCAGATTCTCAAATCAATCACAATGCTGCATTGCAACGTTGTGATTGGCTTAGGGGTAGGAGCCTGGCTGCCTGCTTCCTGTTCCAACTTGGAGTCTGACACAGGCGAGCAGGAGAGAGGACGCAGGAGCCTGAAGCGGCAAGGTACATTTTCTTTTTTTACAAAGCACCCCGCCGATCCCCCCCTCACCCGCAAGCTGTTCCGGCTGACCTTTGAACCCTTTTTTTTTGCTTGATTGCGCTTGAGGGTATAACTGTTTTCAGGGTTCTGTTGCCTGTCTGCAGGTGGTGTATTTATTTTGGAAATCGCCACGTTTTTAACTGTTTTTGGAAGTGTATATGCTCCTGGGTGCTTCTAATGCAGCAATAAATTCAGTGAAACCTTGAAGGGATGGCTTTGGTCTCCTAAAAAAAAGCCTTACATATTTTCTAAAAAAAAAAAAAGAAGCCTACTTTAAGGGATGTAAAGTTTCCCAATGAAAAATCTGAAAAGACCCTAACCTGGCTATTCTATGCAACCTTACCTCCACACATAGTGAATTGGTCATGACCTTGTACATGACATCACAGCTAATATCACTATGATCAGTGACATTAGGTCAAGGTGTCATCCTCGCATCGTCAGGTCCCATACCCCCTCCTTACTCTCTACCAGTCTCGTACTCCTTTACTCACTCACCTATCTGCTTTATCACAGACCAACTCAGTCGCTCACCATGACACATTCCCTCACACATAAGTGACCTATTTTTTCCATTCACCCTTCAAGTATCTCTTTCAAATATTCACTCACTTGCCAATCACTTTTGCGCGTATTCATTCAGGTGCACCCATTTACTCACGATCATCCACACATTCATCCGTTGCAGCTCTCACCCATTTACTTATACACTCTCCTTGAACTTCCCCCTCTCCCGCTGCCCTTTTCTTTCTCGCCTAGCGATAGTGTCACTACCTCTTGAGGCTGTGAGATGGTGCATGTTGTATTTTGCAATGTAGAACCGTCATTAGATTTTGAACACTCCAGTACAGTAGTGACATGGATCGCAGTTTGATGTCCTAGGCCTTATGTGCGAGGTCAGTGATATGATGTCATCATGTATGAGGTCAAGAGCAGTTTACTGGTTGGGAAGTTACAGTTCTCTAGCTCATGTCTTTCAAGGCATTTGCCACTCCTTTCTAGGTTTGATGTGTAATGGTGGCTGCATCATTCATGGCAAACACATTGTATTCTTTACTTACTTTAAGGGGCTTCGGGTCAGTCTACTTGAGCCACTGGCTTTTTTTAATTCCAGTCATTGGCTGGAGCCATTGTCATCAGGATCTTTTCTCAGTCCACATGAGTATTACAGTCTCACCGTTTTTCTTATCATGTGCTAAAAAACATGAAAGATGGATGCGGCAGAAAAAGAAAACAACACTTTTTTCTGTAGCATCCATTTTTCAGACACCTTTGTCTGCACTAGCTCCCTAGTACACACACACATTTTGGTAAAACAAACAACACAAACATCAAACCTTTTAACTTTGCCAGTGTTTGTATGACATGGGAGAATATCTCTGCTTAGGTCAGATCCTCAACGTCCCGTGACAAATGTGGGTCCATTAGCTTCAGAGACATATATCGTTGATGAACTAATAGACATAGATAGGCTTATAAAATATAGAAGATGGGGCACACTGTTGCGGGATGGAAGCTGCATGCCTCAAATATTACACATGATGGCTTTTTAGGTCTCGCGCCTAGCGCCATACACTGCGCAGCAGTGTTCGCGCAGGCGAGAGGCCTTTTGTCCGTGTTTTCAAAATGGACCTAGAAATTCCACACACTCGTGCTTGTTTCCTATGGTCCGTTTTGATAGGGCTTTGCATGCGTGTTGTTTTTTAACAGAACACGCAATAGGCCAAAGGCTGTCGCGTAGCTCCACCCATGGATTATTGGTGTCTGTTACGCGCACCAAAGCCCATATGTTTTCAATTATCGTGCCCAGACACTGGCGCGATAATTGAAAACATATGCTTTGCAGGGGTGCGCAGGCGTTTCTTTTTCTTTTTTTTTTTTACAATAGCGATCGCTTTCAGTGCTGTCTGAATGTCACCTTTTGTTATCTGCAAGAAAATAATGTTGCTGACATCCTAGCAGCCAGGGATGGGTTTCTGACGGCCGCAAGAGGGGACATGTCCGTCCACGCTTTCCCTGCTGTTCTTGAAAGACAGACAACCTTAACAACTGTGATTTTTATGATATTTTTTTATCTTTGTATTTGTACCGATAACATTTTTTAACAAAGACTGTACTTAATATTAGGATGTTTGGCAATATAATTATGTTATATAACATTGATTTTATTGATTTGTAATAAACTGTTGTTTTTAACACAATACACACGTTCTTTAGGAATCTTGATTTGTTCATTATATGTCTTAAAATGTATAATACTGTATATTTCTGGGCCAAGCTGGCATTGTGAGTTATGAGGGAAATACAGTAAAGGGCCTCTTAACAGTTGAGTGTTTTGGGACTTCTCCAGTTCTTTACTCTTGAAAGAAAGACCCAACGGGTTCTCCTGCTCTATCCTGTCTCCTTAGTTCCGTTGCAGTGTGCACGTGTTACAGGCGCCCTGTGTATTGCTTCATTTTCATGCTGTGAAGCTGATCCATATTACTGCACTGCAATCAAATATATTTTATAGCATTATTTATTCCAGGCTTCTCCTTCCAGCCTCATACCGTGACATCTAGATCTTGAGTACTCAGTGTGGGAAATAAAGATACTACATCTCTCTAAAGACAACCACTTGAACCCTTATCTGCCAGGGGACGGCTGGGGACACCCTCTGCAGCGCCCGGCTTTCTGTGGAAACTATCAGAGACGATCACTCGGACGAAACAAGTACTGGAGCCTTCACAATGTCACTGAGAGCTAACAACCACTGAACTTCTTGACTGCCCGAGGGAAGCTGTCACTTCACCTGCAGCCCTGGCTGTCAGAAGAAAACAAGTCACCCAGAGGAGGCAACCACTGCAATCACCGTCTGCCACAGGAAGCAAAACTACTTCCATGAAACACGTTACTGGCGCCTTGGGGTGCACTCAATCTGCTGCCTTTACTATCAACGACCCCAAACCACCAGGAGAAGACAACCACTGCACTGCTTGACTGTCTACGGGAAGTGCGTCATTTAATGAGCAGCCCCCTCCCGTCAGAGAGAGGTAAACACCGAAAAGAGACAGCCCCTGCAACCATGGCTGTCATGGGACCGCTTAGTCTAGATACTTTACTAAAGCCTTGGGTGGCACTCATTCTACAGCCCCTTCTATCAAACTGAGCTACCAGGAGGTGACTGCCATGACAATCCTATATGGCACTACAAGCTATGCCGCTCAGACCGGGCAATTACTGAAGCCTTCAGGTGTGTCAGTCAGAATTACATTGCAGGGCTTTGGATAGGGGTACATCACACACGCCTAAGTCATGTGGATATTCCCTTCTCCCACTTACGAGGTGCGCGCTGGAGGGGTCAGTGAGTGCTGACTAGTCACATCTTTGTGCAGACGTTGTCAGTCGAAATCCCAGCAGAGCTGGTGGTCTATTCATTCATCAATCTCTCCATCCACCAAACCATCCATCTTTCCACCCATACATCCATCCATCCATCTCTCCATTCATCCACCCATACATCAATATATCCATCCATCCATTAATTATCCATCTCTCCATCCATCAGTCTCTCCATACATCCATCCATACGTACATCAATCGCTCCATCCATTATCCATCGCTCCATCCATCAGTCTTTCCATCCATCCAGTGAATATATGTGAAGGGGCCATAAGCGCCATATAGGAATACACTGCGCACTGCATCGATGTTTATTTATGTATTACTTTAGTGAGTGCTTGCCTAGGAGACAAAGTGGCGGCGACGAGCAATAGTTGTATAAAATGAACTCTTCTTAAATGCACCTGTAATAACTGATGCCACACCCGTGCCGAGAGCATACAATAATTGCTAGTATTACAGTGAGATGTTTGTATAGAGCCCAGTGCTAAAACAAACGCCTCTAAACGCTTGTCCCAAGCAGTAAGGGAAAGAAAGACGCATCAGAATATTTTATAAAGAGTTTGTGATTGAGAATGCTTCTAACGATAGCAGAATTTGGCAAGAAAGTATTTTGGGAGGAAAGGCCCAGAATGAAATTGGTCTATTTAGTAAAGGGTGGACTACGGAAACAGAGATACTAATCCCAGTTTCCCACCTTCATCAAAAGTCGTGACCCTGGACGAGCTGCGTTCAATCTCTGCCTCTGGTGCCTTCCCTGCGTCCGCATTACGGATACTCCTAAACACTGGGCGCTCACGCAAGAGATGAAAAGCATTAAATATTTTACACTCCTCGTACATCTCTTTCTGAATCCTTACCTGTCATGCTGCGCAGGTGACGGTAGGAGATCCCTGCGCACACCTTGATGGTGGCAGGTAACATTCCGCAGCTGGCAGAGACTTGCGGGGTATCCTATGTGGCTAGGAAAGAGGGTCCAAACGCTGGTGCTCTCCAGGTAACAAGGAGTGAAGACGTGCTAGTCCTGTAGTCTCTTCTCTGTCAAGGGCAGCGGATGGCGCCAGTCTTTCTGAGTGCCTGTGAGTGGTTCAGTCTCTTCTCCTCTCAGAGTGACAGGTACCTCTGGTTACAGGATACTTTGCACTTTAGTGTTCAGGGGAGCTGTGAGTTGCTGCGTGTGTTGCTGTCCCTGCAGCTCTGCCTCCTTATAAATACGCCCAAGGATGTTTTGCGGTAAGAACCTTGATAAGGCGCGACATCATTTATGGGGTGAGTCAAGGAAGCAAGGCTGCGAGCCATCCAAGGTGGAAGACTCTGATTCAACTGACCGTTATCCTTCGAGCGTTGCGCACTGTGACACGGGACCTGTAGAAAACGTACCGGCCAATGTTAAGCACTGCACCACCCCGTCCTGCAAGCAGCGCGATACCAGCGGGGCACCTGATGACCCCGTCGGGCCTGCTCTCTGTTTGCCTTGCTGCCTGGTGAGTGGGGCATTGACCTTGCATTAAGTAACAAGTGCACTACCCTGACAGCCAGTATGCCTGGGGCGGTCAGACGGGTGCGTGCCCAGGAGTCTGACATCCAGCTGTGCTGTATGCCCGAGGTCTCAGGGTAAAGCTGCAAGCCCAGGTATGACGGCCAGCTGGATCTTCACAGCCTGGTCCTTGCCCAGGAGTCTGACAGCCAGTTGTGCTGTCAGCCGAATCCGTGCCCAGGAGTCTGACAGCCAGTAGCTTCACTGAATGGCCAGGACCTCACAATTGGGTGCGTTCCAGGAGTCTGACATCTAGTTGCTCTGTATGATTGGGGTCTCGTAGCCGGCTGCGTGTGCATAGGAGTCTGACAGCCAGCTGTGCTATATGCGCGGGGTCTCACAGCAGCTGCGTGTGTGCGAGGAGTCTGACAGCTGTGCTGTATGATTGGGGGGTGGAGGGGCGGGGGGGCTCGTAGCCGGCTGAGTGCAGGAGTGCCCCTGCCAGCTGTGTTCTACGGCCGCGACTGACAAGCGAAACGTCTTAACTGATGTATTCTCTGAAGTCTCACAGCTGGAAATGCCAAAGAAGTCACACAACCACACACACAACACCAAAACCACACACACAACACCACAAGCACACACACAACACCAAACACACACACAACCACACACACACAAACACACACAGCCGCACACACAACAGCACACACAACCACACACACAACCACAACCACACACACAACTACACACAAAACCGCAACCACATATACAACCACACACACAACCACACCATCAGTGCACACTTTCACCAGGCACAGACACCATCAGTCATAAGTGCACGCTTTCACCGGACACAAACACCACCAGCCGTCAGTTCACGCTTCCACCAGGCACACACCACCAGATGTCAGTGCACGCTTTCACCGGGCACACACACACCACCAGCCGTCAGTGCACGTGTTCACCAGGCACACACACCCCACCAGCCGTCAGTGCACGTTTTCACCAGGCACACACACACACACACCACTAGCCGTCGGTGCACGCTTTCACCAGGCACACACCACCAGCCGTCAGTGCACGCTTCCATTAGGGAAACACACCACCAGCCGGCAATGCACACCTCCACCAGGCACACACACCACCAGCCATCAGTGCACAATTTCTACAGGCACACACACCACCAGACATCAGTGCACAAATCAATTGTTAACGCATCCACAATTAACTATTGTAGCAATCGCAGTATGGCGCACTTTTCTTTTAAACGTAGTCATCTAAAGCGCAGCATGCCACCATTGCTACAAAAATTAAATACACTTTTTTGGACCTACAATTTATACACTTTTGTTGCAATTGGTGTTGCAATATTTAGCAATGCCAATAGCTCAAATTTAATTAATGCAAGACCCATTGCATTGTAAATGCTTGTTTTCACAGTTACTTAGGTGAATACGCACTATGCCTATTTGGGGAAGAAGGAGGGTCACACAGTAAATTCCCACAGCAAGACCTCTCCATGGAAGAATCCCCACCACATCCTCTCTTCAAGTTACAAATGGTGTCCCTTTGACACATCTTACAAAGGGTCAGATGTACGAAGATTAGTAATAGTGATTTCCTGCAAATCTCAATTAGCAAATCCCTATTCCTAATGTATGAAACGCTTTTGAATTTCATCAGCCATTCATAATGGGTTGTAAATAGACCTACGTTATGCATATTAATGAAGTAGGTCGCAATTTGCATCCTACTAGGATTCACTGCCATCACAAGAATGGTAGCCAACTGGGGTCAGCAGACCACCATGTCTGAGATCACTTTTAAATAAAGCAATTTGTTTTTTTAAATGCAGCCTGTTTTTCTTACAGAAAAATAGGATGCGTTTAAAAAGAAAAAATGAAAACGTGTAAGTAGGCAGTGGTTTGTGGTTACCATTGCCTGCTCTTAAAAAATATTTTTTAAACATTCTCAAAGGGGAATTTCCATTAGCGAATGGGTTACCACTACTTTTTAAATGGTGGCAAAGTATTACTATTTGGCATCCGGAATTCGGTTGCAAAACAGTAATACATACATACGAATTTGGTAGTTGGGAGGGACGCCTAAAAAAGCCCATTCCACATACCAAATCGCAAATGCAAATTGCGACTTGGTAACATATTACCAAATTGTATTTTCTATTTGTACACCAAGAAAAGCATTTTTCCAGTTCCATGTAGCCCTATTCTGCAAATCGGGCCTTTTGTACATCTGAACCCAAGTTTCTCATTTGACCTTTAAAGTAAGATGGCAAAGTGTGTGCACAGCTGATTCAAGCGAGTAACAGAAGACCACTGGAAATATGAAAATTATATTAAAAATGACTGCTGTCTTTTGGCCTCCTCCAGTGTAATGTGAGATAAACGGATGTAGCTGGAAGGATCGTTATTTTTGGCGCATGGCCTTCAGTGTTACTAAATACGTTTTATTCAGGTCTGGCAACTGTTTTTTTCTTGTTTCCCGCGCTGGCGTTTCTCACTATTATCCCGTACACGGATGTTTATGGCACTCCCTTTTTTTCTTTCATCCTGGAAACCGGGGCCAGTTCATGTCCACTTAATTAATACAGCTTAGCATTCTACTGGATTTTACATATTTTCTGCAAGACAATATAACTAATTTCAGATTCAGTTTGTAATTTTCAATTTCTTAACCGTTTATCAGGATGATTTGGAGGTTGAGAAAACCAATAATGATATAGAAATGCTTTATGCAAAATGTCTTCAATCCTGGTGGTGTTGCTTTGAATTATTTGTGAAGGAAGTGAAGCAAAAAATACCATTTTATTTTTAGTATTTCTGTTCCATCATAGGGAAGGTTAGCTAACTGACCTCCTGGTACAATCTCCATAAAGGCCAGTTTCTTGTATACTGTAACAAGCAGCATATACTGGTCAATCACTGACCAGAATCACACCCTTTCGTCCAGGCCCTCGAGACGATGGGCCATAGTCGCGGACATATTACCTCGTTCGATAAGGCTATTCTTCCCCACATAGCGCTATCCCTTTCACCCCCTACAACAAATCAGACAAAGGCGGGTAGAGTGTTACATGGGAGGGAATGGTCTGTGACCTTTGCTTTTCCCCATTCCATATCTCTGAATGCTAAATTCAAACAGATTCAGTTCTTAACTCTTCACAAGACCTACCTCTCACCTGCTGCCATTAATAAACACTTTGAACATGGAAACACAGCCTGCCCCCTTGATCCAGCAAACCTTCTGCATCTGTTCTGGGCCTATCTAATGCTGGGCCAATTCTGGTCTCACAACATTGATACCAGTTCTACAATCACGGGCAAACCTCTCCTACATGACTGGAAAAATATAGCTCTCGGCATCTACAAGCGATTCTTAAAAGATAAAGTGATCCCCACTTCTAATTAACTTTGCCCTCGTCCTTGCAAAATGGACAGTCTCCATGCACTGCTAACGCCAAAACACCTCCCTTCCTTCATGGCATGAACGCGTGATCTACCTCGTTGGGCTGAGGCCGTAAGCTGGGTGTTGCACCGGGGGAAAGCCTCTGCCAGGCTACCTATAGCTGGATTATGGGACATACTTTTAGAATCCGTAAAGGAAAGCCAACTGAAACCACTCCGTCCCAATAGTCTTCTCCTAGTGTATAATCTTCTTTGTATTGCCAATCAATTTCGTGCAACCTCTCTACCTCTTTGCGGACAATTGTAGGACTGTGCATATTAAACCAACACTTCCCCGGGCTGCTTAGTTCCCTATACATCAGGTCATTGTGCTTCGCTACCCTTGGTAGCCCTATGTGGAACGCCACAGACCAGGCCCCAACTCACTCCCCCCTCTCAGATTCCCTTCCCTTTTTCCTGTCCTCACCCTCTGTTTCAATTTAGTCACCAAAACTAGAGTACTCCATAGTGGGAAAACTTGAATAATACATTATCGAAGCAAGGTATCAATAAGAGACGTAATACCAATCAAGTAACTTTAAAAATTTCACTGTTAGAGTATTACTTTTGACTGGCCTAATGGTATTGTTTGCTTGGCTCCTGTCAAATAACTTTTGTATCACCCAGCTTTGGTATACTTTTGTACCTTTCCTTGCAAAGAATAAAAAAATGTTTAAAGCCAATAAAGTTACTTGGAAAAAAATTCATAGGAGTGGATCAGCCTAACCATTTTTAAATAGTCCTAAATCTATCTCGAAAAGAAGGGGGCTGCCCCAAACTTCCAGTCTGCATCTTCTTTGCGGAAGACAACGAGCAAAAGGCAGATATGATTTTCCTTTTTTGGGCCTCTTTTCTTTAGGATGTAGTTTGATTGCTTAGAACTTAGCTTGTCTAACATTCAATGCTAAAAATTAAAGCGATGACTACTCAGTTTTTTCTTTGATTGTGAGGACTATCAGTATCGAGTTAGTTCAACAGTACAATGAGAGCATAACATAGCACAGACATCTTAGCTATGCCTCTAAATGCTCTAATGGGCTCCCAACAGCACCAGCACTCACTTTGACGCCTCCTCCCACAGAACCCGTTGACAGAACTTTGCACGCACAACACATTAAAGAGATGCCATTTAGTTAGGGGTCAACGTGCTCACAGCAATACAGCCCACCAAGGCATACCATATGCTTGGTGCTTAATTTGTAAAAGGATAAATGTTTGGCCCAGAGTTTTGCTCAGAAACCTGCCGCTGGCTCTATTGAATATTGGCATGCCGAATACCAAGGCTGCTCCCCACGCCTCTTAAATCCACACCGGACACTTCTTGTCCCTCGGTCTCATTCTTGCAGGTTCCTGTTTTTAAGTCGAGCCTGGGCAGCACATGCGCTGTTCTGTGAGGCATGCTGTATTAAGAAATGGAATAAAAGCTCTGCCCATCTTTTCAATTGGCTTCTGTTACAGTTCTCTCAAAATCGTTGCTTTTCATTCGTAAATAGGCTTACTAGTCCCTTCTTGGGACCGCCATGTCTGCATTTGTAACCTCCCATAACAACTGGACTTTTTACTTGTGGTCTTACACGGTCAGCTTTATCTAGTCAGTGAGCACTATTTTCCTAAATAGTAATAAATGTAAAGAGCACAGAAGGCAATTCAGCTTTAGCAATAGTGGCCATGTTTTATTGGGGGTATATACAGCGCGCTATGCCTGCTTTCACTTAATGGGGGTCGGCTATAAATATGCCCTTCAACCCCCTGCACAGACTCCATGCGAAGCAGGTCCTGTTAATTTGCCAAAACAGTTCCTTTCCCTCTACCCCTGATGCACAGACACCAGCATGTTTTTTGTTGTTGTTTTTTTACAATTTCACTTTTTTGGTTGTTTTCAAGCTCCCCATGCGATGCTTCCACATTAATAGAGGCCACACCCCTTTCTTTAGACAAGCTGTGCCTAAAGAAAGGTCCGTGGCCGCTATTAAAGTGAATATGCGACATGGGGCGCTTTGTCAACTTGACAAACAAATACTTTTTTTGGTAAAAGAGCCCCGTACCACACTTTCACTCTAATAGCAGCCGCGGACCTTTCTTTAGAAATGGCTCGTCTAAAGAAAGGGGCATGGCCTCTCTTGATGTGAAAGCACGGCATTGGGTGCTTGTAACCAAAAAATATATGCAATGCAATAGGTCTCGCATTTGCGAGAATTTAAGCTATTGTCATTTACAATACCAATAGCTTAAACTTGAATTGCAAATGATTATTTCCATTTGTCATGGTTTTCAATCTTTCTCTTCCTCCTCCTTTTCCCCTCAAGCACAGTAGCACCACCAAGGAACGCTCAGGAAGGGACTGGGGAGTCCGGGCCCCATAGAGCCAGCCCATTAGCCTATCCAGGCCAAACAAGGGCGTCCAGCTGGTAGGCCGGTTCATCCTGACCCCCATTAATTCAGCCATTGAGCGCGACCAGCTGCAAAGCTAAATAATAACTATGTAGATTTGCCATACCCATCCCTCTGTCATAGGGGGATTGCCGGCAATAGACAAAGGCCACCTAGGAGCGACCCCATGCCTAAAGGAAAGCGAGTCCCATCAAAGCAAGGGTCTGGAACCATCGCTTAGAAATTGGGTGGAAAAAGTTAGAAAAATCATACAAAAATCGGGGCAGGACCATCATTTTAAAAAGGGCCAATCTCCCCAGGACAAGCAATGGTAGACAGACCCACTTCTGCAGGTCCCATCTCATTCTATTGACTAGGGGGTCAGATTGAGGCTCCAGGACAAGTCTGGTAGAAGTGAGCTATAAACAACCAGGTATTTAAAGGACAAATGGGATAGAACGATTGCGGATCGCCAGGAACAGCTACTCGTGTCATCGACAATGGGGACCAAGAGGGATTTGGATTTGTTCACCCAGGGCCCGTTTCCCCCCCATTTATCTACTAGACTTCCAAACTGCAAGGACCTGAGGTCTGCGGGTTTGCTAAGAACACCAAATGTCATCCATATATAGTGCAATGCGCTCATAGTGGCCCTCGTCCCTAGACCACCCAGTCGCAGCGAATGAGGCATGCCAGGGCTTGATTGCCAAGGCCAATAAGAGTAGAGAAAGGGGCCAATCCTGCTGGGTGCCTCCACAAATAAGAAGTGGAGGAGACAGGATACTGTTGACCCTGACCTGGATGGACAGGCTGACTGGCAAAAAGAAGAAGAACAAGGGTGCATAAGCAGATCCTCCATCCGGCTCTCTCCAGCACTGCAATTAGAAAGGACCAATCAATGATATCAAAGGGCTTCTCAAGTTCCAAAAAGAGCAGAGCTGAGGGGCACTGAAGGCAGTGGGCTTGGAAGAGGGCCACCTGAATTCTCCGGATACAGTGCGAGTACCGCAGCATGGCATGAAGCCACACTGTTCTGGATGGATCAGATATGCTAAATTGTGGCACAGCCGGTTAGCCAAGATTTTGACGAACACCTTAATGTCTAAATTAATAAGAGAGATAGGCTGATATGAGAAACATCTATCCAGCGGCTAGCCCGGTCTAGGGATCACTACAATCGTAGCAATAACCAAACCTGAGGGGATTGTCCCCCGATCTGCCGCCTCATTTTACTTCACTAGTAGGTGGTGAAGCAGGAGACTCCAGAATCTCCGATAGTATTTAACCAGAAACCTGTCTGGACGTGGAGTTTTCCGTTGTAACATATCTGAGAGGGCCTCCCTGATCTTCTCCACTGCAAGTGGCTGATCGAGGTCTTTAGCCAATGATATGGGCTCAAGGGCAGCAGAATATCATGCAGCACTGGGTGCGCAGTCTCACGGAGGGTGGGGGGGGGGGGGTGCAGTTGAATACACTGTATGTTAGTAAACTACAAAAACGTGCACCAGAGCAAGGGCCTGCTCACACAAGTGTCCCTAATAGATGTCACCACCCTTGGAGTGGCCAAAAGAACAATTTCCACATTACTGCTAGGAAACAAGCAGTAACATTTGGCAGGTAGTTCCTACATCACAAAACAAGGGTACTGGGGAGTAAAATTTCTCAGGCAAGAGTATAGTTAAATAAGTTTACTGTTGGATACCCCGAATTAAAGACATCAACTTGATTTGGTGTTTGTCACCACTTTCATATTTTAAGCATTGTTATTACTAAGCAGTGCGCAACCAGTAAAATGAAGTAAGTGCAGGCGACCAAACTTTTTCTTAAAAGCTGGACAATGGGAGCTGCTGAGTGCTGGAGTTATCGAGTACTAATGCCGCCTTGTCTTGATTTCACCTTATTCTCTTTCTGACACCAAACTACACTTGATGTATATTTACCTCATTTGTAAAGATCCCTTTTGATCCTTGCTGCCTTGCTTTGTCACAGTGCTTCTCTCTGTTCTTTTTTCTTTATCCCCTTTCTCTCACTTGCTTTTAGTAAAACACTGAAAATGGGTAAAAAAAGTCTGAGTCCCAAAAATGAAAGCCGGTGGCCTCACCTGCGACTTTGTAAAGCAAGTAAAATGTATTGATCTAAACTAATTCCTCTGTGTGATGTGTATCTCGCACTTGAGAGCCAGAAAACATGTGGAAATACTTTTGAAATTGACTCTTGATGATAAAGGGTGAGATCTGTAATTATGTGGCTCCTAGTTAGTGCATTATTTAATTTGTTGCTTGTATGTGGCACACCTCCCCAGGTCCCTTTTTTGAGTCACGGCTTATTTTTCCTCATCAGACTTTGATCCTAAGCAAGAGAGAGAAAAATACAAAAGGGGGAAGAGAAAGACCAAAAAATTGTGACACAGGGAGAAAGCAAATCCTGCAAGAGTGAGGGACAAAGGGTGGGAGTGCCTGGTAGTGTATTAAAGAGGCATGAAGTGGAATTAAGACTACATAGTTTGGTATTCCGCAAGCCAGCATTCAACAGTGCTTGCAGCTGGCTTCTGAGCAAACTTTGGACCCGGCACTTATCCTTTTACAACTCAAGCACTTCTTCTAGCCATTTCCTCAGTTCTCATTGTATTGATTTTAAATAATGTTTATCAATTCTTCCAAGTGCATGCATTGTGCCTCATTTTACACACCCCACGAATCAAGAGTCTGTTTTCTCTCAAGCAACATAAAGACAAAAGCCACATTACATTCCCACACAAGTAGCATTTCCTTAAAAGAGCACCTACAAGGTTTTTCTGCACAGAAAGAGTAAATGTAGTGTGTTTTGTAAAGCGCACAGCTGCCCCAACTGGGCGTCCCGGAACCCTTCCTGGCTCTCCCTGTGATGTGCCCCTCCTGGGCACCCCCAAGGTGAAGCCAGGCATCCCAGTGTTGTAGGGGCCGTTGTGGAGATTAAGCAAGCTATTGCCCAGAGTTGCAGCAGTAAGCAGTAAGGAAGTCCAAACCTGGTAAAGCCATGGCCATTATGTTAAAACAACAGCAAACTTTGCAGTATTAGTCACTCACTGACTAGGCAAGAGGCTGGGAACCTTTCCAAGTGAAAACCAACCTTAGAGAAACAAAAGAACACCCATGACTAAGGTCTTTACCTCAGTTCAACGTAATGCACGCGCAACTTGTAAATCTTAAAAGCACACATTGAGTGTCCCTTGTATAAGCGTACGGTCCAAAATAAAGACTCATAATGCCCGTGACCTTCTTGGTTCCACATCAGGTAGCCTTCACAAGTGCCAGAGCACTTGTGGCACTGTTTCAGGGCAATTTGTGACACTACTACAATGAATGCTACAAGAACTTATTTTGCAAAGATTGAAAGAATATAAAGATTCTGTACCAGTCAAATGTCCATACAACTGCAGAATAGTGCAACACAAACGTAAAAGAAAGACTAGCAAAGCCAGTTGGTCTGGGGTTGGCTGAGATATGTTTGGTTTTGCCAATGCTCGCTATGACATTCGTTTTGTAAAGCTTATTTTTTTGGGTGAGCTGCGGGGCCCGCAACAATATAAAACGAGGTGGCTAAAAGTAAAAATATATTTTGGTCTCAAAAAGCCCACATTGCCTTAGTTATCCATTGCACTGAAGGGAACTACTTTGTGTGTGAACGTGCTCCTTTTGAATCCTACCACTCACAATGAAGATAACCAATGGGTGAAGTGGGCTGAACCACCCCCCATGCTACACTGGGCAGAAGATAATGTGTCTGACTCAACAACATGACAGTAGATAAAAGTGGTTGGCTGAAATCCCCTGTAAGTAGGTGTATTGTATATAATTATAGTGAAATCAATAGAACTTGGAAAACACCTGGCCTAAAAATTAGCTGGCTATATTAGTCTTTATTCCTGATCCACAACATTATCCACTGAGAATCTTTGCCTAGAGAGATGCGGATTCTCTTTTTAGTTAAGCTTGTTTCTTCAGTTTTTGTGACATTTAAGTGATCACTGACCTTCTTTTTCTTTGCAAATCTCATTATTTTAGCTGCGCAAAATGTAGTTTTTTATTTTTATTTTAGGAGCCTACGTGCCTCAAAATGTTACCTTGAATTTTCCCTTACCTGGAGCTCCCTAATGCTTCATGAACGGTACAAACCCTATTTGCATCCATGCTAAAGAAACAGAAATGTATTTCTGTAGAAGAATGTTTTTCTTTTACAAAAATGTTCTATTTTTAATGGAGATCTCTCATGGCATTCACAGCTCTTAGATCATGAGTATTGGTGTTGCTGCGTCTTTTTGCCAACTCCTCTGCGGGTGTAATAATAATTAGTTTTCATTTATCTCTTCTTTATGTAGCTTATGTCGTTATTGACCTTCAGCTGTGACTAGTTGTGGTTATTGGCTGTGATCACTACTGAGTGTGCATCAGCAGTAACTACTGGCCTGCTCTCTTTTGGAGCTGTTGTCAGTAATAATTGGATGTTTGGATTCTGTTGCTGTTGTGGTTGTTGGCATTCTCTCCTTCACGCTTGGCAGCTGTGCTTTTTATTCTCCCTGTTTCTCAGTGTGTAATGATTGGGTATTTCTGACCCATAACAAATCCTCAATTAATTTTTGTTCTGCCCTTTCTTACATACTTTACCCCGTGCAGTTCATCTAAACATGCATTATGCTTAAAGCATGTTTTAAAGACTGTAGAATTAGCAGAGTTACAGTAGGGTGATGTAGAGAGTAGTGAATGTCTATTTGTTGTTTGAGTATTTGCAGCAAGCTGCGCACACGGATATATTACTTGAGAGTGCACATCACTACACTGATTGAACAGTTAGCCTTCTGTTCAACACATAGTTTTGGGGACAAACTTGTCATTTTGTATGAAAATCTCATTTCTTATCTAAATGCTTATAGAAATCATGGCACGCTGTACCTGGTTGTTTGAGTTTCTCAAGTTAGAAGCAGGGTTACTTAATATGGATTTTATTTTTGTGCTGCAAGTGTTGGGTCTTACTCATGCCTAGCAGAGTATCTTATAGACTGCCTTAGAACTCTACATGGGCAACCTCTATAAGCTGGCGTAGCACGGGCAACATTTGCTTTTCTGTAATGGTCACCTTTCTTTTTGTAGTATCTACATAAATGTAAAAACTATCTATATATGGCAAATTATCCTTACAGTTGCATGGATGCTGGTTACCATCCTAAAGTAATGTTTACCAGGCGTTCTGTACATACTAATGTATAGTAACCGCTCTGTATGCTGCAAACTCAGATCCAGGAATTTGAAACATTCCCTCATACTATACTCACTGGTAAGTGGTAAGTCAAGGCTTTGTTAATTAAACCGGCCTGGCTTTATTGCCTTTTTATATATAAAAGATAACATTGATATATTCCTTCCACAGCTTCATTTGGGCGATAAGGGGGTTCAAACCAGAAAAGAGATCAGGTTTTGAAAGTCACACTTAAACAAATTTGTCAAATTCAGCACAAAGCTGAACATGCTGTATTACCTTTTTTTTTAATTGGCATTTCAAAAAAATATTACAATGACATTCTGTGTCAATCATATAGAACATAACATTTTACAAACCCACTACATTACAACACTCCTCCTCCAATGGAGCATGCTTCTGTACAGTAGTATAAGACAAATAATGATAAATACATTCTTGTTCCTTCTATGGTACAGTTCGGGCAGTTCACAGTTGTACTTCGGGGTCATTGAGATATGAAATGAGGTAAATCCAGTAGTCCTTGGGGCGTGATCTTAGTGGTAGTTCTTCTTCATACGTCTTCAGGGTGTCCTTGCAATAGACCAGGTTTTGTATCCAGTGTTTGAACTGAGGTATATTTTTACTGCCCCATGTGATTGAAACCCTACGTTTGGCCACGAGAAGAGCTATCGCACAGAACCTTCGTTTTAATGCTCAAACCCCCGGTAGCAGTCCCATTAACACGTCTTGATATTGCATTCTAGTAAAATGCTGTATTACCTTTTATCTGAAAAACAATCTTTGGGAATAACGGAATTTTGTCTGTAATGAAGATAGTGAATACCTAATGAGGGGCATGTGAGTAATCAAGGCATTCATGAATAAGCCTGTGCGCCAGATCCTTCTGGATGTTCTGTACAAGGCCTTGATGCCTATGGTGACAAGTAGTTTACATTCAGAATCAAAAGGATAGTTTACAGCCAAATTAACATGCTCCATGCTGTCACAAATTAATTTTATTCTGTGTAGAACAAAAGGGTCTGATAAAGCATCCGTGTCGTTGGGTGGAAATGGTTGTGAAATTCATTGGCAACCTGCAGCAATCGGTCTCCTGTGCGGGATTGGACAAATTGTTATGGACCCCAAGTAACATTATGGATAACAGAAATTGTAATATCAGGGTACATGAGGAAATGGGTAATCTCATTTAACCACTGCTCTGCTATTCTTCCATTAGGAGAGTGATCTTATTACACGTTTTCGGTTGGATCACTTGTAAGACAGTGGTAATGCTCATGGTTGATTATCTGTGAATTGATTTTTGACTTGTAATCCACAGTTCCTTTGGTCAGAACATGTCCATCCTTGTCGCTGGTTTAATTAACTACAGATATTGTACCAAATACTTCAATTGCCAATCATTCATTCTTTGTGCAATTAAAATCTCCATATTTCGTATTTAGAAACCGCTTGCCAAGTCCTACTCTATCTGAACTAATAATCTCCTTGCGCATTTCAGTTGAGCAGGGGTAGAGTTGATTACAAGGCAAGCCCAGTAAGCTTAGTCAGGCTTGCGTCATTTTTGCCCCAGAAGAAATATTTCAGACATATAGTACGATAGACCCTCATAAAATCCAATTTCACTTCAAAAATGTATTTTTGAGAGGATGGTACAAAGGGCAGTCCTTTGATAAGTATACGTGCCGTGTGTGCCCCAACCCGGGTGGCACTTTTTTGGGGGGCAGCAGCGAGCGCACGGTACGTTTTCTTCTTTTTTTAAATTATAGTCATCGTCGGTTAACTCGCCCCCAGCCACCCGTTCTTACCTGCACCAGCTGTCACTGGCTGGCCAACTCAGGTGGCAAAAGCTCTAGCTACGCCACTGGACGGGTGTGGCATAAGAGAGAGCAACGAGACACCAGACATCTTCACTCTGACTGTTCTTGCAGCTGAGCCCGCTTGCTCTGCCGAGTCATTGATATCTGAACCAACAATAAACTCTGTTAGTTTTTCATCTTTTATGTTCAGTACACTACCCTTAATGTGACATATGACCTACCTTTCAATAATATCAGCATCTCTGCCTTTCGATGGATGGTTGGAACTCTGGACCTTTCTAGAGCTGAAGCACAAACCACCAATGATATATGCAAAGATATGCATGAGCTTTAATACTTGTTTTCATGTAAATAACGACCTTCCGTGATTTGTGAGTTAAATCTGCGATTTGAATAATTCATAATATAACAAGTCCCCCAGTGTATTACCATACTGAGACTCTTAAGAAAAAGTAATCAAAGTCTGTACGAGTGAAAATTCTTCACATTGAGTAAATATTGCAAGTTAGAGTTCACATTCCTTGGAGGGATACCTCTGCAAATAGCACACAGATATTAAGAGCCTAAATCCTTGATTACAAATGTTATCCCAGAATACTTCTCTGAATGTTGGAAAGTCATCACCATATCCAGGCACACCAACTCTGGTAACAGTAATCTGGCTACAGTAGCTAAAGAGCAGAGAATGCTCTGAAACACGAGGAACCTCTACTCCATGAATTCAAGATGGCCACCACCATTGCAAGTCTTGTGGCGCCCTGGGACTTGTAGTCTGTCCTAACCCCAGCCATGTTTTTCGCACCGAGTGTGGTTCGAATAGTGTGTGCCTCACATCAACCAGGATCCACAGTTTGCTTGCAACACTGACCACATCTGCCTCAAAAGAACTGAGCACCCATGATTTTGAAAGGGGCATTTCCGCATCTGCCCCGTAGCCATAAGTGAGCGTGGTCCATGGATCATGGCAAATATTTGGGGCTCCCCCATATGTTTCCTCTTTTTTTTTACTACTTTGTTCCCATTGTGAGGTTACCATCTTTCATGGGGAAGACATCAGAGCCCCCCCGGAAGTGGATGAACCAGAATCCAGACCCCCACCCTTCCTCCACCATACTGAGCATAACTCCTCGAGGCATGGCCCCATTTTATTTTGTTTTTATACATTTTATTCATATATTCATCTTTTATAATTATCTAGAAACAGATCGAGCTAAAACTGCAAATTCTGCTACCATTAAGCCTGCCATCCTATGATGTTAAAGAATGTACATTCTGTGTATCTTTTGTTAAAAAAATATGGAGGCTTAAATGTGCACAACTCAAAACAAAAGGGGTGGAAGAAGGCGAAAGCTCTCCGTGTTTTGTGAGTTAACATTAAGGAAGATGAGTGTAAGAGAGACATGCTGAATATTTAAAAAATACGCTGAAAGGTACCGAATGACCCAGTGATTGGTTTAAGGATCGGCACTTCAGATTGTAAGTCGTTAGTGTAGTAAAGGAGGTGCAGGAAAATCTATGCCTCTAATGTAGTTTAGGAGGAAACCGTGTTAATTAAAGAGAAGAGGTCATAGAAGGTAAACCTATGGATGTTCGGTGGCTGTAACACTCTCAACCTCACGTGGATCTTATTTATAATTTAAGATTATATTTTGTGGTTTCAAATCATGTGTTCAGCACCCCAACTCCACTCACTGTTCATACACCACATCACAGCAGGTATGGTTTGGAACCCAGCTTAGCAAAATGTAAGGAGATTACCGGCCAGTCACGCTGCGTTTGTGTTAAGATGTAAGACATTCTTAGCCATCCTTCACCGTTTTGTGCTACATTTGTTGAATTTCTGGATCCTGAATTTACTGCATTTGTAGCCAACATTGAATTGGCATGTTTCAATATTTGTGGGCTGGCTTTGCAGTATTCCTGTGCACCTGAAGTGTTTTTGCTGCCGGATATTCCTTACCTTCCTTAACATCTAGTCAATAATTGTAATACCCCAAATGAATTACTGAGCAACCAAACCAGCAGTGGAATTAGTCCAATCTACTGCATCCATACTCAGAGTCAATGAAAAAAGTCTTCTAAATTAGCCATTAAAAAAATGTTGCCTTCAATTAGCATTGCTTTAATAAGATAGGAATTGCATGGGCGCTTGTAACAGGGCGTGGCAATAAAGGATGAGCATCAGTTTAGTAATCGGAAACACACAGAGGTACCCGTTTGGGCTGGACTCTTCCTATTGGAGCAGGACCAAGGCTGATTTGCATAGGGCTGGGTCTTTTGTGAGATGGCATGGTGAAAAAGAAATTTGATGGGTTGGAATGCTACTCTGAGTGATTGCCAGTGGGTGTGTGTTAGGCGTAACACCCTAAGTGGCCAGGGGTATGCCCATGTGTAGGTCCTGTATTCACTGTGCCACTGGAACCAATTTGCACCCGATGGAGAAGTCCAAATAGGCCAAAACAGGTCTTGAATTGCTTGTGTTTCGGTTCATAGATGACCTAGCTTGGCATTTTGGGGTTGGACCGTTCTTATTTGAGAAGGACCAAGGTTAATTTGCATATGGCTTGGTCTATTCAGAGAGGCATTGTGGGCCGATGAGTTGAAATGCAGCCCAGAGTCATTCCCAGTGATTAGACTATTTGCAAGCATCCTCCCATCACCTTTTGTGTGTTTACTAATATGAAAACCTGCAACTACTACTCATTGGACCACGGATTGAGATGATCTTGCGGTACTTGCCATTCCAGAAGTACTGTACACCATTTGCCTTACATTGCAGAGGACCTGACAATGACCTCTGCCGGGCATCTAAAAAGAAAGAGCTTCTTTCTGATACAAATTTTGGGCTTGTGTGTATATGGAATGATATTGGGCCAACGTCTTCCAGAGAAATTGGCCTAATTTGGGGTATGCACCCACACAGTATGTCTATCCTAGGTCTTCATGACAACAACTTCACAAGGTAGCTTGACTGGCAGCCTAAAGAATTTCTACTTTGTGCTCTCTTAGTGGCCAAACAGGTATAGAGGCTATTGAAGTCAGTAAGAACACCTCGAGGACTGGAAACAAGATGTAATTTGGCTACCATAGAGAAATCTTTGTTTGCAGTAGATAATTGGTGGACAAACATGAGTAACATTTGCATGGATTTGAGAACTTTTTGTGTTTAACTTACAATTTTTGCTACTGTGTATGGCATACATTTAGGACTGCTTTGATCTTCAAATAAACAACCTCACGACAAGCATCAGATGAAGTATTACAGATTCCTTCCTTTCCCACCCTTTCCTTTCCACCTCCTTTTGCTTTTTACGAGCACAGATAATAAGGTACAAAAGGGTAAACATATTTCTTGTTTATGTAACAGTATAAAATACTTTTATATTTGTTGTTAAATTCATGCCATTTTTATATTGGATGCAGTGAATACCAGCTGTGCTAGGCGCGGTGTCATGATGATCATGTCATTTGAACTTACATTTAATGGCGTTTGGTTTTACCCAGTTGACTGTGTAAGATCCACCTGGCTTTAGAAATTGAGTTTTTTCTTTTTTTAAAAGAGACATGCTTGCCGACCTGATGGTGCTCGAAGCAGCAGATCCCCTAGTATAATGTTTTGCAGTCATTTAACTAAAGTTGTGGTTGGTTGATTTAGAGGACAAAGGACTAAGGGGCTCATACATCAAGCTATTTTGCGACGGCAAACCGTGCAATTCGAAAAATCTGCCATTTGCAATTGCAAAATGGCCTTTTCTAATGCATGGAAGTTTTTTGCTTTCGCAATTTAGGTTTTCACGATTCCCTAAATTGCGAAAGCAAATAGGGAATCGCAATTTGCGATTACTTAATGCACTTGCAGGACACCTTTCCTAAATGCGAACTGTGCATTTAGGAAATGCTAATTAACATCAACTTCAAGTTGATGTTAACCATGTGCATACTTTGAAACATGCACAAAACTGCATTTTTCAAATTGCCTTGTGCCACACATATGGCCCTAGTGTACGTGTGTGCCTTACATGTGCATATTTTTTTAGGGGTGAATCTGGTGGGTCTTAGGCCCCAGGGCACCCTTGGCTTTGCATTACCTAATTTGTGATTACCAATTAGGTAATCGCAATTTAAGTAACGCCTAGACCATTCTCATTTATGGGCCTTGAGGCTCATAGGAAAGAATGGAGTCGCAATTTATTTATTTATTTATTTGTAAAGCGCCAGAATCGACCCCCGATGGGGTATCTCTGCGCTCGGACGAGCAGCGTGTAGAGAACTGTCTACTAAAAATCAGAAACAGAAGAGGGCGGTCTTGAGCTGTTTCTTGAAGTAAAGATAGTGGAGAAGTGTGGCTCACTGGTTAGAGGAGGCAGACCTGGAAGCAGAAGTCAGCCCAGGACCAGGGTTCAATTCCCGGCTCGGCAGGGTCTTGAGTCCTAAAATGTCCATGGACTCGACAATTCTCGCTCCGGTGCCTACTCGATTCACGGGTTCACACTCTGCAACTCTGGGCAATAGCTTGCTTAATCTCCACAACGGTCCCTCGTGGTGGGATGCCTGGCTTTCACCTTGCGGATACCCTGCTGGGGTTATCTCACAGGGGAATACCAGGACGGGTTCCCTAAGCAAGCGCTTAGAAACCGCTTGGTGATTTGTGCTATATAAATTCCTGTACATTTACATTTACATAGCCTGTACACTGTCTTAGTTGTAAAGGGAGCTTATTCCAGTAACACGGTCCCAGATAGGAGAGGGACTTCCCACCCTGTCTGGTCCTTTTAATTCCAGGTACCACAAGAAGGGATTTAGATCCTGAGCGGAGAGACCTCCGAGGTGTGTAGTGCAAATAGTGATTCCCTAATTACGCTTGCGATTCTTAAGGAATCATAATTAGAGAATTGCTGTCTGCTGCCTGTTTTGTTGCATTACATTTTATGCTTACCAAATAGCGATTTCTTAAAAATCGCTATTTGGTGATCGTAAAAGGAAACTTTCATGCATGTGCCACTAAGCCCCTGCAAATTCTTAGGAATTTACGATTGCGAAACTCATTTGTGTTGAAATGCAGAGCTGTTTTTTGTGTACAGTTGAGTAATAAGCTTTCCTGGAGAACATCAAATTCTGGAGTCATAAAAAAATATATTTTAATGAGAGCTTGATAATGCACTTAGCATGACTGCTGCGTTTATTTAGAAAATTACCATTGAATAATGTTTTATAATTTGTCTCCATGAATATGCATCGAAGAACTTTGCCCTGCTAGCAGCACTAACCTAGGCTTCTCCTTTTTAATATTCATAATTATGTCCTTGAAATTGAAAATAACATTTTCTTCTACCAACAAGACATATTCTACAAATTCTCATGCAAATGTGATAGTGTCTCTGGGGGTACCTGATGTCTCTTTGTTTCTGCTTTCTCCCATCCCAGGTGTGAATGGAAAAAGATGCAGTGTGTGGATGTTTTTACCGCTGGTGTTCTCCCTTTTTACGGCCTCCGGACTATGGATAGTGTAAGTGGCCATCGTACAATATTACGCTACTCGGGACCATCCAATGTAGCTGCAGGAGGGCCAGAGAGATATCAAATTTTCAGTAAAACCACTGACTATGTGAATTAGTTTTGTAGTAATAATTTTATGTAAATATATAATGTGTGGATAACCTCAAAGTCTACTTTGGACAGCCTTATGTAGTAGCTGATCCCCTTCCTTTAAATCTAGCCCGTGTTTTCACCTCTTGAAACATGATCAGTGTTACAAATGAAGGATTTGAAAACAACTTGGCTGCTAGGGTGTTTTCCCCTCCTGTGCTGGAAAGTGGTATTTATCATTGTTCATGACAAGGTCAACTCGTCATAAGCACAGCTCAACCGTGCCTCATGACGAGCTGGCCTTGTCATGAGCATGGAAGGGGTTAAAACATATTTACCGATAACAAAAATAGTTTTTCAAATACAGCATTGTCTTCTGGTAACACCAACCTCTTTCTGTAGTCATTAACACACAGTATAGGAAAGCTGACACACGGAGCCACTGAAAGATTGAATTCTGATATTGGGATGATTTGAAAGATTATTGGGGCCTGATACAGCTTTGTGCTGCATACTGACACCAGTAATAATATCTTAAAGAACACAATAATAATAACTCGCCTTAATGAAAAAAAACATCTCCGGACTTTTCAATTTTTAAGATGGTTTGCTAAAATGTAAAATCTATAATAAAGAACGCCACAATCCTAAAATGTCTTAAATCCTTACCGTAGCCTTTCATCCCTCAACCCTAATTGTATCCCTATAATCCTTACCTTAACCTCCTTTTACATGCCCCTTTCTCTTACATTAACCAACACAAACTCTGACCCGAACCCCAGTTCTAACGGCAATTTGCTTTCCTGGGAGTACATCAGGTGTACTCAAGGAACTCTAGGACCAAGATGTGCAATTATGATAATGTGCGTTTCCACATTCAACTTTATTTTGTTTATCCACAGCGAAAATATTTTCCCATGGGGAACCCCCTTCCCATAAATCTCTTTTACATTCATGGATGTTGCCTCACCATTCCTCCTGTGGAAGCACACTTATTTACTCATGCCTTTGACTGGAGTAAATTAAACTTCAAACTTTGAAAACTCACAAGTGTGTTCACTTATATTTGCAAGTAGGCCCAACCGGAAATGTCCCCACCCTTGCCAATAACCGTCGATTTGCTAATGCAATAATTCAATTTTCACATTCCAAATAGTCTCTTTAATTCAAGATTGTAGATTTACCCAAGACAGGCCGTTGGTGGTGGGCTTGGTGGCTGCGATGGATCGTTGCATGATTGCTGAGAAGACTGTGTATAAAATCAGGGGTTTCCCTAAGAAGTGGGACTTGAAGTGGGGACCCTGGAATAGGTACCGAGTTGAACTCTGTGACTCGCCTACCTCCGAGCTTTATATGTTCCGTGACGGACCCATAGGCCGTATTTTGCGCTGATTTACAATCTGCTTGGTTTATGTATTATTCTACATATATTATATTGTTGGTGACTGAATTTCTGACTCTCATCAATAAAATCTTATGTTAAAAAAAAAAGATTGTAGATTTACGTGCACACATTTGTTATTTTGTCCAAACGTGTTTAACTTAGTTGTGATTTCCTGTTGGCATGCCCGCAGCGGTTACATCTGTAGGTTGCATGTTCCCTGGTGGCTTTTGGAGGATGTGCTGGTTTCGGGTTAAAGAACCCAACCTCATCTGAAAAGGTAACCTTTGAGAGATTTGCCTGTGCTCCTTGACATCATTTGTCACTGATGCCTTCCCATCAACAATTTTTACATTATGCGGCCTCAATTTTAAGTTGAAACAAACAAAAAGCATGCTTCTTAAGCCCTTAAAGTTCCATGGCATTTTACCCAGAACCCCCTTAGAGTCAGCCTCCCTTTTAAAGCTGCTAGAAGAATCGTTCAGCGAAGAGGTGTGCAGTCGTGGAGCAAGCGTTCTGGGTTATTGAGTAGTGCAGATCTATCGTTTTTTTATTTAATGCCCTCTCATTGGTATGCTTATGGACTATGAAGAGGAACTTAAATATAATTCTTGCTTCTAACTGGAGCCAACAAAGTGCTTTTGATGCTGGTTTGATGTGGTTGTGCTGCAATGCGTCTTTGCGAATTTTGGGATGGAGGGAAGTTGTGTATTGGTCCTCCAAAAAACTCTTGACTTAAGGGGGAAAAAGAGACTGTTGTGTCCAAAAGAATTCCCAAATCCCTTTACTATTGATGATGTTTTGGGAGGAGTTTCAAGGCTTAAAAGCCAATCAAAGGGCAAAGATTCACAGTCTGTTCCTCTCATCACCAGGATTTGAAGCAGGAGGAATGATTGTGCCGTTCAGCAGGGCCGGACAATGCGTTACCTTAATGGTAACTGAATTAAATGAATTACGCTCTGGTCCTTGAAAGTGCTTAGAAGTAAGTTCCCCAGCAGGGGACCTTACCAAGGTGTTTACAACATAGAGCACTAGGAGGACTTCGTTTGCAGGCACTGCCCACAGGCTTCTGTTGGTGAAGTTGCTTTTAAGTACACTGCCAGGGGTTCAGGCAAAATATTTACCCTAATGCAACTATTATTAGGGTAATTACATTAAAAAGCCCCTCATCATGCTCCTAAGAGCAACGGTGCTGTCGTTACTTTTTTCTTGCCTGATGAGCAACCCTGATTCTGTCCCACAGGCAGAAAAAGGTGAATTGTGCCTGTTTTGAAATTCACTTGAATATTTTGCCCAGCCCTAACTTTCGCCTGTTTCCTATGGTTGTCCTCCAGCTTGAACCGTATTTTAGGGTCTTTGGTGTACATTTGGAAACTCACCTAGTGTTGTTCGAATAGCTGAGCCAGTGGTCATACATTTATGTTGAAGAGCAAGCAGGAGAGAGGTGATTGATTCCTGGCCTGCGCTATATAACACAAATCGAGAAGATGTTTCCACAGAACCAATTCTTTTCTGAGGTCCACTTGAAAGATATGGTTTGATCCTGGCCAAGGCGGATCCAGACTTGCGAGCTCACTGCTCCAACTTTTGCAGAAGGTTTCTGTGGTCCACTGTGTCATAGTGTGCATCAAGGCAGATTTCTTGTCTTTACCCACAGACAGTAGTGGAGCTTCTCTTATATGGCTTAAGGAGGATTCTGTCCCTTTACGTGTCTCAGTCATAACTGCTGGATAGAGAAGAGTCTGTTCTCTTTTATGTGTTAATGACATTTTCTTGTGAAGTTCCCTTAAATAACCTTGGTACAGTAGAGTGGCATAAAGACTAGTTGATAATTATCAAGGATCTTCCGTTCTACTGTCGGCCTTTTTTAACGGTGGGGTCTTACAGTTAATTTTGGCGGACAAGGACGGCCTTATGTTTGTTCATGATAAACGCTTCATTTCTCAAGGCAGTGTGGATTTCCACTGATTATTCTATAGTGGCACTTTTGTATTGACAGATTGGGAGGTTAGGTTGGGTGATTTGTGCAGGGGATAGGGATGTATTTGTGCTTTGAGAGGTGGGGATAGATAAAGTGGTAAGACCACGTGTTCTAGAATTGACAAGTTGGGGTTGTTCGGCTTGTGGTTAAAGACCAGGTTGAACATGTGTTTGGATGTGTGCATTGGACTTAAATTTTTTATTAATTTCCATTCCAACATACAGTAAGACAATTTTGTACATAATAAAGCAGTGTAGCACATCACTTCACCATAATTATCTTCAATTATTATAAAGTCACAATTTTGCAAGTTCTCAGCATCAGAAACCAGACCCCTTCCATTCATGCTTGGGTCTTCATACGGCATCAGAGTCCGAGTCATCATCATCTCGGTCCGGTGGTGGATCACAGATGTCACCCCTATATTTATTCCAGGCCCCCCAGATTTGACTCCTCTTTTTAAGGCATCCCCTACTACCGAATACCGCCCTTTCGGCTATCATGGCCGCATCCATGTCCCTTCCCCATGCTACTAGAGACGGCACCTCTGCCCCTTCCCATTTTTGTGCTACGTTCCTTTTAGCAACCATAATTCCTAGTGTTACCCAACTCTGCCCATAACGCGTGAGGTCATTAGGCTCCCATATATTGGCTCCGGTAGAAGCGACACTCCCTCCGATTGTGATATTGTCCTCATTACTTGTGTCCAGTATTCTGTTATTCTAGGGCAGTCCCATATGGTGTGAAAAAAGGTTCCCTCGTCCCGCGACCACGCATGCAGAAGGGGTATTCTGCCCTCCCCATCTTGTCTACGGTGTGCCTAGTGTAGTATGACTGGTGTAAGACACGGAGTTGCACTAGTCTGAGGCGTGAGGGTTTGCCCACCTCTCTTGGGAATGCCAATGCTTCCTGCCACTCTGAGTCGTCCATCTCACCAACGTCTTGTGACCTTTTGTTTGTCAGAGGCTCCGTCAGGTCGGTCAGGTTATTTACTAGTTTTGGTACGTAAGAGAGGTGGCCCTCCTTAATATGTAATCAGTCAACAGCCTGTCCTCCATAGGGGACGCCTCAGGAACCTCGAAGCCAAGCGGTAGCACCGTCATCAGGGCATGCCTTATCTGTGTGTACCTGAACAGACATATCTCCTACCGTGGATATCCCAATATCATCCCAGCGATCAAATCCCTTACTATTCCTGAGTCTGCCTAGCCGTTTCATGTCCCACAGTGGTGTAAGTCGGGTCCGCACCCCTCACCATCCTAATTTGGCCTGGGCCGCATACCACAACGTAAGTGTATGAAGTAGCGGTCCGAATAGTGCAGAAGACATTTTCTTATCGTATAGGGGAGCAAGCATACATCTCATGTCAAGTTGCGCTCTGTCTGCCTTAAATGCCGGATCGGTCTGTGGGACATGTATCCATTGATTAATCACTTACAGTTGCGCTGCCCAGTAATAAAGTTGTATGTTGGGGAGTGCTATCCCTCCATCGTACCAACCGCACACTAACTTAACCTGTGCAATACGTGCTGGCTTATTACCCCACTAAAGGTTAGAAACCTGCACTGAGATAGTCTTAAAGTAAGTTGGCTGCACTGGATATGGCGTGTTTTCCAATACATATAGAAATCGGGGTAGGGCCATCATTTTGAAGAGCGCCGCCTTTTCTAATAATGTTAGGGGCAGCGTCTCCCAGTGGTGCACGTTTCTTTTGATACTCTCTAGCGGTGGTTGCAAATTTTTATTAAAAATTCCCCCGAGTTGACAGTAACGTAGATACCCAAATACTTAAACGTACTTCCCGCAATCTGAAGCGGGCAACTTTCAGGAAGTCTCGGAGGTGGGCCGTGCAGTATATAGAGCAGTTTATGGTGTATCCAGATGCCCTACCTTAAACCGTACACACGTTTAGGAGGGTCAGTATGGAGCGCCTCAGCGAGGTCGGATATAACAGGATATTGTTGGCGTACAGGGACACTCGGTCTTCCCAGTTATCTGTCCATTTAAGGTCTCGTATCATTGGCTCCCACCGTATCCATGCTGCCAGTGGCTCTAACACCAGAGCAAAAAGCAGCGGCGACAGTGGGCAGCCCTGGCGGGTGCCCCTCACCAGGGGAAAATCATCAGAAATGTGACCATTGGCTGTGACGTGGGCCATAGGCTTGGTGTATAAGAGTCGAACCCATGAACAGAATTTTGGACCGAACCCCAGATGCTGTAACACAGCGAGGAGAAAAGGCCATTTGACCATGTCGAATGCCATGTGCACGTCTAGGGAGAGCAACACCGCCGGTTCCTGCACATATATTGCACGTGCCAGCACCCCATGTAGTCTCCTCAGGTTGAGAGCCGTGCTTCTGCCTGGCATGAAGCCAGATTGATCTGGGTGTACGAGCTTCGATAGGTGCGGTGTGAGCTGATTTGCCAATAGCTTTGCGAGAATTTTGGCCTCTGCATTTGTTAAAGAGATAGGCCGGTATTAGGTACATTTATTTACAGGTTTCCCTGGTTTCAGAATAGCTACTATGGTGGCCGTTCGCTGGTCTGGCGGAAGTTCGCCCTTCTGCAAACTATCAATGAACATATTCAACATGTGAGGCGTAATGGAAGCTGTCATCCTCTTATAGAGTTCGATAGGTATGCCTTTTGGTCCTACAGCTTTGCCCAATTGCAGCGCCCCAATGGCCGCCTGCAGCTCTTCCACCGTGAGATCAGCCTCCAGTGTCTGTGCCTCCTCCGAGGTAAGTTTGGGCATGGCGAGATCCTGTACATAGGTCAGCGCCTCCACTATGGTTGGTTGGTTGAAAGCTTTATTCGATATGCAAAGACATCTTACAAGCATAACATACATTATAAAAACAACATTACAAAAAGTGCAAGTATGTCATACATTTTAAGAGGATAAAATTTTAGGGGACCCCCTAGAATAAATTAGCTAAAAAGAGATTAAACCGATATAGACAATCTATTGCAACGTATCAACCAGCAACGTTTTAAAAATTTGGAGACACCACACACTATAAAAGGGGAGGTATCAGTCAATAGAATTCGGAGAGCCACCGAATGCATGCGTGTTCCCAAGCGTTTGAAGAGGGGTTTCAGCCAGTATCTCCTTGGGTGGATATAGTCTGGACACTCAAAAAGTACATGTGCCACCGTCTCGGGCATGGCTGGGCAGCGTGCACAAAAGGGGGATAAATGAGCATGGGACTTCCACTTAGAAACAATTGCTCCAAGCGGGAGAGTGCCAACTCTAAACTTGAAGTAGAGGGCCCTATCCACTGGCATAGTAATTAAGTCCATGTAGGGTTCGTATGATACCACATCCTTTATTCTGAGGAACACTGCAGTCGAATTACAGTGATGTGGATTTCCAATTAGTTGGCAAGAGACCCAGTCCCAACATAGTTTTTTGAGGACTGCCTTGGGAGGGGCAGATCTTGCGGTCCAACAATCTCCTAGGCCCAGTTCCCCCAAAAGGTTTTTTGTGTCCCTCAACCACTTGATCTTATTCCAACCCCCCATGTTCATTACTCCTGATAAACCCTCAGCGTAGGATTTTAGTTCCGGGACCCTCCATATACGGGACCATAGGAGCAATGGGCGAAGTCGGGCCTGGTCTTTGATACTTCTACAACCCAAGTCCAATAGCACCGGAACTGTAGGGGTGCTCGAGGGGAGAGCTAGGAGGTCCTTCAGGAGCTTGTTTTCGGCCTTGGATAAGGAATCCAAATTAGAGTGACCCCATAGCTCCGCGCCATAGAGGGCAGAAGTGACCCCCCTAGCCTTGTAGATCTCGATTACAGGCGCCACTGAAGATCTGGAGGATGCATGATATTCCTTTAGTAAGGCACCCCCTACCCTTTTGTGGCAGAGAACCATCTTGTCGATGTGGGAAGACAAACTCATTTTGTCGTTCAACTGTAGACCCAAATAATCAAATTCAGACACTTTCTCCAGTGGGACCGAGTTCAGGGTGGGAGGACGACCTAGTTTCCTTGGTGGGCGTAGTATCAAATATTTCGTTTTTTCTACGTTTATCACCAGCCCTCTGGTTACACAAAAGTCCTGAAAACAGGTCAACAACTTCTGGAGCCCCTGGGGGGTCTTCGAAATTAGGAGAGTGTCATCCGCGAACAACAATGTTGGGGTCCGCACTCCCCCCAGACAGGGTGCGTCCGCAGGTTCCTGTAGCAGATGCTCCACCACACCATTTACATATAGGGAAAAGAGTGTGGGAGCTAACACGCAGCCCTGTCTAACACCCCTACAAACCGGGATCCTATCTGTTGTTTCGCCATTTCTCCCCCAACGAACCTGGGCAAAGTTGTTCATGTGAAGTTTGGTGAGGAGAAACAGGATATACGGGGGCAGGCCCAGACCGTGGAGAACGCTCCAGAGTTCCTCCCTGGGAACTAGGTTAAAGGCAGTCTTCAAGTCGATGAAAGCCAAATAGAGACTGCCCTTGCCAAGTTCCACCACCTTCCAGTAGAGGAGTGTTAACCTAAAGACCTGCTCGATTGTGCCTGTTCCTGAGCGAAAGCCTGCTTGGAAGTCCGATAGAACTTGGTTCTCATCCACCCATTGGAGGATTCTCCCCAGGATAACTTTTCCGGCTACTTTTTGTGTGGAGTTAATCAGGCTTATTGTAAATGGGAACTACCAGTGCCCCTCTCCATGACTCTGGGATCGGGCCACCCTCCAAGATGGCATTCAAGAGGGCCGAGATCATAAGACCCCAGTCAGATGGGTAGGCCCGCAGTAAATCCCCTGGGAGCCCATCCGGGCCAGCAGCTTTCAATGGGACCACGGTCTTAATGGCGTTCTCAACCTCCCGCGGTGTAAACAGACCAAGGGTGCTAGCCTCCATCGAAAAGGGAAATGCAGCTGGCTCATTTAGGGGCCCTTCTATCGCTGAATATAAGGCCTCGAAATGGTGAAACCAGCTCTGAGATGGAATAGTACAGGTCCTCAGGGTATCATCGGGTCTACTACGGGAACCTATCAATTTCCAAAACCCCCTGGTGTCTTTACCTTTGCTAGCAGCCAGCAAATCATCCCAGAATTTCTCCTCCCATTCTTTCTTTGCTATCTGGATAGACTTGGAGTAGGCCTTCCTAGCCTCCCTTGTCCTGACTTGAGATGTTGCTTTTACTGCCTCAACTAGGTTTTTTTCGCCTTCCTACAATTATGGGTATACCAGCCCTCTCTTTTATTAGCCCTTTCTTTCACCCCAGTGTGCAACTGGCGCACAGTGAACAGATTTGTCAGGCCCCCAGTTAGTTCACAAAATACTTCACATACCTCCCCCAAACCTCCATCGACTGTGCCTAAGTTATGATGGGCTAGGGCCAGAAGTTGGGACACAGCCTCAAGTTTTCCGGCAGACAAGAGAAGTTTTGACCACTTCAGGCGCCTACCGCAAAGAGATACCTCCGACTCACCTAGGTCAACCGTGGGGCTAGGTACAGAGCCCCCACTGCTAACAGACCACCAGGGGGCTAGAGTGAGGGACAGCAAGTTGTGGTCACTTTCAACTGACGGTATTATTACCATATCCCTCACTGAGCTTCATAGACACACATCAAGCAAGATGTAATCAATTCTTGATGTGTGGTTGGGCCTATTATATGTATGGGCACCTCCCTTATCCGAGTTAGTCCTTCCATTAAGAACCCTAAGGCCATATTCTATGCTAAGGGCATTTAGCTGTAGTGCCACCTCTGTCCACTTTTTAATCGGGGGTAGCTCTAGGACTGGTATCCCCCTCCTACCATCCTCCTCATCCTGGTCTTGGGTAACATCCGAGCCCAGGGGCTCGAACGTACAGTTGACATCACCTGCAACCAAGGTGCAGGCTTTGTATGGAGTTGCCCCTAATAAGTCCTCCAACCGTGCGATTGTGGGAGACTGCCTCCCCCCCTTAGTGCCTCGAGCATAGACATTGAATATATTCAGAACAACACAACCCCTGGCGTCCTTCAGTGTGATGTTAAGCAAGTCTGGGCTGTTAGTCTTGGTTTCCACCACCCTACAGTTTAGGGATGAGGCTACCCAGATTAGGAGACCCCCCGAAGGTCGTCCCCTGCCCATATCTGGGCACACAGCTGGGATGGCATGAGCAGAGTACCCCACCCTGTGTACTGGCTCCCTACTCCATGTCTCCTGGAAAATGCATATGGAATGCTCTTCCACTAATGCATTCCAGTCGGGCAATGCCAGTTTTCTGGCTATTCCAGCAACGTTCCAGCTGAAGACCTTCAAGACTTGGTCCGTCTCAGCTGGAGCGTATGGGGAAACTATCTCTTGGCATGGAGCTACCCTGTCCGAGCATGGCAGTGGTCCCCTACAGCCAATAGAAACCAGGTCCCCCGGAGGGTCGGAGGTAACCGGTGGTGTAGTTTGGGTTTTATTAGGGGAGGGAGAAATAGATGGCAATGCAGTGCCATGTGGGGACTCGCCCAGTTCCCCCCTATCCAGTCCTCCCATTACCTCAAGTCAGTAGCTCCTAAGGCCACAATTTTGACCTGACCACCCGGTCTGGGGAAAGAAAAGGGGCTCAAATGTACTACGTATTCCACCACTAGCACCCTTACTCGTTTCCCCCATTATAGGCCTAAAAATAGCGTGGTTACCAGCCCTCGGGTAAAAATAGGTCAGGTCCACTGCGCTAATTTCAGGGCCACCCACCACTTGGTCTTGGGTACAGATCGATCTGGCTACTCTGTTATCCTGGAAGTTGATAATAACGCAGTCTCCCTCCAGCTGCTTCTTACTCTTTCCAACCCAACCCACCCTTCGGACACAAAGGATTAGTCCGTCTATGCCCGCAGGGAGTGGTTTATTTGTTTTTAGCCAATGAAGGCTTTTATTTTTTAAGGCCTGGTGGGTCTCTAGTTGGTTATCTAGCAATTTGGAACCTTAACCAGCACAACGACATAAGGATGGCAGTCCGGGGGGAGATCAGCATAGGGAATGCGAGACACTTTCTTCAGGGCGGGTGCAGCTAAGAGATGTACTGCTGAGTGACTTTTGACAGGGTTAGCTGACTTAGCTGCCCCATCTCCCTTGGTCTTAGTACTATCTGGGGGTGGTTGCTTAGGTTTAGAATTACACCCACCCACTGGGGCCTTTGGTTGCGTTGGTTTCTTATGCTCTTTAGAGACCTTTGTGAGGTTCCCTTGAGTTGGAATAGAATGTGCAGCGGGACCTGCTTTGGGCATAGGTAGGGCGGTGGTAATAAGAGTTGGGGCCAGACTAGGTGGTGTTGGGGAAGCTGCCTTTGGTGGAACTAAATCCTGCACCGGAGCAGCAACAACTGTTGCTCCTTTACCCAAGTTGCCACATGTGAGGTCCTCACTATTCCTAGTCTGATATTTAATCAGAGTTCTGAGTGAAAAGAAGTTGTCAAGAGTCGACTGCTCAAGACTATTTACTCTGGCCTCCACCCTCTTAATTTGATCTATAAGCGGTGTCAGAAAGCGATTAAGCACATCGGTAATTTGGTCCAGACAAACTGGGACTTGGATAGGGGGTGGGGGCTGGGACGGAGGCTCTCCCAACCCATCCAAATGCTCAGGGCTCTGACCATTACCTAGTTTTGCACCCATGGGCCTTAATCCTTGCTTCCTGGAGCGCTTAAAAAGTGTGGGATGACTACCTTTACGTGTACTCACAACCCTTTTCCTCTTAACTTGTTTTGGAACACCCTGAAACACACAGGGCATTGTGAGACCCACAGGAGGAGCAGGGTTTGGCAGCGGGGAGTTTTGACCGGTAACAGGGGAAGGTAAAGGTACAACACCCCCTCCCACAGTCTCGTCACTGGCAACACCTGGTGTTAACTGTGCTACTAGGTTCTCTAACCTGTCTATACTATCGCCTATTTCTAACAACCGGGGATGCTCAGGCGCTTCTATAATGAGTGGGGGTGGAGCCATAATTGGGAGAGGTGACAAGGCTTTAGTCGCAGAGCCAAGGGAGGATCGTCTAACTGGCAGGAGATCCCCGGAGAGGCGACGTTCCGTCATTGCGATCTCCTTTTCTATGACTGCCGCTACTCTAGTTATAAACCTATCCATGGTTCCTATCGTTGGATTCCCCCCAACCCCTTCCCCCCCAGTTCTGAGCAGTTTCCCAGAGCGAGTAGACATGGTTGGGGTTTTACCCTCTTGCAATGTCACAGTACCTTTCAGGACCAGTGTAGGAGAAGTTAAGGACCTGGCCTAGCCCAGCCTCTGTCAGCCTCTGACTGCCACAGACTGCCCGCCCTTTGCTCGGGCTTCGCTCGGCGTCCCGCTCGCGTCCCGCTACGCGGCTGTCACGCCTTAAAAGTGGGCGTTGCGGGTGGGCGGCGTGTTGTCCAGTGGGCGTGGTGGTAACTCCTGGGGCTGCGCTGAGCCTTCTGGTCAGTGTAGTTCCAAACACTGACTGCTCTGGATTCCTTTCCAGCAAATCGCACAGTCTCCAGCCTCACCTCGGACTTCTGGTGAATACAGCTCCCTGTTGCCGCTGTTGCCGCGACGCCTGGCCGGACCTGCTTCGCGGGTCCCGCTGCGCGGCTAGCAGCTTTGTCACCTTGAAACTTCAGCAAAGGTTTGGGCGTTTCTGCTGACCGGCAGGGCTGCGAGCTCCTCGCGGGGGACTCCGAGGACCAGGAGCCCCCGCGCGCCCATTACCACCTGGGCTGCTCTCCCTGCCGGCTCCACCCCCATCCTTCATAACCGGCGGCTCAACTTCTGACCAGTGGATTCCTTTCCAGCAAATCGCACAGTCTCCAGCCTCACCTCGGACTTCTGGTGAATACAGCTCCCTGTTGCCGCTGTTGCCGCGACGCCTGGCCGGACCCGCTTCGCGGGTCCCGCTGCGCAGCTAGCAGCTTTGTCACCTTGAAACTTCAGCAAAGGTTTGGGCGTTTCTGCTGACCGGCAGGGCTGCGAGCTCCTCGCGGGGGACTCCGAGGACCAGGAGCCCCCGCGCGCCCATTACCACCTGGGCTGCTCTCCCTGCCGGCTCCACCCCCATCCTTCATAACCGGCGGCTCAACTTCTGACCAGTGGATTCCTTTCCAGCAAATCGCACAGTCTCCAGCCTCACCTCGGACTTCTGGTGAATACAGCTCCCTGTTGCCGCTGTTGCCGCGACGCCTGGCCGGACCCGCTTCGCGGGTCCCGCTGCGCGGCTAGCAGCTTTGTCACCTTGAAACTTCAGCAAAGGTTTGGGCGTTTCTGCTGACCGGCAGGGCTGCGAGCTCCTCGCGGGGGACTCCGAGGACCAGGAGCCCCCGCGCGCCCATTACCACCTGGGCTGCTCTCCCTGCCGGCTCCACCCCCATCCTTCATAACCGGCGGCTCAACTTCTGACCAGTGGATTCCTTTCCAGCAAATCGCACAGTCTCCAGCCTCACCTCGGACTTCTGGTGAATACAGGTCCCTGTTGCCGCTGTTGCCGCGACGCCTGGCCGGACCCGCTTCGCGGGTCCCGCTGCGCGGCTAGCAGCTATGTCACCTTGAAACTTCAGCAAAGGTTTGGGCGTTTCTGCTGACCGGCAGGGCTGCGAGCTCCTCGCGGGGGACTCCGAGGACCAGGAGCCCCCGCGCGCCCATTACCACCTGGGCTGCTCTCCCTGCCGGCTCCACCCCCATCCTTCATAACCGGCGGCTCAACTTCTGACCAGTGGATTCCTTTCCAGCAAATCGCACAGTCTCCAGCCTCACCTCGGACTTCTGGTGAATACAGCTCCTTGTTGCCGCTGTTGCCGCGACGCCTGGCCGGACCCGCTTCGCGGGTCCCGCTGCGCGGCTAGCAGCTTTGTCACCTTGAAACTTCAGCAAAGGTTTGGGCGTTTCTGCTGACCGGCAGGGCTGCGAGCTCCTCGCGGGGGACTCCGAGGACCAGGAGCCCCCGCGCGCCCATTACCACCTGGGCTGCTCTCCCTGCCGGCTCCACCCCCATCCTTCATAACCGGCGGCTCAACTTCTGACCAGTGGATTCCTTTCCAGCAAATCGCACAGTCTCCAGCCTCACCTCGGACTTCTGGTGAATACAGCTCCCTGTTGCCGCTGTTGCCGCGACGCCTGGCCGGACCCGCTTCGCGGGTCCCGCTGCGCGGCTAGCAGCTTTGTCACCTTGAAACTTCAGCAAAGGTTTGGGCGTTTCTGCTGACCGGCAGGGCTGCGAGCTCCTCGCGGGGGACTCCGAGGACCAGGAGCCCCCGCGCGCCCATTACCACCTGGGCTGCTCTCCCTGCCGGCTCCACCCCCATCCTTCATAACCGGCGGCTCAACTTCTGACCAGTGGATTCCTTTCCAGCAAATCGCACAGTCTCCAGCCTCACCTCGGACTTCTGGTGAATACAGCTCCCTGTTGCCGCTGTTGCCACGACGCCTGGCCGGACCCGCTTCGCGGGTCCCGCTGCGCGGCTAGCAGCTTTCTCACCTTGAAACTTCAGCAAAGGTTTGGGCGTTTCTGCTGACCGGCAGGGCTGCGAGCTCCTCGCGGGGGACTCCGAGGACCAGGAGCCCCCGCGCGCCCATTACCACCTGGGCTGCTCTCCCTGCCGGCTCCACCCCCATCCTTCATAACCGGCGGCTCAACTTCTGACCAGTGGATTCCTTTCCAGCAAATCGCACAGTCTCCAGCCTCACCTCGGACTTCTGGTGAATACAGCTCCCTGTTGCCGCTGTTGCCGCGACGCCTGGCCGGACCCGCTTCGCGGGTCCCGCTGCGCGGCTAGCAGCTTTGTCACCTTGAAACTTCAGCAAAGGTTTGGGCGTTTCTGCTGACCGGCAGGGCTGCGAGCTGCGAGCTCCTCGCGGGGGACTCCGAGGACCAGGAGCCCCCGCGCGCCCATTACCACCTGGGCTGCTCTCCCTGCCGGCTCCACCCCCTTATCCGGCAGTTTGATAGACATAAAAGCAAAGTAACTCCCCCGCTGCGCGGGAGCGCGCGGGAGGGCGCCGGGAGAAGCCCGGGACAAGGGCGGGACCGTCTGTGGCCGTCCGGGGTCGGACGAGGTTGGGTTGGGCCCAGAAACCTTGTTCTAATATTCTTATAAATACGCTCTTAGAGGCTTAAACATCTGCCCCTAAAAATGGCCCTTAGATCTGGTAAACAGCGTCTAGTGCATATTCAAACTTCTAAGGGTGTTGTTTCGGGCCCCCTAGATGCCTTCATTACCAGAGCAACCGGAATACTAGAAAAAGAAATTGAACTGGTTGAGCATAGACTGTCCCTGGACTTAGTTACCGGGAAACTTTCCTCAATAGGTCCCTTGGCTCATGCTAAAAGCCCATTAACTAACGCTGCATTTAACTGTATTTCACTATCTGCTACTGACGTAATTATCCACGAAGATGGGGTCGAAGCCACTACACCTAGACTTCATGAAAACATGGATCTGGTCTCTGATAGTGATGTGAACAGTATAGAAGGGAATAGCCAAATTACTGAGAACGATGATAAGTCTACCGTGTTAGGAGGTTCTCAATTAAATGCCCTTACCCTACCTGGTACCCCTGTCACGCTATTAGAAACTACAAAACAGGTACCACGGAAAAGAAAACATGCCTCAAGCCCTCAGGGAGGAAAGACACAGAAACAACCTAAAATAGATTTCGAGAATAGTCCCTCCCACTCCCAGTCCACCCAAATACCCCCGATAATGTATTGTCCATCATTGGCCCACCCAGGGTCCTCTAATCCTTGTCCAACCTGTCTCAGTAGTGATGACGTCTTGTTGGCAAAAATGGAAACAATGGTTAAAAATTCATTGCTTCCGGTTCTAGAAAATATAAGGATAATGTCTGCTAAAATAGATGTCTTAGAAGCAGCAATTAACATTAATATGGACCTCTTGCAAAATCTAACTGGCACTAAGCCAAGGGGCCCAAACCCAAAAGGGGGTACTACCCAAAGTTCAGGGACAACCACAACTATTCCCGCAATGACATCATCCTCTAATACCAACAAGAAACCACTAACAGGGGAAAAAATAATATCTGCAAGTAGAGCCCCCATTAAAGACACACCGAAGGCTAAACATGCACCGGTAGCTAATAATGTTCATGGGGTTAAACATCAAGCTAATGGTGCACTAAAGCAACCAAAAAATACCCCAGAGTACACACCCCTGCATTGAGTAGGGATAATAAAAACCTAAATACAGACAGGAACACGAGGTTATATAATAGAAATTTAAGAAAGCCCCTGAGGGTTAACCTACCACCAGAAGCGGCACAATATACAATTGTGCTTACAGGAGTGGCCCCACTTAAAGAGGGTACTAGAGAATCCCAAGTGGACCTGCGGAACAAGGTTACATTCTGGTTGAACAAACACCGCCCACTCCCTTCATCGTCTCCCACTGAAATCCTTTATGTAAGGAGAGTAGATTGGGTAGGAAAGGGCGAAAAAGACCTGGAAGGGGATTGCATTCTAATTTCATTTAGGGACCCATGGGTAGTGGATAGAATCCAAAGGAAACCTAGATTCGCCCGTCTGGGTGATGTCCAGACTTTACATCTTGGCTACTTTTATCCCCATACATATCAAACTAGCGATACGGGATACAATCCATGGAAAGTTAAAGGGGGAAGACCCCGTGAGCCTGTAATACATCATCCCCCATATTACCCCCCCCTCTACAACCATTTTGATGCTTTGTCAGACCTAGAATGGGTTGACTGACTAAGTGCACCAATCCAGTCACCCAACCTAGCAATAGTGGAAGCAGAAGGACCCCATACCTCACTCACCCCCACCACAGAACCAGTAGAAGTGCAACAGTTCACGCCCTATAACATCAGGTCACTAAGGGGATCCTTGAGGGTTAAAGGTATCGTCCCTAATATAGAACAATCAGGACCAACAAACATCCATTCACCGAGTCCTCAAACCCCTCTGTCTGCTACTGGCACTCATGCAGAGTCAGACCTGCCATTTTCACACTTGGTGTCCTGGAATGTAGCTGGAGCCAAGTCACGTCTGGTATCTGAGGATTGGTTGGCATTCATAGGCAACTATGAGGTCGTGCTACTGCAGGAAACTTGGGCTACATCTCCGTTTTACATGGCTGGATATATCAACTTTTTTAAACCGGCAATAAAAGGTATAAAGGGGTGGGCATCTGGGGGCTTAACCATGTGGGTTAAACAAGACTGGGGTTTTTCAGCTTCTGAACTGTACGTGGATAACCCTGACATACTGGCTGTAAGGTTAAGCAAAGCAGGGGGGCAGGACATGCTTATTATTAACATATATTCCAGAGGTCTCCCTGGTGGCAGATGCCCCAAACTGATAGGTGTTTTAGATACACTTTTAACGGGCCGGGATAAAGCCTCCCTCATTATGATAGCAGGTGACATCAACTGCACGATTGAGCCCCTGTATCTGCCAGAGGACAATTGGGGGCTCGATGAAGACGTTACGTGGAAAATCCCTGAACTTTCCAACAAAATTTTAGTCAAAGCAACGGAGGCCGCTCTGAACTGGACAGCCTTTTGTCTCACATGGGGCTTAAGGGCTGTGAACGGTCGCACCAAATCAGATATTGGAGCAAACCCCACCTTTGACAATGGTATGAGGAAGAGTCGTATCGATTACATCTTTATAAAAATGGAATATTGGAGTGTAATTGATGACATGGAAATTATAATACGACCTGAGAGTGACCATAACCCCATGTCCTTGAAATTTTTAACGTGTGACCAGACAAGATTAGGGCAACCTGACCCTAGGGGGCAAGGGGCGATAACAATATCAAATGATCGAAGGAGAGTGAAGTGGTCACTAATTTCAAATGATGCAACGACTCAGTCCAATATTGAAAATGTGGTGACATGTGCTTTAATTAAAATGAAGTCTGTTGCTGCTGAGCGGGGTCAGAACGAATTACATAAGATGATGGGTTTACATGATAAATGTTTTTCTGAACTCAAACTTATTCTATCAAAGCCATGTAACTCTTCTACTGGGCATTCGAATCCCCCAAGAGCCAAATGGTATAATAGAGAATGTAGAGAGGCACATAGCTATCTTATAGAAAAAGTTAAATCCGGAGACAATTGTGCTGTTAAAGAGGCCAGGAAAAGGTACAAAAAAGTACAATGGGTGGCAAAAAAGGATTGGGAGGACGAATTTTGGGCAGATCTTCTGGAAGCCAGTAAACTGAACGACCAGATTAAATTCTGGGACATTGTCAAATGTGGAAAGGATGGTGAGTTTCGTACTCCGTCCAACCATGTTTGCCCAGAAGAATGGATCAAACACTACTCTACCCAATTCTGCCCAGTAGCCGTTGCCTCCTCGTCACCGACTATGTTACCAGTAACTATTTCTGGCAATTTGACCCTGTCTTTTACTGAAGCAGAAACAGAATACGCATTGGGGCTAACAAAGAGGGGGAAGGCACCTGGGTTAGATCAAATTCCGGCAGACCTTTTTAAAGCTAATATAGGTCTCTGGGTACCCTACATAACATACATAGCTAACACCATTGCGAGAGGTGCCCACATCCCCAAGACATGGAAAGGGGCGGAAATTCTCCCCATACACAAAAAGGGCGACAGAACAAACCCAGGGAACTATCGCCCGATTAGCCTAATCGACTGCTTTCAGAAAGTTTTTGCTCGCATGATTCTGGTGAGGGTCCACGGGTGGATGGAGCTTGAAGGAATACTGTCCCCGTTACAGGCAGGTTTTAGACCCGGTACAAGCACTATAGACCAGGTCCTGAGGTTTTGTATGATTTTTTGGAAATTTGTTATACTTGGCGGCGGTACCATCTTTGCTGCATTTATAGACTTAAAATCAGCTTTTGATTTGGTGCCGAGGGGAAAATTATGGCAGGTTTTAAGAGACTTAGGAATGCCGGGGGAACTAGTGGAAATAATTATTAGACTACATGAAGATAATTTCGCTAGGGTTAGATGGGGGGCACAAGGCCAATTTACGGACTCTTTCCCAGTCTCCCGAGGAGTCCGCCAGGGGTGCGTTCTCGCACCCACCCTATTCCTACTCTTTATAGACCAGGTAGTGAAATTCTTTGGGTCCATTAACACCGATGCTCCATCCCTGGCGGGGACCAAATTCCCAATGTTGATCTTTGCGGACGACACCCTCCTCTTATCCAAGACGAGAGGGGGTCTGCAGAGGGCGTTAAATCATTTTGAGGAATACTGCAACCAAAATGACCTACAGATAAATGTGGGGAAAACTAAATTTATGGTTTTCTCCAGGAAAAAACCAATACGTAGTAGTGTAAAACTAAATGGGGTTAACCTAGAACAAGTTGACACGATGACGTATTTGGGGGTCACTCTGGATTGTCGATTGTCCTGGAAGCCACAAATAGAGACCCAGCATTTAAAACTGTCCCAACTCACTGGCTGCCTCTTGCGGGAGCAAAAGAAATCGATTACCAAAAGGGTTGCCCCTGCTCTACAAATTTATGATGTTAGAATTAATGCTGCGACATTGTACGGGGCAGAGCTATGGGGTTTTATGGATCTTTCAGGATTGTACAAAATCCAGTGCAGGTTTCTCCGAAATTTGGTGGGACTCCCCCAATCAACTCCACTGATCCCTCTTTGTCACGACATGGGTTGCCGCCCGATAACGGATATGGCACGATACAGAGTAGTGTCTACCTGGAGGCGTCTATGGACTACGGAGGAGTTGTCACTCTTTGTAAAAGAGGTATCCGAGGTGAAGGCTATTGGGGGCTCAGAGCGAATCCCATGGCTGCAGATGGTGAAAAAGACCCTGTCTGATATGGGTCTTAGCCACCTGTGGTCCTCGCCAGGTATTAGTAACTTCCCCTCAAAAAGGGAATTCAAGAGCTTATTCTGGGCTTCTACCCGCCATTCCTTGGCACACAAATCTAGTTCGGAAGACTTGTCAGGGCGTTTTTTAAGATTTAAGTTGGATCCAGTTCGTGAGCCATATTGGGATCTTATTTCAAAGCCACTAGACAAAAAATTGTATCACCAATTTCGGGTGGGCTCATTACCCCTCAATTCCTTCACAGCAGCTTGGAACAACAACACTAGTAATTTATGTAGCTGCTGCCCTGGGTGTAAGGAAACAGAGGGTCATTTTTTGTTTGCATGCCCCCGATATAGTAAACCCCGTTTAAAATGGTTAAAACCCATTTTTAAACGCATGAACTGTAATAAATCCTCAGATGCAATATGGGTTTTAAAAACAAACACAACTGACTTTATTGTGATATGTTTGGCTAAATACTTAGGTTGGGCATGGGTAATTAGAGCAAAAAGGAATCCAACCGCTACCTGATTAAATAAAGTGTGTAAGCTGTATAATGCCCACCGCCAATATCTGCTAAAACATATTTTAGAGTTCTAAAGTACTAATATTTAAGATTTGGAAAACTTAATGTCTTGATCTTTTGCGTATAATGGTTTAATAACTTTTTAATCTTGGATTCATGTTTGATGTATATCGTTGACTTTATATAGGCACAACTACGTTTTATATAAAACTCTATTTTTTATTATGAAGTGATAATGACATTGTTGTAAAAAAATTTTTTTTGTTAAAGTTGTCTTTTATGATTTCATTTATCGAAATAAAGACATTAAAACCTGAACCTGACTGCTCTGCCTCCCGTAGCTTCCTCGCTGTTTCTTTACTGCCGGCTTGCCCCTCGCTGACCGCGCGAAGCTGCACCTGCGGAGCGGGTGCGGCGAGCGGTTGGGACGGACAGCGGTAGCCCCTTAAGAGGGGGAAGAGCAAACCTCAGACGAAGCCTCACGATGCCTCCACTATGGACATCTCCGAGTCTGATGAGTAAATTGCTTGAAAGTGTCGCGCCAACACGTTTACTATTTCATTCGGGTCAGTCGTTGCCTATCCTTCCTCCGTGCAAAGCTGCGCGATCCACCTATCGCTTTTCTCCCTTCTATCTAGCCACGCCAATAACTTCCCTGCCTTGTCACCTATGTCATACACTTTGTATCTCGTGGCCACCAGTTGCTGTCTAGTTATTTGTGTTAGGTGTGCCCTGTGTTGTTGCTGCATCAGGCGTAAGTTGTGGGACATGTCATGGGTTGGGTCAGTAGTGTGTTGGTTCCCCGCAGTGTGTAACTCGGACTCTAGATTTCTCAGCTCCAACTGCCCCTCCCGCTTATGAGCTGTGATGGATGCTATGGCCTGTCCCCTGATGACTGTTTTAAACGCCTCCCAGAGGGTGGTTGAGGAAGCAACGGACCCCACATTGTCCTGAAAGTAATGATTTGTTACGTTTTTGAGCACCTTCCTGATCCTGGGAACCTGTAGATAACCTGGGCGTATCGGGTCTGTGCGGCACCGCCTTTGGCGGTAGTAAGTATACCGGAGCAGAAGTGGGGAATGGTCCGAGATGCCCCGAGGTCTGATCTCTATTGTCTATAAAGCTACCCAGTGAACCCAGGAAGTAGTCTATTCTTGTTAGGCTATTATAGACACTTGAGTGGTATGTGAATTGGCGTTCTGTCAGGTGGTATCTTCTCCACACATCTGTGAGACCCATTGCGTCCATGAAGCTCCCCAGACGTGACACCCGGGACGCCCCCTCCCGCAGAGGAAACCTATCTAAGGAGTCATTTGAAATAGCGTTGAAGTCCCCTCCAATAATTATCTCCCCCTCCGGCAACCCAAGTAAAAACGCACGGAGATCATGGAAGGCCACCGCGTGCAGCGCTGGTGAAATGTACACAGACACTATGTTGTAAATTGTAAATGTAAATTGATACTTGTATAGTGCACTACTCGCCCACAAGGGTCTCAAGGCACTTGTACGAATACCGCTGTAGAACCCATCCTGGCGTTCCCTGTGAGGCGTCCACTCCTGGGCACCCCCAAGGTGGAGGCCAGGCATCCTTAGCGTTGTGGGGGCCGTTGTGGAGATTAAACAAGCTATTGCCCAGAGTTGCAGAGTGGGACTCCATGATTGGAATAGGCACCGAGGCGAGAATTATCAGGTCCGTGGAATTTTTGAGCCCAAGACTCGCCGAGGCGGGGAATTGAACCCTGGTCCCGGGCCAGACCTCTGCATCAGGGTCTGCCGCTCTAACCATTGAGCCACACTTCTCCACGTTCAGGGGCCGCCCCTCCCACTGTGTTACCATTGCTGCGAAGCGCCCTGCCCCATCAGATTTAACTTCTTTTATTATCAACGGGAATTGCTTCTTCACCAGTATACCCACCCCCCTGGATTCAGATGTAAACTCCAGTGTACCACCATTTTGTATCCCCATCTATCCATTGCTTTGCTAGCCATGCTCATACGATGTGTCTCTTGCAATAACACCACTGCTGGGCCACCCCTTTTGATACATTGCAGAACCAGGCCACGTTTTATTTTATCTCCCAGGCCACGAACATTCCACGTGAGCATGGAAAGAGTTGGTACCGTGGAGATTAGGCCTTCAGCTGATTCAACCTGAGCTGCGTCACCCATTTCCCTGCCCGATGGTCCTGCTAGAATTAGTGACTTTTTTCATAAGTGAATTTGAGTACTTCGCTGTGTGTACTACTGCTGCATATCTACCTACGTACATAACAGTGAAATAAACATTATAACGAAAACTTGTAAACGGTCCCGTCTCCCCTACCCCCCTCCCTGCCTCCCTGCCATGCGGACCCAAAACTGCCCGCCACCCCAACTCAGCAGAGTGCTTGGAACCCAGTCCCTGAAACTTTACTTACGTGTACGGGAGCGGGAAGTCAGAGGAAGACTGCATCTTCCCCTTGCCCCAGAGTCCTTAGCCATCGATACATTCTTCGTAGTCGTAACGCCGAGGTGGGCCTGTACATTTGTCAGTACTTTCCATTTTTATGAAGAGGCCCATCGCTGATTTTAACTCTGGCCTCTTGATTTGAAGGTTAAAACCACGCGCTATCACTGTGTTCCTGGCTAGCGTTTGAAAGTAGAGAAACAGGGGAATTTGTGCAGTGCTGTTAGGTTGTGTCCAGGGATATTGATTGATAGGCTCTAACTAAAAGTGCAAGTGCATTTATCACACTTTTGTCAATAATGCCTTTAGCTGAGCAGACATAATAATGCAGCCAAATCACACAAATTGTAAATCAATTAAATCCAATAGAATATTTTTACATAGCTGCATGTTGACAATATTGCTCAATAAAGACTTGTAGATTTATTTATTTATTTATTCAAAGTTTTATATAGCGAGAACAAGATCTTTGCAGATATCAGAGCGCTTTACAGAAACAAGGGGTAGGGGCAACAAGAGGGTGATAAACCAAGTATTGAATACAATATAGTAGTCGGTAGTAAGTGAGTAGCAAAGTAGGATAGCAATCATATAAAAATATAATACCAATAGATAATCAGGTAACCAATAATACAAAAACGGTGCAAAGTCTTTGGTCCAACCATATAAAAATATAATACCAATAGACAATCAGGTAACTAGTAATACAAAAACGGTGCAAAGTCTTTGATGTTGTGCAAGGGAGAAAAAAAGCCCATAAAAAAGAGGATGCGGCAGGTTCTTTTAGATCCTGTGATGAGCCTAGCAGCAGAATTAGGATGGCTCTTAGAGGAGCCGTTGTAGACCTGGAGAAGCCACAAAGGTTTGCACTGCCCTAAACAGCCAATCCGATACAGCACACTAAAACACTTTACAGTATACCATATTTTAACTTCCTTCGATGTGCATTGGACGTTAGTGTTGATGTAATAATACTCTGTTTTGCAGATACTTCATAGCAGTGGAAGACGACAAAATATTTCCGCTTCATTTGTCAGACCTGTAAGTAATCTTTTTTATCCCTCTGAAATTCTAGACTTTAAGAATGCACGACTTAACAGGTTAAGTGCAATAATTTACACTCCACTTCCTTCATCTCTGTGTGTTTTTCTCCCTCAGGAAACCAGGTTCAAGGCTGCCTCCTTACATAAGGTAAGTGTTGAGAAAAGAACCTTGCTTTTTTTTTTTTTAGTCTGACAGGAGGTTGGTGGTAGATACATGACACCGTGTATATTTTTAAAGTATTGCAGGTGACGCGCCGCCTGCAAGCTGCGTGTTTAGTCAAGTCATGAACATGGCAGCCTTCCTAGGTAGGCATGGCATGAAGATGCTTTGTTTTATAATCTCTGTTCAATCTTTTTAAGCTGCACACCGACAAAGGCCTGATTAAAAACTACCTGGCATGCACTGCTATTTACTTTTGCTGCTGTGAAACTGTTTTCCACCGCCAAGCCATTCGAACATGATTACATTTGCATTTGATTTGTCATTTTTGTTTCTTAAAAAAAGCACCCACAAAAACCTAACATCCTTGTATTTCATTATTCATTAAATCCTTGTGCATGAGAGAGTGGTGAAACTTTTGTACTTTGAAAGGTCTCTGATTCGATTGAAGCAGGATTCTTTGAAATGTGTCTTACACAGTTTAGAATGCACATATTCTAGAAAGTTCTCCTAGGGTTCTGAAGTTACGGAGAGTAAAGTAAAGTTTGGTGCCCCCAACATTTTATTTTAATCCGGATAGCTTATTGACGATCCTCTTAAACCAAAATAAACCGCTTTTTTTATTATTAATCAATATATACAAAGGGCACGGTTAAAGACCAGAGGTGATGGGATTGAAAACATTTCCCGGTATTTTCCTGTTTGTCTGGCACTTTACTTACAGGTAATTGCAAATGAGAGACAGAAGTTTCTCCTGACTAGGTTTTGTCTCAAAACCATACATTTTTGTTTTGTTTTTCCTCTCTCCCCCGTGATTGTGAAGCCCCAGCAGAACTAAGCACTATGCACTTTTTACTTTTTTGCACATTTTATATTGCACGAAGAAGGCAGTTCCTTCGTCCAGTATTACGAGCACTAAAAACTTATTTGCACTGTTTGAGAAATTAAACTGTTATCTATGCTATTGTAAGCTACATTTATCTATGCTTTTTCAAGTTATATTTTAAGTACTTAAAAGACACAATCCAATTACCGAATGCTTTCTTCATATATTGATATTTTTATACTTGATTTAAAAAATATTATTCCTCCTTGTTTATGTTCATACTGTATTTGTTTTTCTGCTGTGACTTTGATAGCTCAGTAGAGCGGAGTAAAGTGTTTTGATTGATGGATTGAAGCCACGGAGAGGTGACACGCAGCTCCATATACATCTCTTACGAGATGAATAGGTTTTAGAATGCAGGGTAGCAATTACACATTTTAGAAAAGAGCATCTTTTTGGACAGGCAGTGTAAGAAGGGATTTAGATGTTGGGTATCACAATACTTGCCAGCCCTCTATGTGGCACCACCTGGTCCACATGGAGGGACAACCAAAGGGAAGAGTAGAGTTTACGTATCCCAGATGAGTTGGAGCTGGAGTGGTGCCCCATGTTGTCCTGTCACAAGTGGCTAAATCAGCCCTGAGTTAATGCATGTGCAGTGCCATGCGTACTCGCCATTACGGGCCGTACCTTCTCAACTCTAAGCAATGTGAATCCATTTGGTACTTAATCAGTCAAGACACCAGATATAGTTTACTTTTCCTTACTGACCATGGACCCAACAAATGAGTGCCAACACACCTTTATTGGGGGTGAAATAAAGTTACACCTATGGGTGCATGCTGCAGATCAATAGCGACCATTGGTAACGGCATCTTTATTGGGGAGATTACACCCACCCAGACTTCCTGGGATAATGGTCTTCGGTTATCTATAGTCTCCAAGATAAGAGATAAACATTCAACATGCTTTAGAAGCCTCATTTGTGATGGTGTGAACAGCCAATCGTCTGACTCCCTACATTTCTCTATGGTGGCCTACCTCCTACATCACAGGTTCACCCACTAACTCAGGACATAGAAACAGTCAGTCAGTCAATCAAAATTCTTTATTGCGATAACTTAATATCATACAAAGACAATGGCATAAAATCACAAACAACAAATAGCATGAATAAAAACGGTTAAAAGCATTTAAAAGAAAACATTTTAGATAAAAATCAATGTACCATATTACAATTCATTAATACTTTGTAATTACATAGTATTAAAGTGCAATAGTACTAAAGTGCATAATAAAGTGCAATATTCCAAGGGTGGGTCCCCGCATAAATATTGTAATAAGGTAACTACAAGCCCTGATACACTGTGATCTAGAGTTCTTAACCAAAAGTTGCCAACAGCCAGACTAGTTAATAAGCGAGTCTGCACTTTTAAGTCTGATATTCCTGCTTCTTATTGCTCTCACCAGGAAATTTGCCACAAAAAACATGATCCTGGGGGTTTGCAACATTTGTAGGTAAATAAGAGCAGGTCGGACCAAAATAAATCCCGCTTCCTTAAGTATAGGAACGAGAAACAACCTCCGGGCATCATTATAATAGCTGCAGAACATTGTAAAGTGCATTGTGCTCTGTTCTGAAAAAAGATCACAAGGACAGGGCGGGGCCTTTTCAGGGGTACTCCACTCAGAGTAAAAACCCAAGTTAAAATGAATCAGGTTAAGTCTAAAACGGGTTAAAATGAACCTATGATAGGGATTAGTCACCACATTGAGATAGTTGTCAGGACCACTAGGTATAGCCAGCAAAAGGCTGGCCCTAACACAGGGTTTCTTTAGCTCTGTTTCTTCCCTCTCCAAGGAGAGGAGCTCCTTCATAGCAACCTTGATAAGGACGACGTCATTGGGTGTTATGGAGTCAGTGACTGTGTATAATTCAGGCCTCCCCAACCTACAAAAACTGTCCTTGATGTACTTTAACCATCCAATCCTATGTACATTGTCTAGGGTCAGACAGTCCCTTATTATAGTATGGTTTAAGGGGATTTCAGGATTGAGCCACATCTTAAGCCATGCGATTAATGGTGCTGTTCTGACCAAATCGCTAATGAAGCCTTCTCCTAACTCCTGGTGGACAGTATAGGATGGGGTTGACTGCGGAACGCCCAAAACAGATCTAAAAAATTTGTTTTCCGCGGTCTGAATGGGATCAACTCTTTTATACCCCCAGAGGGAGCCACCATATGAGGCTACAGAGATACATTTAGCTTTATATATTTTGCTAATAGCTTCAAAAGGCCTACCCCCCAGTCTTTTTGAAAAGCCATGAAGGGCAGCGGAAGTTCTGGCCAGTGTAGCTGCTCTACTTTTTACATGAGGACCCCAGCTACCTTTCTCATCAAAGGTGATCCCCAGGTAAGGGAAAGAAGTGACCCGAACAAGTTTTTCCCTGCCGCAGAAAAAAGTTTTATGGAGGGATTTCCTTGAAGCCCGGCCCATGAGCATGACCTGAGATTTTTTTTGCATTTATTTTCAGGTCTAAAGAACCCATGAAGGATTCGAAAGCATGCAAGAGCCGTTGAAGCCCCACACCTGTTCGGGCCAGTAGCACCGCGTCATCCGCGTACAGAAGAACTGGTATACCCTGTTCCCCTGCACGTGGAATGTCGCTTGTAACCCCACTTAGGGCGGGCTCTAAAGCATTCACATACAACGTGAACAGTAGTGGTGCCAAAATGCATCCCTGGCGGACTCCCCTTTCAGATGCAAACACTTCAGTACACCTTCCATCAGTGGAGACTCTAACTTTAGCAGACAGGCCAGAGTGGAGGTCGGACAGTAAGTTGACTATGGATCTGTCCAGGCCCATGTCGACCAGTTTACCCCAGAGCTTGGATCTATTGACCATATCAAATGCAGAGGAGAGGTCCATGAACCCTAGGTACATGGACCCATCCTTGGCTCTGGTGTATTTCTCAATCAATAGGTGAAGATTGAGACACTGGTCCAAGGTGCTTCTCTTGGGTCTAAACCCGTATTGCACGTTGCTCAAGATATTATTCTCAGAGGCCCATTCATTCAATTTCGCTAATAAGACTCTCCCTAAAATCTTGACTGAGGAGTCTATCAATGAGATGGGCCTATAGCATGCAGGGTCCTGCCTATTGCCTTTTTTGAAAACCGGGATAATAGTTGAGGTTTTCCAAGACTCAGGAATATTGTCACGTTTTAAGGCGTTAAAAACCCTGCAAAGCAGTCTTGACCAGAAGTTAGGGAAGCATTTAAAGGCATCAGCCGGAACACCATCCGGTCCCGGTGCCTTTTTTGTCAGAGTGCGATTAATAGCGACTAAAACTTCCTCAGCTTCAAAGTGCAAGTGGTTTCCCAATATAGTAGTAGACTCTTCATGAGCACTATTCTCGGCTAAAGACTGGCCTGAGTATATGTCTCTAAAGTGTTTGATCCAATCCTGATCTGGGATATTAGTTTCTAGGGGAGAGTTGTCCTCGCCTGTAAGAAGGGGTTGGTTAACAATCCTCCAGAACTCACCGCTATTTTTTATTATGGCTGGGTCTGTAAGTTGCGTCCAAGCTTCGTCTTTAAGCTCTTTCTTTCTGGCTGCAATGGCTTTTTTATATAAGGCCCTGCTAGTCCTAATAAGGTCACGATCCTTTGGATCAGATTTAAGAGCGTTAAGCAGCACAGAATGTGCTAGGGAACAACTATGATCAAACCATCTTTTAAGAGGTTTTGTTTTGGACTTGCTGATCACAGAGAGCCTACCGTTTATCTTACAGCATATGTTAGTAAATGCGAGAATTACATCCCCGTCATTAGCATCGTTCGATAGGCACACCCCAACCTCTTCCTCAGCCTCTAACAAAACTTCTTGAATGAACGGTTCTGGGGTTATACTATCCCATTTAAGTCTGCGTCTTTGGTCCTTAACTTTGAGTGGTCCATCCATAAAAATTGAGCCATGGATGCGTCCTAATAATTCACCCTCTCCTAGGTCCAGAGAAACTGGGTTATGGTCACTAAAAGCAGATACCACAGTTCTATACTTTAAAACTTTAGATAAAAAACATGCAGAAATAAAAATGTAATCAATGATAGAGCCATTGTCTGAGCCCTTAAAAGTAGGGGCCCTAACCTCCCCCTCCCCACAACTAGATTCATATAGGTTCCATCTAGCAAGAAAATTTTCTAGACAATCCCCCTGCTTGTTATGCACCAGATGGACCATTGCACTATTCGGGGGGGAATCTACGTCATCACAAACACACGATAGTAAACAAGGATGTATGTTAAAATCCCCTAAAAAGATGATTTCGAATGCATTAACATCCTCACTATAGACTGACAGAAAATCATCCAATCTACCGAGACTGTATGACGTGCAATCGGCAGCATTGGAGTTATAAAAATTAATAAACAAAATATTAGGAGACTCAGCACGAGACAATTCAACGATAAGGCAATGTTCGGAACCTGAGGCTAGTAACTTGAGGCAACCCTTAATATCAAGTTTAAACAGGCTAATCAGGCCCCCCTTAGCCCTTCCTGCTGAGCTAGCCACGGCAGGGATACTAAAGTAGCTAAAGCCATCAAGAGAAAAACTGTTGTTAGTGTCCCAGGTTTCCTGAAAGGCGATAATGTCATACTTGGATATAAAATTTAGCCAGGTTGCATTATCTGCCTTTGACTTAATGCCAGCAATATTCCAGGTAAGAATGCTAAAAACAGGCACATTAGTCCTAGACTTTACAGGGTGTTCTGGCTGATGTCAATCATTATGGTCCAAAAAGGATAGGGGTGCAAAACGGTTGGACAATAAGAGGGGTTGAGCAAAAGGATTCTGAAACCCTTGGGGTACTGAATGATTCACAGTGTTGCGAGTGTGTTCAAAACCCCATCTGTGGTGTGTATCAGAGTTAGAATCCCAACCAAAGGCTGGTGTTTTAGGGTATGTAACATTCTGTTGTTCACCATAGAAGAATTTCAGTGTCAGTGGTACAACAGAACCCTGCCTACGTTGTGGTGGGAGTAAGTTAATTAGGATGTTAGGTAACACCCCTGTGTGTGTAAAACTTACTGCTACACAATCCCCCTTGAATTTTTTAGGGCGATTGCCCAGCCATGAGACCCTTTTAGCTGTTTTGATTTCCTGGGCCAGCTGCCGGCCACCCCCTGGAGCTAATCTCATATTTGTTGTAAGCCACTGTAGGGCTTTGTTAGACAGGGAGGAAGAGGATTCCTCAATACCAGCTTCTAATGGTGGAACGTTAGCCAGAACTAAAACGACAGGAGAGGCTTCAACTATAAATTGAAGTGGATCGGTTGGCTGAGCTTGAACAGGGGGTATCTCAACCATTAAAGAGCCCTCCCCTCTGCTAGTACCAGAACCGCTAATAGTTTGGTCAAGAAGCTGGGGTGGTGGATTACTTGGGGCTGCAACTGAATTCACCCTCTCTTGGTCGTCATCCTGCCTACTGTTATTACCCATATTTGCCACAGTTGTCATAACACAGTCAACGCCCTCAGTTAATTTGTTCATCTGCCCTCCCAACTTTTTAATCTCGGATTGAAGTTTGTCAATTTTAGAGAGCAGAGGCTTGACAATGGATTTAATTTTCGTATCAATTAACTCAGTGAGTCTATCAAATAAATCCTCATCAAAACTATTAGTAGGCTTAGCACGTCCCCCTCTAGTTTCCTTAGGAGGAGCTTTTGGGGTATTTACCCTCTTCCTCCTAGTCCCAGATCTTAGTCCACCCCGCCTAGGCGGGTTTTTATTTTTCCCGGAATCCGAGCGGGAAGGTAGTTCAGTGATTGAGGTGTCTTCATCTGTGGGGAATGCAAGAATTTCCTGGTCCTCATCACTGTCCACTTTATTCCCAAGGTCCACTATAAGAACCTCAGAACCAGATCCAGATGGTACATTACTGGTCACAGGGCCGGATTCCAGTGTTGTACGGCACATAAAACTAGCATCAGGGAGAGTCTGTAAAGAGACATAGAAACAGTCCTGTAAGAGAGGTAGTGTAGACATGTGAGTCACGCTGGGGCAATAATACTACCTTCCCTTCACATAAGGAATCTTTATTATTAGTTGTACTATCCATGACTTCCCGCCAGGGACATTTGAGTTGTGTCTGGAGACTGCTAGGACTTGTCGTTTAAAGCCCTCTCGGGGTAAATAGATAGGGAGAAGATTCTTGCAGTGTCCAGATCACCCAAAGGGTTGGTATCCATAGTGGCAACATGCATAGAGGCCCACTAACTGTTCTCCGCCTGTCCATTGGCACTGTGTCACCCATAAGGGACCGGAACATCATATTCTTGCAAAGAATCACCTTAAATAGCATACGATCGGCCAGCTGTTCATTTGTAGGACTCTTGGAATCCTTCTCAGGTCCTACTTCCTTGGAGTACATGTTCCAGATTAATGGGTGTCCCACTTGAGTATGCCTCAAGATCCTGAGCACCAGTCTCACTAAACTCCTCCATTCTGGCCCAGGCATACTTGTGTCACTCATTTAAACACCTGCCCCTTCCATTCCACCCACACAGACCCACCCAGACCACAGACCCACCTCTCTCTAATTGGGAGCCTGCCTGATCTACGCATATTCCATTCTGCCCCATGTTGCTAGTGAATAAGATACCTAGTAGGAATAGCGCACCTGTGAGGCTTTGACTGGCTGTGCCAGTAATGAGCAAAAAAAGCAAGTATGTACACAGTTCACATTCCTCAACAAGTTCACTTCTGAGTGGGCATGTGAAACCATTTATCTGTTTTGTTTCAAGCCTTACTCATTCTTCCACAAGGAGAAAGAGTTTATTATGTATCAATTCGGTTTTTAGAAACTGTGTAAACTTGTACAGATTTACCAGCTACAAACCGAAGGCTGGCTTAACCTGGATGAGAAAAACAGAGCAAATTGAAAGAGGAGGGAAAGAACATATGGAAGGAAAAAGTGAACCCTCCCTACCTCTTTCCACTTCATTTACTCATGACTCCTATGAGCAGTACATGTTTCTGTCACTGTTTCTCTTGAGATCAAACGCAAAGGTGATCAAGGTCTAACAGTCGATCGGACACTCGCACTGACGTATACCTACCCTGTCGTATATGTAAGCAGAAACCAACAGCCTGCAGTGCTTAGTATGTAATGACAAATGTTAACGTAATAACGTCGCCGCTCTAGGGCTCGAAACCGAAGTCAAGATATACCAGTTGTATGCAATATAGTTTTAAACTGCACCATTGGGTATGCTGTAACCTTTACACTATTGACGTTCTGCCAATGTTATATGTACCATACCTCGATCGAATATACAGGGAAATGTAACATGTATGTGTGTGAATCCAACAACATCATAAAAATCAATAAAAGGGATTTAAACAAAAAAATCAAGGTCTAACAGTCATGGTAATGTCCAGCATTGTTGCTCACCATAGCCTCAAGCCTCTCTCTCCTGTGTATGATGGGACCCCATATGTAGCAGCTAGTGGTACTTAGGGAAAGTCAGTAGGTTCTGTTGAAAGAAATTCGATGAACAAAGACCAAATCTCTTGAAAAGTATCCGCTTTTCATTCTATGGAAAGTATTAGTTTCTCCGTACCCAGGATGTGCCATATCCAGAAAATGTTTTTAATACCCACCCACCAAGCTGTTTGCGGTTTGATTACACCATCCTGCCTTATCCCATTCTCATCATTGAACCAAATTCACATCTGCTTTGTAATAGTCATCCCTCTTGTACAGGTAAAAGAGAAGAGCATGGCACCAGTTGGTAATTTGATTTTCCTTCCTTTTCATACTGTCCAACCGCCTTTCGTGCTTTCCAGGCTGTCGGTCTGGTGTCCTTCAGTAGGATCTTGGGAGAAGGTCCCTTGTGACCATTCGAAACAAACACTCTTCTCTCCCACCATGTTTTTAAAAAAATTTTTTTATTGATTTTTAATACTTGAAACTTACAATCAAAGAGATCATTAATACACAATGTGAGCTAAGTAGTGGGCACTAGTATGTAATACATGACAGAAGGTGTAGCAACATTTCCTCTGAAAGAGAACACATGGTTAGAGGCAAGCATTATGTACATGCATATATGGAGCTTCACTTCTAATATAGGTACATCTGTCAACAGTAGGTCAAACATCAATATCATCAAGGTCCGGTCCCCGATACGCCCTGGGATAGGTCCATTCCTTCCTTCCTTCTCCATCTCTAGTCTAGGCCATAATACTCTATCCATGGTGCCCACATTTTTCGGAATTTCCGGGGCCACCCTCTTGCCTTGTAGGTCACCTTGTCTGCCATCATATAAAGATCCATACTTGACCTCCACTCTGTCAGCGTAGGGAGTCAAGTAGCCCCCCAAAATTTGGCTCTCTCTTAGATACCACTAGCCCTGAGTTGCCAGCACGAGCTTGTGTCGCGGCAGATCGACATCCGTAGGGATACCTAATAACCATGTTTCACTCTTGAACTTTAAAAGGTACGTGAGTGTGGCCTAGTCACTCTTGACATGTCATGCCACATATGGCTTATAAATACATTCTCGCCTGGCTGCCTGTTTCCCATGATGAAACATGTTCTACTCAAAGGAACGTTCACTCAGAGTGACAGAACGACAACAGGTGAGTAGTTCTTGTATCTCAAAATGAAAAATTCAAAAGATATCATTTTGGAATGACTCGTTTTGTTTCCCATTCCCAGTGATTGTCTTTGCACGATTTATTGACTTCTTTTTTTGTTTCCAATTTCGAGTAATTGTCTGTGCACGACTACTTGACTGCCGGTTGGTTGTACCAAATTCAGTTCAATCGTATCCTGTCTTTTAGTGCTTGTCGTTGCAGTTCTTCGATTTATACAGCTGAAGCCAAAGGTTTTGAGTCCGTGGTTGAACGTCGGCGGGCTGGTGGCCCTGTGCTTGTCATCTTTCGGAATCACCTTGCTTGGAAATTTTCAGGTACTGTACTCCTTGCTGTATCAAGTCATATATTGATGGGTGTGCTTGACTCTTTTAAACTAGTTCCTTTATCTGGGCATTTATCAGTGTTGGTTTCCCCAATATTGGGACCATTAGCATAATGTGCAGGAATATTGGTGGCATCTGTAAATGGGAATTTACTTTCAGGTTTGGGTCTTCCCCATCCATTGAAGGGACTGCAATAGCTAATGAGCCTTTCAAATAAATCCAGTGACACATGGTGGGTAGTCGAGGTATGGTATTCTGTGTCCTACAGGGTATCCTTTAGTTTCTGTTTGTACAATGTGCAGGAAGGAATCAATGTGTTGACCCCCATTTGAGGCCTGACTGGGAAAAATGTCCTGGATTACAAGAAAGAGAAAAAAGACCCACATTTGCGGGTGGTGGTTGGCAAATGTTGGATACCGATGTAGTTTAATTATCCCCAGCCCTTCTGAAGGCAGACTTTGTCCAATATTGTTTTTTTAGCATTATTATTTAGCTTTATTAGAAACACAGAAGGTGAGGATTTGTAGAGGAGCTAAACTGTTCAGCTACATGTAGTTTAAATGGGTATGGCTTCCTTTGGGGGTTTTTTGTGTGCAATTTTATATAGGGCAAGATTGGCCCAACAGTACTAGAGCACTTTACATGAGCACCAGATTACATTACACAGGGTCTGATTTCATTTATTTATTTTGGCAGAGGGAGATTAAATGATTGCCAAGAATCACAGGATGTTGAGCTGACGCCGGGACAATAATCTGGTTGCCTGATTTCAGAGTCGGCAGCTCTGGCCATTAAGCAACATTGCCTTCTTTCTTTCTAAACTCTAGAGTTTCCTGGCATCTAAGTTCGACAGGGAAGGTATCCAAGCTGGCGCTGTCTCTGAGAATGGCTGGCTTGCCACATTTTTAGATCGTCTTCTAGATTCAGTTGTAAGTTTTGCATTCGTCTGAGGGGCACATGTACAACAAAGCAGCAAAGCGTGTCGTTAAGGCAAAAAGGCTAACGACATGCACTGTCACTTTTGAAACTCGGGGCTACACCATATTTACAAGAATATGGTGCAGCCCTGCGTTTCCCTCCGGGTTGGCGCTAAATTTAGCAGCCTAGCGCCAACGCAGGCACCCTTGCGCCATACTGCAAGGGTGTCTCCATTGAGGGGAGACCTTCCTGCACATGAACAATCTTTAAATTACGTTTTGTAACTTTTATATGTGCTGCTTAATGTAGCACACATAGAAGTTACAAAATGTCATTTTTTTAATGATTGTTCATGTGTAGGAAGGTTGACCTTCCTGCACATAAACAATCATTGGCGTTTTGCTGTTTCAATGTGCGCTGCTTTGTGCAGCAAATAAAACATTTCTCCTAGTTTCGCCTGTTTGAGACCAGGTTTTCCCTGGTCTTAATTTTGGCGCCGCCTCTTCTTTACACCACCCTTGTAAATATGGGGCAGCATCAAAATCAATGGGTGTTGCAATGGAACGCCCACTGTAACACCCTGTGCCCTCCCCTTTCACACGAAGTACAGCGTGAAAGGGTGCCTATTTACAAGACAGCGTTAAGCCACATTAAGTGGCTTAACGCTGCCTTGTAAATATGGCGAAGTCCCGATCGCCTTCACAACGTTACTAAAAGTGACGCTGTGGTGTCAACAGAGGCGAGTAAATATGCCTCTTAGTTTTCAAGCAGATCCTGCAATCGTCCAAAATTAATTTAATGGAACTATTTTAACTCCTATTTGTCCTAATTTTTAACTACCTCCTAGCATTTTTGTGTCTTCAATTTTGTTTTCTCACACCAGTTGCTAGGATCTGTTCAATGTGTAAATAAATAAAATAAGAAAAAGAAAATTTGTTTTTAGATTATCGGTTGTTTTTTTATTTCAGAGATGATCAACTACATCAGCTAGACAATACAATTTCTTAATTATTGTTGAATGCTCCACGTTTAAAATAACATTGCCAGTTTCACCATACAGTACAACAACATGGAGAAGTAATTTGTTCTGAAGCGAAGTTGTACATTAGCTATACTCTTTCCAGAGCAAAAAATCACCTCAATGTGCAATAGAGGACTTATGCCATATGCAAACGCTGGATGAGTGTGCACAGTGTAGTATAGAAATGTTACAGTTAAGGCAGCAGTAAATTATTCAGTTTACCTCAGTAGACAAGATGGAGGTTTAAACTTACTATTATGTCAAAAAGTGGTGAAGAAACTTGATAAACTTGAAAAGTCAGTTTCACGCGCAGCTGGTTTAGAAAAAAACTCTAAGCCTCTTTAAAATTCAAGGATTATTTTGCACTGTAATTTGAAAGTTGACCAGGGTTTAGTGAACAGAGCGATGGGAAATGTAGAAGCCTTTATCACATATTACAACAGAACTGACTATGAGTCAGCTTTGGTGAAGTTTTACCTTATAGAGGAACCTAAACAAACAGGTAGTTGCAGTGTCCGATTCCTGCTAGTGAAGGATGTGTAGGTGCGCAGAGAACAATTTTTTCTCTGTTTGGCTCATGTTCCTCACCTGGGTCAATACCCAATTCTTCTTCAAAATTGTGTATTCTCCAACAAACTGAGGTTTGAGAAAAGTAGAGTAGATAAGGAAGGGCACAAAGGTTACACAGGCAGAGCACCATCATTAGGAAAAGCTGAATGTGAATGAAGTAAAGGATATGGTAGGATCTCAGTCTTCTTATTTATCGGGAATAAACTGCTACTGTAACATAATTCTAAATGTTATTTTACCATTTCGATTTGTATCAGTGAGCAACCCAAAATACCCTTGAGGGCTTGGGTAAATATATAGAAAGGTAAAGAGTGCCTTCAAGGGAATTTGTTTTGGCAAATGATTAGTAGTAATTTAGGAACAGTTGTGAGGACAATTCAATGGTCCTATAGTTGAATCAATCTCAAATATAAATTAATAACAACTACATATAGAATACACACTTTTACCTAACATAAAACAAATACACAGAAAAAACACTTAGACAGGTGTATAGAAAAATATTGAATTCATTGTATGAATAAAAAGGTAATCAATTAGAAATACAAATATATATGCACAAGCCTACATGTATATTAATCATAAACAACTGTAGGTCCAAGTGACACCTTTCCTAATTCTTGATTTGATGAACAAAAAGGAAAAGGTGTAGGTCAACCTACACCTTTTCCTTTTTGTTTATCAAATCAAGAAGTGTATTTGTTTTATGTTATGTAAAAGTGTGTATTCTATTTGTAGTTGTTATTAATTTATATTTGAGATTGATTCAACTGATTCAGAGATTCAACTATAGGACCATTGAATTGTCCTCACAACTTTTCCTAAATTACTACTAAATCATTTGCCAAAACAAATTCCCTTGAAGGCACTCTTTACCTTTCTATTTTACTATTTACACCACTTATTTGCAACAATGGGGAGAACATAGATGAGACAACAGTGGCGGCTGCTATTTAACACCGTGGGGGTGGGGGTTGTAGGGGTTGGGGAGGGGGGAATGAAACTTTTTTTTAAACATTTATCTGTGTGCCACCGCCACCTCTTGGTCCTCTTTGCCCTCTTTCAGGGCTTGAACAGGAAGCACCCAGGGTTCCAGGCTCCCCTGAGCCAATCGCAACACTGCAGTTCAGCGTTGTGATTGGTCTGAGCACCGTGCTTCAGCGCTCAGACAGGAACAGGGAGCATGGGCATGTACTCCACAATGGCTGTAATGCCTGAGATGGCCAGCCACACTTTCATGTGCATGTAAGAGAGTGCAAACCACCCTCCTCAAGTTCCTCTGTCAGAGCCCAGTCCACCCGCCCCTACCCAGCTGAGCAACAACAGAAAAATAAAATGATAATAACAATGAGTTAATATTTTTTACCTTCTCAGTGGGACGACGCTCCTCCGCCTTAGCAGAGGAGCCGCCCCCGTTAGACAAGACATAAAGCATTGTCAGCTTTACTGAGGACAGTGCATGCTAACATGCGTCTCATTCTGTGACACGTTTTCACAGTATTGTCAGTCTGTGTACAGGTAGAGTTTACTTTAAACTCTCATATATATATATATATATGTGGCCTAGGCAGAGTTTATACTAGCATTGGTCCTTAAGTGAGAAGACGCTTGGGATAGGAGGCTCCTCCAAAGCTGCCTCTGCATGGCCCAGTGATTTAGTGGTTCTCAGCCCATATCCCTGTTGATAATGTGGAGCGAATAATGAATAAGGGATGTTAGATTCCAATCAGAGTATGAGGTGTATAATAGCATGTTATTTGGTGCAGATTCTTGAAAAAAGAATTCAATGATGAAGTGTTTGCTTCAACAGCCAATTTTTTTAAAGAAAAACAGGTAGTTTGACTTTGCTCTTGGGCAATGCTCCAGCACATGTGGGCTTGTACTCAGAGAGAACTGCCTCTCTATTATTGCTTCTTCGGCAGATTGACACTTCGTCTAAATATTAGACCCTAGTCAAATCACATTATGACCCTAAGCATCAGTTCCAATATCCAGGACAATTTGGGAACCTAGAGACAGTTCTAACTGCAGAGTTCATTAGACTTGCCTGTGTATCTATATTACATCTATACTTCTATATGTATACTACTATTATAAAGAGAGAGCCCAAACCTTTGAGGCGGGTAAGCTCAGGAACCACAGCGTCAACTGGGACATCGCATGCAGCATTGGAAAGGTGAGGCAAAGCAGATAGACATAGGCTATACACCAGCGCAACATATACTTTGCAAGGGACAAAGCACGTTTCGGGACAAAGTAGTCCGCTGGAAGTAGCACCGGCTCTGAGGAGCACACGCCGCCTGCAGCGTGGGAATAGCGTCTGTGCAGGGAATAGCGTCTGTGCAGGAGTGTAATAGCGTCCTATGACGTGGGCAGAGCGTCCCATGGTGTATGCGGATAGCGTCGAATCACGTACATGGTAATGGCGTCTCAGTGCACCTGGGCATATTGTGCAGGCCAAGATGGATGAGGCGCGTGTGCACACTGTGTCATTGGGGTAAATTCGGGGGGGACACAGCATCGCGTACAGAGGCACCCGGCAAAAATGTCCAGGCCAAAACGGGTAAGGCGCGTTTCCGTATTGTGTCATTGGGGGGGGTTACAGACACGCACAGCATCTGCATCAGCACAGCACAGCATCGCAGTGCCGCTTTGGGACACTGTGAGGCCACACACGCTAAACGTTGGCGCCGTCATTATTGAATGCAGAGCCTGACATTCTTTTTCATACCCGGACAACGTCGGGACGGGCTGCTAGTTGATGATAAGTCTATCTAAAACATATTGCCCAGCTGTCTGGATTTAGAAAACGGAATCTAACCGGGATCTCCAGACTGGAAGATGTGTGGCAGGGAACACATATAAAGTCCTTTATCATGCTCCACGCGGAGTTTGACTTGTATGAAACACAATTCTTTAAGTACCGGCATTTAAGACAAACCCTATCCACCCACCAAGTAAAATTAATGAATCCTGCGAGTATACTCTCCTGCAGGCCAAAGTTAAAGATCTATCGGGCACTCATCGTAAATACACCAGCCCTGTACACTAAGGCATAAATGGGAAGCCTGGATGGATCTCTGGATGATAGTGACAGGCAAGATGATGGAGAGACCCCGTGTAATTGTTATCCTTACCAGACTGTTAACAACTAAAATACTTGAACACCACATAAGTCCCCCCCTGAGCACTCTATCAGACTTGCAGGATCCCTTCTCCCTGGTACTTTAGATGTGAGGAACCCAGTGGAGTCTTTTTTTACATATTGTCTGGGAATGCCAATTGAGGATTACTGAATATTTGACATTAATTCTATTCCTCCTGTCAAGAACACTGAGGTGACCAATGGAGCTATTCCTTTGGATTGCAATATTGAGCTTTCTGGATGATCATGAAGTTGGCCGAGGTGAGCGTACCTTGGTTGTCATCGGCACAATGAAAGGTGACAAAAACATAGCCAGGGATGGAACGGCCATGACTTCATGACCTGTTTCAAACAAGACCTGTGGGATAGACATCTGTGCAAAATTAGAAGAGCCTTTTCAAAGTCCGGTATCTCCCAAATACATATAAGAGCTTTTAGGGACAATTTTAGTATTCTATACAATATGGCTGGAATGTAAGTCTCCTCCCATGCCTGTAATGTATTTTCATCTGGTATTGTGTCAATACAGATGTAATCCTGCTTGTTTTTTTATGAAAATCCATAAAATACGTGTTATAACATTAATTGATGAGATACTCCTAACTGTCCCTGTTGCAAGGGTGTCTGGCATAAGAAATTCTGCAGCAGTCTGAGCTCTCCACGTAAAAGTCACAAGGGTGTAAAGAGATGCCATTAACAGCTAATTACACACACCTTTTTATCAGTCCTGAAGAAAGCCAGCATATTGATAAGGCACTGGCTGAAACATGTTGACACTCTAAAGGACGTGGGAGGTCGTAACTCGCCTCCAACGTCCCACAGCCTTATTTTTAACCGCTGACAGAGGCCCAGCTAATAAAGTGTCTTTACCCTTAGGGTACTGGGACCCCCGCCAAGCCGTTTTAAACTCACTAATTTATCACCCTTCACCGCACACACAGTGACATACCTGCTCCGCTGTAATCAGGCGTCGTAGCACACCCGGGACTTGCTAGGTGTCACTGGGTGGGCCCGATGATGAAGCATGCCAACTAGGTTGGTGGGTGAGGGCTTTCAAAAGACACCCAGCAGGTGCCACCACCAATTGACAAAACAAAACTGAGTCACCATGATCCTTATAATATAAATATCATGCCAACCCCATCCTTAGCTAGTCTCTTTTTGATTGATTGACATATAAACCGGGGATTTGGACTAGCTTTCTGGTCCTCTCTCTCCCTCTTGATACACGTACATTAACAGCTATACACATTCGTGAAATCGGTTAATCTAGTCCAACCTCTTACTGGCACCAAACCATACATCTACACGCTTACTGTGTTGTTGGAATTGACAATGGGGAGAGCAGTGAAACAGCAGTCCTCCTCGTTCTGGTGGAATGGGCTTTCTGAAACAGGAAAAGTGAGTAAATAAGCAACCTTTTTTATAATGGCAAGTAGGTCCCCTATTAAGCAACAAACATTGGCAAAGCCAATAGGTCCGGGTTTAATCTGCTAACGCAGTCGGAATTAGCGCATTAGATGGAGTCAAAGAAGATGACACAGAGGACTATAGTTCTAATGTCGACCCTAATACAGTTTAATGCAAGCTCTTCTCTAGGTGGAAGGATGCACCCGAACATACAATAATATCGAGTGAGTGAAGAATACTCCACTGAGATGAGCCAAAACGAGACTGACTAAATCTCAAGCCAATTTCTGAAAGTGATGGACCCAATGTCCTCTCTATGTATACTGTTAACAATTGGTTTAGCTGACAGATGTGCTTAAACCCAGTCCTAAAAAGTGATTGGATCTGTGAATGTTCTCATTGCCCCTTATAATGACAGTTCATTTATTAACATTTGGGATGTGTGTAGAATGTGATGGGGGAGTTCAGATGATGGGGATGTGAGGTGGTTCATGAGAGGAGTGTTGACGGTAGCAGGGGTGTAATGCTACCCAGAGGCGCAACTAGAGCTGAATTTCGGGGGGGGGGGGCTAAGGAAAAATTTCGGGGGGGCTGAACCTTTAATCAGTAGGCAGAGTGGAGCTGCAGGGCCTCCAACAAGGGGTGAAACAACAGCAAGGCCTAATTAGCATTCAAATGGTCTTTTAAAGACCTGTTAAACGATCGGGTGCGGCTGTGTGCGTGCCCGGGATCTGTCTCATCCCGGGCTGCCACACACGACGGGGGGGCTGAAGGCCGGTGAGTCCAATGGGTGTTGCGCGCCTGATGCTACCTCTGTTTTTGCTTCAAACAGAGAGCCATGCTAATGTGTGTAGGAATTTTGGAACTTTGCGACTTTTTGTATCCTGTACTATCTTTCATGAATATCTGATGTCATGCAGCCTATTTTATGATTTTTCTCTATTAAAATTAATTGCAGATATAGAAAATAAATAAGATCTTATATTTTATTTCAGATTTCAAACGATGAAGACATACATAATGTGGGAACGGCCATGACATTTGGGTTTGGCACACTGGCCTGCTGGATCCAGTCTGCTCTGACATTGCGAATAAACCTCAAAAATGAAGGAAGAAAGGCTGGAATCCCCAGGGTTTTTTTATCAGCAACTATAACCCTCTGTGTTATTCTATGTATCCTTTCCACGTTTTTCCTAAACACCTTGACCTCAAAAGGGGGTTATTTCCCCATCTGCGCTTATTTGCTTAGTAAAGGGCTCAGTAAAGAGAGCGAACAGTATAGGTGAGAGTGAACACCCCTGCTGCGTGCTTCTTTTAATAGTAAACCTTGTTAGTCAGAACATTGTTTACCAGAACCCTGGTTGAGGATCTTAGATATAAGGCTGTAATTGGATTTAGAAAATGCAGGATCGCAAAATGATTTAAACAATGCTAAGGGTAATCCCAGCCTTGGCCACTTCTAAGCTACTATTGCTAAGGGGGAATTGAACTGAGAGGCAAGATCTATGGCTCCAGTCAGCTGATGGACCTGGTCACAGTTACCTCCCAATGAATATGCCTTTTTATCCTCATTATCCAATTTCACAGCTAACACTGAAAGTCTGACGGCCACTATCCCTGAGAAGATCTTATAATCACAATTTAACAACGACAGGTTTCACAGTTAGTAGAGTTCTTCCTAGGTTTTAATTTAACAACTATAGAGGCTTCTCCCCACAATGAAGGTTGAGTTTGTCTCTTGGTCGGTATGTTGTTGAACAGCAACTTCTATACAGATATTACTTGGTAATCTATAATCTTATTTACTTCCCGGGATGCCATCTGGGCCTGCACCTTTCCCCTTCTTTATTCTTTCAAAAAATGCCAATCTGATTTCTTCCTCTGTTATTTCTTTAGTTTAGCTTTCTTTATCATATGGCTCAAGTGTAGGAAGTTGGAGAAAATCAAGCCAGGCATTTACTACTTAACTTTTCATGGTTGATCTTTCATTGTAACATGCCTTGGTAAAAATTATGAAAATCTGTCCCAATCTTTTCACTTGAGGATTTTGGTGGTTCACCCAGGGAACCCTAAATGCTCATACTATTATAGTATGCTTCCTGCCTCCTGCCTTTCCATACAACAATTTCCTCACTTTTTTTTATCACCATATTCAAAAATATTAAGGTTCTGGCTTTCCATTTAGCTTGTGTTTTTGTTCAATTAGAGCTCCCCATTGCAATGTACAATTTTCTATATTGCTCATAATCTTTTCATATTTTGACTTTTGTTGTGGGTTTGACAGTTGAGTTTGGAGTCTATTGATACGTATCAGGAGATCCTTCTCCTCTGCCCTCTCTAATTTTCCCTGCTTATAGACGCACTTTGCAGTAATACCTCTCACATATCATTTATACACATCCCAAATAACATTTAACAGACACCCGTCTAGGTTTATGTAAAAAAAATACTGTTGGGACTTGTGTTGCCTGTCAATTTCTAGCTCCAAGTCTGCAGAGTTATGGTCCCAAAGAAAGGATGAGATGTCCGTGTCTTTAGTTGCTCGTTCTAAACACTTTCAATTCACCAACCAATAATCAATCCACGAAGTATGGCCATATTTTTTACTGTGAAAAAAGAATGCTCTCTGATGCCCTGTTCTCTCTCTCTCCTTGTATATCTGCAAAACCCAAGTCCTCAGGAATATTTGTCAGGCATCCTGCTTTTTTTGGTAAATTCCAGTGTGGGTGGGAAGTGGACCAATAAAGGGTGTTAGTCATGAAGTAATGGCATTGCCTCCCCACAAAATTGAAGCCTTATAATATATGAGTGAAGCAAAAACCTGCCTTAGAGGGAAGAGATAGTCCAAATTCAGACCATAATATTCTACACAGGTAAACTGACGTTGTTCTATTTGCAACAGGGATGGTAACCATCCGACGTTCTTGTCTACAGAGTGTGTATTTGCATTTTTCCTCACCAGTAATGCTGTGCCTTTATTACTGCTGAACCAAGAGGTACATATCACCTAATGGACCTCAACACAGCTTAATGAACAAAGATTAGAGTTCAAGCTCATCCTTGTGATAAGTATATTTGTGCACTGCTTCCCCTCAGATATTCTACTGTACATCTCTCTTTTCTTGACTCTGTCCATTTAAGTTCCAGGAGAGTAACCTGATCAAGCTTTTATCCATACTGACATATCCGAAAACCCTTTGTTATAGGCATGACTAGACATTTTATGAATAAAAGCATCTGAGGACTATTTTCTTTCGCCCAATGTGCTCCCACCCTGTGTTCTCACCCTCAGCTAACCCTCCATAATCTAGCATCCTCTCCCAAGCCATTTGAGCGCCCCACCCGAGATAAAAAAAACATTGTTGTATTCTCTGACTTGTATGTCTTCTAGTGCATGTATTGTGAAATGTTCTATGGCTACCTGTGTGCTAGTGCATATTCAAAAAGAGGACTCTGAACACGTAAGAAGAAGTATTTATTCAAATTCAAACAACAACCGTTGCAATGTAATGATGATACTTGTAAAGCGCACTGTTACCCCCATCTCGGGGTGTCCTGGCGCTGAAGACCGCTGGGGAACCCGTCCTGGCGTTCCCTGTGAGATGGTCCCTTCTGGGTATCTCCAAGCTGAAACCAGGCATCCCCGGCGTCTGTGGTGGGCCGTAGTAGAGATGAGGCAAGCTTAATGCTCAGAGTTGCCGAGTGTGATCCCTGGTTAGAGTAGGCACCGAGGCGAGAATTATCGAGTCCGTTGACCCTGGTCCACGACCCTGCCACGTCGGGAATCGAACCCTGGTCCCGGACCGTTCTCTGCTTCCGGGTCTGCCGCCTCTAACCAGTGAGCCACACCACTCCACTTGCGAGTCTGTTACAGCACAGATCCGATGGTCACAAGTTGCCCCAAAGTGCACTAGTTTAACGTAGACAGAACTGATGATGATGAATAAAACTTTCACATATAACAGCTGCTACGAGGCAATTAACGATCATGCCATCGGTTGGGAGAAGAATCTTCTTGAATCTATACCGATGTCTCACACAGCCAAAGTCATTCAGAGTGTTACCACCAGTAAATGTAGATGATAATCTCTGATCAGTTGAATAGAACTTGCGCATAGAACGGCTGATAGGCAACTAACGACCATGCCGCAGACTGGGAGAAAGTATATTCAATATTACCATTTCATACTGATACAGGGGTCTGTCTTTCATAGAATCTGATCTGAAGACCCAGAGCCAGGCCTCACACTTTTTGTCCTGTTTTTCCAGCTTTATAGAATTATTATTCAGTATCTTCCTCACTTTTCAAAAGGTGCAAGTTGTTGATAAGCATTGCCTTTAGTGACATTTGGAATTTCAGTTGCACTTTAGCCCCCAAACTCTGCAGTTCAGCCATTTCCTTTCTAAGCAACCATTGTCTTTCGTCTGTAACATAGCACAGATTGGATCCAATGGTGCAAGTGAGGTTGTGATATACTATGGCATTGGACTTTAAAGCAAGATGTTGATCACATCAGACCTTGCACAAAAAAAATTCAGAAAGTACACCAACATTTTCCTAGGGTGCTTCTGTTTGTGTTGAGTCTAAAAGGATCTATGTGTACCTGCCTAATCTCCATAGCCAAGTCTTCTTGCTAACCAGCCGTATTTCCATTAAAAAGACCATCTTGAATCGCCCCAATTATAATTGATCTGTGCCTTCTGCTCCCTTCAGGGTGTTCGTTTTTTTAATATTATTCCTTCTGTCCGGGTTTTCTAGCCTCTTAAGTGCCTCCTGTATGGCTTTATTCAGAACTTTGAAAGAGGCCAGTTATTGAGTTCCTTTCTACATACCGCGCACATTTTGTCAATGCATCTTGGAGTGCGGAAGTGCAACTTGCCAACTTATCCAGTTTCCCTTCCAGTTCTTGACACGTATCAGGGATATCAGACTGGTTAGCCCCAGAGATAGCAAATATATTTTTGAGCTTCCCCACTATATTCTCAGCATGTTTTTTACTCTATCAATGCTTGTACCACTGACTGTACTTATACTGCCTCCATCCTGCTCTCCCCTCCTGTATTAATAGGAGCCAAAGGCAGGAGTGCTCTTCATCCAATTGTGGTTGGTTCCACCTCTATTCTTAGTTGGGTCAGGGCTTGGTAGATATGGTGCATTGGGATTTTTTTACGTACAGTAAAAGGAAACGGGTCTATGAGTGTATTGGAGACTGTTCTGTATAGGGCTCCAGACTCCCTACGTTTATCCTGAGAGATAAAAGCTGTGGTTCAATTCTTTCCATAGCTATGTTAGTCTTTAAAGCTATTACACCTGACTCTGTGTTTCTAGCCCTGTCCAGTTCTGAACGGGTGTCTTGGTGACACAAGGGCTCCATGTAGGGCATAAAGAAGCTTTATCGCACACCCTATTGTCTTCTGATTTTTGGATTGCAGAGGATGGTCAGATCTGAATAAGGGTGTTGGCTTAGAAGGCCTATGCTTGAGCTTCTGGTGTTTATCTCTGTGCAAAGCCTAAGATTCACTAGTGGTTATAGTCTGGCTACCTGGGTCAGTCTTAGCATGTTTTTATGTGCTAAAAGATTTTGGTTAGGTTTTACTTAAGCCAGATAAAGCTATTGGGTGTTCCCCAAAACCTTCAGCCCCTCAACGGCAGACCTTAATTGGTAATAATTGTAGGGTTTTAGTTTGTGAAGGCTGGTAGAAACTACTTTCCCTGCTATTTTAGCTTTTAAGATAGGGTGGCCAGTAAGTCCCAATCATCTAAATACCTTACTGCTATCCTCATACCACCACAGGGCCAGACGCGAAGCCGAGGCGGGGTTCAATTTTCTTAGGTCTTCTGGTGCTGTTCTATCAGCAAAAATCTTTTGGGCTCTGCTCCATTCCCCAAAACGCTCAGCTCTCTACTGTTGCCTCCTTGCAAAATCATCAGATACACACAGATTCTCTCTGGTAAGCTGTGTGGTGCTGATACTGCTGCGTCTCTCCCAGAGGAGAAGCCTCAATGCAGCTTCCTGATTCCTGGCGAATGCGACAGCTGCCCAACGCCAAAAAACAGGAACAGTTGGGCACAGACTTGGCCTTACCATGAGAGCCCTATGATCCTGTATCGCTAGAGTTAGTACAAGTATTTAAATTATAAACAAAAAGTTTCTCATTGCTGGTAAGATCTTTCTTTCCTCAAGCGTCAGCTTGTGGTGATAACATGGGACTCAGAATGGAGAAGCTTCACTCTCAGCAGCAACTTCAAACTGAAGGCATGTTCCCAGCACCCTCTCCGATCGTTTCCTACTCATGGGAACCTTTGTGACCAAACCGCTCCATAGTGAATATGTGGTAAATGCGTAACAAGGTGGTAACACTGAAAACATAGACTTTGTTCAATCAGCCGTGTCCGAATGAAGGGCCTACAACTCAGTCCGGAGGGAAGCAGCCATATCCAAAATTTGAGGGGAAAAGAAGTTCAGAATAAGAGACGTGCTAACTATTGAAGAGGGGTTTCTGGGCCCAGAAGAAGGTAATGTTCCCAACCCATCTGTGGAAGTTATGTTCAAGAGACACAACTTCCCAAATTGATTGTCTGCTGAGGTGTTTAAGCATCTATAACACAATCTCTCAATTAAAATCCTTCGTATGCTGGTACAGGACAGAGCAGTGGGACATCATCCTCCTAAAAGCCCATATCTCTGCTTAATGTAGAGTTAACTGTTCATGAAAGTCCATGCTAATTGTTTATACATTTTCTAATCCACCTGATTATGAATTCGTGTTTATGCCAGGTAGGTCGACCAGACACAACTTAAGATGCTTCGGTGGTTGCCCAGTTGATGCTGATGCTCTAATGCTACCTTTGGTGGTTCTATCATTGGATGTTGATTCTGTACAATGGCCTTTATTAAAGGCTGTTGTGAAATGGATTGGATTTTGTCAGACATTATATCCTGGGTGTTACTGCCCTAAACAGTGACAATGGTAAAGGCCAATGGAACAATTCCGGAACCCTTCCAACTGAACAGTGGTACAATGCAGGGTTGTCCCCTGTCCTTGCATTTTGTTGCCCTTGATATCAAACCCCTAGCATACTGTATTCGGAAAGTTGTGCAGGTTAAAGTTGCAGGGTAGAACCATGATTGGGAGCATGTAATTTCATTATATGCCAATGATGTACTCCTATAGTTGGCAACTCCTATAACTTCAATTGAGAGAATTCTATTTATAGTGAAATGTTTTGGTTGTTAATCAGAATTCCATTGATGGGGGGGATCCAAATAGAGAGTCGATGGTTTTAGACCATGTTGCCCCCTCCTCTCAGGACTCTGTACTGAAAATAGCTTCATGGAATATCGCTGGGCTTAAAGGGCGAATAACCTCGGAAGATTGGGTAGCTTTTGTCTACTCTTTTGATGTTTTATTATTCCAAGAGAGCTGGGATCCAGAACCAATTTTCAAGCAGGGTTTCTAAATTTTTATAAACCGGCTATCAAGGGTATTAAGGGTAGGGCATCTGGGGGCTTAGTAATTTGGGTTAAACAGTCCATCAATTGTAGACTGGTGGAAATCCCAGTGAACAACCCCGATATTCTGGGGATTAAGTTATATAGGGAAAACCACCAGAACATTATTCTTATCAACATTTATGCGCGAGGCCTCCCTGGTGGGAGATGCCCGGCAATTATAGACGATTTGGACTCCTACCTTGAATTGATTGGGAGAGATAATCTAATACTCTTAGCAGGGGATCTAAACTGTACCTTCGAACCCCAGCGGTATGAGGATGAGGATTTGTGTTGTGAAGAAGATGCCTTGTGGAACATTCCGAACCTGACATTGAATTATACCAACAGGTGTTCAGAAGCTGCGTTGCACTGGCTAGGGCTATGCTTAGAGTGGGGCTTGAGGGCGACCAATGGTCGTACGGTGTCTGATAAAGCTGGTCACCCTACATTTGATAATGGGATAAGTAAAGGTAGAATTGATTATATTCTGGTAAAAATGGAGTATTGGTCCCTAGTGGAAGATATGATAGTTGTGGATCATCCAGAGAGTGACCATAACCCGCTGTCTCTAAGTTTGAAGCTCACTGGCGGCTTAGGTAGATCTCCCGCAGCTTTGTGTGTTACCGCAGAAGCTGTTTCAACAAATGATAGAAGGCGGGTTAGATGGTGTAGGGGAATCACTGACAGATTATCGATTTCCAAAAAATCGACCTACTATAACATCGAGTCTCTAATATCGATAGCACTAATATCGACACCCTATACTTAACATGTAAACTACAAAAATATCGAGCAAACTATATCGATGCACAAAAATATCGTCTACAGAAATATCGTTAGCATTATTTTCGATTACCATAATATCGACACTCAATACTACATATACCACACTACAATAATATCGAATACAAAAATTTCGATAGCACTATTTTCGTCAATATCAAAATATCGATAGCTAAATTATACTCCTTTTTTTATATATAACACCAATAAATCTATTCTCTAAGTAATACACACATTTCTAATGACTTCACTAATGTATTTTCAAATTATTAAGTAACATTTAGTGTACAATATTATGTTTTCGCTAACAAACGCAATTTGTATATAAACTCTTTGTAAACATACTTATTTAATACTTAGTACTCATTTTACATAAACTTTATTTATAACAAGACTTTTATTTTACATAAATATATCATTTTAATTCCTTAACATAAACTATATAAGAAGATATATCTTAAATGTTTTACTTAAAAAAATTCAAACTAACCAATAGTAACTCGTCTTTACATATCTGACCAATCAGATGGCAAACATAATTACACATAGACTATATAAACCAATCACAAACAGCCATACAAGTTGCAGGAAATATTCTTCGTGACCACATACTGCCAATTTTGGGAGCACCATCTATATTCTTCTCTTCAAGAAAATTCGTCCTAAAACTACAAGTAAGTAATCATATAACTCTGTTAATAAATTCTAAATTTTTTGTCTATTAATTATAGACCAAGATTTGTAACCTAATTTGTTATTTCTTTATGTACTTTACCTTTAAACAGACTCTACAAACAAATCAAGTTATACTTCAACTTCAAGATACAGGACACTTTACATTTAAAAAAGGTATCTACATATGTTTAACATTTACTTAGCGTTCTTAGCCAACTATTGGCCTAATTTAAAACTCTATACTTTGTTTCTTAGCCTGTAAATCTTAATACATATTGTGCTGGCAGAATTTTTTGAAGAAAAAAATTTACAATGCTGTGTAAAAAATATTTTCTTCCTGTTCTTAAATATGTTTTAATGTGCTTTTACTCATAATACATGTGTCATCCTCGGTTCTTTTTAGCAATTGAGTAACAATGCTTTATAACAAATGTGTATTATTTATATAACATATAAACGCATTAGTAATTTTCATCAACTTTCTCTCTAAACAGAACACATAGGTACAGAAAACAGATAATTCACATCAAAGAACAAACATTCTGCTACTACTATAATTCTCTTGGTAAGATCATAAATAAAACATAACTAGTCTTTATAAACTCTATGAAATGTACTAGAAATAAAATGCCTCTTGTTATGCATCTGTTAGTATAATCTTCCTGTTCTTAAATATGTTTTTTGTGCTTTTACTCATAATACATGTATCATCCCCGATTCATTTTAGCAATTAAGTAACAATGCTTTATAACAAATGTGTATTATTTATATTACATATAAACGCATTAGTAATTTTCATCATCTTTCTCTCTAAACAGAACTCAAAGGTACAGAAAACAGATAATTCACATCAAAGAACAAACATTCTGCTACTACTATAATTCTCTTGGTAAGTTCATAAATAAAACATAACTAGTCTTTATAAACTCTATAGAATGTACTAGAAATAAAAATGACTCTTTTTATGCATCTGTTAGTATAATCTTGGAAATTTCTCTTTTTACATTCAATAAACAAAACTATTTTTAGAGACATTATAACGTAAAAAATAAGTTACCAAGCAGAAAAGTGGTAACTTTTCCTATAACATACTTAATTATTTCTCAACAGACCGTGGCAATACAAGAACAACATCTAACTGAACAAGCATCTACTTTCGATAAATAGAACATTACTGTTGGTAAGTAAATTACTAGAAGAATACTAGCTTTATTTAAAATCTTTTATACATTTCATATTGTATTAATATTTGTATATTAACTTTTCTAGATACCAGAAGTAAAGAATGACTGATGATGCAAGATTTATTACTTCTCAGAAAGGGAAATTTTTGTTATGCTATATGGGCTACATTTATACTCAAGAGAAACAAAAAGACCTTAAAGTGAATTGGAAGTGTACAAAATATTACTCCAATAAATGCTATGGCCGTGCTACAACAAGGGAAACTAGTGTTATAAATACCACTGAACATAATCACCCACCAAACATCTCCGAAATAGAAGTGAGATCCACTCTTGAAAATATCAAGGAATTAAGTACCAGATCAGAATTACCTACCAACGTAATTCTGAAAGAATTACTACCTAAAGTTCCCAAAGAAGCAAGAGGTCAGCTACCATCTATTGCTACCATTAAAAGAACAATAGCAAGAACCAAAAAAGCAAGTAGACCCAATATACCAACTCCAAAAACTTTTGAAGAAGTCATAATTCCGCCAGAGCTTGTAATTACTCATAATGAGGAGCCATTTATATTTTATGACAATCATAGCAAGGACAAAAGAATAATCATGTTTGCAACTAATAACAATATAAAAAAATTAACTGAAAGTACTACTTGGATGATGGATGGTACTTTTTCTATATGCCCAAAACCTTTCTACCAGTTATACACAATTCATGGGCAATATCATAATACCTGTATCCCCTTCATATATTGTTTATTACCAAACAAACAAGCCACTACTTACTCTGAAATCTTACAAAAAATAAAGGAACAAAGTTCTGACTACTTCCCAATGAAAATCATCATAGACTTCGAGCAAGCTATGATTAATTCTATTTTGAAAACGTACCCACACACATCCATTCAAGGATGTTATTTTCATTTCAATCAATGTCTCTGGAGACATTTTTTAAAAATCTGCCCTTAGTGTTGAGTATGCAACAAATATAAATTTTGCATACCAGATCAAACATCTCATTGCTCTGGCATATGTACCAGTAACTGATGTGGCCGAACATTACAATTTGTTAATTGAAAGTCCTTTCTACACCCAAAATGAGCAAAGACTTGCCCCACTTTTAGATTACTTTGAGGACAACTGGGTAGGAAGACTACATAGGTCAGGCCACAGACGCCAGCCAAAATTTGCAATTCCCTGGTGGAATGTCTATCTACCAACACTCAACCAAGAAGCAAAAACGAACAATGCTGTTGAAGGTTGGCACAATGCCTTCCTCTCTTCTACTGGACGTACAACACCCACATTACACAAGCTAGTCTCAGCTATACAAAAAGAGCAAAGCTTTCAGGAACTACGTATGCAGCAATCAGTCATACAACTGAAACCAAAACTCTCTAGACAAACTGCTCAAATGTATCTATATCTACAACAGCAAGTCCAACTATATCCTACAACAAGAGGACTGGAATATTTAAAAATGATAGCCAAAACATTGAACTAATTGCTATAACTAAATTAATTGATAGAGATCAAACAATATCCTTAATTTAAAAAAACACATATTTTAATATAATAAAAAATATTTATTTAGTCTAATTTATTTTTTAACACTATTCTAAAAAGACTAAATAAATATATTATTATATCACAATATTTGTTTTTAAAAACTGCTTCCATCCAAATAAAAGAACATAAATTTATAACTTACCTTTAAATAGAACATCATAAAGATAATCCTTTATCCGACAATACAATGTGTAAATATCAAACACTTAATCCAACGATTCATTAATTATGTTTTCTTTAACTCTGCAAAAACTATCCATCATCCAAATTAAACGACTATTTAAATGCCATTTACAATAACGACTGTTATCTTAAAGTGTGATAAATATATCACCGAACTCAAAATATAAAGGCAGAATGTAAATCATCTCCGTTCTAACAACTGAAACACACTTCCTTTCCCTTAAAAAAAAATTATCGGAAACGGAAATAGCTGTTTCAAAATACGAGAAAAAAAAACAGCTAAACAATCCCACCGACATAACACTAACGAATATCCCAGAATATTTAAAGATAATATTCCTATTAATTTATAATTTCATTAAATTATACCACATACTCATTTACTCCAACTATTTTAAATAGCTCAAAAATGCGTGACCGAAAATACGTATTGATTCCACTCCATTATATGTAAATAGTCATACTTTAATTCTCAACCCCAAAATACCAAAATATAACCTTTAATTATAATTTACAATACTTTAACAATATAAAAGTAGATTCGTACCTACTCAAAAGTGAATCTGTTTCCAACCGCGACTTTCCATTTACCAAAATAACGCAAAAAGACAAAGAGTGGTTACAAAAGAAACAATCCAAATTATATGTAACTGTGAAAAGAACTACAATAAATGTCGATTATTGTTATAAATATGGCTCGAAATTATGTGTAATGTTTAAAAAATCGTATAGTATATTGTGAATATAAAATGTATTTGCCTGTATATTAATTATATATTACATACTTTTAATATTTATTACATTAAGTACAAAAAAATAAAAATATTTAATGTAATATTTATTAAAATTATTATATAACTAAATGTGTAATATTGTTTTTGTTTATCAGATTTAAATGTTTACAATATGACTAATATGTGAAAATTGTTATTATTAAAACGTATTTATTAATAATAATAATCATACATAAGAATATTGTAATGTTAAAAGAATCATTGATGATGATGTCCATGTCCTAATTAGGATATTTATATTATATTATAATTTTAAAAGTGTTCATATGTTAATATCATCATCAGTATATCACTATATGTATTAAAAATTAGTGACTTATGTTTTTCATTACACATGTTGATGTTTTATTAAGAAACAATAATAGTATTATGTATGTATAATATCATACATTACATTATGTGAACTAACCATTTTTTCTCTACAAATTAAAAGTACTTGTCAAGAAAATTACTATAAAATGTGATTAATAAAAAGACATTGTCCTCCATTTTTTTTTATATGTATACCAAACATAGCTTAATAAAATGTATATATGTTCGTATATTTCAAGTGTTGAATAAAAAAATTTACTGGAAAGAAAACTGGTGTCATTATTTTGTATTACCTATGACAACATCATTTTTATGAATTTTTGCAAATGTATTATAAGTGTAATGTTATATCTATTTCTATATACCACATGTAAATAAATAACATACTATACACTGAAGTTATAAAAATTATTATTCATACACCCATATACATATAATATCAATTTTTGAAATACACATAATTAAATGTTTAAATATTCCGACTCCAATAACCATTTACTTTCGGTAATTTCTTCTCAAAAACAGTAATTAATTTACAATTAGAAATGCAATCACCATTTAATTAGAGTAAGTGCAGAACACAGAACATATTAAATTTACTCTTCCAACACCAATTAACAATTAATTAAAGTAACTGCAGGACATTAAATATTAATTAATTACTATAAAAAATAAAATGTTTCAAAATTAATAATGTAATCGCATTAAAATTAATTTAATATAATAATTTTAATTTAAAAATAATCTTAATTTATGTTTTCCCTGTACCCCTATAATAATAAACTGACCCTGAAACCTAAAAATACCCCTTTACCCACAAACTGAAAACTGACTCTGAAACCTCACAAAACTCCTTTACCAACAAACTAAAAACTGACCCTGAAACGTTACAAAACACCTTTACCCACAAACTAAAAACTGACCCTGAAACCTAAAAATACCCCTTTACCCACAAACTAAAAACTGACCCTGAAACCTTACAAAACACCTTTACCCACAAACTAAAAACTGACCCTGAAACCTAAAAATACCCCTTTACCCACAAACTAAAAACTGACCCTGAAACCTGACAAAACACCTTAACCAACAAACTAAAAACTGACCCTAAAACCTATAAATACCCCTTTACCCACAAACTAAAAACTGACCCTGAAACCTAACATAACCCCTTCACCAACAAACTAAAAACTGACCCAGAAACCTAAAAATACCCCTTTACCCACAAACTGAAAACTGACTCTGAAAACTCACAAAACCCCTTTACCCACAAACTAAAAACTGACGCTGAAACCTTACAAAACACCTTTACCCACAAACTAAAAACTGACCCTGAAACCTAAAAATACCCCTTTACCCACAAACTAAAAACTGACCCTGAAACCTGACAAAACCCCTTCACCAACAAACTAAAAACTGACCCTGAAACCTAAAAATACCCCTTTACCCACAAACTAAAAACTGACCCTGAAACCTAAAAATACCCCTTTACCCACAAACTAAAAACTGACCCTGAAACCAGACAAAACCCCTTCACCAACAAACTAAAAACTGACCCAGAAACCAAAAAATACCCCTTTAACCACAAACTGAAAACTGACTCTGAAGCCTCACAAAACTCCTTTACCCACAAACTAAAAACTGACCCTGAAACCTAAAAATACCCCTTTACCCACAAACTGAAAACTGACTCTGAAACCTCACAAAACTCCTTTACCCACAAACCAAAAACTGACCCAGAAACCTAAAAATACCCCTTTACCCACAAACTGAAAACTGACTCTGAAACCTCACAAAACTCCTTTACCAACAAACTAAAAACTGACCCTGAAACGTTACAAAACACCTTTACCCACAAACTAAAAACTGACCCTGAAACCTAAAAATACCCCTTTACCCACAAACTAAAAACTGACCCTGAAACCTTACAAAACACCTTTACCCACAAACTAAAAACTGACCCTGAAACCTATAAATACCCCTTTACCCACAAACTAAAAACTGACCCTGAAACCTGACAAAACACCTTAACCAACAAACTAAAAACTGACCCTGAAACCTATAAATACCCCTTTACCCACAAACTAAAAACTGACCCTGAAACCTAACATAACCCCTTCACCAACAAACTAAAAACTGACCCAGAAACCTAAAAATACCCCTTTACCCACAAACTGAAAACTGACTCTGAAACCTCACAAAACACCTTTACCCACAAACTAAAAACTGACCCTGAAACCTGACAAAACACCTTTACCCACAAACTAAAAACTGAGCCTGAAACCTAAAACTACCCCTTTACACACAAACCAAAAACTGACCCTGAACAGTTAAAATACCCCTTCGCACATACACAAAAACAAGACCCTAAACGCACAAAATGTACCTTTGATAAAACTAGCCACCCTGACCTACTATAAACTCTACATCCCACTCCTAAAAATATGATACATTTATTTATTTAATATCTACAACATTATATATTTTTGATTCTTTTTACTACATACACAAAATACCTCAAATTAGAACAACAACATAATAGTGTTCATAATTTCGTATTTTAATAATATTTATATAAAATTTCGATTCGAAACTAAAATGAAATACAAGGCGAAATTTTTAATTCTATAATTAGAGTATACTTTGTTTATACACTACCCACCCTTATCCCCTTGAAAATATACATCCCACTCATAACATAATTAGTCAAATATTTTCAGAAAATATATGAAAATAGTATAATTACAAATATATTTTAGTACATAAACAACAGCAAACTTAAAAAATAAATACTATATTCGAATAAAATCTATATCATTTCGCAAATATCGAAATATTAATTTTAATTTTTTAAATTTCGCAAATTTATATGAAATTGCGAAATTTAAATTTATATAATTACCCTATATATTTTTAAAACACTACCCACCCTTATCCCCTATAAACTCTACATCCCGCTCCTAAATTTATAGTAAAAATAATATAAATATGTAATGTAATATTTTATTATTTAATAATCTTTTTTGTACATACACAAAAATTATTCATAATGTTTAATGTACTCCCTAAATTTCGTTCAAATTTCGACTACTCCCAAACAATTTTTATAAATATCGAAATTTTGAAATCTAAAGTAAATGCGAAATTTAAAATTTTACAATTTCACTATACTTTTTTAAAACACTACCCACCCTTATCCCCTATAAACTCTACATCCCGCTCCTAACATTAATATACAATTATTTAGTAAAAAAATAAATATTTAGATATATTTACACAATTTATTAATATATATCCAAAATCAAAGAACAAATAATTTAACAATACTCAATAATTTTATATAAAATTTCGCATTTATAAATATTTTGATTAAAATTTCGCAAATTTATAAATTTACTTCAAATGCGAAATTTATTATTCCATATTTACACTATACTTTTTTAATACACTACCCACCCTTATCCCCTATAAACTCTACATCCCGCTCCTAGACTTCTTACTAAAAATAATAAAATTATATATAAAAATGATCTTATATATAAACAACATATAAATAAATCATTACGTAACATACTTTAAAACATCACTTTAACATATCGATATTTTTGACAATCGATATTTTCACCATCGATATTATTGATTTCGACATTCATGTCTTCGATATTTTTAACACACACATAAATCGATATTTTCTACGACGATATTTTTGTTTTCGACATTTCGTACCATCGATATTTTGGACTCGATATTATGGTACATCGACATTAACAACTCGATATTTTGACTGTCTACCGGTGTAGGGTCCTGGCTGATCCCGCAATGTTAGATGGTATATCACAGGTAGCTTCATCTACTTTGAATGCCGTACATAATCTATCTTCCGATATGGAAGCAGTCCACCAGATTAGTGATCTACATGATCAGTGATTTATTAAATTGAAAGCTCTTCTTACCCTTCCTCTGAAGTTTGGGGTAAAGAAGATCCCTATCTCCAGAAAGAAATGGTATAATCAAGCATGCAGGGAGGCATTTAGGGGTCTCAAAAAAGCTATTAAATCAAGGGTAACTACTGAGATCAAATTAGCGCGTCAAAGGTACAAAAAGGTCCAGTGGGAGGCAAGGAGAGAGTGGGGCGACTGTTATTGGTCTGACCTATATGAAGCTAGTCTCTCCTCCAACCAGACCAAGTTCTGGGAAGTTGTAAAATGGGGCAGAAACTCTGACTCACAGATTCCTGACAACCATTTTTGGCGGAAGCATGGGTCCCAGTTTAAAGAGCCAGAACATGAACATGTTGTTAGTGTTACCCCGGTGAATCGGGCCCCATTGCATCCTTCTCACTGCCATCCTTTGGTGTTCTCTAATGATGACACCGAGTTCGCTCTTCGATTAGTTCAAACAGGGAAAGCTCCCGGGATGGACTGCATCCCGGCAGACTTATTCAAAACAGATCTCCAACTCTGGGTCCCTTACATCACCCAGGTTGCCAATGCAATCGCAAAGGGGGCAAGGATCCCAGATTCTTGGAAAGGGGCAGGAATTCTTCCCGTATTTAAAAAGGGTGATCGATTGATCCCTAGTAATTATCGCCCCATAAGTTTAATAGATTCCATGCAGAAAATCATCGCAAGGATGGTTCTTGCCAGGGTTCAAGGGTGGATGGCGATGGAGAGAATTCTCTCACCATTACAGGCAGGATTCAGAGTAGGCACCAGTACCATCGATCAGGTCTTCCGATTTGTCCTGATTTATTGGAAGGTGGTGTTATTGGACGGAGGGACTATTTTTGCCGCTTTTGTGGACCTTAAGTCCGCCTTCGATCTTGTGCCCAGGACAAAATTGTGGGCTGCCCTAGATAAGATCAGATTGCCGTCTGAACTACTTGAAATCCTGATAAGATTCCACGAGGGCAATTTTGCCAAGGTGAGGTGGGGAGACAGGGGCAGGTAACGGACAGTTTCCCTGTTACGAGGGGTGTGCGCCAAGGGTGCGTTTTGGCACCTACCCTCTTCCTATTATTCATTAATCAGGTGGTGACATTTTTTGAAAATACCCCAACTGATGCACCTATATTGGGTGGGACCAAATTTCCTTTGCTCATCTTTGCAGATGATACATTAATCCTCTCTAAGACTCGGAGTGGTCTACAAAAGACTATTAATAGATTTGAGGATTTCTGCAAACTAAATGAACTACAAATTAATGTGAGCAAGACCAAATTCAGGGTTTTAACCAAAAATCGCCCTATTAAGAGTCATGTAAGCATGAATGGAGTCCCCCTTGAACAAGTGGATGTCATGACCTATCTTGGAGTGACTTTAGATTACCGGTTACGCTGGAACCCACAGGTAGATGCTCTCCACTTAAGATCTGTTCGCCTAATGGGTTGTCTAATCCAAGAACAAAGATTATCTTTGACTAAAAGGGTCCTACCAGCATTAAAGATTTATGAAGCAAAAATTAATTCAGCAATTTTGTACGGGGCCGATCTTTGGGGTTATAAGGACCTAACACCCTTAGTTAGAGCTCAAAATAAATTTTTGCGTAAACTGGTAGGCTTACCCCAATCCACACCAATTAAACCCCTTTTGCAAGATATGAGTTGTAAACTGATAAACGAAATGGCACGGTATTGGCTCGTTGTATTGTGGAGACGGATCTGGACGTCGCCGGATCTAAGTCTCTTTGCTAACGAACTAGCGGATGTGAGATCAATAATGGGCTCAGGTAATATCCCATGGCTTTGGGAAGTGAAACTTATTTTGGAAAGTATGGGACTTAGCCAATTGTGGGCTAACCCGGGGTCTTCTGTTTTTCCATTCAAAAGAGAATTTAAAATGCTTTACTGGGCTTCGGTCAGAACCCAATCTGTTGCACTGTCAGATACCCCCACTCTAACGGGTTGCTTCCTGGCTCACAAACTGAATCCCCTACTTGAAAACTATTGGGATGTTATTACCAAGCGTCTGGACAAAAAATTATACCACCAGTTTAGAGTGGGGTCCTTACCTGTCAGGTCTTTTACCAAGAAATGGGATGGTCATACAGCTGAGCACTGACCCTGGTGTAATGACCAAAAGGAGAGTGTGGGTCATCTTTTCTTTGCCTGCCCAGCCTATTTAGCTGCTAGGAATAAATGGATTAGGCCTATTTGCTGCCAGTTGAATTGTGGAGGGAGTGTAGAGGCGCTGTGGGTTTTAAGAACAAATACCTCTGAGATAGTGGTTATAGGAGTAGCAAAGTTCTTAGGGTGGGCTTGGATAACCAGAACCAGACACCTTCATGTTCAATGATTTTAACTTTTAAATTTCATACTAAGTCTTATTACTGTTTAATTCTTGTCTTAATGAACCTAGTATGTAATATGTTGCTGTTAAATTTTTATACAAATGAGCTGTTTTTTTATCTTTTTGTAAACTGTCTTTTATGATGTAAAAATCGAAATAAAGATGTATGAATCTGAATCTGAATCTGAATCAGAATTCCATAACAACTGGTCCAGAACTATACTCATGCCCATCCCAGACCGACCTTCACACCTTTCAGGAGCCTGTATAGGTGGGAAGGCCCTGCTGCCTGCAGGAGCTTAGTAACCATGGGAATCCCATAAGCACCAGCACCACTTCCTGCTCTGCGATGATAGAATGGAGAGGCAGGGCCATGGTGCAGCGTTATTGAGACCACTGGAGTTCTGACCTCATCACCAGCCTGACCCAGCAGGGACATCTCACGAACAATTGCTGCAACCTACTGCAAAAATGAATTGGGTGGAGATAGGGTAATTGTGTGGTACATTGAGTTAGAGGGGCACCAGGCCGCATTCAGGTCTAGCACCACCCAACCCCCATCCATTCTGACCAAGGGGCAAGCTACTGGGGCAGCTTGGCCTTCACTCTGCTAGGTGGAAAGGGCCATTTCAGTTATGGGCGTCCCTGAAAGGTACACACACATGTTTGGATGGTCCCATGCAGGGTGAAAACCTTTTGCTTGAAACAGCCAAGTCTGGCCAAGTATTCCACCTCTAAACAGGCCTAGTTTACCCAATTGATCATCGTATGGTGCCAGCTAGAACATCCCTGAGCAGCCTGCCTCATCTAGGGTGTTTACTTTAGGTACTGCCTGCTCTCCAGGAAGGCTGGCGCTTGGACAAGCTCCTCAGGCAGGGGTGTATAAGTGAGTGTCTAAGAAGTGGCAGTGCGGTCTGTAATTCTTGTAAAAGAAAGACTGAAGGCCAAAACACTTATCGGCTGCAATCTGTGTAAACAAATCTGAAGAATATTAAGAATTAATAAGTAAATGAGAAAGCTACAGAGAGTCGTTTCCATCATTAACATCAAGGACAACTTTCTCTCTTAACATGGTGTGTGGTGGGCAGTTGCTGTTCTGGGTCCATTTTAATAATGTGGTGGAAAATGGATTAAAAATATGTCTCAAAATATTTTATAAAACACGTTTTAGGCGTGTGAGTGCATAAATATGAGAAGGCTCAGCACTACACACAACAACATTTGGACTGAAGTACTGCCACAAGTTCTTAGGTGGTATTGTTGACCTAATTCCCCATAGTAAGATAGTGCCTCTGGTTACCATGAGATATCTGGATCCATGTCCTCCTCCCCCACCCACCAGCTAACTGGTGGCTACAGCAAACCATAACTTCTAACTATGCAATCTTGATGTTGTCTATGTGAATGGGATGTAATCAGCCAGTCCACTTGAAATAGTCACTTGATAGGCAAGCTAGACTAAAGAGCTGGGCTGCCGGCCACTGGAGGACTTTGTTTCAACTCTGTTTATTGACAAAAAAGAATTGGTAGAAATCGTACAAGGATCGTCATATTCAGCATAAAGTAGAAAGGCAGCGTGAGTACTTAGGGCATCAAGCAATATATGCAGTGCATGCAACATTTAGGTACCAAAACAGCAAATAGTACACAATTGAGCTCTAGAGTGTCTCATCAAGAGAAATACAGATTACATTTGTTGAAGAATATATTCCCTCAAAACAGTCTAGTTCGTTGAGATGAGTATGAAAGCATATAGAGCCTTGAATATTGAATACAACTGAGTAAGTCCACCAGTATAAGAAGTCCTTAATTATATATGGAATAGAAAGATACCCTATAGAGAACTTGATTGCAGTTAAGGTGATGCATATACATTCTGCATTGTAGGGCCTTGTACAAGTAGAAGGCCACAATGTAGGAAGCCCATCATGGCCACATAGAGGTCAGAGTGGCTTCGGCAGCCTCTGATAAATGTGCTACGTATGATGATTAAACATGGACACACTTAAGAAAAGAGAAATAAATGAGGGGGAACCAGGAGAAGATAAGGAATGGTGGTGGGGGGAGTGGGGGGGGGGGGTGAAACAGTTTTAGTAGGAGGGGCGGGCCCTGGAGCAATTACTCTTACTATGCTTGGCTTTTACGGGGAAGGGGGGCTACTATCAGGCTCACTGGAGGACTTTAACAAGGGCCACACGTGTAGGAACTGACTTGTTCTATATCAGCTAGCATCCTATAGCTGAGAACATATTTCAACAGCCTTATAAAGGATAAGGGTAAACTAAGACATACTGGTAGATCTCTGTCTCTGCCACCCAGTGCTTCAACACAGCATACCCCTGACCCTTAAGGCTTGGATTGGATGGCTTCCTCACAGTCCGGAAAATAAACTAATCATAAACATAATAATGGGAGGTGCAGAGTTACTCACAGTACCAACACACTATAAAACATAAATTTGGTGTCTATCTCTTATGCCGTTCATCCAACACACCACCATCTGCAACATTACAAGGCGACATAAGTACACCTCTCTGGTCACTCACGTATGACATTAAAACATTTACCACATAGGACCTGATTATGAGTCGGGCAGAGCGGAAGTCCCATGTGGAATTCCTTTCTGACGGAATTCCGCTTTTCTCAACCACGACTACCACAGTTTTTCCGCACCTGGTTTTCTTGGTTGAGGAAACAGTGAATCTGTTTGTACTGACCAGAAATTCTGGCCTGTAAAATCACCCGAGGCTGCAGTGGCAGCCAGGTCTTGGAATCCACCCCAGCCAGAGCGTTTTCTCTGGCACTTTACACTTTCTAAAATGATACCACTGTGAACGGCTGCTGTTTCCCATCTTTTGCTTCCAAGAGGGTCTATTTCACACATGCAGATGTATGGAAATCAAGTGGGGATTACCAGTGCCCTTTCCATGATCCTAGTGCCTTGGTTGGTACCAATGAAATAGATTCATAAATCATAATAGAACATATGTCGCAGGTCTTGCGCAAACCGCATATAGCCAGCGGATCATAATCATTGGGCGTACTTCAAGTGTCCCAATGTGACTGACACCCAGAATTCCTCCATTGAGAGGTATAATATAAATTTGTAAAGCAGATAATAGGCGTTGAGTAAAGGGAAATTATATAAAGTGTAGCAAAAGTTATTTTTAGCTTGTGGTTTTCCTCTGAACAACAATGAACAGGGTGCTACAATGGGCCACCACACTGCAGGTTCAAAACAGATGTGTCAATGTGTTTTTCAATGCGCTCTCTCGACCATTTGCTACAATTTATATTGTGTCGATTTGATTGAGTGTGACACATTGTTGCAGCTATGAGACAGCTGCCTGTACATCCCCGCCAGCAACCAATTGCAAAATACCCAGAAAAGATGTTTAAAGACAAAGAAAAGATTGGGTACTATGGAATATTAATCTAGATTTTTTTGCATTCGGGCTAGTATCTACCATAGTTCTAGGCTGAAGATAAGAAAATAACCCAACTTGTTTCCTGCTCTATGTATAAATTATTTTCTGAGAATTTGAGAGAACTACAGATCAGACTTACCTCACTCCTTCTGTGGCGATTGTCCCTTGACTTATTCCCCAGATTTCATCCTGATGGCAGAGCAGCTACATATGCATGCTGCGAGAATCCAGTGGACCCTGGTGATGGGCTTTCTGCTCTACTTCGGCACCTTTGCCGTGGAGTTCCGGCACTACAGATTTGAGATTATTTGCACCGAATTTCACGAGAATTTTCTCACCTTCTCTGAAAATTTGTCCGAAGCATCGGAGTACCAAACTGATCAAGTTTAAGCACCTCTTCTCCTTCCTTCCTCGTTGTTATTTTACTTGTTTTAGTAGTGGACGGATGCGGATGACTGATTTATCTTCAAGCACAAATTACATATGGAAATACACAGACGCTTGAGATCTATTGCCAAGAGCCTGAATAGCAGATGCAGCTTTTTTACGCAGCTTTTTGATCAAATCGGAGGCGAGATCTCTTTCTTTAAAGATGATCCTTTTTACGCATGTGCAAATGGGGTTGTAGAGTTTTGAAAAGTTTATGCATTCCATTTCACTCGTTAATTTGTGCGCTTACAGGAGGAGATATGGAGCGGAGAACAGGCTCAAAGAGAATCAAGCAGTGAGGGCCAGGAGATGTGCTGGTTTGCTAGTGGTTTTTTTCCCCACAGATCCATTTACAGAATGAATGTAACCTAAACATGTACGTCACCAACAGAGTGATTGGTTTCGAAGGTCGCTTCCACATAGCGTTAGACACCTATTCTAGAAAAGAATGGATTTAAAATGGCAACTGATTTATATATTAGAGATGCAAGGCCAACAACTGGATGGCAGCTAAGAATGTACGCAAATGCTTGACAAGCCCTGCTTTAAAATGTGAACGTTGGTAAGCCGTAAATTCAAATGTGAACTGAAACATAAGAACCTGAAGGAACAAGGTAATGAGAACACGGTAATCTAGTTTCGAAGGGTAAAGTGAAGTAGATTGGGGTCACTGGTTATTAACCTCCACCCAATCATACAAAGAAGTCTCAAGTTTCAGGGATAAGATAAGAGAAAAGAATCATCCACTCAAACTTTTCCCCCATGGACCTTCAATCAGAGGTGTCCCTTGCTAGTCAGAGATGGGGTTCAATGCCAGATTTTGAGGCTACTTGCTGACTGGATAAATGATTTCTTTTTGGTCAATTGTATGTATATATTTCAAGTGGATGTCCTGAAAGGTTTGCATGGATTCGCTCTATTGGATCCACAGTGGACACCCTACCCTAAAGAACACACTATCTTTTACAATCCAGGTCTGATTAGGCCATGGTTGTTGTTGCAGTAGTAGTATCACTCCTGGGAAAGTAGGCAAACACCTTCATAAGAAGTGTTTGCATTGATTTCTGCAGCCTGTATTAGGAACAGTGTACATTTTATCTCTAAACCACAGACCCAACACAACAGGAACATGTGAGTCCTGTATATGAACAAGGCAAGTTGCTGGCCACAATCACCACGTGTGTGTGTGTCCTGTGTTGGACAATATAAATCACTGTTGAAATATTGAAATATACTAATGCTTTTTTTGCGTTTGGGGCACAGGAGTTTTTGTTGCTTGCTCTCAGGACACTAAAAAATAATTAATGAGCTGGCTTTTTTGTCATGGTGTTGAATTTGTTCTCATTTAAATTGAATTGTGCTTCGTGAGAATGTCGTAAGTGGCGGCACCTTCTCTGACTGCAGCCCAGATATACAAAACTGCAAGTTTGGGAAAACCTTTGGTTCAAGCTTAGATATTTTTTCTTGCATTTAAATACTGTGTTCACAACGAACATGTGTTCTAAAATTGTTTCTACATGTTTTATTTTGATATATTTTTTTCTTGCATTTACCTTCTGTGTTCACAATGAACATGTCTTCTAAAATTGTTTCTTCATGTTTTATTTTGCTACAGTTAATACATTGAGTTTTTAAACAAAACTTATTTAATTTTATTATTCAGGTCAGATTTTCAATGATCATGCAGTTTGTGTTTCATTTAGATTAACCGTGTACATTTATCTCACTTGGATATCCAGAAAATGTGGCAAGGTTTCTGCCTCCTTGGGTCTACATTTGACTCCGCTGATTTGTTGCTAGCCTTGCTAACAGCATCACACATAACACATCACTAGCCTTTCACTGGCGCCCCAACAAAAGCAGCGTTGTGGCATCGGATAGTAAATGCCATGCATGATGGTGCATTGCTTTGCACTGGCACGAAGCCTTAGTAAATCTGGATATAGTTCATAGAGAAAGTTCTCTTTAATTTTTTAGGTTTAAATCTATTCTATTGAATTGCAGAGAAGTAAACAATATAGAATATTAACCTCACCTACATCCAGTGGCTGGCTACGTGCATTATGATGGTAGGGAGGAAGATAAACTATGGGAAGGGGCAAGGGAACTAGGAAGGGTGCAGTGAGTCCAATACAATTATCTGTGGGTGGGGAGAATGGGGGGGGGCAATAAAGTCCGTGAGGAAAAGAAGGTACTGTATGACCCTGTCTGGCCCTGCAGGATGCTGTAGCCTTTGGGGGTGAGCTTTTATGTCTAACGTTCTTCCTCTCTAGCTCATCCCACATCATTCTCTGTGTGTGTGAGTCGAAGTATTCGCGGATACGTCTGTCAACACCGCTGCCTGAAGTCTCATGCCAGAAATTGTATTCATGGGCCCCATATCTGATTAAATTGTGGGAGCTTATTTTTTGCAGCGGCTTAAATGTTTCCATGCTGAGAAGTTCCCAAAGCTTGTGTAGCCAGTCCGTATGCATCAGTATCTTCTCTGTGCCCCATTCGGACAGAATGACTTGTTTGGCCACACAGAGTGCTTGGGTAATGGCTCTCCCTATCACCGAGCGCAATAAGTAAGTCAGAGCGTTGGGAAGCCCTAGTAATATGAAACTAGGAAATTTGGGTATATCAGACTTGTACATTTGATTAATGTCTGCCGAGACGTCCGCCCAATAGCACTGTAGTTTAGGGCAATTCCAAAGACTATGGATAAGCATACCTAAATTGCCACATTTCCGCCAACAACTGTCATTCCTGTCTTGTTTCCAATTAGCTATTCTGGCTGGGGTGCATTACCAGTAATCTCCTTCCCGGAAGCCCTATAGGGTGGGCTTGGTGAAAATGTCTCACCATTCTTTGGCAATGAAGGCCACTCACATTCTATTTTAATGATGGCTGTGGGGGAGTTCAGGAAGGCATAAATGTCCATGAGTAGGCCTTTATTTATTTATGTATTTGTATCGCGCCTGAATCAGCCCCGAAGGGGTATCTCCGCGCGTAGCGTCTGGTAAGGTATTAGGAAACAGCCTGAGATATGAGACTGCGCAGATAACAGGAGAAATTATTGATCTTGTGTGAAGAGGTATGTTTTTAATTTCTTTCTAAAGGAGAGGAGATTAGGGGTGTGTCTCAGCTGTGGAGGCAGAGAGTTCCATAACATGGGGCCTTTAAGTGAGAGGGCCCGTCCTCCCTGTCTTGCTCTCGTCACTCTGGGCACCTGCAGCAATATAGTGCTGCTGGAACGCAGGACACGTCCCGGTGAGTAAGGGACGAATATGTCTCTTAGGTATTTAGGGCCAGACCCATAAATACACTTATGCATTATACAGCATACTTTAAAGTTGACACGTTGTCTCACCGGGAGCCAGTGAAGGTGAGAGAGGAGTGGGCGTGAAGGAGTTCGGGGAAAAGCATTCAAGATGAGTCTAGCTGCGGTGTTTTGTACTACCTGCAGTCTGCCCAGTTGTTCTTGATTGGCAGAAATGAGGAGTCCATTGCAGTAGTCTATCCGACCGATGACCAATGCTTGTACCAACGTCTTCCTGTGGATGTCGGGCAGGAAGGGGAAAATGCGTCGTAATAGCCCAATTACTCGGAAACAAGTTCCAGTAACTTGATTGACATGATCTTTTAATATCAATGCTTGGTCTAGGCGCACTCCCAGGTTTTTGACAATCTGTTTTGGTACCGGGACAGGTCCCAGCTCAAGTGGCCACCAGTCGGGGGACCATAGCAGGGTGGCCCCTCCAAACAACATGACTTCAGTTTTGGTCACGTTGCATTGGAGGAAGTTCTGGGCCATCCAATCTGCCACGGCTCTCATACCATTTTGAAAAGATTGTATAACTGTCGGTGTGAGGGTTTGGAAGGGATACAGCAACTGGGTGTCATCAGCGTAGGAGATTGGGGAGAACCCGTGATATCTTATAATGTCCGCCAAGGGGGCCACGTACACGTTAAATAACGTGGGGCTTAAACATGAGCCCTGTGGCACTCCCTTGGTGAGCTCCCTACAGATGGATTTGTGGGAGCCTAATTTGACACCTTGTTGACGGTCCGCAAGAAAGCTTTCTAGCCAAGCCATGGCGGTCCCTCTTATTCCCACCTCCCTCAAGCGGCCGAGAAGAATTTTATGCGACACCGTGTCGAAGGCAGCGGACAAATCCAATAGCACCAGAATCACTGAGCTCCCCCCGTCAAGTGACATCCTGATGTTATCAGTCACTGACAGGAGAGCTGATTCTGTGCTATGGTTTGGCCTAAAACCAGATTGAGAGTGGTCTAGGCCGCCCGCTGCCTCGATGTAATTGGACAGGTGCGCGTTGACGTGTTTCTCGGCAAGCTTACTAAGATAGGGTAGGAGGGAGATGGGCCGGAGGTTGGAAAGCTCCGTCCAGGGGAGAGCAGCATTCTTACGGATGGGGTTCACCACCGCTCTCTTCCACTCAGTTGGCACGTGTCCCTTCTTTAAGGACTGGTTGATTACGTCTTGAATGTGAGGGCCCAACAAAGTACTCAGGGGGACTAAGGTTTTGGCAGGAATAAGGTCCTCCGGAGACCCAGATTTTACGTGGGTCATTAATATTTGAAGCTCTCTGCTATTAATAGGGGGAAAGGTGGTCAGTGAGAAATTTGTATTCTCAGTGGGGAGAGGAGCTTCACATTGTGACATGTGAAGAATCATTTCTCAAAGAGTGTGAGGGGTCTACTGGCATACGGGCACACTTGGGGACGTGTCCCCCTAGTGCCAAATAGCAATGTAATGCTAATATTCACTGGGCGGCACTCCATAGCTAGACCTTATTTGTGGTAAATCCATGAGGCTGTGTTGGTCAAAGAAATCCCCTTTCCTTTTACAGTTGGCTCCCTGCCATGGGAGAAACGTTGTGCCCTACATGGCAGGTGAGAAGTCAGGGTTCCCCATAATGGGTGTTTGTGGTGAGATGTGGGTGGAGAGTTTTTTCACCAGTTTAACTTTATCCCATGACCCTATTGTTGCCCTTACTACTGATGAGATGTAAACCTCAAGCGGGCAATGTTTTTTAGGCTGCCAGGGAATTTTCCATATATGGATCCCAGCAATCGCCTGGACAATGAAGCACCAGTGTTTTTTTGTGTAGGTTCTATTTCATTCCACTAGATATCTCAGTTAGGCCGCCTGATAATAACAAGTCAAATGGGAAATGCCCAGACGTCCCTCCACTACAGATAGGTAGGCTTGCTTCCTGGCCATTTGTGCCTTTTACCATCCCATATGTAGTTCTCAATCAGATGCTGCAGTTTCCCAAGTGGTATGTGTGCGGTATTGCAGGGGAGGTTTCGCTTTATATAAAGTATCTTTGGAAGGAGGGTCATCTTCAAGATTGTAGGTCGTAGCGGGCGGCTGTCAACAAGGAAGCATAGTTGTGCTCTGCTGTCTTCTCCACCATGGAATGTATTTGCAGGCACAAGTACAGTACCCCTTGGGCTGCCCTTGCAAAGCAGAAGAGGTGCTCAAGCTAAGTTCTGTCATTCTAGGGGATAGTAAGGCTGAGGGCTTGAGATTTCTGCATGTTGACTTTGAACCAGAGGTCTCTGGAAAAAGGCTTCAAGCAATTGCAAGAGTGGCGGTACGGAGGTGCGGGGTTGTGAGTGCAATCATTACATCATCTACATATAATTTGATCTTGTGCTCCTGGTGGCCCGTGGTAATACCTGTAATAGGGGTGTTTGTACGGATCTGCTCAGCTAGGGGCTTCATATAGAGAGCGAATAGGAGAGGGGACAGGGTGTATCCCGCACACGTACCCCATGCTACATTGAAAGGTTGCGATGTCAGTCCGTTAACCCTCACTGTGGCTGTGGGCTATGTATAATTGCACCACCCCAAGCTCCGAAAACTGACGCTGAGTCCCGCCTTAGCCAGTACGAGCTGGAGAAATGGCCAGTGCACTCGGTCAAATGTCTTCTCTGCATCGATTGTTATCAAGAGTGCTGGTATCCGGGAGCAGTTTGTTTTATCGATGAGATGCATGAGGTGCTTAGTGTTATCTCTACAGCCTCTCTCTGCTCTCTCTGGTATGAACCCAGCTTGGTCTGAATCAACCAACCCCTGCATGTAGAAAGCCAGTTGGACGGTAAAAATGCTTGTAATGATCTTGGCATCTATGTTAAGTAAGGAAATAGGCTGTTATGAGTAACAGAGAGTGAGGTCTTTACTGAGCTTAGAAATCAATGTAATGGTAGCCTCTCTTATTGTGTCCATAAGTGTACCTGTGTCACTAAAGGAATTATAGATGCGGGTAAGGATGAGAGCCAGTTGCGCAGCAAATGTTTTGTAGAAGTTGGAAGTGAAACCGTCTTGCCCAGGTACCTTGCCCAGTTGAAGCTTTGCTATAGCAGCAAGGACTTAGTCTTCTCAGATGTCCTTTTTCAGCTGAAGGCCCTCGGTATGCGCATGAGCTAAATAGGCTGTAGTGTCCTCATGAGTTAGGCCTTCCACCAAATAGAATGTGGCATAGAAATGCCCAAACTCCTCCACTATATTAACTTCCTGATTCACACGTTGGCCCTGAATCTCACCAATACTGAGCTTGAGTGTCTGGGCTCTCAACCAATGGGGGAGAAGTCGCACTGCCCTTTTGCTCCCTGTGTAATATTTCTGCGTAGTTCAAAGGAGGGCATATTCTGCCCTGTCCATGTTGAGGGCTTTGAGTTACTTTTTAGCCAGTGTTAGCTGTCTCCTCTATGGGAGCCTGATTGTTTGTGAGCTTCCTCTAGCATTATCCTGCCTGTCTTTGTTGAGTCGAGCAGAAATGGCTATGAAGGTGTCTCTCCGGACCACCTTTAGGTATCCCAGAGTAGGGAGATGGAGGTGTCTGGTGTGTCATTTGTGCGGAGGAAGGTGTGAAGGGCTTCCCTGATTTCTTCTTTTTTTTTAAATTTGTTTTTATTGTTGCATTGATAGTCATAATCACAGAAATAGACGTTTGTTGGTGCAGCGTCAACATTCAGCTACAGCCAACCATTATTGCAACTTTTCAATTTTAATTATATAACTCTTAACTGTAAAGGTCATTGAGTGGAAATTTGGCACAGGTCAAACAGAACATTGTTGTGATGATTAGTTACAGCATAGCGGTTAAAGTCTTCTACTCCACAGTACTCACATCTATTATCTCAGTCATGAGGGCACGGGAATCCTTGGGGCCTCCCCTGCCACCGCTCTCTCCCACCTCCCACTCCACCCCTACTCCATATCGTCGTCCTCCCCTGAGCTGTTGACGTCTTCCTCTTCTGGCAGTGGCTCGCACAGGTCCCCCCTATATGTGTTCCAAGGTGACCATATTTTGTTCCATTTACGTGGGTTGGCCCTCTGTTGATAAACCGCCCTCTCCACCATCATAAGCATGTCCATGTTCCTGCACCACTGAGCTGGGGTCGGTGTTTTGGACGCCCCCCATTTTTGCGCTATATCTCGCTTTGCCAACATCGTTCCGATGACCACCCATTGTCTTCCATGTGGTGTCAAGTTGTTTGGGCCCCACACATTCAACAAACAGACCCTGGGGTCAGGTGTAATTGGGATTTGTAAAGTTTGGGCGACCGTGCGTGTTACTCGCCTCCAGTAATCCACTATGCTGGGGCAAGTCCACAGGGTATGGAACAATGTACCCTCTTCCCCACAGTTTCTCAGGCAGTATGGGTGGTCTGCTCTATGGATTCTATGTAGTGTCGTGCGGGTGTAGTAAACTCGGTGTAATATTTTAAATTGAACTAGTCTAAATCTTGCCGATATACCGGCTTCTTTGGGTGATGCCAGTGCTGCATTCCAGTTTGTCTCATCTAACTCCCCTATCTCGTCCTCCCATGTCTCTTTCAGTTTCTGCAACGGGTCGGGTAAGTTGTTTATCAATTTACGGTAAGTGAGGGAGGTAGCACTAGCTTCCATGTAGTCTGTAAGTAGTCGGTCCTCCAACGGAGCCGACTCCGGGACATTTGTACCCGGCTCTATCGCTGACATTAGCGCATGTCGAATCTGTATGTATCGGTACGTTTCATTAATGCCCAATTCGTAATGTTCCCTCAGAGTCTCGAATGAACCCACCCCATCCTTTGTCCATATATCACCCACCGTGGAGATCCCGATGTTGTCCCACTGATCAAAACCTTTGCTGTGCCTCAGATTACCCAGGATCTTGGCGTCCCACAAGGGTGTGAGTCTAGTAATCACTCCCTCCCAGGTTAGCCGTTTTTGGGCTTTATGCCATAGTGTTACAATGTGTTTGGTTGGGCCTCTCAGTTTTGCTGTCAGTCCCTTATTGTAGAGTGGGGCCAGAAGGGTGTTTGTGCCCAGCTGACGCCTGTCAGCTAAGTACGCCGGGTCGTCTTGTGGTCCATGGATCCATTGGTTGATCACCTTAAGGTGAGCTGCCCAATAGTATAATTCGAGATTTGGGAGTCCTATCCCCCCACTGTACCAGTCTCTAATCAATTTCAAATGTGCGACCCTAGCCGGTCTATTTCCCCATAGTGGGCCAGACAGTTGAGTCGATATTTGCCGGAAGAACGACGATGGGACCATCGCTGGTGTGTTTTCCAAGACATATAGGAAACGAGGCAGTGCCATCATCTTGAAAAGTGCCGCTCTGCCTAGTAGTGTTAATGGGAGGGTTTTCCAGTGACGCACGTCCGTTTTCAACCTTTCGAGCAGCGGCCTAAGGTTCAGGTCCTGAAAGGTTGCGTGCTCCCGTGTGATTTGGATCCCTAGGTATCTGAAGGAGACGGTCTCCAATATTAATGGGCAGTCAGCACTTAAGGTCGGCGGTGTGCCGTGTATCATGTAGAGCACCGATTTCGTCCAGTTGAGTTTGTACCCTGAGGTTGTTCCATGCCTCTCACACAATGCCAATAGGACCGGAATACTTGTTGTTAAGTTTGTTAGGTAAATTAACATGTCGGCATACAGGGACACTCTGTCCTCCCAGTCGTCTCCCCACTGTATGCCTTTCAATAACTGGGTGGTCCTAATGACAGTGGCTAATGGTTCCAGCACTAAGGCGAACAGTAGCGGTGAGAGTGGGCACCCTTGTCTCGTACCCCTCGCTAATGGTAGTTCTCTCGGGATGTGGCCATTTGCCGTCACTCGAGCTACGGGGTTTTTGTACAAAAGCCTGATCCATGATATGAATTTCGGGCCGAAACCCATATGTTCCAGAACCGCAAAAAGATAGCGCCATTCCACCAGGTCAAACGCCATCTTGGCATCGAGCGAAAGAATTGCTGCTGGTTCTGACAATAACGGGGCTCGTGCCATCACCCCATGTAACCGTCTGAGATTCATCGCCGTACTCCTGTGCGGCATAAAACCCGACTGATCAGGATGTATTAGTTGCGCCAGATGTGGCAACAGTCTGTTGGCCAGTAGTTTTGCCAAAATTTTACTCTCAGCGTTAAGGAGGGATATTGGGCGGTATGACCTGCATTCTTCAGGTGGCTTGCTGGGTTTTGGTATCGCTACTATAGTCGCTGCACGTTGGTCGGGCGGTAATTGTCCCTGCTCCAGGCAGTCCTTATACATGTTGAGTAGGGGCGTAGAAAGCGTCTCCGACACGGTTTTGTACCATTCAATCGGTATCCCATTGGGGCCTAGCGCTTTCCCTGGGTGTAATGCTGCGATAGCTAATTGTATTTCCTCAGCGGTCAGGTCCGTTTCCAGCTCGTCTTTTTTGTCTTGTGACAAGGTGCGAATGGGTACTCCAGTGAGAGATGCTTCTTCCATCTCCCGTGTGACATCGAATTCAGGGGAGTATACTGTTTGAAAATGGTCTGCCAGGAGTTCCACTATCAGTGATGGTCGGGTCTGTAGCACCCCTGCAGGATCTTTCAATTGCAGTATGACCCTCTGTCCCCCCCGTTTTTTCTCTAACCAGGCAAGGAGTCTACCAGCTTTGTCACCTACATCGTATATCCTGTGTGCCGTCGTCGCTATGTTGTCTACCACCCTGCGGCGTACATGGTCGGCATGGCGCTGCTGACACAGCCGGAGCACGTGCTGCGTGGCCCTCGTCGGGTCAAGCTCGTGGTCCTTGGTGGCCCTGGCAAGTTTTTCTTCTAGGTCTAGCAGTTCCTGTTTTTGTGTGCGCTTATATTTTGTGATAGTGGAGATGGCCTGCCCGCGAAGAACCGTCTTGTAAGCTTCCCATAAAATCGTGGGAGACTCTACTGACCCTCCGTTTTCGGCGAGGTTTGACCTCGTACCTTTTTTCAGTGCTTTGGCTACTAGCGGTACTTTAAGGTATCCCGGGTAGATCGGGTAAATGCGGTTTCGGGTCTGTTCAGGGTTGGAAATAGTCAGTGTCAATGGGGAGTGATCCGAAATACCTCGTGGTTTTATTTGTACGTCATCGATAGTGAGGAGTCCTCGCCCCAGTGTTAGGAAATAGTCGATCCGTGATAGGCTGTCATGAACCGCCGAGAAATATGTGTATTGCTGGCCGTCCGGGTGGAACTGCCTCCAGAGGTCTACTAATTCCTGTGCTTCCAAGAAGTCATGCAGCCGGGAGGGCCCGGGAGACTGAGTTCGCATCGGGAATCTGTCATGTGCGTTGTGTGCCACCGCATTAAAGTCACCTCCCAAAATGATATCCCCCTCCGGTAGATCTAACAGAAATTTTCCCAACTCTGGGAGAGCGACTGCGTGTAGTGCTGGCGGGATATATACCGAGACCACATTTAGCGGCATCCCTTCCCACTGTCCATGTGTCGCTGCAAAGCGTCCCTGTGTGTCTACTTTAGTGGACTGGATTATGAATCTTGACGAGTGGTGCATTAGAATCCCTGTACCACGAGACCCCCTAGTGAATTCTGAGTGGACGATCATACGGTAGTCTTTCCTGTCCAGGGCCTGTGTTGCTGTGCCTGTTAAGTGCGTTTCTTGTAGTAGGACCAGGGCTGGACTCAGTCTCCTTATACTCTGTAATACTAATCCTCGTTTGACCTTGTCCCCCAGGCCCTCACATTCCATGACATGAGGCTTAATGGAGTCACTTGCCCTATTCTAGATTCCCCCCTCCCTGCGTCTGCTCGTGTGGAGTGTGTCATAGCGTCTGTGGTTACGAGTACTAGTGTGTCGTATGAAGTGAGTTCGATTGAGCTGCCAGGTTGCCGCTATACTACGCGCGTGTGCCATGTAGTTCCATTCTTGACCAGTGAAACAGTCTATAAAATGCAAAACCCCCAGCCCCCAACACCCCCCCCCTCCCTGACCCCCTGCTAAACGGACTTAGAACTGCCCGCCCCCCCCCAACTCAGCAGAGTGCCTGAACCCAACCCAAAACACAGCACTTGCTCGCTGGGGTGAAGGACTCTCCGGAGTCGGCGGCCCCCCTCCTTGGCCGCGGAGGACCTCAGCCCAGTGTCCATGGCGGCATGGTCGGTCAGCGGTACATTTGGATTAATAAGACGATATCAGGAAATCACTGTTCTTCGTTATCTTCCGTTTCCGGTATGTCCTTCAGAGGTGAGTGTAGTTCTGCTTCGCCTCCGGACGTTTGTGAGCCCGGACGGGATCCAATAGTGCGGTGTTTGTTCGGCCTGTTAGAGCGGGGAGGTAAGCCCGCTGGTCTCCAATCCTCCAGCCAATCCTGTGCCGCCTCCGGAGTGTCGAAAAACCATGTTTTATTGTCTGCCACTATTATCAGCTTGGCTGGAAAGAGCATTGAGTATCGAATCTCTCTGGCCCTAAGTTCTTTTTTCACTTCAAAAAAGGTTCTCCTTCTCCGCGCGACTTCCGCCGTGTAGTCCGGAAAAAATGCCAGTGTGGAGTTCTGGATTCTAATGGGGGGTGAGTTCCTTGCAGCTTGTAGGATCGCGTCCCTGTCCCTGAAATTGAAGAGTCGAGCTATGATCGGCCTAGGGTTAGCGCCTATTTTCGGGCGTCCCCCGGGGACTCGATGCGCCCTTTCCACTGTGAAAAAATCGGAGAGACCCTTAGGCTGGAGGCTTTGTTTGATCAGGTCTTCCACATATAGGTCCATCGCTCTTGTGTCTTCCGATTCCGGCACCCCTATTATGCGGATGTTGTTCCGTCTCGAGCGCCCTTCCTTGTCGTCCAGCTTGTCACGCAGTTCCTTGTTTTCCTTTGAGATCCGTCCCATACTTATCTGCAGTTCTGACACATCTTCCACTAATGATTTGGTCACGATTTCTATTGTGTTCACTTTCTCCATCATCTTATGGAAGTCGGCACATATTAGTGTTATTTCTGCTGAGATCGATCCCACTGTTGCCTGTACTTGGGTGAGGGCCCGCATAACATCATCTAAGGTCACTTTCTTGCCTCCCCCCGTGTCCGCGGTTTTGCCCGCCTGCATTTTTGCGTCCGGTGAGGAGGAGGTGGATTTGTCATATGAATATCGTTCAAGACGGGATTGTGCGGCTCCGCCTTTCAGCCCCTTACCGGTCATTACGGCGGTCACTTTCGCTGAGGGTAATGTCGACAGATCACAATGTCCACTGGCCAACAGGATTTGCCCCTTTCCTCGTTATCAAGCCACTGTTGGGAGAAACCCTTGCCTCTTGCCTCTCCCTGTTAGCCGCTGGTTCACAGTCCACAGTGTGCAGTTGTGTCGCCTGATGGTCCGCTGTGTCTCCTTGACCACTCTTTCCCGGTGTGCGCTATTTATGGCTACGGTAACTTGCGCGAGGCAGTCCCCTGATGTCGGCCTCGCCGCGCCCCTTCCTAATCATCAATGGCGGGCGTCGCCTGTGGCTATTGTAGTGTCTGTGCCGGTGTTAAACTGGTCCCAGCCGGGAGGCACCAATGGGCCCGTCTCTGGAAGTGTGTACGCAGCGCCTCACAAATGCCGTGCGCGGGGCCCCGTCGACTGGGGTGCTCCCCCTCCCGCCGCAGAGGAAAGGCGGCAATATGCGTGCACCCCCGCCCTGGTACTGGAGTCCGTGGCACTTCCTTAGGATGGGTCTGTGTCCGGGAGGCAGCACCTATATCATAACGACTGAGCCCGGGTATGTGCCGGTGCTCCACCGCCTTCAATTGCGCCACTGCCCGATGGGGGATCCGGGATCTGTACCCTCTCTCACCGGGTAAGGAACGGTCCGTGTGAGGACTGCTTCTGTTTTCCGCCGGTATTATCGGGGTCTGTGCAGGCTGGTGCGGGTCTCTCTCTGTCACATCCCCCGGGCTCTTCCATGCATTGCGTCTAAGATGGCGGCTCCGGCCCCGGGGGTTGCAGGGTTGTTCGCCTCCGTATGCTCTCTGGGGGCGCTCCCGACAAGCGCTGAAGGGCCGGTAGGGACGTCTGGCCTTCCGCTCCCGGGCACCTGAAGTCCGGCGTTAGTGCTGATCCGCCGATTTCTCCGTCTCTTCGAGCTTGTTCGCGGGCGGGCGCTTCCGGTGCTATCTCGCCCAGCTCATAGCACTTCCTGTCCGCTCGCCCCTTCAAGCAGCTCCCCGGCTTCGGTCCTTCTCAGCGGCCCATGCGGGGTTCACTCTGAACTGCACTTCCCGTCGTTGGATTTTTGTTCCGCTTGTCACCGCTTGTGCCGCCCGGTCCTGGACGTCGGTACCTTCCCGCAGGAGATTATTGTGAGACGGATTAGTAGTCGGATCTTCGAGGAGGCCGCTTCAACCGCGGAGCTCTCCTTCTATGCTGCCGCCATCATCGGCCGCTAGCCTTCCCTGATTTCTTTTAATGTCGACTCATAGGTCAGCAATTTGAGGTTAAGGGACCATGGGCGGGGAGGCGAGTATAGGCCTGAGATATTCAGGGTAATCAAGATAGGAGAGTGATCAGATAGAGCAGCTGTGCCTATGTCCATGCGTGCGGTGGCTGTTATAAAGCAGGTAGATGTCAGGAATTAGTCTATACTAGCATAAGGTTGGTGGGCCTCTAAAAAATAGGTGAAGTCTTTCGCTGAGGGGTTGCTAACCAGGCCATACATCCACCAGCCCTATTTCTCCCAGCCAGTGGAGGCCTGCCGATGTGTATGCCTCTGTTTGTCCCATCCTGTGTGGTGAATGGTTCCGGAGTGTGACTGCATGAGGGGTAGTTGGTATCTGTCCTATAACATCCAGGATGAATTCCTCCTGTTGATCATTTGGGGCATAAATGCTGGCAATTGTTAAAGTGTGTGCTTTCACTGAAAACCTCAATGAGAGGAACCTTCCCGGCAGTTCCGCTTGTGTCTGATGGACCTGACCCTAGAAGTGGCCTGTGAGTAAGATCACCACTCCCGCCTTTTTTTTTGTCTAAAGGAAAAGTATTGGCGGTCAAACCAGTAGGACCTCATGCGTTTCCAGTTTCCCTTGATAATGTGTGTTTTCTGTATAAGGTAGATGTCACAGTGGGAGACTCTAAGCATAGAAAGGAGGGCTAGCCACTTTATTGGGGTCTACGGACATTCAGACTTAGAATTGCAACCACTTATCACTATGGGAGGGTGTTGTTAGTGGGAATGGGCAAAGGTTGACTACCAACGGCTCCCCCTTGACATTTGGGACAGGCTAGCACTCTGTAGAGGGGTAGTGCGGTGGGTGGGTGATCGAGGATGGGATGGGGGATAGTAATCCATACTGAGAAACTCAATCACTCCCCTCTCTGGAACATGAAACAATCGATGTTTAGGGCTTACATCACTGGCAAGCGAATGCCTTAGTACTTGATTCAGGGAGTGGTCGAGCTTCACCTTCTTTGCTGGATAATAATTAACATGAATGGCTAGGGTAGTCAGGCCCCGGTCGCTTATCTGGGGGCCTGACTGCCTCCTGAAAGTGCGGGTGTCACAATCAGCCCTTCTGCTCATAGTGCATAGTCCTGTTGCTGCCCCTTAGGTGGTTTCCTGGTCTGAAGAGGGTCCCTTGTGTTGGAGCTGATGAAGCAAGGCTGTTCTCTCGCTGTGGCTCTTTGCAGCTGTGGGCTTGACAGTTTTCCTCCATGATGGTTGACGAGTGTGCTCTGTCGTACCCGATGAGGTCGTTGGGCTGCGTGTAACCGATGAGTAGGTGCCGATCTCCTGCAGGGTTTCCAGGACCGGACCGACCGGGCCTCTTCCATGGTGCGAATCCTGTGCATCATTGTTCCAAGCAAAGATTCACTGGAAGGGGTACCCCAATTTGTATCTGACTCCTTTCTCTCGCAGAATCGTGGTGGACAGCTTAAGACTCCGATGACGTTGGTGCATGATGATGGATAGGTCCTGGAATAGCAACACCTTTGTTCCTTTGAACTTCATTGAGCTCCGAACCCGCATTGCTGACATTATGGCTTCCTTTTGGCGATAGAGGTGCACACAAATCAGGATGTCTTGAGGCACCCATGGAGATCTGGATGGGCGGCCTGCCCTGTGTAAGCAGTCTAAGACAAGGTTTTTCTCTGTTTCCGGTAGGATATGTCAGAATAGTCGGATCACGTTCTCCTCTGTGTTCCCTGAATCAGCCTGGAGAGGGATTCCTTTGATTCTGATGTTTGATCGGCGTGAACTGTTTTTTGAGATCTTCCAGGTGTAGCTGCAATTCTGCATTTTTGTCACTTAGCTCCAGCAGTTTGTGCCAGTGATCGTCAAGTTCTTCTTCTGTGTGGGGGTGGGTGAGGTGTCTCGCTGTTTATCTGGCTTTTTTGGATTGAGGGCTTGCTAAGCATGTCTTTTAGGGTGGTGTCTTCTTTTGCGCAATGGGTAGCCATGATGGTGCTGGGCCATCCCTGTGTGGTGGTGCGCTGTTGATGGTAATGTTAATGGGTCAGAGGGGGGTGTGGCCCACCAGTATCAGTGACCACCTGCCATAATTCGACCGCGGTGGGGAGAATCTTCGTTGTTGTGGAGATGCTTCGCGTGCTCACTGAAGAGAGGGGGGGCAGACTCCTCAACTCCTCAGGATTCGCATATCTGACTGACCTTCCTCAGCCCCAGCTCTACAGGTGGCATGCAGACCCCCCTGCCAGAAAGCCACAGTTCGTTTCTTTCGGCCCTCACTGTGATATCCAAGAGTGTATCAGGCCCTCTGTCTGGTTTGGCCCTGTTTGGGCACTTTCTGTTGCCTCAGAACTGTGGACTGAGGTGGGGCTGCAAAGCCTGGTACCAGCCCCCACGGTCATGCAACAGTTCCTTTCTCTCATTGGACAAGCGCACTTGCCGCTGGCTGGAAACTCTGTAGCCAGGTTTGCCGCTTGCACGATCCCCCGCTGCTTGGAGGAAGGCTTTAGGGTTTACAGCGTAGACTTTGGTGGGGCTCCCTTTGTTTAGTATGGTCTCAGTGTCCGTCATTTACAGGACCCTGTGTGCTGCTTCCACTGCACGATGCGGCCACCTTGGGGGCGGCTTCCCCGGGGATTTAGTCCCCAAGCTCTGCAGTAGCTGCCCTCTTGGTGCGCTGGTTACCTTTGCGGTCTCTATTCTCAACTCCGGAGGACAAGCTTTGCCCTCAGATGTGGCCAGGGGACGACCCCAATCTGCGAGAGTGGTTCAGTCATTGGGGGACCAGCTGGAACTGCCTGCGTTCTGAATCGGCAGTGGAGCTCCGCAGGGTCACTGCTACAGGGCTGCCATGTTGGACACACTGGCCCTCTTTAGCTTCTTCTTTTTTATCAGACAACAGAAACATCACTCCTCCTTCCATTTACAAGAACGAGGGGAGCACAGTAATGGGTGCTGGGAAGAGCAATTATGCAGCAGTCTTGTCGCCGCTTCATCTTGTACAACATTGAAGGTATACCAACTTGTTTTGCTTTACTGCTAGCTCCCAGGTGTAACCAGTTTCTGTGGCTTCCATATGGACCTTAAGACAAATTCTAGTTGATATTCAAGGGTATATTTATAAGGCGATGCGATCCTCCTTCCTCCCTTTCAAAAGGAGGTGCCCCCAAGTGTGTGCCCCCTCTCACACCCCTCCACCTGACATCCTACTAAATCCCGCAAAAAAGTGGTTTATACTTTTGGAAACTTAAGCCTAGATTCATTAAGATTGCAACAAATCTATTTTTGTGTTTACAAAGCCCTATTTGCATGGCTTTGTTAAAAAAAAAAACTTGTGTCAGGTAGACATTACATGATTGTATCATGGGCGTTCCTGTGCATCCATTCATGTGTTTTTATGCAAATCCATATTTAAAGACTTGTGAAAATGGATGTGCGCCAGAATAGGCTTCCTACCTGAGACTGGAGTAATTGGGAGAAATATCTTTATTTATCCTAGCTTTTTCCTCTTTCAATGTGTGCTACAGAAAGCACACACGTGAAGAGGAAATAGCCTCAAAGAATTGTCTTTAAAGAGGAAAGAACCTCAACGAATAGTCTTTATGCAGGAAGGTATCCCTTCCTGCACAAAAAATATACTGGACAAGAAGCAGGAACCCTTGCAACATGGCGCCAGGCTGCCTGCTTTGGTGTTAGGCAGCCACAAGTATGCCAGCGCTAGGAGAGAGCAGAAATGTGCCATATCTTTGTAAATATGTTATAGTTCTGCTAAATCCCTTTCATGCATCACAGCAACTTCCCTTGCTGCGCTGGATGAAATGTTAGTAAATATGCCCCTTAGTTGTGGTCATCACTCTCAGCTTTGATTTCTTTTGAAGAACTCCCACCCTGCTCTAAGTGTTATGAGAAGGTCAACAAAGGCACAATGCCAGAATATCAACTCTAATGGTGTGGGCACATGAATGGCAACCTATGGGCAGTGCAGGTAACACTGAAACCCAACCTCTATTAACCCCTCCCATGCTCGTGACGGAACCGTTCCGTCACGAGCCTCGGGTGGGCTGTGCTGGTGACGGAACGGTTCCGTCACGGCCCTCTCGCCGCGCCTGCGCGGCGCGAATTCTGCGCCTGCGCTAACGTTCTCTAGCTCTGGCGGGGCCGTGACGGAACCGTTCCGTCACAAGCACAGCTCACCCGCGTGCCGTGACGGAGCGGTTCCGTCACGAGCACGGGACCGCCGCGCGGCCCCCCCACCCCCTTAGCACTGCGGCGGAATAGCCGCCGCAGTGAAGGGGTTAAAGGCAATAACGCTTAAACTGTAAAACCTAGGTAGTCACTACATACCATTGACAATATATGAATTTGCAAATCTGCGAGAGAGCTTCAATGGCAAAACCCTTGGATGCAGACAGGTGGTTTTCAGTTCAATGGCAGTGAATTCACTTGTGAGCACTTTCAACAAATAGATTCTGTGTGAGGAAACAGGCAATCACTTAATTGTGGCGCGCTCCAAAACCATATATGTGGATGAAAAATGTCTCCTCTTTATGTGCATACATCCGTACATTTTTTGAACGTGATAGGTTCCAGTAAGGGTATAAGGCCTGGAGTCTTGAAAAGACAGTGGGAAGGGATTTATTTGGGGCTCACCATACAACCCACACAGCCTCAGGTAATGACATCACAGTGTGCAGCTTGTAAAACCAATGCTTTCTCATCATTTAGGCAACTCGGGCGGGAAAGCCAAGGCCACGAGGAGCCTGGGATCAGGCCTGCTTTTCAACTTTGAGCCAGCTGGCTGGATTTCTGAGGAGGATCTTCACTCTAGATCTCCACACGCTCCCAAATATTCATTACTTTCAGTGGTGGAGATTGCAGAGGGGTGGAACGATGGACGAACGGTTTGCTCCAGATGCTAACGTTCTTCTGACTAATGTTCTCTTCTCTGAGATGGCCTGTTAGGAATCTCTCTTTTTCAGGGCTGCTAGTTAACCCATTCTAGCTTGAGCTAAATAGAGTAGCAGAGAGTTGCATCATGCTCAATCAGTGTCCAAAAGAACAAGCATTGGCAAAGTCAACATGTCTTGGCAATGCAAGACCTATTGGCTTGGTCAATGTCTTTTAGCCATGTTGTAATGCAGCATGGCTGCTGTTAAGCATGGCTGAAAGTCATGGCAAAAAGTGGTATGACGCAGCCAGTCCTGGCTGCGTCATAGCCCTTTTTTTGTCTAGCAGGAGGGTGTGGCATAAGCAACCGAACACCGGGAGTGGGAAAAGCAACATAACACAGGGAGCGGGAGAAGGTAAAATAAAGAAAAAATGCTAGACTGGGCATGCAGTGTCTGCGTCATAGCTCTTTGTTTTGTTCTGGTAGTTGAGACATTGATAGTGAAGTGCAACACACAGAAAACGGGTGGGAAGGAAGAAGCCAACAAGACCACGGGAGAGAAGGGGCAGATGGACAGGGGAAAAGCCTAATAAGAACAAGGGTGGGTGGGGGCGAGAAGAAACACACAGGGGGAGGGGGTGGGAGGGAAAAGTGGCAACAGGGGTAGGGGAGTGGGAAAAGGAGCAACATGGAAGGGAATATGGGAAACAGCCTGAAAGCATAACCACTCATGGATTGCTTGACCACAAAGTTCCAAATACGGGAGCAGTGAAAGGACACAAGTACTTGGTCCATGCTCCAGGGGAGTTCCAAACACAAGAAGAGGACATGATGTGTGCATGCCTTTGCTAACTGGAACAAAGCAAATGAGTGACACTGAAACTAACCAATGGGAGGCTATGGGAGGGCTGTAGCCCACTGTGTATAAATAAAATGTCTCAAAGAGACAGCGCAAGTGCTGTTTAGCTGAGACCTAAAGACTAATATGTTCATTTGTTTGTGGAAAGAAGCATAACAGCATATCTACGGAAAGTTACATATCGGTTAATCCTCAATCCTACAGGGGATTACACACTACCTCACTTATGAAGAAATTCCAGTCCCTTGAATATGGCCATTGTCCATCTAGGCAAGAGGGTACCTCACAATGTGTAAACATATCCATCTGTTATCATTCCTGATGTGTTCACTTGGTATAGTCCTCGTCACTCTTTGTACTCTGTTCATTGTGGGGTGTCCCATTTCTTCTCTAGATTTAGTATACACTAAATTAAGTAACGCAGTTGGTTTTTCTTCGCTTTACTTTTTTTTCAAAAAGTCAGGTGTGAAGCTTAGTCAGGGAGTTTCAAGGAGTGTGAATATCAAATTTCCCAACTAACAAATGGTGGGATAGAGGGTGGAGGGGTGAGGTGACCAAGGAGTACATCACTCACAAGAGGTTGGAAACATGTGGGTCCGAAAGACTGTACTTTTCTTTTTTCTTTTATTGGACAAAATATTCTATCCCAAAAATATTTTAGGATATTGTGCTGTCCAATACATTGTTAAGCCCCAAGTGTGTTTCGGATTTTGTTGGTGTGATAACCCAAATCCTCCTGGAGAGGGCCAGAGTATCTTGCAAGGGTGCTCAGTGCAATAGGGGAAGGTGATTAAAAAAATTACCAGGGATGCATATTAAACATAAAAGTAGCATGAGAGTTTTTAGAACTGCTGTCCCATTTCACACACCACCTCCAAAAAGAAAAGAGAGACATTTATATATATGTTTAGCTCCTCCATCCCATAATATACTGACATTGTGGGGGCAATTCACAAAGCCAAATGTATGACCAAGTCCATTGCAGAATATTTAGTGTTCACTACTTTGTAATTGTACATCCCAACTGCATACAGCTATGCAGTGGAAAGCCCTGTGAATGCCCATCAACTTGTGAGAATTCTTAAACTCCTGTCTGACACTTCTCCACCTTGGAAATTCTCCAGAGATTTACTCCACAAAGAGCTGGAGTAAATCCTCTTCCAGAGTTGGAAGGGAACTGAATACTCTTAACATTTTCTGGGGGTTGGGAAAATGTACAACTTTCCCAACGAGAAAATGCATTGTTTGCGTAATCTGCCATCTGGAAATAGCGAAATCCAAAAATGTTATGCAACCAAAATGTCACATGACATTACCAGTAATATACGTGGAAACATGAGACTGGCACAGCTTTCCCAGTCTATTACTTGCCACATTTGTGAATCTGAAAAAGTAGTAAACCTGGATCTGTAAATCAGTCACTATATATATCTTTAACTTCCTAACACAAAAAATTAACCAAAGAAAGCAACACAGACATAGCAGACCCAACTCTGGTCCAAATACCAGGGCCAGAAGGCATTTATTTTGTGGTATCACACCTCAAAAACCCCATTGAAGCCACGCCTCTGCATAAAGGAACCTTCTTCTATGTCCATACAGCATCAAGTGGTGGGTTTTATAATATTGTTAAGTGGGCTAGGAAGGAGGGCCCAGCCATTCATTCTTGATCACAGACCCTTCCAGCTATAGGAGAAAGAAATGACTGAGTGCATTCGAATCTTAGACCATTATATTGGATGCATGTGCTGTGTAATGTAAGTTCACTGATTTCACCTCTCAGTCCCCAGTACCCCCCTCACTCCCCCAATCAAGCTTCTCACACTCGCCCTCTTCTTGTCCAGGACCACTCCATCTTTCCATTGATTTACCATGTTTACTTGTCTGAGATTCTAGGCCTGGGTGTCCTGCCTCCCCACCCAATATAATTCTCTCAGGATTCCCTACCTCCCATTTTATCAAAGAGTAGTGGCATGCAATGACTTGCAACTTCTGTTGATACAGTTGCTGCTGTTGCATTATTCTGCATACATTTTTGATGAGACCCTAGACAAAGGATGCTCACAAACATTTTTTCGTGGGCTAAAAGGTTTGGTCTGTAATGTGACTGACGGCTGCAATGATGGCAGCAGGGTGGGGGAGGGTTTAGGGGTGTGTTGGCAGTATGGTGGGTCTAGGGGAAGCAATACATCTAGTGTCTGAATTGCACAATGTGAAACCAGAAAACCTGGGATTAATCCTGGCTCCCGACTTTACCAAATCGTGTGATCCTAGGCAATTGTTTGTTCTTTTACACGTTCACTTCTTTTTCTTCATTATCACATATAAGAGGACCTCAAAATACAAGTCTTCAGTATGTGCACTGGACAAAACCTTCTCCGGTGTTTGATTTAATAAACAATAATGTTGATCACGTATAATAGGAGCCAAGGCCTCCCTGAGAGGGCACATAACAACTGACGTGCCTCTAAATTCACTACTGGCATTGTTATCAGTGGGGAGGGAAGAATTAATGTTTCTAAATTCATGTGTGAAAACTAACACTTTATAAAAAAAATACTTCTCAATACACAGATATAACCTGATGTACTAAGGTGAAATGGTTCTGCATGTTAATGAAATACACTTTTTCAGTTTTGCTTTTACACTTTTGCTGCAAGAGGTCTTTAAAAATGAAAGGTGCAGATACAGGTAGTTCCATCTTTTCTTTAACTTCAATTAACCTTTAATTAAAACTAGCCTGTTTATTTAACATCTTTTTAAAGCTAGTGCTGGGTCGAGTGACAAGCAACCCTTTGTGGCTGTTGACCAGGTGGCTGCATGTAAATGTCTGGAGGCTCTTACTTTGAGTATCACTGCCCTAGACAAAACAATAGCAATGTGGAATAAGACGTGTTTCTTAAGCAGGGTGAAACCTCCTTTATATAGTAGTGCAAGCATAGTATGTTAGAGAAACTGTCAGTCTCTGGTTTTACAAGTGGGTTACTCCCTTGTACTGGGTTGGGTTGGGTGCCAAGTGTTCCTCATACTTCTTCCTGAACAGGGAGAATCATTGAGTGAAAGAGATTTCCTCCTTCATATCATTCCTCCCGTCACGCTGATATTAAAAAATAGTCATCAAGTTAGCGAGTTGCTACAAACCCCAACCCTTCACATTAGGTACCCGTACAGTCCAGAAGGTTTTCTGGAAGTCGTTTGGGTTGAAAGTGTACTATATGCTTATGGATCCATTTTGAGGTAGTCTTTTGTGTCCAATCTAATGTCTCAATTACTTGGCCTGGCTCTTGAAAGACTAGGTTATAGAATGCTGCATTTTGGGAACAAATGGTGAGATGCATTTAGAATTAGAAAGGCCTTTAATTCACAGATATATTCTATGTTGAGTTCTTTATTCCTGTAGGCCAAGTTATTTATCAGTGTGCCTTATGATTCCTGCTAGTAACATGAAAGCATTTGGAATCTGCACTTGAATTGCGGCTTGCTTTGTGTGCTTTTTAACCCCTTGCATGCTGATGACGGCCCCATCCGTCATGCACTACGGCGCTCGTGTGCTGATGATGGCTGGGGGCAGTCATAAACCCGCCCACTCGCGATTTTGCCGCACAGGCGCAGAATCGCGGCAGCATGCAAGAGGGTTAAACAATATTAATGTCCTGTGTAAAATATCAGTCTTATCCAATATGAACATACTTCTCCTTTGAGTTTTGCACAGACATCTGCATAAAGACCACTTCAGTCTTTTGGCAAGTGGTTTGATGGAGTAACCACTAGAGATAACCTTGTGTTGTTTGAAAGTTTTCTCTCTGCACGTTTTTCATCATAGAAATGGAATTATGTATTAATCAAGGTTTTCTTCTAGAGATGATACTGAGCTTTCCCCTTGTGCAACCATGGAAGCCTCTTTATTCTGTCTCTATAACAAGAAGTGAATTTCTATGTAGGAAAGATAAAAATTACATTTTGAGGGTCAACTGCTCTTGCACCCCCTTCTCAATGCAAATTAGAGTGACAAATTTTGCAAATCTAATCATTTTAATGGCTTCGCCCCCACCATCCTAATGGACTGGCCTGTCGATGAGTTCTGGGCAAAATATGTAATATCACAGTGAAGTTAAAATGTTTATCAGTTTTCTCATAGCTCTAGTTATTTAAGAAGGAAACACCTAGATTCAGTCAGTGACAATGTGAAGCCCTCCCACATTACGAGGGGGACGTTTTTAAAATCATTTTAGAGTTTCCTGAAATGCACCCCCAGACGTCAAGGGACAATTCCAAACAGGTGCCTTAAATGGAGAGAAATATTTGGAGACTGGATAATATAGTTATTAGATGTTTTCCAAATGTACTCTCACTCTAAAGTTTAAAAACCTCGTCACAGTCTAAAGACTCATTGGAGAGATGATGTCTTTATGCCGTTCTGTCCCTAAAATGTCTATTTAAGTTAATTTATTAATAGTTTGTCTATTTTTATCAACTCAACAGCGTTCAGTTGGAAAAAAAACATTGTTTTGGGGCGTAATAGAACTAAGTAGCACCATTGTCGATGTATTGCCTGCTTCCTACCTCAACACCAAGGGATCTCCCCACGGGGTCCTTTATCAATGTCTTTGTGGAAGAATAAAATGCCACTGCCACCAAATGTATTATGTTATGTTAGGTGATTTTTGGAGCGCATGGCTGTCCCAGTAAAGGGACGTCCCAGCGCTAAAAGTCGGAGAGAGGGTGGAAGAAATGATTCTGCTACTGAAACAGCCATGTCTTTACTGCCTTTCTGAACACCAGGAGATTGGGGATGTCTCTAATAGAGGCATCGAGTTCCAAAGAGTAGGAGCCAAGACTCTGAATGACCAGCCTCCGGCTCTGACTCTATTGAAACAAGGCGCCCGCATTAGGTGTAGATCCGCAGAGCGCACAAAGGAATATAGTGATGACCTAGGTCACTGAGAATCAGCGGGCCGGATCCCGCCAGTATTTTGTGAGTAGCACAGAGTGCTTTGAACTGGTTTTTTGCTCCACGGGCAACCAATGAAATTGACGCAGCACACCTGAAACCGAACGATACTTAGGCAGTGCAAATAAAATGCTAGCTGCCCCGTTCATAGTGCGTTGGAGCCTGTTGGTCACAGATTTATTAGCACTGAGCAGGAGACTGTTGCAGTAACCCAACTTCACCACGATCGTGGCTTGCACAACCAGCTGGCGCGTGTGGGGGTCAAACAGAGCCAGAATAGGTTTGAGGCCACGTAGAATGCCAATGCAAGTTCCTGCCACAGACTTTGCATGCTCCTCAAAAGAGAAGGCGCTGTCCAAACAAATACTGAGGTTCTTTACAGAGGCTTTGGGAACAGGGGGAGTACCCATCTCCGGCGGCAACCAATTGTTGCCCCAGAGATGGGAGTCTCTGCCTAGTAGGAGGATCTCAGTTTTAGATGAATTTAGCTGAAGACAGTTCGCCTCCATCCAGCCTGCTATGGCTGCCAGATCCTCTTGGAATTTATCCACATCCTGGCTGGAATCTTATGGTGCAGGAAAAGAATAGATGCATATCATCCGCATATGATACCAAACGAATATTACGAGTTTTGGCCGATGCCAGCAGATGAACATATATCTTGAACAGGGTCAGACTCAGCCCTGACCCGTGAGGGACACCACAGTACAGCGGGTGAGTCTGTGAGTGGAAGGGAGGACAGGTGACCTGGAAAGACCTGTCACGCAGAAAAGAAGCAAACCAATCAAGGGCCCTTCCCTTGACCCCCGATCTCACGCAGCTGATGGATCAAAATGCTATGTGAGACCGTGTCAAAGGATGCTCTGGGGTCAAGCAGGATGAGCACAGTCAAGTTGCCCTCATCCACAGAGGCTCCTAGTTGCTCCGTAGCAGTTAGTAAGGCTGACACTGTGCTGTGCTTAGGACGAAGCCATTTTGAGACGGGTTCAGTAGGGAGTGAGACTCCAAATACTGCATCAAAATGCCATTCACATAGGATTCTGTTACTTGGGCTAAAATGGCAGAAGGGAAATCGGGCGATAGTTCTCCAGCCTAGAGGCATCAAGTGAGGGTTTCTAAGGAGGATGATAGCCTTCACATGTTTCCACGTTTTCGGCACTTCAGAATTGGAGAGATAAAGATTAATAAGATCCAAACAGCTAGGAAGGAGGCAATCCTGATGTTTAACAAAAAGTTCAGATTTGAGAGGGTCATCAGAGGACCCTGATTTAATCTTCGTAACAAAAGCCTTGAGGCCGTCTAGAGTAATAGAAGGAAAAGTGGCACCATTTCCTGTAGACTCATCCCTCAATGTAGCTGTGGCTACTCACTTCTCGTGGAAGCTTTCATAAATGCCCTCCACTTTAGTGATGAAATAGGTGGCCAACACCTCACACTGATCGTTAGAGGTGATGAGGCTATTATTGTTTGAAGATACAAGTCACCTATGCAGGTTCATCATCAGGCAAATTTGTACATTTTTGGGGATGCATTACGAGTGCTCCCAGTAACCCTGATGGGTCTAGTAACCAAAATTACTAGCAGGTTGGGATTACAAATAGAGGTGTTTCACCCACAGCTTTCTGCAGTTAGTGAAAACATGAGAGTCCTCATATGTGTGCATTTCCAGAAAGTTATCCTTGGTATCTTGAAGCCCTGGAAATATGTGGAACATCAGGCCATATTCCTGCCCTGATTCTTATAGTCTCTAAGGATGAAATGATTGTGCATACATGCAACTTAGTCTATGAAACAAAACAATCAAAATCGACAACTACTGTGCTATACGAAAGAAAACCAGGTGGCACAAGATCTCATCATTTATCGAGTAAAGTTATAGAATTGTAGTATGTCCCTGTTCTGAGCAAAGTGTGTCTTAACACCGAATACTTCCAAGAACCAGCTGTTGCCAATACCAACAAAAGCCAGACCTTTCAGCAAGACTGTAGTGGGCTGGTCCCACATGTTCAGGAGTCATAAGTAGATGCTGTAGACGTGGCCAGGTACAAGTAGAAGTACTTTATTAAGATGTAGATACAATGTTAATGTTAATGTTAGTATGTATTTGTTAAGCGCTCGTACGCCCGGGGGCTTCATGGCGCTATAGGGAGGAACATAGCGCATAGGTCATAATAGAGAGTATGCAGCTCAGCAATGCGCCTGAGAGAAAAGCCAGGTTTTCAGGGAATGTCTGAAACTGAGGATGTTGTCATTCAGTTTCAGATGAAGGGGGAGAGAGTTCCAGAAGCCAGCTGCAAGATGGTCAAAACAGCTGCCTCCGAGACGCTTCCTCTTATAGGAGGGAACGGTCAGAAGGGATTTGTGAATGGACCGGAGATTACGGGCAGGGATGCCCCACCAGGAGCAGCCTCCTAGCTGCGCTTCTTTTCCTTAGTTACTTGAGTCTTGTTGCTCTTCATCTGTAAAAGTATTAGGTTCTTTGCTCCAGATCGTCGCCATAAATGTAGTGGGCTGATCCCACATGTTCAGGAGTCATAAGTAGACGCTGTAGACGTGGCCAGGTAGAAGTAGTTTATTAAGATGTAGATACAATAAGCCCCACCAGGAGCAGCCTCCTAGCTGCTCAGCCCATCTTGAACTGACAACACTCATGCACCCAAGCATTCCACTCACCCTAACATTCTAACCGGAACACTCACACTGGCTGAGCAGCTAGATGCGGAGGAGTAAAGGAACATATGTAAAACCTGAGGATACTACAAAGACTCATTCTCAGTCAACTTAACAATCTTAGGAACTTGTCTTTTGAAATCTTGGGATGTGGCCGTTTAAAAGTCGCTTTACTCTTCTCGGAAGTCTCTTTAGTGACCAGAAAGTCAACAATTGACACATGCCATTCATTAGGAATCTAAGCATCACATCCTGACACACAGTCGGATTGTCTGTGTCCAGGATGAGAAGCTTACAGGTGGGTTTGCTTCCGTTTGAATCCAAATGTAACCCTAATAATACTTTTCTACAGCTGGGGTTGACGGGGAGATGGATCAGTTTGAAAACAGTTGAGCTATGCAGGAAGTACAGTCTTGAAACAGCTAGATTTTGAAGTGGTCTTTATTGACAAGACTGGGAGCATCAGAAACATATGGGGTCAGTTTTAGAGGCAGGCAAGGTCACCTTAGATCTGCTCTGAAGACCATTATTATTTGACAGACTAACAACTTTTTCTACAAATTCATCAGCAATGCTGTCACTCCTCGGATGAGAAGCTCTTGGATATTTTGGGAGATGAAAGGGGCCTAATCAGAATAATGGTTATTGGTTATGTTTATCTCAACTCATGGACGTTAGATGGGAAATATGTTATTGGGTGAAATGATTGTAAACCTTGACTCCTAAACATCTGTGTTTGAGCAGCTTTAAGTATCAGCGGCTGATGAGGTGTGCACTTATAAATTAAGGTTTCTGGGTGTGAAATATAGGGAGCCAAAGATTGTACATATTTCGGGTCTTTTCGCCATTATTCCTTGTGGGCAGTTCAGATGACCTTACATTTCGTGGTTGCCTTCCTGTGGCCAGTGAAACACATTTAGTTCTGGTTTGGTTCAGGCACAATCTTGCATTCTGTTTTTCCCACTCTTAGAACCTGTCAGTTGTTTGCTCCAACCATATTTACCTTGTGCGCTGTTTTGGCCTGTTCTTGGTTGTGACCCATTTACAAACAGATGTGTCTTTTATTTAAACTAGAGCAGTATGGAGATTGGAGGTTGAATGAGAGATGTTGTTTGTGGGGCTTTTCAGCTGAGGTACAAAGCAATACATGCAATGTGTATTTTTAGGCATTAAACTGTGAATTCCACTGGATTCTCTGTAGTAAAATGGTATGAAATTACAAGGAAGGGGTCCTTCTTAGATACTGTTGTTTTAGCTTGCTCAGGTCTTCTGAGAACCATCCAAATCCTTTCTTTGGTATTTCACCCACCAAAAAGGGGCAACTGCTTGTTACTTGTGTGTAGGGGTTTCATTAGGGTCCCTCAAGAGTCGATCGAGGAGGTGGATACCAGTAAAAAGCTGGAGTCCATCAGCTCCAAACAGACTGTGAAAAAGGCGAGTGAAAGGTCTGTCTACAATAGGAATAAGTGATTAAACGAGAAGCTGCAATTCTGTTATTGCAGCTTTTTCCCGGTAGATACATAGCGGGCATAACCAAGTGTGACGCCTTTAAAATTTAGTTGGGGTCTGAAGATCATGAAAGACGAATGCAAATCACTGTAGAGAGAACCTTACCAGTCCACGCGAAAAAGTAAAGAGTTGAAAATGTGAACTACAAAACTACAGACTTTATTAAACAGTCCAAATACAGACTCAATATTATAGCCTTATAGCCCGCCGTAGAGGGCTATACCAGCTATTAAAGGCCCTCTCCAGCGTTAAAGGCCCCGAGCCGAAGGCCTTTAACAAGGGAGAGGGACCTTAATAGCGGTATAGCCCATATACGAAGGGCTAGAAGGCTATTAGAACATTCTGTCACTAGAGGACAGAATGTTCTAACAAAAAAAACAAAGCCTTTTGGAAGCGTGAGGGGATTGGAATCCCCTCAGGTTCCCTGAAACCTTTGCTCACAGCCAGAGCTGTGAACAAAGAAACATTGGAATGTTGGAGCTCCAGGCTTATACCAGCCATTATAAGCCCAGAGCACTCCATTGTTTTCAATGGAGCTCCCAACATTCCAATGTTCTAATCACCTATTATAGCACTCAGTTATACATTTGTATTCTAACTCCAGCCCTGGCAAATTTGAGGTTAAGTCCTTGATGATGCAGTGGGGGCTTGTCAACACTTCTGTAATAGATCGTTTATATGGTCCTTTAATTTTTAGTCTGCATTTTAAGTCTTTATTTTGTGGTCTCTGGGCCCTAAAGCTTTCCAAGACTTACGGGTCCCAAGGAAGTGCTGGAACAAGATCATCGCAGTCGTGCAGACTCTACAGAGTGCAATTTCCATGTGCGGAAATCCAATGTGAGAAGACATTCGCAGTGTTCAGTGTCTTCAGATCTTTGGCTCATCACTTTACAATGCACTTTCAATAGCTGTTTCCTACTGATCAAGAAAGTCCAGGTGGGTACAAAAGTGAAGGATGAAAGACCCAATCTTAGGTGCAGTCATACATTTTGTTTTACTCTAGGTTTATGGACTTGTTGCTTGAGAGCATTTTAATGCCTGATCAGAAGTTAGATGGATGCAATATTTAGATACATTAATTAATAGAGGACTGCTATAAATGCATCTTGTTTTGTGGAAATTTGAATCCTGTTACATCTTTATAAACAAATGTCTTTTAATCATTGTAACGTTCTCAAGTAAAGGCTTATTAACTTGGGCACTATACATCTCCGGACACGTTCTGAAGTGTTTTGATATTGACGTTTACTGTTTTGAATGACGCTGACCACTTTGCCCACTTTTCTGCTGCTTGTGGTACATTGCACTATAAATGAAGTAAATAATGCAGTGCAGTTACAGTAAAACCATAAAACGGGGGGTGGGGGGTTGGGGATTTGTATTTAGAAATTAGTGCCACCAAGTATACATCTTCATGGACAGTAGGATGTGTACAATGTTTTACATGCCTGTTGTCAAATATAAAATGTGTTCACAAATAATAAAAAGCAAGGTTTAACAAAGACCCGCTTGTCTCTTTACCTGTGACTGTTGTAGACAATCTTTCTTTTGCGATTTCAGGTGCATAAACTGTCATAAATGACGAGCATTGCATGATATGCTGCCAGGGAAAAGCAGGGTTGAATTAAAATATACCTGGTGTTAGATAGTCTGAGTGCTGAATTTCTGATGCAATCCACTGAACACTTTCGCTACCTGCAATTACGACATGCGCTACATTGCCACTTAAAAGAGGGGACCCCGCTGGCAGAATATACGCCACTGGAGGACAGACTCCTCCTAGACCCAATGATTGATAATGCAAAATCCCTTACATATAAAACAAGCATTTACAATGCAACGGTTTCGCCTTTGACAAAGTTAGAGCTATTGGCATTGCAAATGACAAATTGTTTATGTGTTGGTTTTGAAAACAGATAAATAAATGGCATTGTCATTTACAATGTCAATAGCTTAATCTTTCGCAAATGCGAGACCTAACAAAAAAAATTACATTTGGATTTAATGGCTCCGGCTGAACCATCGGCGTTGCTGTAAAAAGAAATGGAAGGATGCACGTGCGGTATGCAGCAGAGAGAGGCCCGCCTTGTCCTCCTCGCTAATTTGTTTTCACACCTGTCCAGGCCTTCCCCGGGGCACTTTATATAGATGTGTGCAGCCCCAGGCTATACATCACCCTGATTAAAAGATTACAAGATTATTCGGTCAATGAGGACACAACGCTCCGCTCCTGGGTTTTAGTTTAAGAACAGAGTGAATTCTGGGAGTTGTAGTCCTGGTGCACTTCAGTTGACCAAGTGAAACTAAAGCGCTCGAAAACATTGGTTATTAAAAGACCTCAGAGGACTGAAGCAACGTGGAAAAAGAGACAACTTTGCATGTAATTGAAGCTGGGAGCCAGGTCGAAACCTAAACCAGGCTTTGTGGAGACAGCATGTACTCCTTGTGCCTGAGTGAGCATCTTTTCAGCCCACTCAGGCCAATCCCTGTGCTGTTCTCATGCTTGAGAGCAGGGCGGGGATTGGATGGAGAGTCCATGATGCTTCCCCAGGTGCTGCTGGGAGCAACGAAGCAGCAAGAGGCGAGCCAGCCATTATCATGAGGTACATGTTTAGTTTGTATTACTTTCCCTCGTGCCCCCTCCACCCACCCTCCCACTTTTACATTTCGGCCGCCACTGTCCTCAACCATCCATCTATCAATCTTTTTACTCTGCCATCATGTCCATCCACCTCTCCATTCCCTCATCCTTTCCCCAACTCGTCCCTCCACTCACCCAATCACTCATCCAACCATCCATCCTTTCATTCAATATTCCTTCCTGCCCTTTTCATTTACCCATCATTCTTTCTTGTTTCTGCTTACTATATTGTTGATGCTGTATTCCTATATTTCGTTAGTTATGAATGTCTGTCTGCTGAGTTGCAGACATAACAGGACCATAAAGAACCCCACTTTCGCTGTAGCTGCTAAAGTGGGGTTTCAGGAAGGCTCTGAACTCATTTATGACCCAATTTACCTCATAGTTTACTCTTTATTCTGGAACCTTGACTCGCCAAAATTCTCACTCAACTAAATGTTTGTTGTTATAATTATGGGTAGTCAAGTCTTGCTGTTCACGACCTATTCAGTAAGCAGGACCACTGAAAGTATGCAGCAGAGGTAGAGCAAATTATGCAACAAGAAATAATTCTGTGACAAAGAAAAGTCGAATTATGTGGCATTTTGTTGCACATTTTTGGATAGTATTATTTCATTATTTTATCATTTTTAAGCATTGGAATATTGTCTCTGGTGCTGCCCCTGCAGGTAAGAAAGGTGGGCCGTGGTGAGGGGGAGGACTCGACCGACGACAACAAATTAAATAAATATTACATTTTTTCTCGTCGTGGTCAGTCAAGTCCCCTACCCCCACCGCCTGCCGTTTATGAGAAAACCCAAAAGAATCAAAGGGAGCAGACCCTTGTCGCTCGGACTTTACCTACAGGCACATCGGCGATAAAATTAACGACCTCTGCGCCCACTGGGGGGAGGGGGCATTTTATACTTTAAGGAAAAGCCGCAGCAAATATTCTGGGACCGCAAGTATTCGAAATTATTCGGAAACATCGATAACTTCTACAGAGCCCCTCTTCCACCAAAAGGCAATGCAGCTCACCTAAGAGTAGAAAAAGCAAAACAAGTCAGGTCCCGGGCCGGCCAGCCAATCACAGCGCGGCCCGGGGAATGACATCACGGGGGTGTGGGGGTGTCCCGGGTCGGCAGCCATTCACAGCGCGGCCCGGGAATGACGTCACGGGGGTGTCCCGGGCCGGCAGCCAATCGCAGCGCGGCCTGGGACAAAGGGGCGGGGCTTAAAAAAAGCACCAGAAACGCCCCTGAATCGCGTTTTCTGGAGAAAGCGCGATTGACAGCCTCTGTCTCCCAATGGCTAGCCTCCATTTATGGAGCTAGCCAATGATAGACAGAGGCGGTCCAAACATCCCTACTGTAGACAATAGTTTTCGATCTGGGAGGGGCTTTGCCCCTCGCCAGGTCGAAACCTAAAAATGGTGTGTCTTGGATGTGAATACGTCTAAGGGTCGCGGTGTGTGGAGTTCTTGGGGGGGGAATGGGAGCTCATTGTGAAGGCTGGACTAGGATGAAGAGTGCAAAACTAAAAAAGTAAATAAACTACACAAACTGCGGCATAAGGAATTACACAGACAACATCGATGTTGTCTGTGTGAATATGTGGGCACTAGCATGAGAAGTGGATTAGACCTGAGGATAATCTTAAGGCGGTCCACTAGTTTTTTTACACATAGTAAATTCGCTTTTATTACACTTTAAAAATCACACTTTATCGCTGCATCATTTCTTATATACCAAACATCTTCTAAAAGGCTGGACAGCGCTTTCGCTTTCAAGTATAAGCTCTGTCAAGTGTCAGCTAACCCATTTGTGTCTAAATAAATGATGGGGCGGGTCATCCCATTGAACTGCTGCCTCAGCCACTAGTACATCTAAAACAGAGGGGCTGCACAGGAGTCCGATTATTATTGTAGGTTTTTATTTTTTTATTTATTTGTTTGGGCAACAAATGCAGTTTCATGTGTTACATTTTTACTAAGCAAATCAGATTGTCGCCAGTGGCCTTAGGTGTTCGCCTTAGCAAAAAAACAAAAGTGACTTGGATTTTGGAAGTGAATATATTCAGGAATTAAGCTTTAATACAACTACCCAGTATACTGTACTGTATGGCTCAACACTTATAATGGCCCAAAGGTGAGACCTATTGGCTCTGCCAATGATAGTTTAATTCTGAGCTCTAGCAATAATAAGGCATAACCTCGTTTTTTGTTAAATGTGGCCTATTTACATATTTACATCGATAGCACACTATGCGATTCATGCAAAAATCGTTTAATATGTTATTATTAAACAATTACATATTTTTGTGATGTGTGTACTCATCAGCGAGTACTTCCCTTGAGAATCGTGAAAATCTCTCCACCATTTCACCCCCCAACATGTGTCTGCTGAGGACCATATACGTTAAACAAAATGTCTCAAATAGACGATACAGTGAAGTAACCAGCTTAGTGGACTATGATCATAACAAATACCATAAAGGGACCTACAGAGCTGCTCAAAGCTGTGAGCTTATTGAAAACCATAAACTGAGCGTCTCCCTCTCTCATACATCTTCATCCATCACACTACAAAGAGCTGCCCCATATAAAATCCATAACACAATAACTGCACCTCAGTGGTGATCACACAGGACATGGAAATACTCCCCACACCAAATCAAAACAAAGACCACACACCCTAGACGGTGTAGTGTGCTACCCATGAATGGAAGTACTTTAGTGTCCCACGTAAGGATAGTAAGCTTTCTATAAACGTTGCAATACAATACAATATTTCCAGGCAGCTGTACTATAACCATCATGGTCAAGGTTTCATCTTGACTGTAATAGTCCTACTAATTAACATCACGGACATACACTTTTAGCTGTGCCAGTGAGCCTACCTCATGTCCTGCTATGCCCCAGTACATTACCCACTGGGTGCTACTTCTGTGTTTGTTTGGAGACTTTAGACTTTGACTATGGTCGTTTAGAAAAATTTTCATTTGTTCTCTCTGAGGATGGGAAACCTTAACCCAATGTGCATACCCCAATGCAAATACCAGCTCCACCAATAAATATGTGTATGGTGCAGGTGGTGGAAGGAGAGATTCGGAAAGTTGTAAATCCATCACATACATTCTAAATGGATCTGTCTTATGTAATGGACGCCTTTTGCCTGACCTGGCATTTTAGGTATGAGCACTGTGGATTCAGGTTAGTAGGGCAGTGGCCTAGCGCAAACACTTCAGAGAGTGTAAAGGTTGCTTCTAAATATTGGATTGCACCAAAGGCTACAAATGCGGACATTTGTCATAACATGAACATAGCTTCTTTGCTTTACTTGTGCTCCATTAGTACCCAAAGTGTGGCGCAAAAAGCCTCTAAATGTCACACAATCATGCTGAAAAGTTAGAAATGTCACACATAGGCAAACTAAAAACCTGGCAGCTATGACGACATACATGTTTTAGGTAAATATACATTGAGCACCAAATCTCATTGTCAATATGAAAAAAAGCAGGCAATACCGTTAGCAACGTGGTTTCCAAATACATCAGGAGTATTTTGCTTACGTAAGTGATTTATACAAACTAAGTTTTGCCCGTCAGTGCTCTCTGCATAGCATTAGCAAGTGGCAATCTGTAAACAGAAATGTTGCATGTAATGATTTTTATTGTCGATGTTGCCGAAATCTGTAGGCATGCTGTACGCAATGTCGGGCAGCCTGAAAACACTGCTGTGTGTCGTGCGTGTGACAGAAGCCCTGATCGCAGCTGTGGTGAGTATGCGTGCTCTGCAGCGGCCTGGCAGCTCCTGCAGCACCTACCGGCTCTTCGTCTCCCTGGGTCACGTGAGGGTGTCCTTTCCTTAACACTAGCGAGGGAAGTGGAGCGACGTCCTTTCAGTATGAGCGGCGAGTGCCCGAGGCTTCATGCTCTCTTTCCAGCCAGCGGAAAAGCAGACTTCCGCCACCCCCGGTGACTCCCTTCCCTCGTTGTAAGTCACGACTCACGAGTGGCTTGTGTAATCTCCTGGTTCAGGCGCAGGCACATCATTAGAGTGGCACTAGCGTCGACCAATGAGGATGGTCTCACGGGGCGGTTCTAGCTCAGCCAAAACAAATATGACGTTTCAGCAGAGCAAGCGGCTGCAATGTTAGCTTCTTATTTGACCAGCGGGTTACTAACAAGCAGAAGTTAGTTAGCCTTTTATATGGCCAGCATCTTATTCGCAGCCTGAAATAGGATTTAAATGCGATAAAAACAAGTCAGGTCCCGGGCCGGCCAGCCAATCACAGCGCGGCCCGGGAATGACGTTACGGGGGTGTCCCGGGCCGGCAGCCAATCGCAGCGCGGCCCGGGACAAAGGGGCGGGGCTTAAAAAAAGCACCAGAAACGCCCCCGAATCGCGTTTTCAAGAGAAAGCGCGATTGACAGCCTCTGTCTCCCAATGGCTAGCCTCCATTTATGGAGCTAGCCAATGAGAGGCAGAGGCGGGTCATCGATCATATATAGAACTCAATAGGTTTTTTAGCGCATGCTCACTACGTGAGCATTTGCAGGCAAAACCTAAAAAACGTATAAATAATACCCCTGAATGTCTGGGTCCTCTGAGGGTGTGTGGGAGTTGGACGTGGGCCTCATGGAAGAAGATGACTGGAGTGAGGCCATGTAAAACCCCAGAGAGATAGCCATACGGCCAAGGTTTAGACTGATTCAGCTCCGTATTCTACATGCCTATGCCTTTACACGTCAGAACAATGCGTGATGGGAAACAGGAATGTTTTTTCATATATTGTGGGAATGCCCCAAGATCCAAACATTCTGGAGACAGGTAGCCCAGGTAATGGCAACGGTAGTGGGTGAGTAAGTCCCCGTAGATGCAAGGTGGCATGTCCTGGGGGTTACAGGAGAGGTGGTCTGGCCTAAATGAGCCACAACGTGGCTAGCTCTTGCGGGAACGGTGGCGAAACGTAATATTGCCAGAGCGTGGGGCGCCCAGACATCCACAACAGTGCGAGACTGGGAGAGCAACTTGGATTGGTGCCAGCGGGTTGAGCAGACAGTATATCAGAGTAGGGGTGCCCGCACAAATGGGAGAAGATACGGAAAGCATGGGTGGCCTACAGAACTGAACAACTCACACCTTAATGTGAATATTGTTGATAACCAATGCTATACGTTTTCTGGCCCAGGCCCTGCTCTCCTGGCGGGAGGGGGGGACACTAGGGGGGTCTGACTCGCTCTGCTGTTAATGTATCTGTGTATGCTTGTATACCACTATGTATGATGTAATGATTACTGAAGCAATTGTTATGTTTCTTTATTTGGTTAATAAAAATACTTTTTAAAAAAATAGCAGAAAGTGGAAATTGCAAAATTAAAAAAATGACCTGGAGTGTACGCTGTAGAACGATTTAGAACTCCGATACGAAAGCATGCATTCAGTTCTTGCCAGTCATTATAATACAATAATATCATCATAGTCAGATCAACAGGTTTATACATTTTCTATAAATAAGTTCATCATATGATTAAATATGAATATATAAAATAAACCTGGTGATTCCGCCCTTCCCCTATTATATATAAGTGTGTACATGATTAGCAAAGAAAAGCGGTGTTAATTGTGTTAAATTGCTGATGAAACCTAAGAAGAAAGACAGTCTTTCACTTTGTGCTTTTGCTTCTGTAATGGTGCTACTAAATACTTTTTCTGTCCTCTTTGGTGTCATTTTTGGTTCAGAATTTGAAGGTTTTTCACATAATGGCGGCCGCAGGGATTAGAAAAAAACGTAGTCAAAACCAGTACAAGGCAGATTGAAAGATGTGTTGAGGAGAAAACCAGAACAATTTAACAATTCGAGTGAGGACAATGTATTGAATATTGTGTACATTTAGCCAAACAAAATGCATACAATTTGGGGGGGAGTGCAGATGTTCAGGTTAATCAACATACAGGACGTTTACTTTTTATCTCTGCTCTCTAACATGAGTCTTACATCAATGTGTTCTGCAAAAACATAAGAACGTTCAACACCAGCATAGGATTTCTGTAAAGAATGTACCCCCCCCCTCCCCATGGAACATTAAGTGAATATTTTTGATATCTCACAAGAAGTGTTCTGTGACTTAAGAGATGAATGGAGGAGGTAAAGACCAAATATAAAAATATGTAACTAGGGTTCCTTCCAGATCTTTCTTGGCCTGAGCCAGAAGCAAGCCAGTACCAGCCAATTCCACACCACGTGAATGCAACCTGCATCCACAAGACCACATCAAGGACAACTCATACTGTCAGTGTATAACATCACGTCAGTCTCTGAGGCACTTCTGTAAATAATCATACTTTATATATATATAACTGGTATTCCTGGAGACCCTGCCTGCTTCCACTCCTTCCCCTGGAACCATCTGCCAATCGTCTCCTCCCTGCCATGCTAAGTCGGAAGCATTCTAGACCACCACATCTGGTGGGTAACACAAGGTATGCAGAAAGACCCATTGACGCCCAACATCCCAAACTAGATCCCAAAGCAGGGAATCATGTGATTGAAACCAGCTCTGAAGTACCATTGAGGGAGATTCGCAACAGCACTCAGGGGTGTATCACGATTTTAGAGAATGATTCTCTACCCATTATTGGCCATTAAGCCACGTTCCCCTTAAGTGACCGCAATACACTGTCCAGATTATCCTCCCAAGTGACAGACCATAACACCCAGATATTTGAAGGTGTGGGGCAGGTGTGCTGCCAGTTAATGATCAGGCGATACCGGGAGCGCACAAGTCTTTCCCAAATTTCTGCAAAGACTGGATATGGTCACAAGTTTATCTAAGAGCCCTACGCTTCAGGGAACAACTGTTGACCTTTGTTTTTAACATGGGATGTCACTAGGTTTAAAATGTGAAATAATTAAGATCATTTTAATTTACAGTTTGCTGCAGCTCCTGTTTGATCAGGGCTACTGGAAACTTTAGCTCTTTGGAAATACCTCATGTCACCACAGATGATATAGAAAGGGGCTCTTGGTCAGCCCTCACTAGCCATTAGCTCGTTTGGGTGAGACACCTTCAGACACTGGCTGTATCACCTCTTCATTATGCTTAAAATCTGCCAGGGGCATTTTGCAGATGTTCAAATTTTTGCATTTACTGCTTGAAACTAAGGGGCATATTATCAAGGGGGTTTATCTCCGCTTTTTTGGCTTTAAAAGCCAAGAAAGCGGAGATAACATTATCTCCCTATTACCTAGCTGTCGCTAACACCAGTTAGCGACAGCTAGTAGGAGATAGCGACCATCTTGGCCCCCGCTTTGCATGTCAGTGATATTTATCATTAATGACATGCACAGTGGGCGTGCCAAGATGTTAGCGACTGAAAACAGTCGCCAACATCGCTATCTCCAATTACCAACTTTTGGAGATATTCGCGCTAAGCGCGAATATCTCCAAAAGCTAACACCTGCCCTGAGCAGTTCTTAGCCATGTTATCCAATGGTTAGTGGATAACATGGCTAAGAGCATTAGCTCGGTAATGCATGAATATCGCTGACTTTTCAGCGATATTCATGCATTTCCCCGATTTTTATCGCTTAGGAGATATACCTTGATAATAGCAAGGTTCCTAAGCGATAAAAATCGCCGCAGCTTGGCGATAAAAATATCGCCGCTAAGCCAACATAGCGATAATTTTCGCTAGTTGTTGGTAATATGCCCCTAAATTTGTTTCCCTGCAGGCCTTCTTGTAATTTCCTCTCCTTGTTCCTGCACACTTGTGCATCTCTACTGCTCTCCTCCTCCTGCAGGACGCTCCTCAATGCCCCAGCTGTCTACTGCCTAGAGTCCTCTGCTGCTCAGACGGTGGCCTGCCTATGCCCTTACCTATTATATCATGCATACCAGTGCTTAGTTTGCAAAAATATAAGTGCCAGGGCTCTCGTCAGGAGGCCACTGCAGCTTGCACCACACATTGCCCCTGCCATACTGCCAATGATAGTAACAACACAACTACTAACCATCACAATCCTGAAGTGTGACAATTCGGACTATTCCAGGCTGCCAAAGCTATAATAATGGCTTGGGCTACAGATAATAGTCATTTTTAATGTACATTAATTTAATGATTAACTGTTGTGGTCATCTCTAAATTAGCCAGACAGAGCTCCCTGGTGGCAGACTGTCACGAGGGCCGGTGTTGACAATGAAGTGCTGGTGCCGATCCCTGGAAACCACCGGCTCAAATTAAGCACTGATGCATACTATACTACCTTTGTAAAACTGTGCAGAATGTTAGCTTCTACTTTTCATCAGGCTACAATACCTCTGAAGCCCATGGTCTCTCCTCCGACAAAATGAGGTGAGCAGAGGCAAGAACAGGGGCTAGCGGGATACTGAATATTAAATGAGCGGAAGTTTGTCTCTTTACTTAGAATTATCCCCGCAGCCTCACGGCCTCTCTGCTCAAGCGTTGGCAGTGTGTTGTCCATCAATAATAAAGGCCACGCCCAGCAGAAGTACTTAATACCTCGGATGAGGCGTCGAAGTGCTGTACGCCGGAAAGTACACTTCTCTGGAACCCAAGGTTAGAAGTTAATCCGATGATTATTGTTGGTTATTGGGATTAGTCTTGTGCTCTCAAGCAGATCATTCCATGCATTCACTCCATTTTCTCTGTTGAGGATTAAATTAAATATGAATCCGGTGTGAATACGGGAGCGGATGCATCTGAGTTTATGCAGATGGATGGTGGGGTTAATAGCTATGTGGGAGGGGGCTGCAGGCATAAGAACACGTTGCTGGGGTTGATCTGTTGGCTAGAGTAGTATTCTGCCTCAGCCTTTCTTAGATAGAGAGGCACTCGCACGTTTTGGTGAATTGGCTTAGAGCACAGCGCTACAGTGAGTGCACTGTGTCCGGGTGGGGTGAGCTGGGGTTGCCACTGAGCATGATCAAGTGGGGAGAAAAACTAGGGCAGGGCCGGCTTATGGGCAGTGCGGCAGCACTGGAGCAGACCTGTAAGGGAGGGCGCTGACCTTAGGTAGGGAGCTGTGTTTAGCAATATTGTACGATTTAAAAGTACCTAGGGGCATATTATCAAAAACGGCGATAAAATTATCGCCGCTTTAGCGGCAGGAAACTGCCATTAAAGCAGCAATAATGGGTTTGATAATATGCCCTTGTGGATTCCCATAGCAGCCCAGGTTCTGGTGTTAACCTGGGCTGCTATGGGAATTCACAAGGGCATATTATCAAGCCCATTATTGCTGCTTTAGTGGCAGTTTCCTGCCGCTAAAGTGGCGATAATTTTATCGCCTTTCTTGATAATATGCCCCCCAATGCATAGTTTCTTGTGCGTCCACCTTTCAGGCAGCGAAAAAAATGTCATGATAACTCTCATGACTAATGCTCCTGCAAGAGAGCGGGTGATCGAGTCTTGTCTACCAGCAGTTTCGACTCGCCATAAAGACTGCTGCAAAGAACAGATCTGTGTTTTATGTGGATAGCTGAGTGGATTAGTAAAACCAGCCTTTACCAGCGCTTTAAAACAAATTAAATGTATTTGAGAGAGGGGCTATGTAAAGATGAGGGGCACTTTTGCCTGGGTGGTAGTGAGGAAATCCAGGGAGGAGGTCATATGGGGGGGGCAAAAAAACATTGTAGCATCACGCTCTATCAAAACTAAGGTCGGGCCTGAACCAGGGGACCGCAGGACTTGTGACTGCGAGCGATGCTGGTTATGAGTTACACTATTGATAATACGCCGTTGGCTAGGCCGCACTTTATTTTCCTTTACTGAACTTAGTTCTAGCTGCTGGACCAGACGGAATGGACATGCACATCAACACCCGCTGCCATGCACAGGTTTGGTTGCTCAGAGTCTAGGGAGAATAAAAGGAAGGTCTCATGTTCAGGGGACACTCTGCTACAAAAAGTGGTGCATTGAAGAGTGCGTGCACCACTCATACACAACTCTGGTATACAGATTCTTTTTTCCATTGGACTTCATAGGCTGTACAGTAGCATCCACTGAACTTCTTGCCATGTAAACATTGTACATGATTTGCTGGAAGTAGATGGTGGACATGGAAAGCATCAGCATGCTTAACTGAGAATACACCCTCTCGAGTCCCAAACCACTGAAAAGCATCAGAGGTGCATGGACCGGCAAAGTTAAAAGGCCACTGTGACAACAGTAGTGATTGACATCAGCAGGATTTCATTCAGTAAACCAATCAACAAGCTGTACTTGTACATAGATCAAACGTTCGGAGAACAGTGCTGTAATCACTAAATCAATATTTAATAAAATAAGTAGGTGTGCTTTGGCAATACAGGAGCAGTTCCCAATAACATGTCTGTGCTCATTATAGGATGACCCTTTCAATCAGATGTTTTTAATCTAACTCCCCTTTCAACAACATAATGGTGTGCAAGTATAGTGCATAAAACAATGCTAAACCAGCAGAGGTTAGAAGTCTGGTATTACAGCTGTGCTACTCCCTTTGCCAAGGCTTGCTTTCTCACAATGTTCCTGCTGAAGTATACCAAAAACAATTCAAAGATGACAGATTGTGAATGCACACATTGTCTGACATCAATTATTGGTGGTTAGTGCCAAGGGATTGGCAAAAATAGGGTATTAAAACCTAACACCCCAACTGAACTGTTTGGATCCTCGTAATCCAGATGGCGCTTGACAGGTCAAACAGACCTTTGCTACCATGTTGGGAATGGAGCAAGGACGAAAGCATCAGCCATAAACTGTCCAGTTTAGTATTTTTAGTCAATTAGTTGAAATTATAGAAGTCTCCAACACCTTTTTTATTGTTAAAGAACTAGTATGGTTCTTATCATCGTCATTTCAGTTAGTCCAAATTACAGAAATATCGAGAAAAGATTGATTAGTGATAGCATAAATCAGAGTGTTTCATAAAGGAGATTGACATTAAACTAGCTAAGAGGCCTAACCTACCCTAATTTAGAGAACCCATAAAGAGTTCTTTCTGGAGAAGAGCAAGATTTTTGGAACATAGATAAGTCTTGAACGTCCCATAAAAGGTCATTCTGGAAACTCCGCCGAGTCCCCACAGCTGCAATAGCAGCCGTTAAAAAATATGGAGTAGTGGAATGATCGTTGCAGTTTCTTTGATTGAGAAGAATCAGGATGGCAGAAAGTAAAGTAACGGTCAGTAGTAGTATCCAGCAACAAGGAGTAAAGAGATGATTCAGGACAGAACTCCAACAGCAACTCACAATAAGTAAAGCCACTCCTAACTCTCTAACTTGGAACACTCACAATATAAATCGCAAAATAATATAACAAATTAGTAGGTGTACAATGCTCTCATCCAATGAAAACCACTCATCCGATGGGGTCATCCATATTCGTTGCTTCTTCTCCTGATTCCCACAGTAAACATTCACGCTGGTACAAGTGTTGTGAGTTTTTTAAGCATGGAGGAAATTTCTTATGAGAACCTCCTTACCTAAGTTTATAACTGTGTTCACTGTCCCATTGTGAATACAAAGGGCCAGTAAAATGGAATGAAACAATGCTATTGACAATATCCTGGTTACACATACATAAAAGATATCTAAATTATTGTTCATTCTAACAGTTTATCAATTATGAATTTACAGCAAAGTTAATTGTGCAGGCAACATGATCTAATATAGTGTGATGTAGTAAAAGAACATAATCTTGAAGTCAGCACATTCTTTAGCAGGATGCTGGTGCTAGGCAAAATTTGAAAGAAATGCCTATTTAACTGTGAGCAAAGAGGCTAAAGAAAATATAGCTTGGGCCTAGTTCAAGAAGCACATGGCGAATGATAGCCTACTACATTTTTAGGTCTCGCCTAAGCAGCTCTTGAGCTGTCTCTTCGAGACATGCTGTATTCAGGTATGGACTTTAAGCTCCGCCCGTCTTTTCAATCGGCTCTTGTAATTGTCCTTTGTAAAGGTTGCCTTTTCATTCATCAATAGGCTTAGTAGTCCCTCCTTTTACATTTTTGTATCTGCCCACCGTTATATATGGTGCTCTTTGAGAACCCTTTCTTATTAGGTCTCGCCTAGTTTGCTGGCTTGCTGCTGCTTTACACAGCATGCGGTACAAAAGGGGGTGGTGATGGACGGAGCATCTGAATCAATCAAACACTCACACCCAGTCAAAAGATCTGGGTTTAATCCATCACCGTTCTTTAGCCCACACAGCATGGCGCACACTTTTCTTCATAGCGCTGGAATAGCAGTGCGTCTTTCTCTTTTTTCTTCTCCACAGCGCTGCATTCAAATGAAATGTAAGACGTGGCAGAATGTGAGCGCCGCGCTTTAACACATAGCATGGCCTTGCGTCTTTATTTATTTATGAATGGCACCATTTCGACTTTAAGCGTGTCTTTGTTTAAGAACGGAGTCAATTTCACTATGCGTGTTTGCATTTCTTTTTCACACTGGCAAACTCATTTATTAATTTACGAAGGTGCTGAGCCAACAGCTGGTTGATATCCCGGACCCCAATCAACCCACTCCCCCTGTTTACTTTTAATCTCACTTGATCTCCTGTCCCAGCTTTTCATCTCCTCACCCCTCTACCATCTTGAACCACTGCCCTTGCCACTGTCTCCGGAGCACCGGTTGCTTGCTTTACAGCCTCAAAATCTCAAATTTTCTAAAAAAAATAACTCCACTGCAAACAAAATAAGGTAAGTAAATAACTTACCATTTACAGCGCCAATAGCTATAACTTTCACAAATGCAAGACCAATTGCATTGCAAATGCATGTTCCTTTTCTCATTATTTTCCCATGTTTAAAGCAAGCACATTTTCCCTAGGTGTTATTTACTTATGCATGTCTTTTAGCAGAGTTAAAATGCATTCTAAATTGATTCGATACATGTTTAAAGCTGGTAATTTTCCCTACATGTTATTTTCCTATGCAAAGGTTTAAACACATTCTAAGGTGCAATTCTAATACAATGTGCATGGCGGCATTTGCTTTTAAAATGCATTTCTTACATGGTTCAAAGATAGCACCTCAGTGTGTGCAGGCAGAGGGGATTCATTTTAAATGGGGGCTTGGACGGGGAGTGTGACTTTATACCACTACCTGGGCGCTTCGGATGGATGCTGTGGTCCGGTGACCATAGAGGGAGACGATTGGCCACCATGTCGGGATGAGCAGAGTTTGGGCTTCCAAGGATCTGACAAATGGATTTGGCCACTTCTTTTGACCTAGGTCGGTGGCTCGTTGGTCTTGTGACAGAGCTTTTGGCAGTTCAGGTACCACTTTGGGTTTTGGAATTTATTGCTGGCAGCTAGTAGTGCAGGTAGAGTACTTTTTTGGTAGTATGGTGAACAGAGTAAAGCAGTCATTGGCACTCTCCTGGTATCAGAGGAGGCAGGGAGGGTAGATTTGATCACGCCAAGCTCACTTGATCAAGTATGGGTACCCTGGCATTAGAGCCCCAAAAGGCACTCAGCATGCTTGCCCCCAAAACCGAAAGTTAAATAGCAGTGGTGAAGGCAGGGTGTCAGAGCGAGAAAGTTCTGGCGGGTGGCCCTCCAGAGTTGACGAGCTCCACCGTGCGGCATTGGTGGGAAAGACAAGAAAAAAGGCATGGTAGTACCTGAAGACGTGGTTTGGGACCACCATGTGTAGTCTGGGCCGGTGGAGCTGCAGCAAGGGAGCATGCCGGAGGCGGGCCTGTCCTTTGACTTGACAGTGTCAGGTGGGCAGGTCCACTCAGTAAGCACAAAAGGAGGACTGGTGCATCCAGCCAGATCAGGTATGATTCAGAAAAGGGGGTGGTGATGGACAGAGTATCTGAATTAAGCAGAACACTCGTACCCAGTCAACAGATCAGGGCTTGATCCATCACCGTTTTTTAGCTCACTGCACCATCCCAGCTCAGAACCTGGCTACATGCACATTAGTCTGTCCCTGGCCCAGTGCATCATGGGAACAGGGCAGACCAAACTACCAAGCCAATTCTTTTACTGGAAAGGAAACAAGTTTCCGGGGACCGGTTTCTGGCATTACAGCCGTCTTCGGCCCGGCTTGCTTGAATCCTGATGGTGCAGTGAGCAAGGGACTCACATCTGAGCATACCCTTCCACGCTTATGGTGGACAAAACGATTCAGAAAAGGGGGTGGTGATGGACAGAGTATCTGAATTAAGCAGAGCACCCCTACCCAGTCAACAGATCAGGGCTTGATCCATCACCGTTTTTTAGCTCACTGCACCATCCCAGCTCAGAACCTGGCTACATGCAAATTAGTCTGTCCCTGGCCCAGTGCATCATGGGAACAGGGCAGACCAAACTACCAAGCCAATTCTTTTAATGGAAAGGAAACAAGCTTCCGGGGACCGGTTTCTGGCATTACAGCCGTCTTCGGCCCGGCTTGCTTGAATCCTGATGGTGCAGTGAGCAAGGGACTCATGTCTGAGCATACCCTTCCACGCTTATGGTGGACAAAACGATTCAGAAAAGGGGGTGGTGATGGACAGAGTATCTGAATTAAGCAGAACACTCGTACCCAGTCAACAGATCAGGGCTTGATCCATCACCGTTTTTTAGCTCACTGCACCATCCCAGCTCAGAACCTGGCTACATGCACATTAGTCTGTCCCTGGCCCAGTGCATCATGGGAACAGGGCAGACCAAACTACCAAGCCAATTCTTCTACTGGAAAGGAAACAAGCTTCTGGGGACCGGTTTCTGGCATTACAGCCGTCTTCGGCCTGGCTTGCTTGAATCTTGATGGTGCAGTGAGCAAGGGACTCATGTCTGAGCATACCCTTCCACGCTTATGGTGGACAAAACGATTCAGAAAAGGGGGTGGTGATGTACAGAGTATCTGAATTAAGCAGAACACTCGTACCTAGTCAACAGATCAGGGCTTGATCCATCACCGTTTTTTAGTTCACTGCACCATCCCAGCTCAGAACCTGGCTACATGCACATTAGTCTGTCCCTGGCCCAGTGCATCATGGGAACAGGGCAGACCAAACTACCAAGCCAATTCTTCTACTGGAAAGGAAACAAGCTTCTGGGGACCGGTTTCTGGCATTACAGCCGTCTTCGGCCTGGCTTGCTTGAATCCTGATGGTGCAGTGAGCAAGGGACTCATGTCTGAGCATACCCTTCCACGCTTATGGTGAACAAAACGATTCAGAAAAGGGGGTGGTGATGGACAGAGTATCTGGATTAAGCAGAGCACTCCTACCCAGTCAACAGATCAGGGCTTGATCCATCACCGTTTTTTAGCTCACTGCACCATCCCAGCTCAGAACCTGGCTACATGCAAATTAGTCTGTCCCTGGCCCAGTGCATCATGGGAACAGGGCAGACCAAACTACCAAGCCAATTCCTTTACTGGAAAGGAAACAAGCTTCCGGGGACCGGTTTCTGGCATTACAGCCGTCTTCGGCCCGGCTTGCTTGAATCCTGATGGTGCAGTGAGCAAGGGACTCATGTCTGAGCATACCCTTCCACGCTCATGGTGGACAAAACGATTAAGAAAAGGGGGTGGTGATGTACAGAGTATCTGAATTAAGCAGAACACTCGTACCTAGTCAACAGATCAGGGCTTGATCCATCACCGTTTTTTAGCTCACTGCACCATCCCAGCTCAGAACCTGGCTACATGCACATTAGTCTGTCCCTGGCCCAGTGCATCATGGGAACAGGGCAGACCAAACTACCAAGCCAATTCTTTTACTGGAAAGGAAACAAGCTTCCGGGGACCGGTTTCTGGCATTACAGCCGTCTTCGGCCCGGCTTGCTTGAATCCTGATGGTGCAGTGAGCAAGGGACTCATGTCTGAGCATACCCTTCCACGCTTATGGTGGACAAAACGATTCAGAAAAGGGGGTGGTGATGGACAGAGTATCTGAATTAAGCAGAACACTCGTACCCAGTCAACAGATCAGGGCTTGATCCATCACCGTTTTTTAGCTCACTGCACCATCCCAGCTCAGAACCTGGCTACATGCAAATTAGTCTGTCCCTGGCCCAGTAAATTGGCTTGGTAGTTTGGTCTTCCCTGTTCCCATGATGCACTGGGCCAGGGACAAACTAATTTGCATGTAGCCAGGTGCTGAGCTGGGATGGTGCAGTGAGCTAAAAAACGGTGATGGATCAAGCCCTGATCTGTTGACTGGGTAGGAGGGCTCTGCTTAATTCAGATACTCTGTCCATCACCACCCCCTTTTCTGAATCGTTTTGTCCACCATAAGCGTGGAAGGGTATGCTCAGATGTGAGTCCCTTGCTCACTGCACCATCAGGATTCAAGCAAGCCGGACCGAAGACGGCTGTAATGCCAGAAACCGGTCCCCGGAAGCTTGTTTCCTTTCCAGTAAAAGAATTGGCTTGGTAGTTTGGTCTGCCCTGTTCCCATGATGCACTGGGCCAGGGACAGACTAATTTGCATGTAGCCAGGTTCTGAGCTGGGATGGTGCAGTGAGCTAAAAAACGATGATGGATCAAGCCCTGATCTGTTGACTGGGTAGGAGTGCTCTGCTTAATTCAGATACTCTGTCCATCACCACCCCCTTTTCTGAATCGTTTTGTCCACCATAAGCGTGGAAGGGTATGCTCAGATGTGAGTCCCTTGCTCACTGCACCATCAGGATTCACGCAAGCCGGACCGAAGACGGCTGTAATGCCAGAAACCGGTCCCCGGAAGCTTGTTTCCTTTCCAGTAAAAGAATTGGCTTGGTAGTTTGGTCTGCCCTGTTCCCATGATGCACTGGGCCAGGGACAGACTAATTTGCATGTAGCCAGGTTCTGAGCTGGGATGGTGCAGTGAGCTAAAAAACTGTGATGGATCAAGCCCTGATCTGTTGACTGGGTAGGAGTGCTCTGCTTAATTCAGATACTCTGTCCATCACCACCCCCTTTTCTGAATCGTTTTGTCCACCATAAGCGTGGAAGGGTATGCTCAGATGTGAGTCCCTTGCTCACTGCACCATCAGGATTCAAGCAAGCCCGGCCGAAGACGGCTGTAATGCCAGAAACCGGTCCCCGGAAGCTTGTTTCCTAACCAGTAAAAGAATTGGCTTGGTAGTTTGGTCTGCCCTGTTCCCATGATGCACTGGGCCAGGGACAGACGAATTTGCATGTAGCCAGGTTATGAGCTGGGATGGTGCAGTGAGCTAAAAAACGGTGATGGATCAAGCCCTGATCTGTTGACTGGGTAGGAGTGCTCTGCTTAATTCAGATACTCTGTCCATCACCACCCCCTTTTCTGAATCGTTTTGTCCACCATAAGCGTGGAAGGGTATGCTCAGATGTGAGTCCCTTGCTCACTGCACCATCAGGATTCAAGCAAGCTGGGCCGAAGACGGCTGTAATGCCAGAAACCGGTCCCCGGAAGCTTGTTTTCTTTCCAGTAAAATAATTGGCTTGGTAGTTTGGTCTGCCCTGTTCCGATGATGCACTGGGCCAGGGACAGACTAATTTGCATGTAGCCAGGTTCTGAGCTGGGATGGTGCAGTGAGCTAAAAAACGGTGATGGATCAAGCCCTGATCTGTTGACTGGGTAGGAGTGCTCTGCTTAATTCAGATACTCTGTCCATCACCACCCCCTTTTCTGAATACATCAGGTATGGGGCACTGCTCTGGTTTAATGTGTAACCTATTGGAGGCTGAAGAGGGAAAGGTGAGTAACAGCCAGGGCAACAGCAGTTAGGAGAGAGCGGGTGTTGTCGGTATGACTCTCAGATGGGAAGGCTCAAGGAGACAGGAAAAAATGTTAGGTGTAAGTGTTATAATCCAAGGAGTATTCTGTGTATGTTTTCGTACATGGAGGTAGCGCTATTTGTGTTAGGGTATTTGCTCCTTTGTAATTATGTTATTCCACTTGGTACCTTCCTCCTACCCCTCCCTCATCTTCCCCTTTGGAACGTTCCTCTGTCCCTGAAGGCTACCTTAGAATGTTGGGGTCAGGGCAGACTGAGCGTGAATAGAGAATGTGAAGCAGTTCCTGTTATGCTGGTGGCAGTGGAGGCCGTGAATAAAGAAGACTTTCCAGTTATCGTTTCTGTCTTGTATTTTAACATTGGCGACGACTGATCTGCGTGAGAGAGCAGCACGGCAATCCTTCCCTCTTGTGTCATCCACCAATTTAACTAAACCTTGGGGTCCGCAAGGTCAAGGTACTGTTATTCTGATTTCAAAGAGCCTTTGGTGTATTTTCATGACTTATTCAACTTCATTCTGGCAAGACTGTAATTGGCTGCAGCGCATTTGATCTACGTGGTTAAATCTGAGGAGCATCTGAGGAGTGCGACTAAGGTCGCAGTTTCTTCTTCTCTATCACGTCAGCTTCGTGTCTCTTTTCTTCTATCTGCCAGTGGTCATGCCCTTTAGTTCGATTCTGTCAGGACATTGAGGACGTTTCGTTTGTGGTTGCGACGCTTTATGTCAGTGCTTGGAATTCAAGAGAAGAACGTGTGGGCATCCTCTGGCGTCTTTGCAGCTGTGCACGACAGCTGAAAAGACTCATGCTGACGTATCCATGCCTACGCAACTGCTCTCCGACATCTTTCTGTCAGCTGAGGAGAGGGTTGCGCTATTGTATTACACACGCTAGATGGCAGTGTTTCCTGGGTTCCTGCAGTCTGCTCTATTCGCGCTGACAGGCACAGCTGGTTTTTGATTTCAGCCTGTCTCGACTATTTCAACACGTGTCCTGGTGAATGTACATGCCTGAAGAGTTTTAAATTACTTCACATCGCGCTGACAGGCACAGCCTGTCGTGTCAATTCTGCCTTGCGCCTTGGCGAGGGAAGTCGTTTGGGTAATTAATCTCAGGAGGTTTTTTGGTGCCTGCCTCCATTACGCTGATAGGCACAGTTTTAAGGTCGCATCAGATGCCTGCTTCCATTGCGCTGATAGGCACAGCTTTCTACATTACAACCAGCACCTGGGATTGACATTGCACTGTGTTTAAGAGCTCCATCCACGCTAATTCTTCCTTTTCAGATTGCCATGTGAATGTAGAGTGTAATTTAAGGGCACATTATTGAGTATACACGCTTTGTAGTACCCCATGTTTCTGGGTACAGTTTGCCGGGTTTCACATAGTTATGAAATGTTTCCTTGAAAGTGCCTGTGTTTAGCTCTTTTCTGCACTCATGTGGTACCACGCACTCCGGTGCTTGTAAGTCAATTATACATTTTGAGTGATATAGGCTTCCAGAGGTAAATTTTCAGCCTTAAAAGTGTTAATTCTTCTGTGGAAATTATTGTGGGAGGCTCTGTGCATTTTGTTACACCACCAATATGGCTGCATCGAATATGTCACAACCTACACCTTTTTTAAATGATTGTGGGGAACCCAACCTTCCGTAGAAAGAATGGGTGAGAGTGTTTGAATCGTAACTTATCGCTATTGGGGGAGAGAAATTCAGTGAGTTCAGAAGGCAACATGTCCTCCTCCACAACCTAGGCAACCAGGTTAGGAAGGTTTTTGACACTTTATCAGAACCAGATTTGGAGGAGGCGTTGAATGTATACGAAGTGTCATTGATTAAACTGGGAATCTATTTTGGTGATAAGGTTAACATTGTGCTAGAACGCCACAAGTTTTTTTGTAGAGTCCAGGGAAAGGATGAAAGTATTGCTAGCTATGTGGTGGTGTTGAGAGGTCTAAGTACTCTCTGCCAATAAGAGATCAAATCGTAAGATGCACTAGTAATAGCAGAATACAAGAGAAGTTGCTCCAAAAGCAACCTGATTTACATGAATCTATCGAAATAGCCAAGTTAATTGAACACACAGCAAAGTGCATGAAAGAGATAAGACCTAAATCCATCCATGGTGAGAAAACCAATGCAGAAAGCAACTTAGTGTCAGAAATTGAGGAAACCTCAGATGAGGGAGAAGTATTAAAAATTAAAGGGGAGAAATTCTCCAAGGCTTACAAATCCAAAGCTACTATAACCAACAAACTCAAGTGCTACCGTTGTGGCAGCAACAACCATCTAGCTAATAATCCAACGTGTCCTGCCTTTTCAGAAATGTAAGAAATGTAATAAAAAAGGTCATTTGGCTAGGGTCTACCATAGTCCTAGTTCAGGGTATTCTTCCATTTCTAGTTCTCAAGAGAATAAGTTACAATCCATTAATAAAATTGTATTCCAAATAAGAGAGTCAGAAGTAGTCACTCACATAGACTATCCCCAATGTGAGGTCAGTATTGAGGGCAAGATGGTTAAAATGTACGCGGATTCTTGTTCGACATTTACTTTGATGAATATCTTGGATTTTAAGAATATTAATGTGTGTGATGAAAAGGATTTGTTGGGGGTAGATATCAATCCCCGTAGCTATACCAAAGAACCCATTCCGGCCATAGGTATGATGAACTTTCACATCACTTTTAAAGACCATTCCATCCTAAGCAAGGTATATATTGTGAAGGAAGGCTAAAACCTACTGGGGTGGCAGCACCAAAAGGAACTGGGCATAACACTTCATCCTAACGGCCTTGAGCAAGTCCTTTCCATGGACTCACCTAGTTCCAGAGACAATTGGGTTAAACATTTTCCTGAGGTATTTTCTTCGGAGTTGGGTCTCCTTAAAAATTTCCAGCACAAGATAAAACTCAAGGCTAATGCGAAACCTATCACCCACAAGACTAGGCCCATACCACATTTAATGAGTGAACCCCTGAGGAAAAAGCTGGACAGACTGCAAAAGCTAGGAGTCATCTGGTCTGTAGACTGCACTGCTTGGGTTTCTCCGGTGGTTATAGCTAAGAAGGCCGATAATAACGGGATAAGATTATGCATTGACCTCAGAGACCTCAATGACAACATTATAGTGGAAAGGTTTCCCCTTCCTGGTATTCACGAAGCATTAAGCACCATGGGTGAGGCGTGTTGCTTTAGTGTTCTGGACTTTTCGAGCGCCTACCACCAGGTGGAGCTCCATCCAGAGCCAAGAGAACTTACGACTTTTACCACTCCTTTAGTTTCTTCATGTTCCTCCGTATGCCGTTTGGGCTGGCATCCACGGCTGCGGTATTTCAAAAGATTATGAAACATATCTTGGAAGGGATTCCTCATACGATATGCTTCCAAGATGATGTTTTAATATATGGTGCCACTAGTGAGGAACATGATACACATCTCAGGTCAGTTCTACGAAAATTCAAAGAAGCAGGGTTCACTCTCAACGAGAAGAAGTGCAGAATTGGAGTGGAGTCTGTAGATTACTTGGGGCACTAAATATCCAAAGAAGGTTTCCGACCTAAGCTTAGCCTTTCGGAGGCCATCAAGAAAGCTCAGGCTCCCACCAATAAGCAAGAATTACTGTATTTCCTTGGGCTGGCTGAGTACATGGCAAAGTATGCAAAAAACTTTGCGGACATTGCTGGAGATCTCAGAGATCTCACCAAGAATCACTCCCAGTTCAATTGGTTAGAAATACACCAGAGTGCTTTTGAGGCCATTAAGTCAGCTATCCTTAATGCCCCATATTTGTGTAACTTTGATCCTTCAAGGAAAACTATTCTGACCACGGACGCCAGTAATAAAGGATTAGGCGCTACTCTGTCCCAAGTCATCGCAGGCAGAGAAAGAATATTTGCTTTCGCCTCTCGTACCTTGAGCAGTGCAGAAAAGAACTATTCAGTAATTGAAAAGGAAGCAGCCTGTTTCTGGGCCGTGAGACACTTTAAATTTTACCTATGGGGCATTAAGTTCACCATTCGCAAGGATCACAAACCTTGATGTACGTTTTCAGTTCAAAGGGGGCTAACAGTTGTACACCCAGGATTGCCAAATGGGTGTTAGGATCGAAAAGTTTAATTTTCAAAGTTGAGTTTGTTGCAGGGGAACACAATAAGGCAGCAGATTTCCTTTCAAGAGCACCATTAGACAAAGTGGAGCAATTTGAAGTTCCAGAATTTCCAATTTTGCAAGTACATTCAACTACCATTCGCAAGGAGGAGTGGGCTGAAGGTATGAACAATGATCAAACCATCAGCAGGTTGAAGGAACGAACTATAAATGGGTGGCCTGAGAATCGCAAGGATGTTGATGAAGAGTTGAGTAAATTCTGGGAAGTGAAGCAAGAGATTAGCATTCATGGGGATTTGCTCTGGAAAAAGGACAAAATAATACCCCCCCCCCCACAGAATTTAATAGATAAACTGATTTATCTAGTCCATGAAGGACACTTGGGAAGAAGTCTTACAAAGAATAGACTCAGGGAGCACTACTGGTTTCCAGGCATGGATTCCTGGGTTGAGAGCAAAGTGAAGAACTGCCATGCTTGCGCAAATAGTGACAAGTCCAAACATATTCAGAAGGCTCCATTATCCCCAGTGTCAATTCCAAGTAAACCATGGGATAAACTGGCTTTGGATATCATAGGCCCAATCAACAGGTCAGGCATGAACAAACGGTTTACATTCACTTTAACAGACTTCCATTCACACTGGGTAGTGACGAAACTGGTTAATGTAATCACTACCGATTCCTTAATCGAATTGTTGAGCAACACATTCTCTAATGAAGGTATTCCCTCCGCATTAGTTACGGACAATGGAGTACAGCTCACGTCATCAGCTTTGTCTGAATTCTTGGAGAAGCTCAATATTACACATCTCAAAACAGCATTGTACTGCCCACGGGCAAATGGAATGATTGAGAGAGTGAATAGAATGATTAAGGAAAACATCCAGTTAGCGTGTGCCAATAATGTCCCTGTAGAAAGGTCGATTAAGGAGTTGTTATGGGCATTTCACACTACTCCCAACACAGTAACTGGCATATCTCCTTTCTGTTCTCTCAGAAGAAGGAAACCGAGTACCAAATTCTTCCCTTCTTGGATGGGAGGGGGAGACTTTTCTGCTCATTCGTTTGAAGAGTTTAAAGACAAAGTAGAATCCCATCAGGCCAGATATGAAGAACGGTATGATGTGAAACATGGATGCAATGGTTGCAACAAGGGGGGTACTGGACTGTTCCTGAGCGTGACTAGAGGGAAGATTAGTTGGCGTGACCAAAGGTGTGGATGTGACACCCAAGGGCATCCATTTTGTTGGATGGATTGGCCTCACACACCCCGAAGGATGTCATGCTTCATCATCGGCGGTTGCTCCTCGTCGGGGAGGCGGTGCAATCCCCGACGGGCTCACCTCAAAGAGGGGCTCTTTGGCGGAGATCTTTTTCCAACTGCCTTATGGTGAGGTGCGGGTGTGTGGGCAGGGTGGTGTGTGGTAGTGAAAAAGGGGATATTAAAATGTAGCTAAGGGTACCTGGAACGAACTTTATTCAGGGGGTCCCTCGCTGCAGTTAAAAACAGGGGGCTAGCTCACTAGGAGTCAACGAGTAAATTCAGGTGAACCTAGATGGGGCTAGTAGTGTACAACGGTCGACATGTTTCTCGCGGTGGGCTGTAGTAACCCGCGATTCATCAGGACCTAAAAAAGGTGATTAAACCACATGCTAGTGTCATGTGTGGGTTTGTGTTTGTATTACCTCTGTGTTGGTTGTCCTATGCCTAAGTATAGAAGGGAGATAAAACAACAATAGTTAAAACAATATGCGTAATTTATACAATATGGTCACGCCAATGGGAAAGAAAAGTGAGCAAGCGTGGCATGCTATAGGTGTACTTGTGTTCAAAGTCACAGTCGACACATGCCTGAGTGGTTAAGTATGCCACCTATCTATAGTATGGCGTTCTCAACAACCACAAAGTGAGTGAAGTGGGTATTTCTGTGAAGTATGAGGAAGTGGATTTAAAACAAGGGATTTGTAATATACAAATGAGTCACATGCAGTAGCTAACCAGGCTCTATAGTGTAGCTGGGTTCATACCCATGATGATTATAACCTAAGCAAGTGCACTGCCCCTCCAACTTTAAGGGATTCAAAGTTCAACAAACATTCCCTTTATCTACTCACCTAATAGTTAAGAACTAACTGCCACATGAGGGGTCAGCGGGGTGAGGCATCAGGGATGAGTCAAATAGTCAAAACTGGGTTTTGGATTAAAACAAAACAGAACAACACAGCCAGGAGAGCATTAGTTAACTAGCTAGCAGTGTACACTACTGCGAGTGGTTCCCATTATCAGTGAAGCCTTTCGTCACCTATGAGCAGGCTATAGGTGACGAAAGGCTTCACTGATAATGGGAACCACTCGCAGTAGTGTACACTGCTAGCTAGTTAACTAATGCTCTCCTGGCTGTGTTGTTCTGTTTTGTTTTAATCCAAAACCCAGTTTTGACTATTTGACTCATCCCTGATGCCTCACCCCGCCGACCCCTCATGTGGCAGTTAGTTCTTAACTATTAGGTGAGTAGATAAAGGGAATGTTTGTTGAACTTTGAATCCCTTAAAGTTGGAGGGGCAGTGCACTTGCTTAGGTTATAATCATCATGGGTATGAACCCAGCTACACTATAGAGCCTGGTTAGCTACTGCATGTGACTCATTTGTATATTACAAATCCCTGGTTTTAAATCCACTTCCTCATACTTCACAGAAATACCCACTTCACTCACTTTGTGGTTGTTGAGAACGCCATACTATAGATAGGTGGCATACTTAACCACTCAGGCATGTGTCGACTGTGACTTTGAACACAAGTACACCTATAGCATGCCACGCTTGCTCACTTTTCTTTCCCATTGGCGTGACCATATTGTATAAATTACGCATATTGTTTTAACTATTGTTGTTTTATCTCCCTTCTATACTTAGGCATAGGACAACCAACACAGAGGTAATACAAACACAAACCCACACATGACACTAGCATGTGGTTTAATCACCTTTTTTAGGTCCTGATGAATCGCGGGTTACTACAGCCCACCGCGAGAAACATGTCGACCGTTGTACACTACTAGCCCCATCTAGGTTCACCTGAATTTACTCGTTGACTCCTAGTGAGCTAGCCCCCTGTTTTTAACTGCAGCGAGGGACCCCCTGAATAAAGTTCGTTCCAGGTACCCTTAGCTACATTTTAATATCCCCTTTTTCACTACCACACACCACCCTGCCCACACACCCGCACCTCACCATAAGGCAGTTGGAAAAAGATCTCCGCCAAAGAGCCCCTCTTTGAGGTGAGCCCGTCGGGGATTGCACCGCCTCCCCGACGAGGAGCAACCGCCGATGATGAAGCATGACATCCTTCGGGGTGTGTGAGGCCAATCCATCCAACAAAATGGATGCCCTTGGGTGTCACATCCACACCTTTGGTCACGCCAACTAATCTTCCCTCTAGTCACGCTCAGGAACAGTCCAGTACCCCCCTTGTTGCAACCATTGCCACGGGCACACACTGAGACTGGACCTTCCACTCCCTTGAGTGGTAATTGGTGCCCTTTTGATCTAGCGATCTACCTTCTCCCCTCTATTTCAAACAAACATGAATGCAAGTCACAAAACTGGGCAGTAGGAGAGTTGGTGGTGGTGAAGATGCCTAATCTCACTGGCAACTATGAGTCCGAATATTAAAGCCCAAAAGAATTGTAGAGGTAAAGAATAACACTGTGACTTAAGAGATGGACAAAACTGGAGCATGGACCGGTTGGCTAGATACCATCATACCGGGGCCCCTGCACAGAGGAACTCTCTGGGAACTACCGACCAAAGAGTGCACATCAAGAGGGCTACCAGTGCTCCTAACTGGCACAAGGACTACAGTATGTATTGACTTTGTTAGTAAACCGGTAGACTCAGAGTTCCTTTAGTTTGTTAGGAGGGAAGATGTGTTATAATCCAATTAGTATTCTGTGTATGTTTTCGTACACGGAGGTAGCTCTATTTGTGTTAGGGTATTTGCTCCTTTGTAATTATGTTATTCCACTTGGTACCTTCCTCCTACCCCTCATCTTCCCCTTTGGAACGTTCCTCTGTCCCTGAAGGCTACCTTAGAATGTTGGGGTCAGGGCAGACTGAGCGTGAATAGAGAACGTGAAGCAGTTCCTGTTATGCTGGTGGCAGTGGAGGCCGTGAATAAAGAAGACTTTCCAGTTATCGTTTCTGTCTTGTAATTTAACAGTAAGGAGGGCCCCCTTTGGGAATAAAGGTTCGTTGACAGCGTTCCATGGGGCCAGTAATGAGACAGAAATGAGGGCACCTAACAGGTCAGCTCACGTAGGGGAAGAATTTACACAGCAGGCAAGCCCAGGAACAGTTACAGGAAGGAACAGCCATTGACTGTGAGTTAGTGAGGAAGGGCAAGGCTGGTGAGGTGATAAGGGGGAACAGGACCTGGCAAAGAGAGTGATGTCACAGTGAGAGTTATAGACAGACGCAGATCAGCTGGGAGAATCTGCTGTTGCTAAAGTGCCCTGCACCGCAGACAGAGCTCATATCTGTGCAGCCAACCCTGGGACGCCGTCGAACCACCATCAAAAAGCAAAGGGAATGCTGGGTACTGCGTCCTTTCAGTCACTACGGAACCCTAAACTTATGATGTATGTGTAGGCTGAGTTAGGAAAAGGGATGGAGGGTTGCCAGGCACATGTGCTGGTGTGCAGAGTGAGGAGGGGTGTCTGCCGGAGAACACATTGCTTCACATTGATGAGGAGGAGTTGGAGGAAGGAGACAAAGGCTGATGACCGCGGTAAAGAAATGGAGTGGAGGAAAGCACCTAGGGGCAGATTTACAAGGCCCTTGTGCTACTTTTGCGTCACTTTTAACATGGGAAAAGTGACTCAAAAGTGGCGCAAGGGGCTTGTAAATCTGCCCCTAGTGATTTCATGAATGTATAACTAGTAATGAGGGAAGTGGAGTTGGTGTTTAACAGGGGTAAATATCCAGGAAACTGGAACAACGAATGAATACATCACCCCAGGAGTGTCAACTGGAACCAGATAGGCATGCATACGTTTGGGTGTCCATCTTGAAACCGGGTAAGGTTTTGGAGGCAGCAAAAAGTGTTGCAATTTTAACTGTCAAATTGATTGGTTTGGGCTGTGAAAGGGAGGCAGAAGGTCAGGTAGTCTGTCTTTTCAGGGTTATGCATGTTCAGGATCAAGGTACAGGAATTGAGGAAACTGCAAAAGCATGGTCAAAACATAATGACACAGCAGAGAGTGATGACAACAATGGTGATGGGCCAAAGAGAAAGGTCAGGAAGTTGCCATAGATGGGCGTTACAAAACATTAGGTATGTAACTGTTACCACGCAATTTTTAGCACGCAGTACCGTTACCACGGATCCATTACCACGGATACCTTCACAACGCATTACTCTACAACGCAGGTACTATTACAACGCATACCATTACATCGTAAGTTTAGGTAAGTTTATAGGTAAGTTTATCTTTTTTAAATAACATTTATTAGGGGTATTGGGTTTGGGTGTACAGGGGTATTTTTAGGGTTCAGGGTTGGGTTTGGGTTTTGGGGTACAGGGGTATTTTTAAGTTTTAGGGCTGGGTTTGGGTTTTAGAGTACAGGGGTATTTTTAGGTTTTAGGGCTGGGTTTGGGTTTTGGGGTACAGGGGTATTTTTAGGTTTTAGGGCTGGGTTTGGGTTTTGGGGTACAGGGGTATTTTTAGGTTTTAGGGCTGTGTTTGGGTTTTGGGGTACAGGGGTATTTTTAGGTTTTAGGGCTGGGTTTGGGTTTTGGGGTACAGGGGTATTTTTAGGGTTTTAGGGCTGGGTTTGGGTTTTGGGGTACAGGGGTATTTTTAGGGCTGGGTTTGGGTTTTGGGGTACAGGGGTGTTTTTAGGTTTTAGGGCTGGGTTTGGGTTTTGGGGTACAGGGGTATTTTTAATATATATTTACAAATTAAAAAATTACAATTATTATTATTTTTTATTAATTAACTAATAAATAATTAAATATAATAATTCTAAAATAATTATTTACATTATAAATTAATATTATATACTTAGGGCTGGGTTTGGGTTTTGGGGTACAGGGGTATTTTAAATATATATTTACAAATTTAAAAATTACAATAATTTTTTTATTTTTTTATTAATTAAATAATACATTATTAAATATAATAATTCTAATATAATTATTTACAATATAAATTAGTATTATATACTTACCTATAATTATACTTACGATGTAATGGTATGCGTTGTAATAGTATCTGCGTTGTAGTGTTTTGCGTTGTAAAGGTATCCGTTGTAAAATGACCTGCATTGTAAAAAATCCGTGGTAATGGTATGCGTGCTAAAAGTACGCGTTGTAACATCATACATCCAAAACATTATGGCACAGGGAGGTCCAGGCAAACGAAGGTTCAAAGGAGGAACAATGTGCATTGCCTAGAAGATATAAGAGCTCCGGTGACAATTGAGAACTTGTGGTGGTGTTCCTTATTTACGCCTGAACAAATGTCTAGAACGTTGCACAGCATTGTGTTGCCTCAATATCTGTTAAATCTCGCCCTGTGGGTTTACAGTGGGTGGACTTTTAGTTCTAGCCTACCTACAGGCTTCTCTGATGAAACTTGTTGGGAAGAGCAATCAATATGATTGAGCCTTGGACTCAAATTTACCAATATTTGAGAAAATACAGCATCCAAATCTTAAGTGCGAAGGCAAAAATACAGTGCTGAGACCTATCTACAAAGATTGTCCTGCTGCTGGTTTATCCCTTCTGTTGGAGCACAAACAGCCAGCTTTGCACAAGACAGACTCTGCACCATGGTTAAATTAAGGCAAATGTATGCTTTCTAGGATAAAGTTTGTACTGGAAGCATACCCTTCTAGTATGAATTGCTACGGGTGGACGAAAAACACGAAGATTTAAACTAATTGGATGTGTGCTGTGCACTGAAGCACACACACAGTGCATTGGATTCTGAGAGAAATAAACACATTCCCCCTTGTTTGTGCCTGCTTGCAGTAGGTGTTAGTGGGCAAAGCCCGGTCTTGTTTTGTTAGTAGATTATGCTTTGCTTCAAAACCAAAAGGTGTTTGCATTGATCCGGCCCCTGTTGCACCCCTGTAAACAAAGCTGCACTAAGTGGATTTTGTGCTTTGAAAAAGGCACTTTTTCAGAGAAACTAGTGCAGTTTTAGCTCGCTCTAACATCAGCGTAAAGCTTTAATTAATCTGTGCCTTGGTGTCCATGTTCCTTCATGCATTGCAGACAGTGTTGGGAGAGGTGTTATATTATGTTTAGATTTATTTAAGTGGTCTTATACCCGAAGGTCTTGTGGTCCTGAGAACATAAGAAGATGCCCAAAATAAAGAGCAGATAATCAGCTCAAGAAAAAATATATTTCTGATAGATTCTTATAACCACAGATTACTCATCTCGTGCCAGACTGGATCCAAAAAACTCCGAAATCAGGGACATAGTAGCAATCTCCTGCGATAATTATCGCTCAGCGCTTTTAGCGCGAGGATAATTATCGCAGGCTAACGCTGGATTCCATCGCGGATATAGCGTGCTATCAGAAACGCTTATCTCCCAAGCGATAGGAATCCATGCGTTAGCTGGAAAACAGTGTGAATATCGCTGGAAATCCAGCGATAATCACACTGTTACCAGCGAAACCTTGCTGATAGGGCAGGGTGATCTTAGCCATGTAATCCACCTCCCATTGGATTACATGGCTAAATCGGGTCAAAAGCAGATGTTAGGAAAGTAGCGTTAACTGTGGTTACCGCTACTTTTCTTAATGCTCTACTTGTTAGTGTGCAGCTTGATAATTGGAGAAATGTTGGTTAGCGACATTTCTTCAGTTATTTCGGCACGGAAGGCCCACTTTGCATCTCATTAGAGATGCAAAGCGGGGCGTTGTTGAAAGGGGCGCTAAATCAGCAAAACACGCACTAGTGTGTCTTTGCTGATAAGGTGATTAAATTATTGCCGCTTTTCGACCAAAAATGGCTGCAAAAGCGGCGTAAATATGCCCCTTGGTGGTTCTGTGTGCCGGTAGGAGGAGACTGTGTTGACTTAATTCTGCCTCGAAAGTGATGATCGAATTCGCCATGATAACTTCATCCATGTAAACTGATAATAGTTTATTTCTTTCCACACCTTCGGATGTGGATCCGGAGATCTGAGCCTCTTTTCCCCTCTGTGAAGAGGTTGTTTTCACTCTGAACTGTTGCAGTGTACAAGGGAACATGTCACCCCTAGGATTACAGGGTTTAAACCTTGTAAGGACTGTCATAAAGGAATGTCTATGACATATCCCCAGGAGGTGTGCCTCTGGTGTTTGGTGCACAATTCTAAGGCCTGTGATGACTGCACGCAGATGAATCCGAAAGCCACCTGTGAATGCGAGCGAAGCTCTATAAGGCGAACACCACAAGGCTCCAAGCCGGTCCAGTTTTGGGATGAAGTTGGGAGTGCGGTAATGATCCCTCTCCCAAAGTTTTTCACAATTCAGATCTTCTTTGAGTTGTACTTTTCAGTTTAGTCCAAGTAAAAACATAAGATGTCCAAGCGGTTAACTCCCCATTCTTGCTACTCTTGTGAAGGTGCAAGGGTGTCACTGTGCCTCCAGGTCTCGCTCTCATGCCGCAGCGAAGCCAATTCCAACATTTGTCCCGCTGTATCCTGTGATGACCAGTTTCCTGGGGTACGAGGTCAGTCTGGGGTTACTGGGCTCCAGTTGCATCAATGTATGTTGTTCACGCTGATGTCCTGGGGCCAAGCTACTGTTGGGCCCTAAATTGGATAACCAAGTACTCCTCTACAGAACTTCTCTCACTTTCAGGGTAGTGCGACAAAGCAGTCCAAGGCTTTCTCAAGGAGGCCTGGTGGTTCAGACTTTTATAATACAGTTTATACCAAAATAGCAGCTAATGTTATCAATATCCAGTCAGCGCTTTACTTTATAAAAGAAAAGTACTTTAATACATACAAGAAAATATACTATGCCTAAAATTAAGATATACAGTGAAAACTAGAGGGTATATTTATCATAGGGTGGTGCTGCTTTTGCGCCACGCAACTAGGCACAAAAGCGAAGCAACCCTTAAGGGTGATTTATCAAGCCACCTAAAATCACCTTGTGCGGCACTAAGTGGCTTGATGATTCTAGAGCAGAGGTCTCCAAACTTTTGTAGGTTGAGCCCCCCCCAGCTAAATTTTTTTAGATGTTGCCCCCCCCCCCCCTCCCCCCATCACCTGACAGAAATTTCTAGAATCTGGTACACTACATAATTGACCGCCACGTGCAAATCATGGGCCATTTCCGGCAAATAATGCTCTACACCACAGCTTTCCAAACTTTCCATGTCGGTGACACACCTTTTCGACAATCTTTATCTTGTGACACGGTAATGCGAGCCGGTCTCTGCACATTAAACTCAGGTTAGACCGCTTTTCTCAGCGCAGCGCGCCAAAAGGCACATTATCCTTACTTCACCGTACCCTGCTATCTATCTCTCTCCCACCTCTCCCTCTCCCACCTCTCCCTCTCCCATCTCTCTCCTCTCCCTCTCTCCCCCCTCTCCCTCTCTCTCTCCTCTCCCTCCCTCTCTCCTCTCCCTCCTCTCCCTCTCCCTCCCCCTCCTCTCCGTCTCCCTCTCACTCCTCTTGCTCTCCCTCCTCTACCTCTGTCTCCTCTCCCTCCTCTCCCTCTGTCTCCTCTCCCTCTCCCTCCTCTCCCTCTCTCTTCTCTCCGTCTCCCTCTCACTCACTCCCTCCTCTCCCTCTCCTCCCTCTCTCGCTCCTCTCCCTCTCTCGCTCCTCTCCCTCTCTCCCTCCTCTTCCTCACCCTCCTCTCCCTCTCTCTGTCTGACTACTCTCCCTCCTCTCACTCCTCTCCCTCTCCTCCCTCTCCCTCTTTCTCTACCTCCTCTCCCTCTCTCTCCGTCTCACTCCTCTCCCTCTCCCTCCTCTCCCTCCTCCTCTTCCTCTTCCCCTTCTCTCTCCTCTCCGTCTCCCTCTCCCCTCCCTAACTCTCCTCTCCATCTCCCTCCGCTCCCTCTCCCTCCCTCATTCCTCTCCCTCCCTCGCTCCTCTCCCTCACTCCCTCCTCTTCCTCTCCCTCCTCTCCCTCCTCTCCCTCTCCATCTCCCTCTCACTCCTCTCCCTCCTCTCCCTCATTCCTCTCCCTCCCTCGCTCCTCTCCCTCTCTCCCTCCTCTTCCCCTCCCTCCTCTCCCTCTCCCTCCTCTCCCTCTCCCTCCTCTCCCTCCTCTCCCTCTGTCTCCTCTCCCTCCTCTCCCTCTCCCTCGCTCCTCTCCCTCTCCCTCCCTCGCTCCTCTCCCTCCCTCGCTCCTCTCTCTCCCTCGCTCCTCTCCCTCCCTCGCTCCTCCCCCTTCCTCGCTCCTCCCCCTCCCTCGCTCCTCTCCCTCCCTCGCTCCTCTCCCTCCCTCGCTCCTCTCCCTCTCTCACTCCTGTCCCTCTCCCTCCTCTCCCTCTCTCACTCCTGTCCCTCTCCCTCCTCTCCCTCTCTCACTCCTGCCCCTCTCCCTCCTCTCCCTCTCTCACTCCTGTCCCTCTCCCTCCTCTCCCTCTCCGTCTCCCTCTCACTCCTCTTCCTCTCCCTCTCCCTCCTCTCCCTCTCTCCCTCCTCTCCCTCTCTCTCATCTCCCTCTCCCTCCTCTCCCTCTCACTCCTCTTCCTCTCCCTCTCCCTCTCCCTCTCACTCCTCTTCCCTCCCTCTGTCTCCTCCTCCTCTCCCTTTCTCCCTCCTCTCCCTTTCTCCCTCCTCTCCCTTTCTCCCTCCTCTCCCTTTCTCCCTTCCTCTCCCTTCCTCTCCCTTTCTCCCTTCCTCTCCCTTTCTCCCTTCCTCTCCCTTCCTTTCCCTTCCTCTGCCTCCTTTCCCTTCCTCTCCCTCCCTCTCCGTCTCCCTCTCCCCCCTCTCCCTCTCCCCCCTCTCCCTCTCCTCCCTCTCCCTCTCCCTCCTCTCCCTCTCCCTCCTCTTCCTCTCCCTCCTCTTCCTCTCCCTCCTCTCCCTCCTCTCCTTCCTCCGTCTCCCTCTCACTCCTCTTCCTCTCACCCCTCTCCCCATCTCCCTCTCCCTCTCCCTCTCCCTCTCTCCCTCTCCCTCTCCCTCTCTCCCTCTCCCTCTCTCTCCCTCCTCCCCCTCTCCCTCCTCTCCCTCTCCCTCTCCCTCCTCTTCCTCTCCCCCTCTCTTTCTCTCTCTCTCTCTCTCTCTCTGGCTCTCTCCCTCAGTATCTCTCTCGCCCTCTCTCTCCATCCTTCAGTCTCTCTCCCCCTCTCTATCCCTCCTCTCTCTTTATCTCTCTTTATCTCTCGCTGTCCATCCTTCAGTCTCTCTCCCTCTCTCTCTGTGTTTATCTCCCCCGGTATGTCTCTAGCCCCCTCTCTCCATCCTTCAGTATCTCTCTCTCTGTCCCTCCCCTCTCTCTCGCTTGCTCTCTCCCTCTCTATCACTCCCTCTATCTCTGCCCTCCCCCCCCCCCCCATATCTCTGTGGCACCCTTTCGCCGTTACCCTTCTAATGCAACTACTGAGAAATAAATTCAGCTAAATAGACAAATACAATGATGTAATGTTTATAAATAAATGCGGAGGTCATAAGCTAAAAAGCCCATGGACCTGAGGCTGGACAGAGTCCCTACCTCTCTGCTAACACCTAAGAAGAGACTCATTCCGCAACTGCTCGGAATCTGCCACTGCCAGGTGTCCGACAAGGTCAAGGAGCAGGAATCCTGTTCGCAGCAGCCGGTGCCCCTGGATAAGGCTTGTGCTTGGCAGGCGAGATTGGTGCCTGCTGGGCCCAGGGTGGAGGGAGGCGCTACAGAGCATATTAACAGCAGCAGACACCCCCGAGCGCAGAGGCGCAACTAGACCCACATTTGAGGGGGGGGGCAGGGGGGGGGCTGAAACATTAAGCAGTAGGTAGAGTGTCGCTGCAGGGGCTCTTAGAAGGGGTGAAACATCAACAAAGCCTCTTTAACATGCACACGGTCTTTTAATGACCTGTGAAGTGCTCTTGCGGCTGTGTGTGTGCCCGGGAGCTGTCTGAGCCCAGGCTGCCACACACGAGGGGGGGGGGGGTCATTATCAGGCGACACACCCACAGAGTGGGGGCGACACAGTACTGTGTCGCGACACACACTTTGGAAAGCTCTGCTCTACACTATAAGAGTGTTTAGTAAACTGCAGGTTTGTGAGTGGGTGTGGTGAAATGACAGAGGCTTATAACACAGCTCAAAACACAATTTTCCAAGATAAAATGTGTGCAAATTGTTTTTACTAGGATGCTTTGTTTTACACATGACAGATTAATTATAACACCATCAAAATAAATGTGACAGGTGTGCCGTTTTTTAGCCACATAGACTGTCTATCTGTGGATGGATTTTTGCTACTGCCATCCTCAGGTTGTGCTCCACATCAAGTCTTGAACGACACTTAGTCTTTAGTACCGCAAGTGCTGAGAACCCAATCTCCACAAATAGGACGAACTGAAAGGCAAGAGAGTTGTGATAGCAGTTTCTCTTAAAGCTGAATACACTTTCAGCCAAAACATTGAAATTAAGGGAGACAGTGTTATCAGATTTTTCAAGCACCCCCTAGCTCAGAGTTGGTACGCGAGAAACAATTCTTCTCTAGAAACCATTACCAAATGTTTTAGGCAGCATTATAATGGGATAATTGCCCACCAACCAGTTATGGATCTGAAGACAAAGGTAAAAGTCCACAGAGAGGGCGCTGAATGAACACCTAATTGAGAATTTCTTAGTGGTACGATAAGTTGCTTCCCTGAAGCAGTGGGGGTTTAGGACACGTCAGGCTTATGTTTACAAAAAATAAAACTGATAATAATTGAATGATGTTGCCTATTTTACTTGAGAGCAATGTTGTCCGACAGACTTTGTGGTGGCAGGGACATGTTGAGGATTTTGGGTGCCCTGGGCCAATACTATTTTCGGGGCCCCTGTTCAAAAGAGCTCTGAGATTAAATAATTCACTTTCAGCTCTGCCATACCCTCTTTAGCCAGGCTACTAACGGTGCACAGGCGCTATGGTCTAAATCCGTGGTTCCCAAAGTGTGCGCCGCGGCACCCCGGTGCGCCGTGATTAGAAGCCAGGGGCGCCGCGGCGCAGGATGTGGGTCGTGGAAATTGTAGCCGCAATTCCTCCCCCTCCTTTGTGCTGCCAGGTCACGCGATCCTCGCACTCTGCATCTCAATGAGTGCTTGATGGAGAAAGCCTTTAATTTTCACACATGCCAGACATTGCCCCAGGGCACGCATCTCCCGGTCTTTTTTTCTCGCTCTTATTTGGTGATTGTTTACAAAGTCAGAACTGGATGGTGTGCGAATAATGACTTGGAGTCAGGTGGTCATCCTAACTGGCAAGGGCACACAAGCCGTGGGAGAAGGTAACATGGTAGTGTGCAAAAATCGTTTCTGGTGCAAACACGTGGGGTAAAGTACACACATGGTGGGAACAGAAGGCAAAGGCCCTTAGTAGAAAACAAGAGGGTGTAAACGGGGGGGGGGGTCGATTACTACAAGATGAAAAACTATAAATAAACACACTAAAACAGTGGCGGGTGGGCAATCTGCTTCCTTCGTGGTGAAATGACACTGCTCTACCCCATACACACGCACAATAGAGTATGTATGAGGAAACTTTACATGAAAGGCAGCAATGCAGCACAACAGACAGGGGTGGTAAAAAGAAAAGGCCAGATGCAGTTCCTATTCCATGCTGCTGCACTCTGCATGTCACCCCCGTGTACGGCCTGGATGACACACAATCAACAAGTCCAGTTCAAAGGTCTTCCAATGTAACCTTGATCAAAAATCTTTATCAGCTACCTGTTTTTGGTCTTAGTGAATCTCAAGCTGTGACTGAAGCAAAAAAGGCATGTGTACGACGCGGTATGGCTTGTGCAGCAAGATACCAGTTACTCAGAAAATTGACCACATTCAGTGATAGTTCAATGTCCTATGAAGTGGTGGTGCAGCAATTCCTATGGTTCCCGTCCACACCAGATTCAGGTGCCATCATTGCGATAGACAAGAACAAACTGACCACGGATGGCTGGTCAGATGTAGAGGACACACAAGCTTGTGGTGGGCCTGATATGCCCATCGCTGTCCAGCTCAGGGGGATGAAGCGATGAGGCAATGAAGAATCATGTGCCGATTCTACAAAGCCCATCAGTATGTATGTGCAGTACCTGGCCTGTAAGTGAATACATTTCCAAGAAGCAAACCTACGCTGTTAACCACCTCAAGACGCTGTGTATTCCAACCCATAGAAGCTCAGAATTGGAGGCAAACAAACAGATGGCATTTGAATAAGCATTGAAAATGACTGGTGGTTATCTTCCAAGATGCCGAAGTAGTCTCCGCAAACTCCACCAGAAGGCATCAGAGCGCTTTCCATTAGCACCAGTTGCGTTACAACGGGGAGGGGGAGAAGGGTACAAGGCAGAGGGGAGAAGGGTGCAAGGCACAGAGGAGAAGGGTGCAAGGTAGAGAAGGGTGCAAGGCGGAGGGGAGAAGGGTGCAACGGGGAGGGGGAGAAGGGAGCAACGGGGAGGGGGAGAAGGGTGCAAGGCAGAGGGCAGAAGGGTGCAAGGCAGAGTGGAGAATGGTGAAAGGCAGAGGGGAGAAGGGTGCAAGGCAGAGGGGAGAAGGGTGCAAGGCAGAGGGGAGAAGGGTGCAAGTTAGAGAGGAGAAGGGTGTAAGGCCGAGAGGAGAAGGGTACAAGCCAGAGAGGAGAAGGGTGCAAGGCAGAGAAAAGAAGGGTGCAAGGCAGAGAGAAGAAGGGTGCAAGGCAGAGAGGAGAAGGGTGCAAGGCAGAGGGGAGAAGGGTGCAAGGCAGAGGGGAGAAGGGTGCAAGGCAGAGGGGAGAAGGGTGCAAGGCAGAGGGGAGAACTGTGCAAGGCAGAGGGGAGAAGGGTGCAAGGCAGAGAGTAGAAGGGTGTAAGGCCGAGGGGAGAAGGGTACAAGCCAGAGAGGAGAAGGGTGCAAGGCAGAGAGGAGAAGGGTGCAAGGCAGAGGAAAGAAGGGTACAAGGCAGAGAGGAGAAGGGTGCAAGGCAGAGGGGAGAAGTGTGCAAGGCAGAGGGGAGAAGGGTGCAAGGGTGTTGGTGATGAAGTTAAAAATGTTCCCCCCCACCCCGGAAACATTTCTGCGGACGCCCATGATCAGAGACCACCCCGCGTAAACTTCTTGTAACGCCACAGAGCTCCGTGAGCCTTTCTCTAGCCTGGATACTTTCAGTGGGAGTGCTTTATACTACTCTATGTATGCATTGAGATGTACTTTATAAGATCTTTGTGATTGCAAATAAAGTTTAATGACAGTGATGGCTACTCTCTGAATCCTTCATCAGGTCTAGGCTTGATTCTTCATGTAGACCAGTGGTTCCCAAAGGGTGCGCCGCGGCACCCCGGTGCGCGGGTATAAAAATGGTGGGGAGCCACGGCGAACTGCCAATTAGGACAAGGGAGCCACGGGTCAAAAAAGTTTAGGAACCACTGGTCTAAATTCTAAAAGTGCTTACATCTAATATTCACAGATAGTGATGTGTGTTTTCACTGTTGTAACAAAGCAGCAGCCTACACATTTTACAGCAAATAATATCTGTGATATCCCCCAATTTCTCATATTTGAGGACTCCTTTTGATCCAAAATAAAGTTTTTTATGGTTGTTCCATAAAACAAAAACATTTCTCTGCAAATAGTAATAGACTCTCACATCAATCACATTAAAAAGAAATGAAACAAAGCGGTGTTTACAAGAATCTGTTTAGGAATTATTCCAGGCCATCAGGGCAAAAACAGAGCTGCTTGTATCAAGTGGCCCTCTGAAAGGCTGGATTGCAGTGCATGCAAATGTGTCCTTTTGTAATTTAGGAAGAAAACCTTGATGGGGCACGACATGCCCATGTGTGTGTACAGGGGCGCAACTAGACCCAAACTTCGGGTGGAGGCGAACACTCCCAGCCAGGGATGGCCCTAGCACTGGTCGTACACAGTGGAACGGTCTGTTTTGGCGCCCCCGCCCCCATTTCCTCCTCCATGAATTTCCTCACTACCACTCACCAACAATGCACCTCATCTCTCTATAGCACCTTTCTGGCAAACATTTATTTTTTTATAGCACCACTCAATGTTTATTCACACTCAGTTCTTTGATCTGCATGGTACACGTTCTTTGTAGCAGGCACATTGACCCTCTGCGCTGTGTGGGTTGCAGGAGTACCTTGTGAGTGCAGGGTAAGCCATGTGACAGTGTGAGAGTAGGGTAAGAGGAGTGACCGGTTGAGTTGAGTTGAGTTGAGTTGAGGCTGGTTGAGTGAGGTGACCATATGAATTTGGGTGTGGATGCAAGTGCAGAGTGTGACGAATGAATGTATGGTTAGTGATGATCTTATTTGAGTGAGATTGAAGATTGAGCAGTAAGGAGGACAGGTGAGTGAAGGGTCACATGAATGAACTTTAACGTGAGTAGTGTGCTTGTGTGACTGCAGGGGGAGGTACAGGGTGAACAGCGCAAGTGCATTGTGAGTGCAGAGTGATCACTGTGAGTGCAGTGTGATAGAGTGAATTGTGTGAGTGCAAGGTGATCAGTGAGGGCATTGTGATTGCTGTGAGTGCAGGGTGAGCATGAAAGTGAAGGGCGAGAATGAGGAGTAAGTTGTCTGAATGCAGGGTACATTCCCGGACACTTTCAGTAACTCAGCATGTTATTGACGGCAGCGTAGGGTTTCAGATATGTTAAACTATTGCTATTATGGCATTAACCAGGGATCAGGGCAGAGGAAATAAATGTGCTGATCTTACAACAAACTTCCAGTTTTATGATTAGGGTTCCCAGCACATTATTTTGATGTCCCAGGCAGTAAAAAAAATAAAAAATAAACAGTCACCAAAAGCTGTATTGTCAGCACTTGTGTGTGCATATCTTGAACAATAAATATAAATAGAAGCACTGTTAATTGTGTTCTAGGGCAGCCTGAATGATCCATGACTGATAATAAAATGGAACAAAGACAAAAAAAGTCACATTACAAATGTATACATACTTCTTTATAAGCATATTTAGTGTCAAGACAATGAATTTGCAGGCTGTTTAAACACATGGCTGGCTGGCCGTTGCACGCACAGGTCGCGAGACCTCTAGTAGGTGAAAAACGGGGTTTTCAAGCTGACCTGGAATCACACACGCTTGTGCGTGTGCGTTTCTTTTTTAGCTACCCCATTGGCCTTAGCATGCGTCTTTTAATGAAAGACTGCACGCTATTGGCCAAAGGCGGGCACATTACTCCGCCCAGCGCCTATTGGTGTCTATTACGCGCTTGGTGCGTGTAATAGACACCAATAGGCCATCACGTGGTTTCAATTATCTGTGCCCAGACACGGGCGCGCTAATTGAAAGCACGTCTCGCAGAGGCGCACGCACCTCTCGCGAGCTTCTATTTGGATCCATTTCACCGTGAGCTCAGCTAACCTGTGTCTGACAGCTGATGCGCGAATGCTGTGGAGTGCTCTGCTGTGATAAGAGGACTGTTGTCAAAGTCTCAGGGTGACACCATGCCGGTGCACAGTGAACTCTGATGCACTGCTGTAATATCGTGCAGTTAGTTGTGCAATGTTGTGACGTCATGCTCATACAGTAAGCTTGCTTGCACACTGCTTCATATCACTACATACACAAACATACAATAATTGATTCTGCAATGCCATGTCCATATAAGGCGACTTTATTTGTGTACTGTTGTGATGTCATGCCACCACCGCTGCACGAGGAGTTTGGTTCCACACTTAGTGACATCGCAGCCTTGCATAATGAATTTGAACACTTCTGTGAGCCTGTGACGTGTTCTAAATGTATAATAAGTTTGGCTTATTGCAGCTGTGACGTCATGCTAATGTACAATAACGTTTGTGCGCATTGCTGCGAAGTCATGCCACTAAATAAAGAGTTCAGCTGGTCACTGCTCGGTCAGGCCAGTGTACACTAAGAACATGCCAGTGTACCGAGAGTGTAGCAGCTCACTGCTGTGACGTCACACCAGTGTACAACAGTCTGGCTCGTCACTGCTCAGTCATGCCAGTGTACACTCAGCTAGGAAACGCGCTGGCCGGTGTGTCGTCATGCTAGTCTATGGCACCACGAGTCTGCTCATTGGTGTGATGTGATGTCACTTTACAACGATGTCTGGTGCCTCCTACCTTTGTACATTGAGTTAGGTCACTTGCGGTGTGACGTCGTGCCAGTGTACCGAGAGTCTGGCTGCTCACTGCTGTGACGTCATGCAATGTCAAAGGAGCCTGCCTGCTCACTACTGTGACGTCACGCAATATAGAAGGACCCTAGCTGCTCTGTGCTGTGACGTCACGCAATGTACAAGGGCCGTGGCTCCTCACTGCTGTGACGTCACGCAACGTACAAGCAGTCTGTCTGCTCATTGTTGTGACGTCATGCAATGTACAAGGGCCCTGGCTGCTCACTACTGTGACGTCACTCAGTGTACAAGGAGCGTGTCAGCTCACTGTTGTGAGGAGCCTATCTGTTTACTACTGTGACGTCACAACTGGGCTCGGCTTACACATTTCTCCACCGCGAGATAACGGGCCGGGGAGTGTCTGGCAACCAAAAAATGCCCTAAAGTGGATTCCGGACTACGCAGATTGGTATTTCTCACTGTGGCATTTTATAGCACCGGCCACGGATGTGTGAGCCACGATTTGGGCAAGAGCAGTTATTATTTAACAAAGAAAGCACTGTAAATGGGAACCCTTTGGATCGATCACAAGTGGCCTAACGGCTAGAGATACAAAAGGGGATGATGGACGGAGCATTTGAGAAAATCAAACACTCACCCCCAGTCAACTGATCTGGGTTTAATCCATCACCAGCAAAAATAGAGAAGAACACCCTGCCAGGCTCAAACGTCGAGAGCTGATGCGCCGAGCGCTGCCGTGTTTCACCGCAGGACGCGGCTGGTGCCGAGAAGAGGTACCCCTTGGCACATTCACCTGCGATAGCCAGCAGAGGGCGCTGTAACAGCAGAATACCTGTGGCAGCCAAGGGGAGGTGTTGGTGCCGAGAAAAGATTTCCAGGTAGTGTCTGATTTGAACAGAGTGAAAACAGAAAATCTGAATGAATTGTGACTTTCCGGCTTAAACTGCGTGATGTTAAGCAAGAGTTGTATTTCACCAAAACTCCTTTTCTTTATTATCAGTTCTTGATTGCAACTCTTGATCCGTTGTTACGACAAACCAGAACCCCTGAGAAAGGAATTGTATCACTGTGTATCTTCTACTGTCACTGGAAAGAAAGAAAAATAGAACGTCCCTTCTACTGAATAAGATCCTTTTTACCTACCCCATGTGAAAAATACGGACCCTTCTAAACCTGATAAGAATTTGAAGCCCCGTTGATTACTGCTAGTGTGTTCCCCCCCGGCCACATCCGTCTGCCCTGACGAATGTGCCTCACACCGAAACGCGCGTCAGCGCTACCACCTAGGACGGCAACATTATACCATCTAATTTGCCCTCCCACTGTTGCACCCCTGTCCATGCAACCATAAGTCCATCCATCTGTTGCAGGCCTTGTGAAACGCACCTGGTTGAATGGTTTGAATGTGTATGAGTCTGAATGATCCATTGAAGGTGTGAATGTCTGTTGAGTCCCCCTAAAGTGCCCCGGAGTGCCTGGAACCCTGAACTGTATGATGATGTTTCCCTCCTGACTTGATATGAAATATCACATTGATTGTTTTTAAAGTATGATTTGCATCTTTGGCTCTGATACCTGGTAATGTCGCTCCTTCTTTAACAGAACTGGATCCCTTGGTGGACCATTGGGTATTTATTTTGGCAGGGTGTTCTTCTCTATTTCTGCTTTGATCCCCTCCCTTCCTGCCTACATCCTGTATTGCCTTGGGGAACCCTCTTCTATTGTACATTTAATCCATCACCATTCTTTAGCTCACTCCGCCACCCCAGTTCAGACATGGCCATATGCAAATAAGTCTGATCCTGTGCCTCATGGCAACAGTCCAGCCCGAACTGCCAAGCCATGTGTAAACAAGCATCCTGGGACCGGTTTTGGGTTCATAACCCGAAACCGGTCCTTGGATGCTTGTTTCCAGTCCAGGGAGGACCTGGCTTGGCAGTTCTGGCTGGACTGTTCCCATGGGGCACAGGGTCAAGACTGATTTGCATATGGCTGGGTTCAAAGTGGAATGGCATGGTGAACAAAAAAACGATGGATTTAGGCCCAGATCTCTGTACTAGGGTGAATGTATGACATTGTTCTGCATTCTGTCCATCAACTGATGTCTTTGCATTTGTCACCCCGAGTGGGACGGGTATGCTCAAACGTGAGTCCAGTGCTCTCCATGCCACTGGAATCAAGCTATCCAGGCTGATGAGGGCTGAAAACCCAAAACCGGTCCTTGGATGCTCGTTTCCAGTCCGGGGTGGACCTGGCTTGGCAGTTTGGGCTGGACTGTTCCCAAGGGGCACAGGGTCAAGACTGATTTGCATATGGCTGAGTTCAAACTTGAATGGCATGGTGACCAAAACAACGATGGATTTAGGCCCAGATCTCTGTACTGGGGTGAATGTATGACATTGTTCTGCATTCTGTCCATCAACTGTTGTTATTGCATTTCTATCGGCTAGAGAGACAGGAAACCAGGTTCGAGTCTCAGCAGAGACGCTTAATGTCTTGTGATTCTGGGCAAATCACGTAATTTCCCTGCACCTAAAAGGAGCGTGTCCGCATGCAACGCAACTGGTGCTCATGTAAAGCGCTCCGATACCCTTGGGTCATGTTCGCGCTAATTAAAACTACAAAAAGAACCTAAACTTAGATCAAGTATATGACAATTAACTGAAACAGTCAGAGGTGGACGTGACAAACATCTGCCGAATTTTATGCAAATTTATTGTATGCAGGGCTATTAGCAAAACAAAAAGACCTTTCTGTGTAAATAGTCACTGAAACAAAATCATAGAGCTACCTCCGAAAAATGTACTTGTACGACTTTTATTTTCAAACAGATCTTCTGTAGCTCGAACAAGTTTAAAGGTCAAGGATTTTTTTTAATGAATTAACACTTTAAATACTCTGCACCACAGAGAGTTGTATCAAGAGTTCTCGTTTCTTCCACCCCGGAAGTATTATCATATGAGTTGACACTGAAACCTGTGACCTTCGAGTTTGGAACCACTTCTCTGCAGTGGCGGCTGAACCCACTAATCTTTCCTACATACACCACTTGCATCTTTCTTCCCTCATTGCTGCTCTCACTTTTCTGTTTTGATGGGCTCAAGACACAGATGAAAAAGCACATGAACGTTAAGAAATTTCTTCAGATAAATGAAACCAGCTAGCCAATTATTGTATGAAAAATAAAGATATACACACGCACACATTTCGAGCCTGCCTGTGAAAGGAACCTTGCACAATTCACCAGTCATTTTTGCACATAAATATGTTCTAAAGGGCAGAAGCTACCAAGGAGAAGGTGTCTTAAGGTGTCTCTTTGAACACCAGTGCAGCAGAAGTTTTCTATCATTTCAGGGCAGTGGCTTTCGGTTTTATTTATCTGTAAATTGTAGATTAAAGAAAAAAAGCATTTGCAATGCAATAGGTCTCGCATTACTGAAAGTTTGAGCTATTATTGACTACATTATGGTAGATACCAAATCATGGCATAGTTATAGATTTTGAAATCAGTCCTCGCTATGATAGCGACCACAATACTCTCACTTTAAAAACAACAACGCCATGTGTCAGGAATGTATCTGATAATTTGCCAGCACTGGTCCTGTGCCTGATTCAGTCCAATGGAGGGAGGAGAGTTCGCTGGGGTGAATTCTCTCAATCACAAGAAAAACTGGCCCATTCTTTACCACCAAATTATTCCATACCTCATGGTTGCAAATTAAGCTGTAGAGATGTAGGGTACCCCCAACCTCCACTTGGATTCAGGTTCCCAGGATGGTAAATCGGCCATAAAACCCAATATAGGTGAAGTATGGAAAACCCACTTTGAATCTCTTTACACAAGGGCCGAGGATAGGGAAGAGAATGTGACAGGACGAATATTGTCCCCTGGCACAGTATCTGCAGACATCCTCCCAATTTCTCTGAGAGAGGTCACCGATGCCCTAGGCACGATAACACCAACTAAATCCACAGGGCTGGACAAGATTCCGGGTGACCTCTTTCGCTCTGAGCCCACTATTTGGGCTGCTTATTTGTTCACTCTGTTTAATACTTTTACAAGGCATGGTGATTCCCACCACCTGGGCAGGGGCGGAAATAATACTAATTTACAAAAAGGGCTCCCCGCATTTGCCTGGCAATTATTGCCCTATTAGCCTCATAGATGTAAGCCAGAAAATATTTGCCTGGGTCTTATTTGGGCGACTCCAGAATTGGATGGAAGAATATAACATCCTTATCCCCCCTTCAAGCCGGGTTCAGAGCCAGGACATCAACAGATCAAATCTTTAGGCTACAACTGATACATTGGAAAACAGGTTGTACAGAGGGTGGCAGCCTCTACCTTAGATTTGTAGACCTAAAATCTGCTTTCGATCTGGTACCGAGGGAAAAACTTTGGGCAATTCTTTTAGACATGGGAGTCTCAGAGTACCTTTGTTATAAATTAAAATGCTTACACTAGGGTAATTTTGCCCAAATTAGATATGGCAAAAATGGCGAACTTTCATCCCCTCTGTCTGTAGAGAGAGGTGTCTGTCAAGGCTGCGTCCTGGACCGACTCGCTTCTGCCTCTTTATCAATGGCCTAATAGACTCACTGAATGCCGGGAAGAACATCGATGCCCCCATGCTGGCGAAGTGTAAAATACCAGCCTTGATGTTTGCAGACGACACGCTCCTGCTTGCAAAATCCCCTATGGGAATACAGAGGACCCTTGATAACTTTAGTGCCTTCTGCAAACACCTGGGATTGGAGATTAATCTCCAAAAAACAAAGTATATGGCCTTCAATATAGGTAACACCACTCCCTCTAATCCCCACCTGGATGGAAGATGCCTGGAGAGGGTAACCATCTTCGAGTATTTGGGAATTACACTGACAGAGAATGGACTGGGGTGCCCAAATCAATAAAACAAGTCTGAAACTAACACAGACAACAGGGGTATCTTAAAATTATACAGGAGCTGCACTAAAAAATTGGTTAGTCCAGTGGTGGAAATGTATAAAGGTCAGGCCAGGAGCACTGCGCTGCCCTATATGGGGCAGAATTATGGGGACACTGTGCATCTGGCTCGTTAGCACGCACCGAGAATTCATTCTACAGACATCTTATGGGTCTCCCATCTAGTACACCTCGAACACCTCTCCGCATGGATCTCAGGATTAGGCCCATTGCAGACGAAGTTGCTCTTAGACCCTTATTATATTGGCATCGCCTGTGGAACACCCCGGAATTAGCACCATACAGGGACAAACTGATTGAAGTTATGGGGCTGCAAGGTGCAGGGAAGTTACCATGGTTGGTGTATATTAAGAACACATGACAGGGCCTGGGCAGGGGCAGTCTGTGGAGCAAAGCAGAAGACATCTCCCAAACGACTTCCAGAAAGGCCCTAGTAGAGAGTTTTAGAGACCACAAACTCACTCAGCTCGAGAGGAGGCCTATAGCGGGTCGACTGACTGCTTAGTTTCTGGAAGTAAAAAATAGATATAGTCTAGAATCGGTGTTTGACCACATTCAGCCACTCCTTGCCAAGAAGCTCTATTTACAATTCAGACATGGAGTCCTTCCGCTGCGCTCATTCACAAAAAAATGGGAGGGCTCTAACAAAGGGGAGTGTCCAGCGTGCAATAACGCAGACAAGACGGAACTTCATTCATATTTTTTTGCCAGGGCTATAAGAGTGCAAGGTCTCGTTGGCTACTTCAACTCTGTAGGAAACTGGGGTCTAGACACTGTAATGAAGTGTACAGGATGCTAAAAATTGATACACATATGCCCATTGTGTTCTCCATTTCACGCTTTTTATTTACTATGTGGTGCAACCGTAGAGCCATTAAAAAAAAATATTGTTAATAGGAATGGCAATAATGTATGATTATCTCCTGATTTAATCACCTCAATGTTGTATTTCGCATATATTGTTTTTATCTTGTTTCTGCCAAAATGATTGAACACTTTTCAATGAATAATCCTCGTCCACACTAAATGTCATATATATTGTGGCCCCACAAGGTTAAAGCACTAGATAATTTTTATGCTGCTAAGTGGGGGCAAATATGATGGATGAGTAAATGTTGTTACTCTCGGGAGTATTAACATCTTCTAAAAGCATTTTTAAAATAGCTCGTAGCAAGAAGAATCAAATAGGAGGACTATCTTGACTAATGTCTTGTATAGGCACTGTCTTTGTGTTCATTTGTTGATACTCTAGGTCCATCGCAATTTTAAAATGTAATACACAATGGAGCAAAAACGACCATCTGAAATAGCCTTATTTGGTACAATGCACAAGCACTTTATACCCTGTTTATAATCATGGTTGATGTGTGTAAAAGATGCCTCAGAAATAGAAAGATTGACCTTTTATTTACCTCTATTTAATTGTAAATAATCTACTGTATTTTAAACCATTTTAATGATGCTTTTAGGGCGATAGTCAGGGCAGCAGTCCTTCGTAGCCGTCGGGACGCGGGGAACCTTGCAGCAAAGACCTTCGGAACCACGTCGACATACAGGGGTCACTGAAGTGGCTGGCCGTCCTCTGGAATTTTCACACGAAGCTCCTCACGAACATCTGGCTTGGACCGACACCGCTTGATACCGCCCCACGTTGGGCGCCAAACAAACAGTTCTGATGTTAAGCGGTCTCAGAGAGAAGATGTGCAAGGGCTCAAAGGGTGAGCTCATTAAAAAGGTCAGAACTAAATTAAAATACCATTAGCTATAATGAAAATTGAAGGGTGAACATGTGTCACAAACTTTCAGGAAACGGGTCAGAAGTGAATTGAACAGGAAGAGTTGATCGGGCACCCGCCCGAATGTCGAGAGGGACGAAATATACCCTTTAACTTTGCCCAAAGAAAGGTCTTGCCAAGCAAGTGATAAAGACGCCTTTAGTCAAGGGTGCAGACAAAGGATCAATGGACTTAGCAGCACACCAACCCACAAATGTGTCCCATTGGCAGGCATATAATATTTTGGATGAGGGATGTCTGGCTGCCAGAATGTCATCACACACTTCTGGAGGGAGGTCAAAGATGCCCAACTGTCGCTGCTCATTCTGTACGCATGTAGATGAAGAGTGAGCAGGTTTAGGTGCAGGACCCTGACCTGTTGCTCCTACAAAAGTTTCTCCCAAAGGGACAGCCTGAGCAGAGGTTTGATACCATGCTCTTCGTACCCAATATGTGTCCACCAAGATGACTTAAGCCAGGTCAGTCCTGATCTTCTTGAGAACTCCGGGCAGGAATGGCATTGGTGGAAAGGCATACTGGAGTCCTGGGCTCGATGAAATGAGTCTCTGGGAGAATGCCGCCTTGGAAATTCCAGTGATCAGAAGTGCTAACATTGCCCATTCTCCGTGGTGGCAAATAGATCTAACCAAGGTTCTCCTGCACCACTGCAAGATGGAGATGCCTTTCATGATTCTCAAAATGCATTGGGATATAAGTAAACACTGCTTGGAACAAACCTTGGCATCTTTCGTGTATTAACAAGAGGCTCGGATGGGCACAGTTTCTACATGAGAAACTTGGGAAATACGTCAAACGAACCCCGTATGTGGAATATTGTTTAAGCAAATGAATAGACACGAGTAAAAATAGAGTAACTTGAAAAAATGCACTAAAATGATGGATGATGAGTTGAACCTAACAGCCATGTTGGCGCTATATTGCTGTGCACTGGTTTGGGGCTAACCTTATGCCTCATCTCTGTATAAAGTTTCACATTTAAGTGCCACCGGGGCAAGGCACTTTACTAGGTTGCACGCACTCTCACACAGAGGATGGACAAGCTTGAAAAAACTATAAAAAGAAGGATTGCATCCCGACTTTTCACATTGTTAGCCACATTATTTTGCCCCACTGAGGGGTAGCACCCAAAAGAAGAAGAGTATAAGACAAGAAATATAACGAAGCTGAAAGTTCTACATGCACGGAGAAAACATTCTGGTTCGGGACATAAAAGCAGCGTTTCAAGAAAGGGATACCAATAAGGAAAAATATTTTAAACATGAACAAACACTATTTAGAGTAATGTTTATTGAAAGTTTATGGACATTTTTACATTGCTCCTTACATTAGATGTTCACTGAAAAATGCATTGTGGGTTACCGAGGTTTCTGCACGTAGATAGTATTGCTCAGCTGGAACGAGGTGGGTGGGGTAGTCACGCAGCACCAATGAGGAAACAGGAGGTCGCATGAGATAAAAGTGCAAAAAATAAAACCACAAGTGAAACACTTTTACGCGAGACGAGAGAATAGAGCGATCTTTACTCCAGCAGCAGGTATGGGAGTGATGGTTAGTTTAAGGGATGTTTTCTATATAAATGGGAAAGGTTTCTCTAATGAAGTTTTTGCTCGGATCACATAGATATTTACTATGCAGGGGTAAGTGCAAGACGCACACCGAATGAACGTTTAAACACAACTGTAGGTTTTTGACTGCAGGACGGGGGAGAGGAGGCATCCAGGGTAGAAAGGTGGAGAAGGTTAAATGGATTAGAACAACGTGGCACAAAGGGGGATAAGGAGCTCTATTGCGGGTTACGTAATAAAAGTGTTTTGTGATTCACAGGTTTTCAGTAAGGGCGTTAGAATGCGAGGTTAGCAATAAGGTCGATTTATTAGTCTGCAAAGAAAGTTGCACAGTATAATGGGGGGTGCAATACATGAATTAGAAATTAAAATTTATTGAATACAGTTGGTTGTTAGTGAGAATAAATGTAATAATATAAAATTAATAATGTATTTCATGTACACAGTATTCTATTAAATGTTATATCTTATTCAATGAGGACGCAAATAATATTTAGTCACGTAATATTTCCATATTTTTATCGTTACTTTATAGGTGTCCCCTGACAAAGGGCGTATCCCGCCCGAAATGCATTGGGATATAAATAAACACTGCTTGGAACAAACCTTGGCATCTGTTGTGTATTAACAAGAGGCTCGGATGGGCACAGTTTCTACATGAGAAACATGGGAAATACGTCAAACGAACCCCATATGTGGAATATTGTTTAAGCAAATGAATAGACACGAGTAAAAATAGAGTAACTTGAAAAAATGGACTAAAATGATGGATGATCAGTTGAACCTAACAGCCATGTTGGCGCTATATTGCTGTGCACTGGTTTGGGGCTAACCTTATGCCTCATCTCTGTATAAAGTTTCATGATTCTCAAGGCATCGATTGCTCAATTTGTCCACTCTGGTGTTCAGCGTTCCCGCCAGATGATGAACCACCAAGAAAATGCCCCAACATTCCAGCCATTCCAGAGACGCAGGTCCTCCTGACACAGTCCACATCCTTACCCCACCTTACTTGTTGCAATACAAAATGACTGTGGTGTTGTCCGTGAACACCCAAACCATCCTTCCTTTGATGAAAGTAAGAAAGGCTTTAATGTAAGGTGAACTGCAGGTAGTGCTAACATTTTTATGTAGAGCTGGGACTCTGCAAGCGATCAGAGCCCTTTGATCACCACCTCTCCCAGAAGTGATGCATCTATCACTACTGTGAGCTCTGGGTGGAGAAGGAAGAGGGATCAGTTCAATCAATCAATCAATCACTGCATTTATAAAGCGCGCTACATACCCGTGAGGGTCTCAAGGCGCTGGGGAGTGAGCAGCTACTGATCGAAGAGCCAGGTCTTGAAGAGTTTTCTGAAGGCCAGAAGGTCCTGAGTCTGTCGTAGGCTGGTGGGGAGAGATTCGAGGTATGAGAAGGATCTGCCGCCGGCGGTGGTTTTCCGGATGCGGGGAACTGTGGCGAGGGCAAGGTTTGCTCAGCGGAGGTTTCGGGTGGGGTGTGGAAGGTGAGTCGGTTGTTGAGGTAGGTAGGTTCGGTGTTGTGTAGGGCTTTGTGTGCGTGGATGAGGAGTTTGAAGGTGATCCTCTTGTTGACGGGGAGCCAGTGCAGGCCTCTCAGGTGGGCTGTGATGTGGCTACGCTGGGGACGTTGAGGATCAGTCGTGCGGAGGCGTTCTGGATTCGTTGTAGTCGTCTCAGGAGCTTGGTGGTTGTTCCTGAGTAGAGGGCGTTCCCGTAGTCGAGTCTGCTGGTGATGAGGACCTGGGTGACTGTTTTTCTCGTGTCGGGAGGGATCCATTTGAAGATCCTGCGGAGCATGCGGAGGGTGTTGAAGCAGGAGGCGGAGACAGCGTCGACTTGCCTGGTCATGGAGAGGGTGGAGTCGAGGATAACTCCCAGGTTGCATGCGTGGTCTGTAGGTTCCGGGGGTGTGCCTAGCGATGTGGTCCACCAAGTGTCGTCCCAGGCTGATGGGGTGGGTCAGAGAATGAGAACCTCCGTCTTGTCTGAGTTCAGCTTCAGTCTGCTGTCCTTCATCCAGTCAGCTACGGCCTTCATTCCTCTGTGGAGGTTGGCTTTGGCGGTGTGGGGGTTTTCGGTGAGGGATATGATCAACTGGGTGTTGTCTGCTTAGGAGATAATGTTGAGGTTATGTTGTCGTGCGACGTGAGTGAGCGGTGCCATGTAGATATTGAACAGCGTCGGGTTGAGGGAGGATCCCTGTGGGACCCCGCAGATCTTTTTTTTTTTTGAAAAACTTAATTGTGCAAAAATAGCATTACAGGTACGGGCTTACAACCACAAGGGCCGGCCACTAGAACATGTGAGGCATTTATGTAATTCACATAGCAGCGACCGCTCTTTCATGGTCCAACTTAACACAGGATACCTTTTCGGCAACACAGGATGTAGGCAGGATATAGAGATTTTTAATTTTTTTTAAAAATAAAAACGAGAAAGAAAACAAAGAAAGAAGACTCAAGGCGAAAGACGTTATAAACAATGTCAAGCTCCGATGGGGGGACCAACAGTACCAAATAACGAATCAGGAGGGCATGAAAGATAATCGGGGGGGGAGGCAGTGGGGAAGTCAGACAATGGGAGAAAAGGAATAAATCGTTCCAGGAGCCTCCGGATCAGGGGGAAGGTGGAATGTCCAAAGTGTCTTCGAGGGGGGGGTGTGCAAATGTTCCCTCTGTAGGCGTTCCACTGACCCCAGATTTTAATCCACGCCCTAGGCTTGCCCCTAGCCAGATATACTGTCTTCTCTCTAAACATGTACCAGTCCATATTCTCCTTCCATGCCGACACGGTGGGAGGCCGTGGGGAACCCCACAACTGCGCAATATCTCTTTTTGCAATCATGTTCCCCAGTGCTGCCCACCGGACCTGGGCAATGTTGTAATCATTCGGCTCCCACACATTCAACAGACATCTACGAGCCTCAGGAAGCAGAGCAACCCCGGTAACACACTCCATGACCGCATGCACCCGCTGCCAATACGCCGCCACCTCCCAGCACTCCCAGAGGATTTGGAGAAAGGTAGCACTCATTCCACATCCACGCCTACACAACCCATCCAAGGAAAAACCCATCGCAACCAAACGAGGACCCGTAACATGTACACGATGGAGAATCTTGAGCTGGACGAGACTGAGACGGGCCGGAATGGCGACTTCTTTTGGGGAGGATAAGGCCAGTCCTCGTCGTCCAACTCCAACCCATCTCCAGACCTCTCTGAGACGCACAAGAAGATCTGCCCGATTGTTGATTAGTTTCTTATAGATCAGGGAGATTGTACTATCGGGCAGATGACCATCAAGTATACGGTCCTCGAGTGGGGATGATTCAGGAACCGAATCACCAGCTGTGATGACAGACAGCAAAGCGTGGCGAACATGCACATACCTGAAGAACTCTCGATCCCCCAACTCGTACTCACTTTGAAGCATTGCAAAGGACTTCACCGCGCCTTTCACCCAAAGATCACCCACTCTGCTGATACCAATCATGTTCCAGTTCTCAAAACCTTTCGTTGTCCAGAGGCATCCCAATTGTTCCGATGCGTACAATGGGGTCGCTTGCGTCAATCGATCATTCCATCCCATAGCCGCATTTGCATCTTTCCACACATGCACCGCAATCTTAGTGGGTCACGTGAGGTTTCTCCCCGCGGTTCGAGAGTAGAGTGCTCTATTGAAGTTACCACCGGGCAACTGATGTTTGTCCATCTCGAATGCAGGAGCCGGACCGGGTTCATACGTGGCATGGTTGATGGCGGACAACTGAGAGGCCCAGTAATACCTCCTGATGTCCGGGAGCGCGATGCCCCCGTCATACCAGGGGAGAGTGAGCTTTGCAAGAGCGATGCGAGCACGACCGTCCCAAACGAGCCTCTTCTGCAAACCTTCCACTTCCCGAAAGTATGCCGCCGGAATAGCGTCAAAAGAATTTTGAAGCGCATAGAGAAAGCGAGGCAGAGACATCATTTTAAAGAGTGCCGCTTGACCAAGTGGCGACAACGGCAATTTACGCCACCGGGCCACGTCCACCTTCAATCGTCGGGGAGGAGGGAGGAGATTGTGCTCATAGCGGGAAACCGGGTCCAACGATATATAGACTCCCAAGTACTTGAAGCCTGCTTGCGAGATTTGAATGGGAAACCTACTCGGTAAGGGGGGAAAGCCACCCGAGATGACATACACACACGATTTTGACCAATTGATAATCAGGCCGGAGTTCTTGCCAATAGAAGTGAGAACATCGAACAGGACATTAAGGGATTTACGAGGGGAGGTAAGGTATAAAAGGATATCGTCGGCATACAACGAAACACGATCTTCAAAATCGGGGGACCACTGGATGCCCTTTATCGACGGCTCCCAACGGAGCCAGGCTGCGAGCGGTTCGAGAGCAAGAGCAAAAAGCAAGGGGGACAGCTGGCATCCCTGCCGCGTACCCCTCCCGAGAGCAAAGGACCGGGACACTCTGCCATTGACGACGACCTGAGCTAACGGATCCAAATACAAAAGTTGAACCCAACTAATAAAGTCTGCACCAAAACCAAACTTCGCCAGAGTGGCCCAAAGATATGGCCATTCAATCATATCAAAGCCCATTGTGGCGTCCAAGGAAGCCAAGATGGCCGGCTCCGATAGAGACTCCGCCCTAGCGAGAACACCGTGTAGGCGCCGCAAGTTAAGAGCAGTGTTTCGGTGCGGAATGAAACCGGATTGATCCGGGTGGATCAGGTCACAAATTACAGTGATTAAACGATTGGCAAGGACCTTGGCAAGGATCTTAGGCTCAGCATTCAGTAGGGAAATAGGCCGATACGACGCACAGCGATCACGAGGCTTGCCCTCCTTAGGAATCACAACTATAGTAGCCAAACGCTGATCATAAGGGAGGGCGCCGAGCTCACGTGACTCCCTGAACATTGCGCGAAGGTAGGGCACAACTTTGTCCAGGCGCAGTTTATACAGTTCCACAGGGAGGCCATTAGGGCCCATGACCAGAACGGAGGGAACGGATTGCGGTAGCAATCTCATCAACCGACAACGGGGCCTCCATGCGCTCTCGGTCCTCCTCAGACAGACAAGGCAAAGCAATGTCCCTCAGCAGCAAACGAGAGTCATCTTCATCTCTGTCGGACACCGGGGAGTAAACCACACGAAAATAATCGGCAAAGCATTCCACAATCTCACCAGGATCAGTCACGCACGCACCATCCGAAGTCTGTATCACGGGAACCACACGATTCGCTCTTTCCTTTCTATCAAGCCATGCGATCAATTTGCCCGCCTTATCACCAACATCGTACAATCTACCCTGCTGTTCCCTGAACATTGTCTTGGCGGCATCCGTAACATGGGATTTATAATCAAACTGCTTCAAACTAAGGGCTTGGAGTTTCTCCCGGGTGACGCCTAATTCCAGGTCGGCCTCCAACTCAAGTATTTCTGCCTCCAGACTCTCAACCTCCATATTTCGGGTCTTCTTGGTCTCAGCTATTAAAGATAGGGCTTGACCACGAATTACAGTTTTGAATGCCTTCCACAGGGACACAGAGGATGAGAAAGACCCCTCATTTTCCAGGAAGTAAGAATCTAGAGACTTTATCAGGCTACTACGGGTCTTGGGGTTGCGCAAATACCATGGATTGATAGGGACGATCCGCCCCGCGGCGTGTATCCCCGTGTCAAAACTAAGCCACAAAGGAGAATGATCAGAAATGCCTCGGGCCACCAAATGTCTGATCTCCCTGATGTAGGAAGACTGGACAGCGGGCATACGGACATAATCGAACCTGGATAGACTCCCATGAGCCCCAGAGTGAAAAGTGTACTGACATTGCGTCGGGTGCATTAACCTCCAGCAGTCCACCAGGCCAAAAGTGTCTATGAACCCCCCGAGCCAAGATTGGGAAGTGGGAAGTGTTCTGGGAGGGTGGCGATCCGTACTGCCTGAAAGCACAGAATTAAAATCCCCACCCATAAGGAGGAGACTGTCAGGGAGGCCCAGCATCATCCGGCCAACATCAGAGAAAGTAGAGGTCTGGAGACCCGGGGGAATGTATACAGTAACCAAAGAAAGAGTTTTACCCTCCCACCTACCGGTGATAGCGGCGTAGTGCCCTCTGTCATCAAGGATAACATTATCTATATCAATGGGGAGAGAAGACCGGATCAAAATACCAACCCCTCTGGAACCAGTGGTAAACCCCGAGTGAGCAACCAGTCGGTAACCCCACCTGTTTAAAGCATGACACACGTTTCCCACCAAATGCGTTTCCTGCAAGAGTACCACATCAGGAGACAAACGACGCAAATATTGCAACACAACACCCCGTTTGATACGATTCCCCAATCCATTGACGTTCCCCCAATCCATTGACGTTCCATGATACCAACCTCAACCCACTACCCACCATCCCCACAAGTAATGCATAGGTCACCCCACCAAGAGCCGGACACCTGAAGCAAGGAAAAGACCAATTTGTCGCCATGAGAGAAACAAACACACACCCGAACACCCCATCCCACCCCCAAACCAACACCCGTTACAACTCCCCCCTCCCTGCACCCCTGCAGTAGACCAAAAAGCCACCCCAACAAGCAGTGTGCCTGTCGCCATAAGAACCCCACTCTACAAAAAGACCCCGGAGGAGGAAAGAGGCCCGTTGCCACCCGCCACCCAGACGTGGACCGCAATGAAACATATTAGGAAAAGAAATAGAACCCAGCTGAGAAATGTCTAATGTTCGGAGGTCAGGGGCCGAAAAGTCACTTCTGCGTAGGCTCACCACCTTCGGCACTGCCAGGGTGCTCCGTCCGATCACCTCGGCCAGGTAGGGTGTCCAGCCAGTCACTTACATTATCCGGCCGATCAAAAAAGAAAGTACCCTCCTCATACTCCACTCGAAGCCTAGTCCCGAAGACGTTGTTTTACCCCCTGGAAAGCCATCCTTTGTCTCTGGACATGCTGAGTAAAGTCCGGGAAGAAGTTGACAGAGGAGTTCTCAAAGTTTACCGGGCCATGTACTCTCTAAGCCTGCAGGATAGCATCTCGATCTCTGAAGTGGAAGAGTTTCGCAATGATGGGCCGCGGAGGAGCGCCCGGCTTGGGCTTTCCACCCGGCACACGATGTGCACGCTCCACTGCAAAAAACTTGCTGAGTCCAGAGAGAGAAAGATGGTTCAGGACAAGATCCTCGACCAGGAGATCTACCGAGTGAGGCTCGGGATTTTCTGCCACACCTATGACGCGAATGTTGTTGCGTCGCGCCCTGTTCTCAAAATCCTCCAGCCGATGGGACATCAAGTCATTGGCAGATTTCAAGTTACCAACCTCTGTCTGAAGTTCCGACACATCAGTCGTGAGGCTGGAAGTCTTCAGATCCAATGACTTCACTTTCTCATTGGTCTTGGCCAGGTCAGCCCTGATCAAGGTGACATCGATGGCGACCGTGTCGATTTTACGAGCCAGTGCCTCATATTGCTGACCGATGGTCTCCTTCATATTGGAGATGGCGCCCATGATGTCCTGCAGGGACAGATCCATAGGAGCGGATGGGCCCTCTTTGGCATCCTCTGGGGTGCGACTGGAGAGTCCGGAGGATCCTTTGGGCAGAGTGTAGCGATCGATGACATTTGTCTGGACCAGTCCCCCACGAAGAGATGTCTTTGTCTTTTGCTTCTCAGCGTCACCCTTACCAGCCACGTTGGAAGATGCGCCCCAGAGGGGCCCGCGAGAGCTGGTGAAAATGGCCGCCGTCAGGCCGGGCACCAATAGACCACAAAAGCCGGCTCGTAGTGCCAAAACAAAAGCACAAGAGTGATCCAAACAACTGCGGAGTTAAGGCAGTGGTTGCATTAGATGGAGGCTGGAATGGCACCAAGCCGAGGGATACGGTCTCACAATCAAACCGTGTCGGGATCCAGAAACGAAACCGAAAGTGGTGATGGGGGTACTGAGGAGACCCCACTGCCGTTGTTGATCGACTCTGTAGGAGAGTAGGGTCTGCAATCCTATGATCACCGGGACTTTTTGCTTTTGTTTCACTGGTTTACGACTTTCTCTGGCTGTGGGCCTGCCAATCAGACCCACAGCCTAGCTGTTCTCTCACTAAATTGATGTGTGTACCTTAGGTGCATGACCCAATTGGAACTGGGCCACCTTGTCAGACCCTGTAACTCAGGGCATCGGTGTACCCAGGGCCTACCAGAGGCTGAAGCATGTATTATGCCACCCCTGGATGGCCATCTAAATCTGACACAACTGGCTGCGCGACAGCTGGGGCAACGTGGCGTACTCGCCCGTTGCTATAGATATAGTATCCCTATATCTAACCCTAAAATGGACACCCACATTCCTATCAGCCACTCCTATGGCAGGCCTTGACAATCCTGAAGGCAGAGTGCGTGGAATCGTGTGAATTGGACTCTGGCACGAGCCGAGCCCGGTTGCAGCTTGCGGAACCAAGACCCAATGGCTGTTCCATGATAACGCGTACCATATCGGTAACTTCGGTATCGCGTTATCAAGACATGTCGAGTAAGGTGTCATACGAATCGGGATGCTGACCCCTCACCAATGCTGGCGACGAGGTTAGCATTCCGCCCTTCTAGAGGGACACGACATGTACGTAACTGTGAACCCCGGTTAAAGTTAACTGAAGCCTCAGCGCCACAAAATGGATGCTGCCACCACAGACATGAGTCTGACCTCCTGCTGCTGGGAGTCCTTCCAGCGAGGAGAGCTTGGACAAAGGGTTTCCTGTCCAGGGCGGTGTTCGCACCGTCCCAGACAGGGTTTGTGTATTCTGGGTAGGTAGGGCTTTACAAGAAGGTGACTGCGGAGTGGCACCCCGGTGCTCACTACGCATCTGCCGGTTAGAACCAGTTCCAGGGGCGCGCAGCCCCTGACCTGGGGAAAGTCCGGCAGGGGAGAGGGGTGTAACTACCTCCCTTTCTGGTCCCACCCCTAGGGCAGAACCTAGTCATGTACCTACCCCTTTCTTTAGGATAAAGGCCGGAGCGGGGACCCTTCCAAATTAGATCATCTTTGAATCAAGAATACTTTCTACGAAAGGACTTCGAGACTCTTCTCAAGATTTCTCCCTTGTGGCTAAGGAGTAGTCACCCTGCATCCGCAGGCACCATCTAAGAACTCTGCGGTTTGCTGCAAGTCCTTCCTCAGGAATCCGACTGCCCAGCTCGACGAGAACCGGCTTCCCTGGCACCTCTGACCTCTACCCACGTCGTCAGCTCAGCTGAGATCTGTGGGTGCGACGAGACCTCGAGGGACCGGCCATCATCAAAACCTGCACGCTTTCTTAACCAGCACGACCACCGAAGGAATCCTCTGGTGAGTGCTCTGGGGTCCGAGAAGCCCCGACCCTGAGCAGCTCCAGCACCGAAGTGCAGCCTCCCAGCATCTCCACGATCTGCGTAGGGCCCTTCTGCTCTTTGCTGTTCAGCACGTTGTCTGGTCACTAGCCGCTGGCTTGTGCCCTTCTTGACGACACCCGACAACCAACGCTGCTGGTCTGGTTGCTCCAGACTGGCCTTTGCTCCCTTCTGCGAGAGCAGCACCCCGGACCCTCCTGGTCCACTCCAGACGCCATTTTAGGCCCACCACGTGGCCCTGAAATCTGCCAAGGCTTTATGCCCCAATCCTGGGCCCAGCGACGCCGACAGCATCAACCTTCGTGGGACAGCTCGCACCTCCATCCTGGTCGCCGACAACGCCTCCTGGTCCGTGAGACTGCAGAGCCTAGCGTCGCCCACTCACCTGGTCGAGGTGACGATCATCCGGTGCCCTCCTGGTACCCTCTGACTACTGGCTAGTAGTACGAACTTGGTCCCCTCTGCTTTCAGGTATCATCGATCTCTGATCCAGGCTTGGATCTCTACGAACTATTCATCACTGGTCGCCGGCCAGCAACTCCTTTCTTCCGGCTCCTGGCTCGTCAGCGAAGACCCCCGACGCCTGTAAGACCTGTGCAGCCGCAGCCCTTGTGGCTAGGTAACTTCGGCATTTCGGTGCCCGCATAGCCTCCTTACTTAAGGGTCCTGAGTCCCTCGCTTCCGACTTGCCTTATCGGGTCCGCCCGAGACCACTAAACTTTCCGTGCCCTCGGGCACTTGTATTGATTGTGCAGTTGAAGTATTTTCCTAAGAGTTTTGTTCTGTGCTTAGTACCCTGTCCTCATAAAGAGAACAGGGCTGTTGTGATTCTAATAAATATACTGTTTATTTTCATAACACTTGTGTGGTGTCCTTTCACTTGGTGTTCAAGGGGTATGTGATGGTATAACAGCTGGCTTAACACGCCCTCTAGAGTTTAGCCCGAAGACTGCTCGTATCCACGCTACTAGGATAGCTGGTCTAAGGTTGACTTACAACCAATCACCATAAGGGTCGTTTGGACCGATGCATAGTGGTCGCTAGAATAGCGAACGCTGCATATCGGGCCAACTTCTCACAGATCCGTCCCGGATTCATGAGTCGCCCAGTCCCCGGCTTGCCTCCCGGTGGGCCCAAGAAGTTCAGATCGACGCAGTTTCGGTTACCCAAGTCCGATTTAAGTTCTGAAAAGAGTTATGAAGTCAGCCGAGGTTCATCTCAAAGAATCCGTCCGAGAAATCAGGATAACTTCAGGATAGATTGAGAAGGGTGGCGAGGGTCCGGGGAGCCCTGTGCTCACGCGACCATCTTGGATGCGCGCTAAGCTCCTCCTCCCCGCAGATGATCTTGGTGGACTTCGAGCCGAAGGGTGGGAGGCGGACGCTCTGGGTTCTGCCGGAGAGGAAGGATGTGGTCCAGGCCAGGGCCTTCTCTTGAATTCCGGCGTCATGGAGGTGTGCTGATAGGGTGCGGTGGCAGACTGTGTCAAAGGCTGCTGATAGGTCCAGGAGGATGAGAGAGGCTGTTTCTCTTTTGACCATCAGGATCCTGATGTCGTCAGTGGAGGCGATGAGGGCGGTCTCAGTGCTGTGGTTGCTGCGAAAACCAGATAGGGAGGGGTTCAGGATGTTGTTGTCTTCGAGGTAGCGGGTTAGCTGTTTGTTGACAATCTTCTCTGTCACTTTTGCCGGGAACAGGAGCAGGGAGATGGGCCAGAAGTTTTTGAGGTCCTTGAGGTCCGCCTTGGACTTCTTCAGAAGGGCGTTGATCTCGGCGTGCTTCCAGCTTTCCGGGAAGGTTGCCGTCTCGAAGGAACTGTTGATTGTCTTTCGGAGGTGGGGCGCGATGGTTGTGCTGGCTTTGTTGAAGACGTGGTGAGGGCAGGGGTCAGATGGGGATCCGGAGTGGATGGTGTTCATGGTTTTGATGGTGTCTTCGTCGCTGACGTTGGACCAGGCGGTCAGGCGGCTGGTGCGGGTGGTGGTTTTAGGGGTGGTGGACTCGGTGGTGGGTACGTGGGTGTCGGAGTTGAAGCTGTCGTAGAGGTCGGTGATCTTGCAGTGGAAGAAGGTGGCCAGGGAGACGCACAGGTCTTGTGATGGTGGGATGTCATTGGTGTTGGAGCAGGGGTTGGAGAATTCTTTCACGATGCTGAAGAGCTCTTTGGTGTTGTGTGCGTTGTTGTCTAGGCGGTCCTCTTGGCGGTCCTGATGAGTTGGTGGTGTCTGCGGGTGGCGCTCTTGATGGCTGTGTGGCTGTTGGGTGTTCGGTCGTGGAGCCATTTCTTCTCCAACTTCCGACAGGTGCGCTTGGAGATCCGGAGGTCTTCGATGAACCAGGCGGCTTTCTTGTTGGTGTGGTTGGTTGTGGAGGTCTTGAGAGGGGCGAGGGTGTCGGGGCAGTCGTAGAGCCACTGTTTGAGGTTGGTCGCGGCGGTGTCTGAGTCGGTGGTGTCGGCGGGTGGTCTCAGGGCGAGGGTGGTGGTCAGTTGGTCCTTGGTGACTTTGCCCCAGCAGCGACCTGGCAGCGGTTGGGTGCGGTGGTGTGTGGTGGGTTTCCTGAAGGTGAAGTGGATGCACCTGTGGTCGGTCCAGTGGGCACCTGTGGTCGGTCCAGTGGAGTTCGGTGGTGTGGTTGAAGGAGAACTGGGGGCAGGTGGAGACGATGGGGTCCAGCGTGTGTCCAGCCGCATGGGTGGGTGTCGTCACGAGCTGTTCGAGTCCGAGGTTGGCGAGGTTGTCGATCAGGGTGGTGGTGTCGGCGTCGTTGTTGTTCTCGAGGTGGATGTAGTCTGTGGAGGCGAGGGCGTGGGTGCTGACGAGGTCGGCGATGGGGTCACTGAACTGTGGTCGTGGTCCGGGAGGTCTGTAGATGAGTGTTCCTCTGAGGGTGGTGTTGGGGTCGGTGTGGATCTGGAAGTGCATGTGCTCGGCGGAGGTGAGGGTGTCGTCGGTGTTGGTCAAGATTTTGATGGTGTCTTTGTGGATGATGGCGATTACCCCCTCCCACTCCGTTGGTGCGGTCTCTGCGGGAGATCTTGTAGCCCTGTGGAATGGCTATGGCGATGTCTGGTGCTGAGGTGGCGTTCAGCCAGGTCTCCGCCAGGAAGGCGACGTCGGGGGTGGTAGAGTCTAGGAGGTCCCAGAGTTCGATGGCGTGTTTGCGAGCGGAGCGAGTGTTGAGGAGGATGCACCGGAGGTGGTTGGGTTCTCTGGTTGGTGGTTTGGTGGGCTGGATGCTGGTGAATCTGCAGTTCCGGCAGGCGAAGGGCCCTTGGGTGTGCTTCAGGGTGGCCCGGTAGCAGGGGTGGTTTTGTTCGGTGTTGAGTGCGTGGAGGGTGCTGGAGTCGTTGTGCAGTTGCTGACCCAATCACAAATTGTCAGTCAGCACTGCTGATGTTTTGCAGTACCCTCCGATACCTGGACTGCATCCACTTCCACTTCAGGTCCTACTGCAAAGCCCACATATGCCACAGGGCATGTTTCAACACTACGATGCAGGAGGCCATGAGACCCAGCAGCCTAAGAGGCAGCCTCATGGAAGATTCACATCTATATTTAGAGATATCTGCAAGATCGCTATGCCTACAGAAGAGAGGCAGCTCGATTAAAGGTACAAAAAGCTTGCTCAGTTGCTGCAATTTTTAATGCAGCTACTCGGAAACGTTGTGGCCCTTCAAAAACAAATTTCTAGAGCAGGAGTTTGTTTCTGAAAAACAAAATACATTTTCTGATGCTTTCCTGTTCAGGACTTCCAATTGTTTCCCTGACTGTTAAAAACTGCAAAAAGGTACTTCAGAATGTGCACCCCAAAGACGCCCTTTGACTGATGGCCAAATGTTAGTCAGGTTGTTGGTCAAAAACCTCTGACTCCACATGGTTCACCAGTCTTTAGAGCGAGTGGACAGGGGACTTCACCACATTGTAAACAAGGAAAACATTACGTACCAGTAATAATCAGTTTGCAGCTTGCGCTGTATTTTCACATGCTTTGCATACTCCTGCCATTTAGTGTTGGTCGCTGATGTTACAAGCTGCTTTTCTTTAAAGTAGAGGTTTTGAGATAACTTGTGATCCCTCCCTGAAACTCACAATGCACAAGGAAAACAATTCACCCTAGTTTGCGTTTTCACATGCAAGTGAGAGAAAGGGTATATGGAGTGTAACAAAAGAGGACAATAAGTGTGTACTAGTGCTCTATAAATGTGGTTCGCTAACTATTACTCCAATCATTGTACTATAACTTTGCATGCAGGGCAGTGGGAGAGGGTGCATGTGAATCTACACCACTAAAAGCTGTAAAGCAATTATTACAGGTAGGTCAACTTTTCTGTTTGTAACACGTTTGTGTAGATCACATGCCATGTACATACTGAAAAATAGTGCCTTCTTCCCAAAAGCACTGGCTTACAATTAGTAGTAGATGATGTTTGGAACAAAGTTTTAAGGACAGTTTACCCAACTTGTGCACGAATTTCCACCCATTGTATGCATTTAACTGTATTTTACTATGCCCAACTTCGAATTGGCGTCGATTAGAGGGGCATGGCAAAAGATACAAACAGTTGCTGTGTTTTGAGGATTGGATTTGAAAAATCAATGTAGTAGTCTGTGCTTTATCAACATATAAAGTGTGCAAGTCATAATCTGTAACTAATTGAAAATGAGGGTTTGTTCAAAAGATGCTCTTATCTTTATATACCTGGATGAAAGGTACCTCCACCATGCATGTCAACATATTGAACGTGTTAAGAGGGAGATTTTGATAGAAGAAATAGCAATTAGGTGAATGTATTTTTGCCATTGACTCGTTGAAGAGGAGATTTAAGGTGGGAGACACATAAATAAGTCAGTTGGCTACGTTAAATCTGCCTTTTGCAGGCGCTAGATGTAGCAACCGATGTTGCGTAAGGGCTGCTTGCCAATGTTGCTACAGTAGTGAACATACATTTTCCATTTTGCTTCTTTACTAGGATTAGCAAGGTCTTGTAGTAGGCTTATGAGCCTCTTAAGAATGAGGATGCACTTTGGTGGCAGTTAAAGGTACCCAAATTCTTAGGCTTCATATGCTAATTCGCAGGGTTCAGCACTTTGCGGTTGGGGAGACATAGTTGACCCCAATACTTTGTAAGTCTACTTGAAAAGGTAATCTATTGTTTGGATTTAAAGACAGTCTAGTGGTAGTGAGTAACAGGGTTGTCTCACTCCTATAGGTATTATGAGAATTAGCTTTGTCTTTACCCGTCTCATTTTCCTCACTAGATCCAGTAGCAGTGTTACTGGAAACAAAGCATAATCAAATAACCAATCAGTTTATCTATCGGTCTCTGCCCATGGACTGTGGGTAGCTGAAGAAAAGGTTTGAGCATTTTTGTGTTCCCTTGAGAGGCACAAAAATAGAGCATGGGCATCCCCAGCAGTGAAGTCCTGTTTAAGTACTTGGTCGTTCATCTCCCATTCATGTGTCCACTGAAGCGTCCTGCTGAGCAGGTCTGCAAAATTGTTGGCCTCTCCTGGGAGAAGTTCTGTAAGGAGAAAGACCTGATGACATTTGGCCCAGCTTCATATTGTCGACAACAGTTGGTAAGAATGTGTGCCCCCCTATTATTGGATGTAATATATGGGGGTCATGTGGTCTGGGGCGTGGCTAGCAGCCGATGAGGACGGTCGCAGCCTGGCGAGGCTCCCGTCCCTTTGCCCAATTATCCGCCGTAAATCCTGTCAAGGACCCGGGATCCCCGTGGAAATCGGGTTGATTCCGAAGGCAACACCCAGGTCTGCTCCGGTTAGGGTGGCGAGCCGACGGAAATATCGCTGTGGGCGCACCTGCTGGCGAGGTGCCCGAGGCGCCAGAGCACAAGATGGCGACATCCTGACAACGATCGCCGGAGGACAGCGGCGGTTCTGCCCCCGACACCTAGCTGTACTGAGGCCGCGAGGGGATTGGCAGGCGAGAGGAAACCGAGGACGTCTGGCGTGCCGGCAGGCCTTGGGACAAGTGAGGGGTCCGAACACGGGGGCGACCCCAGCGCCGTCCCGCCCCGCATAGGAGGAGATAAATCCAGGCCCCGGCTTTGAGGCCTACGACCCCAGCGGACGCCGCCCTGTCCCAGAGCCCGGCGGAACAAATTTAACCAGCCGATACACAGCAGGCCGGACCTCGGGCAGTTCAGCGAGGGGTCCGTGCACGGAGGCAGGCCTAGCGAAGCTCCGCCCCGCCCGGTAGGAAATTACTCTAGGCCCCGGCTTTGAGGCCTGTGACCCAGCTGGGCGGGAGTGATTGTGCAGTGAGGGAACCGAGTGGGCGTTGGGCCCGACCACAGCACCCCCGGATGGGATACATGTAACGGGGGATCGAGAGGCCGGGAGCGGAAGGGGGAGGTGCTCCCCCCACAGACCCAAATGCCAATGACTTTGTACCCCGGTCCCGAGGCCTAGTTGTTCCTTGCGGCGGAGGCAGCTCCAGCCCAGCCACGTCACTGTACAAGGACGGTGGGCTGAGGAGGAGCCCAGAACACGGACGGACCCGGCCTCGAAGCCCAGCTGCTTTATCACCGGAGGCAGCTCCGGCCCCACTGCCTCACTGCGCTGAAGAGGTGGACCGAAGAGGAGCTGAGGGAGAGGAGCGAGGACGGCGCCTACATCACGGACCCCTAGCCTGCCGCGCCCGAGGTGGAGCCCATACCACGGACGGACCCGGGGGGGACCCGCTCTATCCTTGAGCGGTGTGTCGGCACCCTGCCACCGGAGTCCGTGGCCCCAGCGCGCCCTAGTACGCGCCGGGGAGCAGCAGGAGTCTCCAACCAACCCACTACTCCTGAAGGTGAGGACCTGTAGAGACCAACCCTTGCTGAGCCTGGAGGGGCTTGAGTGATCTCGGAGACGGGATCCCACGCTGGGTGTCCGATCCGGACCCCGCATAACGAACTCGAGGGGTCGAGGTACCACTGGGCGACCAAACCGGGGTGATTGCACCGTGGAGCCAACGACCTAGTCGCTGCGGGGGACATTGGAAACACCTGATTTTCCTTGAGTACCCGAAACCATATCGGAAGGGCAGGATGGCGAAAACTAGAGGAGCCAAGGGGGACGGGAGCCCAGCTACGGAAACGCCGGAAGACTCTCCTCAATCTTCCACGGAACTACAACAGATGCAGGACCGGATACTGGATGCTATTGCTGCCACAAAGGAGGCACTACATCAGGACATTGTGCAGGTATTGACGGGGCTGGGTCTTCTGAGGGCGGACCACGCGAAGCTGACAGATAGGGTCAAGGAGGTGGAAGACAACCTAAAGGACATCGTGCCGGCACACAAGTCTATGGATGGACGACTCACGGATGCGATGGAACGAATACAAGCCCTGGAGAGGAGGGCGGAGGATGCTGAGAACCGCAGTCGGCGGAACAACGTGCGCCTGGTGGGTCTTCCGGAAAAAAAAGAGGGCACGGACATGGTAGGCTACTTGCACGACTGGCTAAAGACGGTGGTTGCCCGGAGGGTCTCTCTCCCTTCTTTACCCTAGAGCGGGCGCACCGAGTGCCTTCCCGGCCCCCGCAGCCGGGCCTGCCACCTCGCCCAGTGGTCATCAAACTACTCCACTACAAGGACAGGGATTGGCTGTTACAGCGGGCTAGAGACGCAGGTCCATTTCAAGTGGACAATAGCAAGGTTACGCTATTCCCGGACTACACATTTGAGACTCAGTGACTGCGTGCCTCCTTCCTCTTATCAAAAAAGAACTACGTACGGAAGGTTTGCAATACTCACTGCTGTTCCCGGCCAAACTCAGAGTGATAGTCGACGAAAAGGCACTGTTTTTTGCAACGTCGGCGGAGGCATGGGCCTGGTGGGACACCTACAAAGAGGGCACAGACGGAGCTCGATATAGGGCCGAGGAGGAACGCCAGAGAACCACAGGCAGACAGTCACGAAGGCTCCGTGGGCGCAAACGGGGATCCAGAAAACCGACGACCTCTCAAACGGAGGATGAACGGAGAGCGGCGCTGCAGGCGGTGAAGGAGGTGTCGGGATCGGCGCTGGTCCAATCGGCGCGGGAATCAGGCTCGGAATCCCTGGGCACGGGCTCGGACACTGAACTATCGGAGCTGGGTGGTGCCAGGGGACCGAAGGTCACGCCTCAGACGTCAGGAGAAATTATCGAAGGCTGAAGACTGCCCACAATGCCTGAAGAGCGTGAGACCAGACGGCGTAGCCTCCACGAACATTGGAGCAGACCATTGTAAGACTTATATATCGTGAGTCATAATGCGTATTGCGGGGCGGGGGCATGGGGACAGCGATTGAGGAGTTTCAGTAGCTAGCACACGTACCACAGGGCCCATAAGGCCTCCGTAGGGTAGACTACGGATTAAAGCAGTTAGTGGGCACGTTTGCTCACCAGTTTGGATGGGAGCGACTCTTCTGCAGTTGGGTCCTGTTCTGGGGGTGGGGGGACCTGGAGGAGTTGGGGTGTCTCGAGGTGCAGTTCGGGGAGGGGGGGGGGGGGAAACAGTTGGGGTTGAGCGGGGATGGAGGGGTGTCTGATGTCTGGATGCAAAATGTTATTGATTTAAACCGAATGCGATGAGACGATGGCTAATATGGGCTCGTTGAAATGTGTGTCCTGGAATGTACGGGGATTAACAACCATGACGAGGAGACATAAAATCCACTCTTATCTAGTCCGCAGGGGAGTGCATATTGCATTCCTGCAAGAAACCCACCTAACAAAAAAGGAAGGGGTGGCGCTACAGCGCAGATGGCGGGGCCACCTATTTTACACCACGTACTCTGCTTTGCTAGGGGAGTATTAATTTGGGTGAGGGCGGGAGTGCCTTTCCAGGTCACTAGACACACAGAAGACCCGGAAGGGAGGTTTGTGGCGGTCGAGGGATTACTTAGAGGTCGACACATAGTGCTTAGCAGCATCTACGCGCCAAACGTAGATCAGGCAGCATACCTTGCGAAGTTGTCCAGGGCCCTGGCCACCTACTTCACAGGCCACATGCTGATGGGAGGGGACTTCAACTCCATAGCAGATGCAGCGTTAGACAGATCACACCCTCCACTACACGCATCCCCTGTGCATAGATTGGCGAAGTGCAGAACGGAGTGGCAGGAGAAATGGAAACTGACAGATAGCTGGCGTGCCCAACATCCTACAGGGCGAGACTACTCATTTTACTCCAGCATACATGACCTCCATGTCCGTCTAGATACCTTCCTCTGCTCCCCAGCAATACTTCCGGCTGTGGCCCGGACTGAATACTTAACACGCACGATTTCCGACCACAATCCTATTCTCCTATCCCTAGACTGGATGACCGCGTTGTCGCCGATCCCGACGTGGCGGCTACGGCCAGACACACCGGATGATCCGCCTTTCCGTGAAGGTCTAGAGACTCGGATCATGAATTACTTCACGGAGAATGAGGGTCCTGCTTCTTCCAGGGCGGTGGAGTGGGATGCATTTAAAATAGTAGTAAGGGGACACTGCATAGGGAAATACGCGGGAGTGCGTAGGACACTGGTAGAAGTCCTGGATCAGGCTGAGCATAGACTACGGAAGGCAGAGCAGGAACGTCCGGGCCGCCCTGACCTGCAGGAGACAGTGAGTGAGGCGCGTGAGGCAGTGGCCGTGGAGGTGGAACGCCTTCGTAGCTTTGACTACAAAACATACCTAACGAGGACTCTGGCTGAAGGGGACAAAACTGGCCCACTATTGGCTTGGCTGGCGAACCCCAACAGGAGCACTCACCCGATTCTGGCCCTGAAGGGATGTGGGGGCGAGCTACTCCGGACGCAGCCCGAAATATTGGGCTGCTTTCGATCATATTACGCGAATTTATACAGGAGTGATCTGGGGGACCAGAGTGAGGCGCTAGAGATGTTCCTGTGTGACCTACAGATGCCACACCTGGAGCGGGAAGAGGCTGATCTGCTAGGCGGCCCATTAGACTTAGCGGAAATAAGAGGGGCAATAAAGCGGATGGCGCGCAATAAAACACCGGGGATGGACGGGCTACCTGTCGAATTCTACGGGAAATACTTAGACCTGCTAACCCCGAGACTACAGGTGATATATAACGAGGCCAAGAAAAAGGGTAGACTTCCTCCATCAATGCGCGAAGCCATTATGATTCCTTTACTAAAACCGCGAAGGGACAGCACAGATCCAGCATCCTATAGGCCGTTATCAATGTTGACAACGGATTACAAAATATTGAGCACAGTGCTGGTTGCCAGACTGCTACCCCACATGCAAAACCTGGTCCATAAGGATCAATCAGGCTTTATACCCACTAGAAACACGACACACAACATCCGTAGGCTGCTGAGGCTGGTAAATAACCCGCCTCCGGGAGCGAAAACTCCCCTGGTCTTGGCGGTCGACATTGAAAAGGCCTTCGACACCCTGGAATGGGACTACCTCTATAGGGTGATGCAGGGTTTTGGCCTGGGAGAGGGATATATACAATGGACGAAGGTACTCTACGCTTCGGCGAAAGCGAGGGTGAGAGTGGGACCCCTGGTGTCGAACCAATATGAGGTGTACCGGGGTACGAGACAGGGATGTGCACTTTCTCCCCTGTTGTTTGCGCTCGCTATGGAACCTCTGGCAGCGAAGGCTAGGAGGGGACTGCATAGCAACGGGCTGGAGGTTGGAGGGGCCCACCACTACATCTCCCTGTACGCAGACGACCTTCTTCTCTTCTTAGAAGATGCTGAGGGAGCTGTGGACGGCGCGAAGAGACTGTTGGAGCACTTCGGCGAAATCTCGGGGTTGCGAGTTAATTGGACAAAACCTGCCTCTTCCCGCAGAGGAAGGAGGAGGAGCGCCCCCTGGCCCACCCGGAGCTCAGATGGGAGCCTGCCTGTCTGCCCTACCTGGGAGTGTTCGTATATCATGAACCCGCGGACCTACTAGAAGGTAATTTAGGTCGCTGTACCCGAGCACTAAAGGGCAGTATGACCTTCTGGGCTACCCTGCCCCTTTCACTAGCTGGCCGGGTTTCGCTCCTTAAGATGATTGCCCTACCACGTCTTTGATACTTTTTCCGAACCCTCCCGGTATGGTTACCTGGAGCGTTCTTCAGGCAGTTGCGATCGTTGATGGTGTCCTTTCTATGGGGCACGGGCAGACGTAGAATTGCATTAGCGACGCTGACCCGCCCGAAGGATGAGGGCGGTCTGGCGGTCCCAGACTTCGAGCTCTATTACTTGGCGGCCCAATTACAGTTCTTCACTCAGGAAGTAGCGAGAACATACCATAGCCCGGAGCAGGAGAGGGATAATGGTACTCCCCGTCACATACTAGCATACATTACCATGCAGCAGAAACTGTGGCTCATAGGGCTGTCCCAAGAGGAACGGACACTGAGATTGTGCTGGAACCGCACGCAAAAGCGCATAGGACCCGGACATCGTATGCCCCTGAGATCCCGCTGGGCATGGTCACCGCTCTCCCACATAGCGGAGACTGGTCGAGACTGAGCCTGTGGGAGGAAGCTGGGTTACAAATGGTGGGGGATCTCTATGACGACGAGGTGTTGGAACCGTACCAAGCATTGCAGGAAAGATACGACCTTCCGAGGGGTGACTACCTCCTACACGCGGCGGTAGTGAGAGCTATACAGGCACACTGGGGGGAGGGACTGATGGAGCCCACAACAACACTAGCGTGCCAATACACTATGATGGCTGCGGGTACAACCAAGGCGGTTACGTGCCTCTATTCCAGAATGCATACAGACACCCTGCAACCACTCACACCCCTGAAGCATAAATGGGAAGTGGACCTACAGCTGGACATTCCAGATACGACATGGTCCCAACTGGTGCGGAGGGCAAGGAAAAGTACCAGGAATGTGTGTTTTCAATTAATACACCTCTATATCATTCACAGGGCCTACCTCACCCCGAGTAAAATAGCAGAGTACTTTGGTGCAGAGGACGCAGCATGCCCCAGGTGTAATCAGTTGGGAGCAGATCTAGCACATGCTGAGGGGCTGCCCCCATTTGCAGGAGTATTGGGGGGGAATAGGTGACACCTTAAATGAGGTAGCGGACAGGGAGTTGCAGTATGACAGCGCAGTTACCATATTACACTGGTTCCCGCATACGCGTAAAAATAAACTGTCTAGCAAATTCATCGACATGGGTCTCATTATCACAAAGAGGGAGCTAACCAAAGGCTGGAAGTCGAAAGTGGGACCTACGCACCGGAGGTGGCTGAATGAATTCTTGAAGTGGGCGACGGCAGAGAGCACGATCAGGTACCAACTGGCTCGCCGTACTGCTGACGAGAAGGCACAGGATGCAGCCATGGCATGGGAAATGCTAGCGCAGGCACTGAGGGATAGTATGTTAGACGAGGAGGGGGAAGAAGAGGTGGAGGGGCAGGAGGCTCCTATAGCGGGGGCTTTGACTTCGGCACCGACACCAGGCACACACGAGCAGTAAACATGTAATGATCCGGAGACCTGCAGTATAAGAACATATCCTAGCGCCAGACATAGTTACAGGCACCGGGGTGGGAGGAGAGGGGGGGGGGAAGCGTCCCGAGATCCGGAAGCGGATTATGTACGATTTTCAGCAAGTGCAGGCGGGAACGGGGTGAAAATATAAAAGCAGAGGGTGGAGAGTCTCATATGTCGCATTGCAGCAAATGACCCAGACAAGAGAGTACGCTGAAATTAAAAAGCGCCGCCCGACCTCCGGGTTGTGGGCTGAATGGCTGTGTACGGGGAATATGGGAAGCAACAGGGGAACAACTTAGCACTCAGAGATTCTGATACCAGTAACATGATTTGTAATTGACTCTGCAATAAAAATTGTTTACAAAAAAAAATAAAAAATGGGGGTCATGTGGTCTGTTCATATGAGAAATGTCTTCCTGGGGATCCTACTGCCACACATCACACTCATAAATCCTTGTCCCTGGCTGCTTCTTCCAATCTGGCTTGGTCCTAGCTGGTGCGCTGAGATGTTCAATGATTTATCTTCGGTGTTGCATGTGGGAGTCTAAGGTCCAAAAACCTGTAGAGTCACAGCTTGGTACTGGTACAACTTTGGAGCAGTATGAGACACATCCAAACCTGATGGTGGAAAAAACACAATCTAAGGCGGAGTCTTTGTCCTGGTCTATTGTGGGTTTCGGAGCAGGATTACGAGTCTTCTTGAAACTGAATCTTATTCTCCAAAGAAAAACAACCTGTAAATGCTTAGGCCCAACACAAGATGGAAGGAGTATGCAAAGCATGTGGGCAAAGCATGATCTATAAATGAAATTGCATTATCTGTGGAGCACAATTCGTGTAATGTGCATGTTTTGTCTACTAAAACTTTTGGAAGCGGGGTTTTCATGTGGAAGGAACAAAGTATATTTTGGGGCTCCAACAGGCAGCACTCAGAGTATGCTCGAAACGATTTTCTGATTGTATTGTTTAATATAGATGTTCTTTATTATATTATCAGTAATGGCAACAAAATATTTTTAGATCTCTTTATTTCTATTAAGCACATGTTTTCAAGCCTTAGACAGGGCTGGCAACTGAAGTTCACTGAATGATGTAATTAGACTATAATGCAATTTTTCGTCATCTGTCAGATCAGCGTTTCCTGGTCTCACTACCACACATACGTGGGTGCCAGCTTCTTCTGCTGCTTTGGCCTCTGTTGAAATAAAGAGAATGATTAGCAGAGCACACATACTTAAAACAGGTCTTTAATGTAATATGCTCTTCAGGTATTCCTAGATGCAATACATGGATTGGCCACTTCCTGCTCTGTTGGGGAAACATTTATGAAATTTTAACATAATCGTCTAGAAGCCATTAAGGCAACCATGCTCAAGGTATCAGTTGTTTCAGTTCAGATTTACAACCACTCCCTGCACTATCTCACAGCCCTCTCCCATAGATAAATATGAATCAGGTGCTACAATAAGGGGGTAGTGTTACAGTGCCTATAGAATGCTGAACCAAATTCCTAATTTACGAATATTAAATTACGACTTCACCTTGTGAATTAAATAGACAGGAATGAAGTCTTTAAAGATGTAACATTATATCACTTAGGACACACAGAATGTCGATGTTGCAATGCTTCTGCACTGATCAGTTGGAACTGTTACCTTACGTCTCTGTGGTCAGTAAGAAGCAGTAGGTGAAATCAGCAAGATGTCTGAATGGAATTTGGCTCTGTGGGTTTAGTGCCAATGCAAAGAAAAGTTAAGTTAAGTTAAATTCAATTCATGGATGGGCTAATGGAGCTATTCAAAGATGATGAAATTGTTTTTTTAAATATTTTTGTTTAAACAATTGTGTGCTGCTGTGTAAAATGTTATGAGCATCCCTATATATCCCAATTCTAGGAATCTGCACATTGGTTATGCCAATTTGCTTTTGGAACTCTGTGTCTGGAGGCATGGACAATTCTAAAAGCAAATTACATCAGTGCACAGGAGAGGCTCCAATATAGGCTGCATTTCAGTTCCAGAGTGGAAAGGCATTGGTGTAGAACAGCACTGTGCCACCTACCGGCGTCCTGAGGTACTACTGAAAAGTTTCCAGATCCAGTCTCACACCTGGGGAATATTAAAAAAACTTAGCAATCTGCAGCTAGATAGAGTCTCTTCCAGAAAGAAAGTTACATACGGTAATTGGAGCACAGGACTCATGTATGCCTTTCTGCCACGGTCTCTCTTACAGAGAGTTCTGAAAAGAAGCAGGAATGACTAGCCCACGTCATCCAAGAGGCTCTAGATTGGGATAGGAGATTATGGTACCTGGAACCTGGGCATGAGCATTTGCATTTATCCTCAGATCAGGCAACCACTTCGGGAGGGGAGAATCTTCTATCACAGCAGCAGGGTTCTACACGGAGTCTGCGCAGTCTATACCTCCACATGTGGCGCTTGAGCAGTGCCAGTTGACTGCGTCCACTCTACCTCGGATTCTTCCTCACTTCCCACTGTGTCAGATGTTTTTACTATTGCCGTCTCCTCCTCTCTCTCAGTACTCCGTACTTGCTTGCCGTCTGTCTCCTCCCCCTCTTCTAGTTGCTGGGGTCCTTTTTCTCTTTATATGTTTTTCACAGATTCCTGCAAAAGGAAAAGTTCTTCCTTTGTTTTTATTACTCCTTTGTTAACTTCCACGTTACAGAGTGTCTTAACTCCTTTCATGCCCCTGCCGTCATGAGTCATGGTGGGCGTGTGCGCACGACGGCCGCGATTGGAATGTCCAGCACCGCGACGGAATTCGCTCCTGCGCCAAGGTGTTGATCATTTTTAACCCTTCTTTTCCTTCTTTTTTAGGTGTCGGTGTCATTGCTACCATCGCCTGATCTCAGGTGTGTCCTCTACTTCCTGATATAAATACCTGCTATCCTGACATATCTCCTCATCAGATTTTCCTGATTGGGGAAAAGGGGATATCTTGAAAGGAAATAGCCATTACTCTGACCCTTACAATGGCGTATTTCAAATTGAAAAGTTTGGAGAGATAAAAACCACTGTAGTAATTTAGGGTTATTTCCTTTATTTCTACTTAGTCATATTAGGGGAGCAGTATCGGTATAGAGGATGAATGACTGACCCTTTTAATAAGAGAGCTACTCAATCGCCTACCTCCTTTGTTTCTATTACTCCTTCGTTAACTTTCACTTTACTGAGTGTCTTAATCGTTTTTAATCTTTCTTTCCTTCCTTTTCAGGTGTCAGTGTCCCTCCTTTGTTTCTATTACTCCTTCGTTAACTTTCACTTTACTGAGTGTCTTAATCGTTTTTAATCTTTTTCCTTCCTTTTCAGGCGTCAGTGTCACTGTGGACCATTGCCTGATCTCAGGTAAGTCCTCTACTTCCCGATATAAATTCCCACTATCCTGACACACTTCTAATTATCAGTCACCCTAACTTTCAGACAACAAAGTGTACTTAGGGGTGGCTTATTAATATTTAAAAGTAAGTTTTCCCATCTGTCAAAAGGGTTATGTTGACAGGTTTGATTGCAGTTTTTATGCTGCTGCAGTCAGTATACACATGGTAGGCCAGACGGCACATTTTACAAACCACACCCTGTGAACAGCATCATAGGTGTTGTAGTCTACAGGTAACATTTAACTTCAAGGCCATAAGTGTATTTTTTACACCATATGCTAGGGATTTAAAAAGTTGAAAATATCAATCAGGCCTAAGCCAATTTAACCATGTTTAAAGTGGCTAACCAAGGCACTTTTCTGCCATTTAGCAGGGATAAGGTGTGCGTAGTTAAAAAACGAGTACAAATACCCTCCAGAAAAAAATAAAGAGGTGACAATGCAGAAAAAGCATATTTGGTATACATACTGTCTGAAATAAAAAGAAAACCGCTGGGTTCAACCTAGGCTCTACACATGGCTCGGGAGTAACTCATGCTCAAAGTTCTCCCGATGATTTTGCAGTTCTTAGAAGGGCATCTTTTTTTGCTTCAAGATCTGACAGTGATCACGGATAAAGACCCACAGAGTTGGATTTCCAGCACTTTCTTCCTCCATTTGCACTCAAAATAGTTGCAGCAGGAGACGGGAGAAGAGGACCTGAGAGATATCTGGAAGGGCAAAAATCCTGAAGACACCTATCTTACTTTCTTTTCTTAACTCAACAACGTGTACACGAAAACAACAAATATTGCTGTAAGGCAAAAGGGTAAGGATCCACCTCAAAAGCATCAAATGGAAGGGATTCCCTTATCAACTATTAACTGTTCTCTGGCTCAGTTTGTTTGACACAAACGTACAATGTCCTATTTAAATATTTGGATTCCCGAAATTCAGAGCAACGGAGACCAGATAATAACCCTGACTATTAACAAAACATAAACCTCAATTTTTGGTTTGTGCACTATTGATTTTGAAAATGACAAGGTAGTTAGGATGTTGGAACACTGCATCTTGGCTAAAGGAGAACACGATCAACATTACAATGATCAAAGGGAGAAGGGGTCAAAACGAATGGTGAAGCTTTACCTAAATACTGTTATCAAACTCTATAGTAGCCCATAAATACACAGCAAGTCTGTAGATTAGAGTATACTGAAAGGATAACTCTCCAAGATCAGGCCTTTCCCAGATCATTACCCATGCAAATTGAGACCCTCGATATGTATAAAGTTGAATTGATTGCAGATGTCCACTCTTCAAATTAGATTAAGCAAGAAGGTATGACAGCTACAAGGCATCAGGTTATAAAACCAATTGCTCGTCTGCGGTCAAAGAACTTCATAGACATACCTATATTAGTAGGTGATGCAAGATTAATAAATTAGTGCTCAGCCAATATGTGGGTAGAGACACACAGAGCAACCAGTCTGAAATCAAATGCAAGCATCAACGTTAGTTTCAAAGCTTATCTACATAACAATCTTTAACTGGCACATTGAGTAGTTTTTGTTTTGGAATGCCATGTTGGAATACTTCTGGAAAAATCCTAACAAGTGAAGGAGGAGGAAATTTTTCAATGTGCACTTGTTGGAGCTCACGCCCCACTCACAGGGAATCTCTACAGATGCCTCTAGATCCCATTCCTTAGTTCTTTGCACCCCATCTATTCTCTCTCATATTATCCTTATCCAGTTCTTTCTCCTTTCAACCTGTTCCGTATCCTCCTCTGACACAATCTGCTCCCCTTCCTGTCTTCCAGGGTCTGTCAAACTTTCTCTGTTGACTTTTACCCCCTTCTCCCATAAGCTTTTTTTTTCTCCCTGCCCTTCCTTTTGTGTCTTTAATCACTATTAATCTTCGACCCTTCGCCTCATTCTCGCATGTCCCCCAGCTTTTCCTATGCTATCAAGCACCTCCCCTCCCCTCTTTAACCAGGTCTCCCCTCCAGTCCAGCATTGCAGTTCTCCTCTCTTCCTTTCCCCTCTTTTTAGCCTTTTTTCACTATTATCCTTGACCTCACCTCGTGTTAACACATCTCCCCTCTAAGTTCCTCCTAAACTCTTCCTCCACCCCTCTTTAACTCACCTTACTGCTTTAATCTCATTATCCATTCTGTCCTCACTCTTCTCTCACTTCCTCACAGTCTTGGAATGCACTGCTTCTGGAACTCAGCAGCATCACAAACTATACACAGTTACAAAAGTATTTCAAAACGTATTTCTTCTGCTAGTTTATTCCCTTTATTCAGGGTCACTGGAATTATGAGACAGTGAATCATCAAATTATGCGGAAGGTGGTCTAAATTATGCAGCAAGAAAAATCTAATTATGCAACATAATGCTGCACATTTTTTGTTAGTATTACTAAATTATCTTGTTATTTTTACAAATGGTAATGCTGTCTGGAAAAATATTTCGCCTCAGGAGAACCAGTTCAACAACAAAAACAGAAATAAGCAATTGAAAGATGACCAGTTTATCTTTGCGACGAGCAAACACGTCGCCATGTTTCTAGAAACGTTTGATCCATTTGAGCTAGAAACTTTCTTTTGTAAAAATCTGCAGAATATGCAGCAGATGATGAATTACGTGGCAAATGAGGTAAATCCATAATTATGAAAAAAAGCCACAGCCGCAGAATCTAATAATTTTAGTGGGTTTGCCTACACTTTCTTTTAGTAATCCTAGCACTAAGATGTTTGTCGAGGGATGTGCACTGTATAAATACATCGATCAGACGGGTTTTTTAATTTATTGGTGAATAAATAATATTAACAGCTGTTCTCTACTTTGTGATGACTGACATCCTTTGCTACAGACAGATCCACCTGTCTGTGGGGAGACTGCACTGCATCCCCTATTCCACAGAGCAAGTCATTGCTCAAGGATGAATTTCATATCAGTCTCATTTGCCTTGATCCTATTTGTAGGTTTCCTTATGTTTTGTGCTTGTCTCGGCCTGCGGGAGCTTTTTAGGTCTCGCCTAGACAGTGCATGAGCTTTCTCTTCAAGACATGTTGTATACACTGTGAGGTTACAGTCCGCCCACTGCTTTCCATTTGTTATTCCAAGTATCATTTGTAAATCCTTGCTTATATGTTGTAATTTTCTTGTAAATATCCTTCCTCTTCGTGTGTTGTTCCGTCCTATGGAGCATGGCCTAATTAGTTGTAGACAACCTTTTTAGCTTGTAGGTTGTTTTTTCTGCATTATTATTTTCTTTCCACGTGTTTCTGGAAGTCTAGCCTTTGTGTGTATTATTTTGCTCGCTGTATGCAACTGCAATGCAGCGTGCATAGGTTTTTTAAAACTAGTTCTTCCTTTCCGTTTGCAGAGTGTCAGCTTTATTTGCTTTCTGTATGCAAATATTTAGTGCTTACTGTGTTCGAGTGTCGTCTGTGAAGCTTTATTTATGTATGCAGCTGCAAGGGAGAGTGCGATGGCTATTTAAAGCTAATACTTTCCTTTATGTTTGCAGCATGTTTTGGGTTTTTAAAGCTATTTGAACTATTTATTTTCTTTATTGTGTTTTGTCTGTAAAGCTTGAGAACCTCTTGTTTTTTTCTTGGAATAGCAGAGTTTACCCTAACAAGGCCATGAATTTCAAAGTGCTGTGCAAGTGAAAAGCTGCAGCCATCTGTTTTGTGTCGTGCCAGGGGATGCCGTGGGAGGAAAGCAGACTTGCTACATGTGCCCTGTCAAACCCAACAGACACAATACACTGCACACTAGAATTTCAAGTAATACTCTAAACCAAACAAATAAAATATATGCAGCTTTTCTATTTACTTGCATTGCTTTAGACCAATGTAAAATTGATTTGAACAGACAGCCCATTCTTGGCACAATGTTGCCAACAAGTTTGGACATACAAAATTCACTTGGACTGGAGGCAGCTGACCACTGCCATAGAGCTGCACTAGGTGCTGAGAAGGTAGGCGAGATGCTCTCATACTGGATCGATTGCCGCATTATGTACACCACCTTTAGTGTTTCCTGGATTTCTTTTTTGGTTAACATTGTATTCTGGGACTTGTAGTTTTGTTCCAGCTGCTGCTGAAAATGTCACACTCGCCTGAATTTTGACAACAACTTAAGTATCAGTGTTTAAGGTCGAGGCAGATCTTCAGCTGTTGCTACTTTACTTTTGGTAGGGTCCAGCACTGCACGTACATAACAGCAAGTTTAAATGGCTTAGCAGAGAGAAAGTGCAGGGTCTTTCAATTGAAGAGACAAATGTGCATGGGCCATTTATGGAGTCACTCTCCCCTCTGCTTCCAGCTCAGAAAGTGGGCTTCCACATGCGGCTTGTACCCACCCAGCCTCAGCTCGCCCCCTCCACCACACCACGCACTGCTCTTAGCCACACTACAGGCCTTTTGGGCAGGAGTAGCTTTTTACAGTCCTTTTGCTGTTCAAGGGGGTGAAAGAAGGGAGTAAGAGAGGAATGTATTGTCATTTCATAACAAATGCCTCCTGAATTCACACATGCAGGTCTTATGGAGCTAATAATCAGAAGCAAAACAAATATTCTTTCATTGTTCGGGAATGTGGGGAAAGGGTTATAGTTTAAAGTAAATTAGGTATCAATATGCGAGGGTAAAATAGCAGCATAAGTTAAAAGGGCTTTATACAGCTAGATAAATACTTCTGTACAATGCTTTAACAGTAATAATACTAAATGTACTCCCAATGGATTGTTAGATTACGGGTGCATTACAGTCTAGAAAGCTAAACAATCTGTAAGAAATAAAAGCTATCTTAAAATTGGAAAAGCTCTACCGAATCTTTTTTATTTTTAAGTGTTTTTTAAATCTGCTATTCTATTCAAATCATTATTCGTACACCTTAAGGGGACAATGTAGAACCAGGCCAAGCCAGCAACATGATCACATACACAGCAGCCTCTCGACCCAGTCTCTGACTGCCTGGCCCCCTCCTCACAGAACTGGAGGCGGACAGCAAAAATATAGCTGTTTGTTAGAGGGCCTCAAGTAGAGTACAGAGAAGCTGTGCGTGACTTAAGCATTGCAGTGTGGTGAAGATCAAGCCCTGAAATGAGTTAGTAAAATCATCTATGTGTGACACACGGCAGGACTGCTGTCTGTTACAGATCAATTTGATTCCTTTTTAGGTCTCAACTAAGACAGGGTGCATGTGCTGTGACTTGCAAGAGATATAGTATATAAGGGGCATGCAGCCTGCCTATTGTTTACTATTCATTGACTTCTTTTTCACTCTTATTGCTGCCTTCTAATTGGCCAGCGTGGGTCAGCTTCCCTTCCTCTTATTTCATGAGTATGGACCGAGTACTGATTGCTTCATCTTCATTAGTGTCCATCTGCTGCTCGTCCTGTGATTGAGGTACCCTATTTTTTTCCTCTTCCACCGTCTTCCTTGTTGCTTCTTCCCCTCCCACTCCCCATTTGTTCGTATTGCTTCTTACCCCTCCCACCCTCCCGTTGTCGATGTTGCTTCTACCCCAACCACCCACTGTCTGTGTTGCGTCTTCCTTCTCCCACCTCCCACTGTCAGTATTACTTCTTCCCCTTCCACCCCTTGTTTGTGTTGTTCCTTCTCTCTTAACTTTGTCATTGCCGTTTCTTCCCCTCCCACCCACAACCTCTTGTTGTATGTGTTGCCCCCATGCCATAAGAAAGAAAAAAAACGCATGATGCAGCCAGCGCTGGCCAATGTATGTAGGTTTTTTTTTGTCCCGTTGCCTCCCACCCTCATTCCCGTTGGCAGTGTTGCCCACCCCCATCAGCTTAAAAACATGCTGTGACAAGGCCAACACTGTCTGCATCACAGAATTAAAAAAAAACTTTTAGCCATGCTGCACATCAGCTGCGCTGCAATACAACATGGTTAAAAGACAATGGCAAATTCAATAGCTCTCGCATAGGCGAGACCCATTGGCTTTCCCAATGCTTGGGTACTGCTTGAGAAAACTGTATGCACGCGCACCCGCGCATGCACATTTCTCGCAAGAAATGTGCGGGCGCGTACGCATTCGCAGTTTTCTCAATCAGTACCCGTATGGCGAGGAGGAGGGGAGCCCGGGGCCGCCTAGGTAAAAAGGTAACTGGTTTTTAGTTTTTTTAAATGACTGGTAACATATCTTAATAGAGGGGTGTAGCCGGGCGGCGGGCCAACTCCGCTCCGCTGCAGAAATTTGCCTACTCCGCGGAATGCAGAGTAGGCAAATCTCTGCACACTTTGCAGGTGGAGCGGAGTTCTCTGCCCAACGTTAGACAGCATAGAGTCATTAAACCACCAAAAACAGGCCAGAAACAGGTGGCCAAAAAGGAAAATCTGGGGCTAAACACACTGAAAAAGCCAGGTCTAACATTGACCGTGTAAACAGCATTGTTTTCCTTTGGTGAGATGGTCATATACAGCTTACAGTTCAATGCTTCATATTTTTTTTGTGCCTTTATAAGACATCTACAGCAGCCAATCGCAAACAGACCTCCTTGTGTATGAGAAATTATGTTTAAGGCAATTTTGATTCACTTAGTTATTATATGAATGCCTTCAAAATAAGAAGCTATGCAACTCTGAAAACAAATGCACTTTAGCAACATTTGCATTATATTTACAACTTTTCGTATAAAGGTAACAAAACGTGTAGTATTTGGACTGCTACGCCCATTTAAGACAGTGTTTAACCTTTCTCAACACATATGCATAACCAACCAACCTCACTCAACTGGAGTGAGATTTACTCAGTTTTACATCAACGACAAGAGCGATTATGGAATTTCATGATCGTGTTGGAAAAGATGAAGTGAATTTTCAATGTACTTTTCAAATCTCATTCATTTCCATTCTAATTGTGATGTTATCCTCCAACTGCCTTTACTAGCTTTAGTGCTTCATGTATGCTGATCTCCCTGCTCCTCCCTTGAAAGTTGGCTTAGGAATAGAGATGATCCTAAAGATGCCACCTTTAACGATCTTCAGATAATGTCCCTGAATATTTATGACATTGTCTGTCAAGAAGTCCTGAATACATTTGGGACAATCACACAGGGCCTGAAGATCCACTGTTTGGAATAAATGGTATGCGTTTGTCGGTGCTCACACATATTCTGATAGTTTCACTAGTGTGGGCATGTTCTCGGATACCAGGGGCAATATGAAAAGGAAATAATTTATGTCCGTTTCTCGTTGATAATCAAGTCTCACCTTGTTTCCGCAATCAGAAAGTGCTGGGCGGACCAATAGGCAGTCAAGAAGTTTGGCATTGAATGTCTGGAAGTTTATTGTCCACCCCGCCTTTCCCACTTGGCACTGCTAAGGAGGACATTCAGAATAATGGGAACCTGTAGCAGGGTTTTAATAAACTAAAGAAAGATGCACACACACACCATTCACAAAGACTACCAATATAGTGATCTGCCAAGGAATTAGGAGGCTAAACTGGTCTCGGGTTGATTGTGGTGCCTTCTGGGGAAGGACTCGCCTGGCAGTTCATAATGTAAATGTAAATGTAGTGTTGCTTGTATAGAGCACGTATCACCCCAGACGTGGCATCAACGCGCTGTAAGCATACCGCTGAAAAACCCTTCCTGGCCTCTCCCTGTGAATTGCCCACTCCTGGGGACCCCCAGGGTGAAAGCCAGGCATCCTGTGTGGAGATGCACTGCTTACACGAGGACCAGGGCCAGCATTGATTTGTATAGGGCAGGCCTATGTCTTGAGTGGCAAAATGGGCAAAAAACAGCAGACTGCAAAGCGGCCTCAAGCGACTGTCAGTGTCCGAGGTTAATTCATCCATCACCTTGTTGTTGCAAAGATTTTAGGAAGGCCTAACTGATTGTCTTTCTGAAGGAAAAATATCAGATTTTTTTGAGGCCACACGCCGTTTTTTTGAGTTTATATAGTCAATTGTCAAAATAGCGATTCAATAGGACAATGCCATTCCGAAATGAATGGCTTCGGAAGAGCTCTGGACAAGTACATTACCATGCTTATGGAGTTTAATTCAGCCGCTCTCTTGCACACTGGTCTACTGTGTACCTCTCCTCCCATCCAACTACAGACCGATCAGCCTCATTGACGTCCCCCAGAAGATTTTTGCCAGACTCATACTAGACCAGATCCAGGATTGGATGGACGAGTCGGCAATTCTTAGTCCCTATCAGGCGGGGTTTAGAAAGAATACCTCCACCGTGGACCAAATTTTTCGGCTCCAACTTCTATATCGGAAAACAGTGACAATAGAGGGTGGCAGCCTCTATACGGTATTTGTAGACCTCTGTCCGCCTTCGACCTTGTCCAAAGGGACAAACTTTGGGCCGTCCTTCTTGATCTTGGTATACCCACACACTTCTGATGGTCTTGATGAGGCTCCACGAGGTGAACTTTGGGCAGATCAGGTGTGGGGAAAATGGCTCACTTTCATCTAGATTTCCCGTTGGCAGGGGGGTAAGACAGGGTTGTGTCCTTGCATCGACCCTGTTTTGCCTCTATGTCAACGGACTAATCAAGCATCTCAATGGAGTCCCCCACAACGATGCTCCAAAGTTGGCCGGCAACAGGGTACCGGCAATTATGTTTGCTGATGATACCCTTTTGCTGTCTAAAACCCCTACGGGGATCCAGAGAATATTGGATGGGGTCCAAGATTTTTGCACCATTCGAGGCATGGAGATCAACTCTTTAAAAACTAAATTTATGATCTTCAATCCTCCACGAATGACCAGGGCGAACCCCAGCTTAGGGCCGATACCCTTGGAAAGGGTCAGTATCTTTGATTATCTTGGGGTCACACTAAATGAAAACCTTACCTGGGGCCCCCAGCAGACAAAATCCCAGCGAAAACTGGCCCAACTTTCGGGCGGTATCCTCAAAGTATCTAATAAATCTACAATCAAACCTCTGAGACCACCCATTGAGATCTACAAGGCAAAAGCTAGGGGTGCTATTATGTTTGGGGGTGAACTGTTTGGCTACTCACTGAGGTCTGAAATCACCACGACCAAAAACAAATTCCTAAAAGGGCTATTAGCTTTACCATCGAGTACACCACTCTTTCCCCTAAGGCTCGACCTGGGTATAAGACCAATACACGAAGAGCTAGCACTCAAACCCTTGAGATTTTGGCGCAGACTCTGGGTTACCCCGGAGCTGCAACATTATAGAGATGAACTCAAGGAGATTTTGTCTTTTCCCGCCTCGGGGAAATTCCCTTGGCTTGCTTACATAAAGAAAGAATTTATAAGGTTAAAACTTCCAGAGCTGTGGTTCAATCCAGAACAGTCGTGTAACAAACTTTCACGCACTCAGCTCACGAATGTTCTTCGTGCATATAGTCTCACCATTTCTCATTGCACCCCACATACTGGTTCCATAACAGCCTCTTTTCTCTTGGTTAAAGATTCTTATCTTTATGAGGAATTTTTAGATAACATCTACCCTCTTTTGGCAAAAAAACTATATGTGCAGTGGAGGCACTGTGTTTTACCGCTCCAAGCCTTTACCTGCAAGTGGTCACCCTCCGCCTGGTCCAGCTGTCCAGCTTGTAAATCTGCCATAGAAAACGAGTTGCATGTGCTGTTTTTTTGCCCTGGCTATTCTAAGGCCAGGAACTATTGGCTGGTTCCCCTATGTAAAAACCTGGGCGTTCGAAGATGCATGCAGGCACTCAGAATATTAAAAACTGACACAACAGGATCGACTGTATTTGCCGTTTCAACATTTTTGGCTGCTATGTGGTTTAAGCGCAGGTCATTGATTTAACACACACTTAATCCTGTACTCCTAGCCCATGGCATATTGTATTTTTTATATGTTCTTATATGTTAGATGATATTATTTATTGTTTTAAGATTTATAACTGCAGCTGATACCCATGTAATCTGTATAAACTTTTTGTGTCGTTAGATTCTGTTGTAATTGCTTCTCACACAATAAATGTATACTGTTATTAATATTATAATGTTTTATTAATCACGGTCTTCTTTTATGGCACACTGCCGAAATAAAGATCTTTTGAATGAACATTGTAAAACAACTCACCCCTAGTAATGTCCGTCAGGAAAAGAATATTCTCCGGCAAGCATCCAATGCTTTTGGCTATTTGTTTGTAACTTCTGCTTTCCACTTTCTGACCTGATGTGGTATCAAAGTGCCCGTCAAACAGCTGGAAAATGAGTGACAGAAAAAGATCAGACTGCAAACTAAACAGTAGAGAACCCCACCCAAGATAACAGAAATGCAGGTAGTTGCTAAAGCTCGACTCTAAAAGGCGTTTATACATTTACAATGACAGTATATGTTGGCTACAATGTTTAGCACAAAAGCATATTTGAAACTAATTAGCATTGTTGTAAAGAATGTGATTTGAAACCTTCTTGCTTATGAATCAATCTCCTTTAAGTATATGCATTTGAACAAATATAAGCTGCAGAAGCAACTATGAACATAGACACCTGTACAATTGCCCTGTCATTTAGGATGTACCATGTAAGGTGGCCTTCCACGAAGGTCTAGGCAATCAGACAAGTTTGGGGAGCACAGAAAATGTTGGCCTATCAGCTGGCTGATGGAGCCTTCAGAAAAGACCCAGTGAAGGAATAAGCTGCTAGACATGCAGAGGAAGCACTAAACCTTGAAAACGAGCACCTAGAGGGGGACCCGGTCTATGGTGTTAAGATGTAGGGGTAATGCTTAGAGAGTCACAATGCTTAGAGAGTCACAAAGATATTATTGTTTCAACAAATCCTCTTCTCCTTCTCCCATATTAAGGATTACTACTGAATATTCACTTCATCACCAAGGACCGGTAAAAGAAAAAACAAGTACTAAACTTCTAAATAGGAATATTTATAATCATATATATATATAAAAAAATCAAACAGAGGAAAATAGTTTAGGTAACAATAAAAATAAAGTGAGGTCCCTGGAGTAATTAAAGTCCAATTGCAAATAAATCTGCTAGTCTAAAAATTAAATCATGGAATAAAATCCAAGGGGCAGAACTTGAGCAGGCTTTAAACATCTGCCCACCCCTGCGGGGCATGGATAACAATGATGCTGCAATCCAGTTTGATAAATGGATTGCTACCGAGGTTAACCAGGTGGCACCCGAAAAAAAATAATTAAGTACGAAGATCTTCAGTGTCTTCGCCGTGGTATGGACCCGAGCTAAAAAACTTAAAAGCCGCGTGCAGGAGAGCTGAGCGCACTTGGAGGACAGATCACAGCAAGGAAGAGAAGGCTGCTTATAACCTAACACTCCAACTTTATAAAGAGGCTATTATTAAAACTAAAACTAAATACTATACTAAAATTGAGGCGGCCAAAAACTCATCCAAGTAGTTTTTTAAAACTGTCCAAGTGCTATCTAAACCACAACAGGTTAGCCCATTAAAGCCATTCCAAGCATTTTGTAATGAAATGGCTATTTTTTTCCAAACCAAGGTACAACTAGTTTATGATGATCTTTATACCAACCTGATGTCTGTGGAAAATGGTCTGGACTTAGCACTAGAGGAGAGAACACCTCAGTGCCAATTAACTAGCTTTAGTTCCTGTACTCCAGAAAAGGTGAATAGAATCCTATTGGCAACCAAGTATGGATCCCCGAATGACCCATGTCCACCAATGGTTATGCAACTGGCTTCCGGGATGATTAGTTCATATCTAACCCCCACCCCCTTAAATCAAGTACTTGAGTCGGAGACATATTCATAGGTCTGGAACACAGCCTGCATAAGGCCAAATTTGAAAAAAGAACAGCCTTAGACCCCACAGAAGTGAAGAATTATAGACCCATCTCATGTTTGCCTATTACAGCTAAAATCCTCGAAAGGGAGGTCAATCAGGAGCTTATTCAATATCTAGATGCTAACAATTTGATGGGGTCTAGTCAGCATGGATTCCGGTCATGCCATTCTACAGAGACCACCCTGATCATGGCAACTGAGGAAATACGCTGACAGGTGGATGGCGGGGGCATAGTCATCCTCATTCTCTTAGACCTCTCGGCAGTGTTCGACACCATGAATCACCTGTCGTTAGTGCGACGGCTAAGGGCGGTGGGGATTGGGGAAGTGGCCTGTCCCTTCTTTCTTCATTCGTGGCCTCTAGGGAGAGGAGTATATATTGGGAAAATGTGAAATCTGAATCTTTCCGATTAAAGTGTGAAGTGCCGCAGGGATCTGCATTGATACCTACACTGTTCAATATATACGTTACTCCAATCGCCACACTCATTAGAGAGCATGGTTTTTCGTTGCTCTCATATGCAGATGATTCACAGATTGTCATGACTGTATCCAAGCAGTCCGAAGTTACGGCAGTTAACTTCCATGCCTGTCTCACCCACATCATGAGATGGAAGAGTCATTACTATCTCGAGATCAACATGGATAAGACGGTGGTGATGGAGTTTGGCAGCTGCCCATCCCTCTGGAATCCAACCTGGTGGCCGACAGAGGCAGGGTAATATCCTGTGCCATCCAATAAAGTTAAGAATCTGGGGGTCATTTTTGATGACCAGCTTAATTTTGCGGCCCAGGGAAATAGCGTAACTTCGTCTTGCTTCTTTATATTGAAACTTCTTAGGAAGATTTTTCCTTACATCCCCCAAGAACTGAGGAAGCCAGTGGTAGTGGCCCTCGTCCTCTTGTGGTTAGACTACTGCAATGCGCTTTATATAGACATTAATATAGCGCAGAGGTTAAAACTGTAGTGAATACAAAATGCTGCTACCCGGCTATTATTGGACATTCCTTGGGGTCACTCCACTTCCGCTGCCACCAGATCGTTACTTTGGCTCCCGATTCAGCAAAGGACAGTATTTAAAGCCTTATGCTTGGTCCATAGGACACTATATGGCGGCGGAGCAGTAGATTTACGGAAACTCTTTTCCTGGTACATCCCCGCCAGAAAACTCAGATCCACTGACTCAGGTCTCATCTGTATCTCAAAAATTCGCAAAGTCAGATGGGGAGGGAGGAGCCTATCTTATTCTGCGGCTAAACCGTGGAACCAGCTGCCCATCTCTATGAGATTATTGTCGAATAGGCTTCTGTTTAGGAAGACACTAAAAACATGGTTGTTTTCAGTATTCTAAGTTCAGGCATAGCTGTTGCAATCTCTCAATCTCACCTTTTAGCACCAAGACGCTTCGGCAATCGAGCGCTCTATAAAACTATATCCTATCCTATCCTAGCCGTCAGAAGGTTTCACACGCTGTTCAGTGTAAAGCAGTGTGCAACAGTGAGGGGTAAGTGTGAAAGAGCTAGAAGGTGAGCCTTCCGTGCACAAGGCAACTTTGTAAAAGCCTGCTTGACAAGGTATTTGAGCATACACTAGCAGTGTGCAGAGAAAAGAAAGGTAGAACGGTAAAGCTATCTGCTGGCAAGGTGAAAGGCACTCAAACTGGCTCTCAGTTGAATGTTGGCAACACTGGAACAACATATATGCATTCAAGTGACCATTCTTTCATTCATCAGTTACTGCAGCTCCATAATGTTGGTGCCCAATGATGTTTGACAGTTTGTCTGCAAGGTTTTTCCAACAGTAGTCTTCCACTCTTTCTGGAAGATATGAAAGAAGAACATTTTAGCACAGGACTGCAAGTTAAATCGTTTTGTGAGGCATTCAAAAAAATATTAATTCACGATGTGGATCATCTTGAAACTATGGTCTTGCAGGGTTGGCAAAAACGTTTTTGATTTTTTTAAACAGTACTTTGAGAGAGTTTATGGAGAAGATCTCTTCAATATCGACCGAACCAGTGCAGTGTGAGTAAGACAGGCTGATGCAGTCTCAAAGTAGCTGATCTTGTATGGCTTTCAAAGGAGTCAAACATTTTCTGGACGTTTATCAGGAGGGTATTGCCCTGGACAGTGTGCAGATAACCAGGGCCTGGACCACCGGTCTAATTGAACAGCCCGACGTTTACGGCTTTTCAGCAATCAGATTCAAACTAATCAACTTTTACCATCTTACAGAAGTGACAGCTAAGTTACAACTTACTGGCTAGACTCAAGCAATGACTCACTTTTCGCTAGATTGAAGCATATTCAGAGAGCCTGAACAACTAACATAATTTAGGAATAAGGAGGTGGGAATGTGAAGGGTTCACTGACCATGTAAAAAAAAAAAAAATTATATATATATATATATATATATATATATATATATATATATATATATATATATATATATATATATATATATATATATATTTTCTGCTCAGCTTCAGAACTCGTTTTTCCAAATAACTGCACCTGTGGAACCAAAGTGTTTGCAGTGCTCACACCATCAAGGTTTATTCACAAAGTTTTAACAGGCGAGTTTCAGCATTACGCCTTCATCAGTGTCAGTTACATTGTGCGAGTTAGCTTGGGATATAGCTACAAACAATCATAAACATGGTTGACGGACTACAGTACTTTCTGGGTCGCGCCATCTTGGAACATGTAAATACATATTAACATCCTGATGCGTTTATTAGACACATTGGAAAACTTGATAAATATTGCCGTGTATCGGCGTAGCTCCCCGTGTTTGCACATCCGGGGAGATTATTGGGGGCTTAAAGCCGTAAGGCCCCCTCATTTCGAGGTTTCCAACTGTCCATCAAGCCATGTATTGGCGAGTCTTATATTCCAGCTTTCTCTAGTGCAATTTATTTACAGTGCCACAGCTACCATGGTTCTTTCAATATGTATCATCCTGATTTCAGTCTTAAAAAGGGGAACCATATAGTGATAAACAAACTTAACTAATATTTACAAATCCATGTTGTTTCAGAGTGTCTCATAGAACCACAGATATTCAAACTTGAATGGGAGCGGTTGATCCCTAATGTACTGGGGAGTAGATGTCTCACTAGACTATTTCCCCAGATGTACAGCCAATTCCTCTCCGCTGTTCAATCCCAGTGGTACTTTGATCATAAGGTCTATAATGTACCTTGATTCCAAGCGTCTCAATGTTTTTAACCTGCCCCCACCTCTCGAACTTTCGGGCACAAAGTTTAAGCCAAAATATTGCAGTTTACTCCTGTCCCTTTGATGTACTTGGTCAAAATGTCTCGCGACAGGATATGCTGGGTCTGCTTTCTCTATTGCCCTTTGATGTTCAAGGACCCTGATTTTTAGTTGGTGAATCGTGCTTCCGATATATTTTAGGCCGCACGGGCAGACCAAGCAGTAGACTGCATAGCATGTGCTGCATGTCAGAAACTTGTTGATGGGTTTAGAAATGCAGGCGCCAGGAATGTTGTATTTCCGCACCCTCTTGCTTCCTATACAGGCCTTACATTTTCCGCAGGGGAAAAACCCCCCCAACTCTGCGATTTTACCTGTCTTTTGCGTTATTTTCTCGAAATGGCTTTTCACTAAGGAGTCTTTCAGTGACCTTGTCTTCCGATAGGTGATTAAGGGCTTGGCTGGGATATCATCTTTGAGTATGGGATCAGTTCTCAGGATGTGCCAGTTTTTTTGCGGTATTGTTCTCAATCCCATAGATGCGAAAAGTGATTTCTGGTTGGCTAAGAAGATTGTGTCCAATTACTGGATCACTTTGGACCAGATTCCAGTTTTTGTAAAGGATTTTTCGCAATGCCCCGTGTTGACGATTAAAAGTTAAAATCACGAGGGGGCGTGGCTAGCATGGCGGCCTGAACGGACGTGCTGTGTGAGGCTCCCCGGCCCAATGCCCCAGAGCACGGTGTAAACGGCGAAAATCCCCCCAAAAAAACCCAGCTTACACGGGTGTCGCTGAGGGGCACCCCGCCGCAGCACCCCCCTGGCCAGAATCCGGACCGGCGGAGTCACTTCATCGCGTCCACTGCCGCTGAGGGGACCGGCGCAATGGCGGCGCGGAGCTGAGGCTGCCCGGCGGGGACGGAGAAGGTGGAGCAACCGGTGGATCTGCGGCGCTACCCAGCCGGAGACGGTGAGAGGCACTTGGACCCCGGCGGCGGCTGCGCACCTAGCACCTGACACCCTCTGCACTCGGGACCCGCGCTCGGGACCCGCACGAAGGTCCGGCGGGCACCCGCAAATCCAGCCCCCGGCTTCGGGCCTCAGCTTCGACCGGAAGGGACCCCCTGGGGGTCGGGTCCGACCAGGCCGGCCGCGCTTCACCTGCTGACTGCCCCGCAACCGGCATCTGGCTCCGACCCCCCGCCTGGAGCTCTGTGTCGGGAGGGGGCCCGCTCCGGAGCTGGAACACTGCCCGCCGCTACTGGCTTGCCTGCGAGGACAGCGCCATACTAGAGGCCCCGGCGCGAGGCCTATCTTAGTCACGCAGTAGAGCGACCTCGCTCAGCACACCGCGGGGCCCGTTGCCTTTGGCCCCCTGGGGAACAGGAGCCGCATGGGAGTCACGTGGGACCATTAAGGGGGCTCTGCCACTGTGGTCCCCCAGCTCCGACCTGAAGACGCCCCTGCGCTGCCACGCGGCACGCGCTCTGGAAGAGAGCACACCGGAGGCCCCTGAAGTGGAGGGCTGTGCCCCTGACGCCTGGGCCCGGCGGATGGCCGGCCTGCTACCCTACTCCCCGGCTTGGGGCCTGCCCACGCCTGTGAGGTGTCAACGCCTCCCACGGAAACACGCCTAACCTGCATCTCGACTGCAACGCTCTAGGAGCTGGTCTGCCGAGGCGCTGCTTCCCGCTCCTGAAGCCATCTGCGCGACTCCACCGAAGTAGCTGCCAGGCCTCGCGAACCCTGCACCTCGCGCCAAAGGAGCGCCCCTTACCCCTTCTGTCCGTATCTACGAGATCCTGACTTGGACATCATGGCGTACTCCAGCCGGAAGGGGAATCGGAACATCGTGGACCTCTTGAATAAATCTGCACCGAAAGTGGAGAAGTCACAACCAGCGGCCTCCCCGAAGCCCCAGGGGAGCCCCCGGGGACAGGAAGAGGACAACGCCCCCATCACCAAAGCCTTCCTGGCCTCCCTCTTCAACACCCTGAGGGAGGACTTTCAAGCCCTGAAACAAGAGCTGACGGGGGAACAGCGGGAACTGCGCCGAGACCTGGACGGCCTGGGCGAACGGGTGGCATCGGTGGAGGAGTCAGACCAATCGCGCAGCATGGAGGTGGAGAGGCTGCAGCAAGAGATCATTAAACTACAGGACCAACAGGTAGCCTTACAATCGCATTCTGAGGACCTTGAGAACCGCTCTCGGCGGAACAACATACGGGTCCGCGGAGTCCCGTTGAAAGCTGTAAAAAATGATCTAATAGACTATTTGCAAGCACTGTTCCGGGAGATTCTGGGCGAGCCTCAAGACTTTGAAATACGAATCGATAGGGCGCACAGAGTTGGCCTGGCGCGCCGAGAGTCGGCCCCCCCACCGGATATTCTGGCTTTCCTCCCGGACTTTCCCCTCAAGGAGCGCATTCTTCGGGAGGCCCGCAGGGCACAGCCTATTCGATTCCGCGACGAACCCGTGGCTCTTTTCCAGGACCTTTCTCCCATCACTCTGCTGAAACGCAAATCCTTCCGGATAGCGACAAACTTCTTGAGAGACAATGGAACACCCTACTCCTGGGGCCATCCGTTCCGCCTGATCTTTAAATGGAACGGCTCACTTCATCAACTCAGGTCGCTCCACGACACCTGTGCCCTACTGAACATTGAAATGCCGGAGGGGTCTGAATCCAGAGATGCATCCCCACATAGATCACAGGACGACCCGTCGCAGCGGCCGAGGGGCAGTTGGCAGACAGTGCGACGACGGCGCTCCCCGAGAAACATCCCGAAGCCGGACCCCGCCGCGGTCGCTCAGGAGCGGGAGGCAGCGGTGCAAGAAGTGGCGGACAACACCGCGACAGATCTGTAAGCTTAAGAACTCTTGGGGGTTTTCTCTCACGCTATAATGACCTGGGGTGACAGGTCGGGGAGCCGCTAATTCGGCCACCGCCATGGTACCCCTTCTATTGACTTTCTACGGACCTGTGTCATACACAACTAGGCCCGAGACTTTGACTAGTTCCAGTTTTGGGGTTTGTTACGGGGAGGAGGGAGGGACGGAAAGCGGGGTGGAGGGTGGCTATGTTGTACCTAGAGGGGCACATCCTGTTGGGGTTAGGGAGGCTTTTTTGGGATGGGGGGTGAGAGGGACGATGGGGGGGTACGAAGTTGTGGGTGGGGTAAGGGGGGGAGAGTGGGTGGGGACCAGTATGCCAAGGGACTCCTACAGGATTCAGATGTTGACCAAGGCATGTCGTGCACGGTGGCGATACGTGATGCTCAGCTTAGGTTTTTTTGAACTCTTACAATATGACTGACACACTCAAAGTACTATCCCTCAATGTAAAGGGACTCAACAATCCAATCAAGCGGAGGGCTGTCATCTCATATCTCGAAAACTCGGGGGCTGATGTCTGCCTACTGCAGGAAACCCACCTCCTGATCAAAGATTGGCACAGAATGCGCTCCCGGGCTTTTCCTCAGCAGTACTTCTCCTCCCTTCCGTCCAAGAAAGCTGGGGTGGCCATCCTAGTGTCCCGACATTTCAGAGGCCGGGTGGGGACCAAGGTAGGGGAGATTAAGGGACGCCTCCTGGCCTACTCCTTCCTCACTGGGAACAGCGCGCTGACAATAGGCACCATATATGCTCCCAACACGGGTCAAGAATCATTTCTAAAAACTGCACTCTCCGAGACACTACAATCACCTCCCTCTAAACTGCTCATTGGGGGGGACCTCAATATAGTCATGGACACGAACAAGGACAGATCCGGGCACCGCTATGGAGACACTGGCGCTCTCTCGGAGGAGGGTGGGTCCTGGCTGCAAGAAAGGGGCATTCTTGATCTCTGGAGGGCGGCGCACCCCAACGCAGAGCGCTTCACCTTCTACTCCCATGTACACCGTACATACGCGCGTCTAGATCACTTCTTAGGCTCTTCGGAACTGCTCCCTCAAGTAGCCGACGTTTCCATTGTCCCAGCGGCCCTTACAGATCACGATGCGGTGGAACTGATGCTCCGTATACCCACGGTACCACGCACTCCTGGCTCTTGGCGACTCAACGAACCCCTATTGCAGAGGCCGGCTGTTGTTCGGCAAATCCACAAATGCATCTCGGACTACCTCGCCACCAATGACACCCCTGCAGTTTCGGTGTCGTCTCTCTGGGGCGCCTTGAAGGCAGTAGTCAGGGGGGAGCTGATCGCCATCGCAGCTGCTGACGCCAAGGTCCGCAAAGAAAAGAGAGCTGAACTCTCAGCACAAGTAGCTGAACTTGAAAGAGTTCATAGCCGCACCTGCGCCCCGAGGATCTGGCGTCAACTGAAAGCCGTCAGGGCCCAACTAGCCGGCATCGATACAGACAGAGCGGAATTTGCCGCTCTTCGCCTCCGCCATACGTACTACGTAGGAGGTAATCGCACCGGACGCCTTCTTGCCAGTGCCTTAAAAGCCAAAACTCACCGCTCAAAAATCACTACTCTCTTGGACGACTCCGGTACCGCGCTCACTGAAGACACGCAGGTAGCTAACGCCTTCCGCTCCTTTTACGCTTCTCTGTACAGTGAAGACAGAGTCTCGCCGTCCGACATTGACGCATACTTGCAATCGGCGGCAATCACGCCACTATGCCCAGCATCAGTGGAGGCCTTAGATGCTCCCATCCGCCCTGATGAGGTCCTGGCCGCCATCTCACGCCTCCGCCCGCTCAAATCACCGGGCCCTGATGGCTTTTCCTCGGGCTTCTACAAGCTCTTCGGCCATGCACTAGCTCCGGTACTCACGAGATTGTTTAATTCTTTCGAAGGCCCAAGCTCCATCCCGCCGGACATGCTGGCAGCTGACGTAGTGGTACTGCCCAAACCGGGCAAATCCCCGACGCACTGCTCTGCGTTCCGTCCAATCTCCTTACTCAACTTAGATTTAAAGCTATTCACTGGGGTGCTGGCGGCCCGCTTGGGCCCCTGCCTTCCGGGTATCCTCGAGCCGGATCAATCGGGCTTTGTCCTGAACCGACAATGCAGTGATAACACTAAACGATTACTGCACCTCGTGGATAAATCTCACTTTCAGGTCTCGGACTCGGTGCTTCTGGCCATCGACGCGGAAAAAGCGTTCGATCGTGTCGACTGGACCTACCTACAAAAAGTCCTGCAGCGATACAAACTGGGCGGCCGGTTCCAAGCATGGATCGCGAGCTGCTATCACCATCCTATGGCCCGGGTCCGGCTGGGCGGCCTCAAATCGGACCCCTTCGAAATTCAACGAGGCACACGTCAGGGGTGCCCCCTCTCGCCCCTTCTGTTCGCCCTGTACGTGGAGCCCCTGGCGCAGAAAATCCGAGACAACCCTCGCATTAGCGGTATCTCCTTTGGCCATGAACCCCACGTGGTGGGACTGTACGCCGATGACATCATCGCTGCTTTGGACCGACCGTCCAGCTCTATACCTGCTTTCCTGGAGGAAGTGGAGAGCTTCGGAGCGGTATCGGGCTTCAAAATCAACCGGGGGAAATCCTTGATCTTACCCCTGGGCAAGAACGCCCTCCCTATTACCCCACCACCTGATTTTGGCTGCGACTTGCAATCCTCCGCGCAGCTTCCATACCTGGGGATTACCCTCACTGCTTCCACGGACTCAACGGTGACCCTTAACTATAAAACACTTACCTCTCAAATTCGAGCCGACCTCGCGCGCTGGTCAAAGCAATCCCTCTCCTTGTTGGGCCGCATAGCGGCTGTAAAAATGTCAGCCTTGCCCAAGATCTTATACATCTTCCAGACCCTTCCGGTCACGCCACCGCCAGGTACGATTGCTGACTTGCAAAATGCCTTCCACCAGTTCATCTGGGAAAAGAAACGCGCACGACTGCACAAACAGGTGGCGCACAGACGCATTGACGAGGGGGGACTCGGGATCCCTAACCTCAAGCAATATTTTCAGGCCTCACAGCTCCGCTATTTAGTGGAATGGTACAGGCCAGAGTCGGAAAAGAGATGGCTCTTTCAAGACAGAGCGATGGCTCAGATGTCGCTGTGGAAGGTACCGTTTCTTGCCCGCCAGCATAGACCGCGATACCTTCTCCGCTCCCCGGTTACTCGCACCGTCATGAGGACGTGGGACACGGTGGCGGTCAGGCGGGGCCTGACGACCTTCCCCTCCCCGCTCACTCCGCTCTTTGATAACCCGGACTTTCCGCCGGGCACCGATCCCCGTGCCTTCCTGCAGTGGCGGAGCACAGATTGCCGCTCAGCCGGTCATCTCTTTGACCTAGAGGGCTTCCTCCCCCTTGCCGACATCACACAAGGCTACGGAATGACTAAACCTCACATGTTCCAATACTTCCAGCTGCGCCACTGGCTCACGCACCCGGACCACGCTCCCCTAGTTGCTCGACCTATGACGCCGTTTGAGAAATGGCTGATCACGAAAGACTCAGATAGGCATCTGATATCGGACCTTTACAAAATGTTATCACCGGTGGCCGGCCCAGTTAAAACGGCGGGGCAAAGGCGCTGGGAATCGGAGCTCGGAAGGACACTTTCGCCCATGGAATGGGGGTTGGTATTCTATAGAGCGGCACACACCACCCGTAACACTGCCGCCAGGGAGTCGGCGATAAAATTGGCCATCTACTGGCACCTTACTCCGGCAAGACTCAATCAGGGCAATCCTCTCCGAAGCGCTCTGTGTTGGAGAGGCTGCGGCGCAAGGGGCACTCTGACCCACCTCCTGTGGGACTGCGACGCTCTGCAAGGGTACTGGAAAGCGGTACTGGATGATATTGATTCCACCTTTGAAACTGAAGTCCCGCGCTTTCCTGCATACACTATCCTAGGGCTACCCAATGCGCTCACATTTCCCTTAAGGTCACTGCGAGGCAAACAGATGGGAATCGCCATGCAAGCAGCGTCGCAACACGTTCTGTCACTCTGGGGTTCCACCACATTACCCACCCACACTGGCTGGTTACACAAACTGTGGTTCACACTGGGCATGGAACGCATCCAGGCCACACTCACACAATCGACTGACTCCTTCCAGAAGACCTGGCACCCGCTCCTGTCCCTCTTATCCAGGGAATTTCACGAAATCACTTGCCCCAAATACCTTCGCATTCTGCGGCTCACAGACCCACCACAGGCTCCGCCACAACCTTAAACACCTTGCTACTTGTCAGCCCGAGAGTGCACTCAGGGAGACTCCGAACTACTGGCATACTGGTCGGGGAGGGGGGAGGATGGAGGGGCTGTTGGGTGGAGGGTGGGGGGTTGAGTTCTTCCTTTGGTTTTGTTTGATTGTAATTCTTACATGGCACCTTCAACTATATGCCGGCATCGCCATACTGTGTAGGTGTGATTTATATGCTTCTGAATGGCCTCTCAGAGAAGACGTGCCTGTCTGTCTCGCTCGCTACATAACCCTACTGCATGCTTACCGCCTTACTGTGCCTGTTATTCTTGCTCTTGAACTTAATAAAACAAATTTGAAATTAAAAGTTAAAATCACTCGTGGGCAAGTATTTGGGGATTTTCCTTCGGCCTGGCTATTTACAGTGGTATTTCTAACCCTAGGGACAAGGGCCTCCTGTCTGCTGACAGAGTTAGATCGTTGGATAGCTCTGACTAAGCTGGTGTTAGAATAACCTCTGTCGAGGAAACGTAATCTGCAAGCTTCCTGTGCAGCCGCACATTCCGCGTCCGTACTACAGATTCTCCTGATGCGGAGCATTTCCCCGAAGGGAATACTCCGAATCAGATGTGCAGGGTGCTGGCTGTTGGAATGTAAGATTGTATTGCCAGCACTCGGTTTCCTATATAATCTAGTACCTAAGGTGTTATTAGATACAAAGACTTCGACATCCAGGAAACAAATGGAAGCAGGACTGATGCTTGAAGTGAAGTTGAGATTAACCGAGTTGGTATTGATTAGCTCAACAAAGGCCCTGGCATTTACAGCCCAGACACGTTTTGGCGGTATACATCTTGTGTCTTGTGGACAGAATATCGTCTCAAAAATATCAAGAATCAAAATATAGAGAAGGTAAGTGCAAATAGGCAGGTATAGATTTACTATTCTTAACTGCACATCTACGTACCTTGAAGATATATAGCTCTTCAAGATACATATATGTGGAGTTATATATATAAACTTTACTTACCTTCACAATATTTTTGTAACAATATTACGATATTTGTGTTTTAAATATTCTGTCAAAATACCATGTGAAGACGAGTAGGAACAACGATTTTTGAGGGAAGAACTAGCAGGCATCAAGCTCTATGCTGTACCTTTTCAATCAATAAGCTGGGTGAGCTCCTGTGGTACTGTAATGCAAAGGGTTTAGTATCATAACCCACTGGGAGAGGGTTCTGTTTATGTTACTTATCAGCTCTCCTATAGCCTACAGGTCTGTATTACACAGCAGCCGTGAATGGATCAATAATTAGGACCCCCTATGAAGTGTGGGGACAAGTGGAGATGCTGAGCCAATAACTGCCACCAGCTGTCTACAGTCCCTCAGTATCAAGATGTGACTTCATGCCATGCAGCAAATTGAGATGGACGACTATTAAACGCCACAGGGGGACCAGAAGATGAGTTTGCAAGATTCACCTTGTCAAGGGGAGTGGAGCGGCGTGGAGGGTTTCACATCCAGACATGAGGCTCGACAGGTACTACCGTAGCAAGGTATTTTCAGTGATTTCATGTATTTAGCTGTGGTTTCACGGAAAACCTAGGGATGGAGCAGTAGCTGTTGTAGATCAAAAGGATCATCTACCTTTTTTATAGTAAATGGATAGCTAGTGTTACGTGAAGGCCAGCAATAGAGTGACAAGTATTGAGTCTATGTACCTTGATGGTTCGAGCAGGGTGATCACTTCTTTGAATGTATCCAAAAATGCCAATTTGGTTTGGGCCTGTAGGAAGGTAGGATCTGACTGTATAATTCCCCCCACTTTTTGCCTGGTCTTTTGCTGGTTTTTGACTAGTCTGACTGGGATCCTGCTAATCAGGATTCCAGTCTATCTGCTTTCTCTCTAAATTGTATGTTTTATGTACTTTGGTACACTCCGGATTGGATACTGGGGTACCCTTATAAGTCCCTAGTATATGGTACCCATGTGCCCAGGGTATAGGTACCCCAGAGGCCTCCCATGGGCTGAAGCACCTATTATGCCACTCATTAGAGACAATGCAAAATGGAACTACAGGTCTGCTACTGCAGCCTGTTTAAGCTGGTGCTTGCACCACTTACTTTAGATATAGGTTCACTATAGCTATAGGTCACTACACTTAAAACTTATGTCACCCCTATAGCAGGCCTTAACAATCCTGATGGCAGGGTGCTGGGTTTTTACATGAGAGGGTGCCCCTACATGAGCAGAGCCCCTCTGCAGCCTTCAGAGACCATTCTGCCGGGTTGTCTGTGACTCAGCCAGACTTATAGGTAGACATGCATTATAACCTTGCGGTAAATGCTATCTCAAAAATGGCTGAAACGAAACATGTTGTGTTTGGTATCAAACACCTTGGAATCCTACCTTCACACCGGTAACCAGTGTGGGTTGAAGGACTGGGTTCTTTTGGACCCAGCGGTGCCAGGGCACAACACCTGAAACCTTCGTGGGTAACCTGCTCCGGCGTACAAGTCACAGAGACACGGGACACTTCCTTCGGCGTCAAAGATTCAAGGTTTATTTACTGCAGGGAACACAGAAGTCACAGGAAGTACATCGAGTGTAGTTCGGGGAGACTGCTTCAAATTGTATTTGTGGATCGCTCCTTTTATACAGTTTTTACCCATAGGATAACATGTTACACAAAAGTTTACAACCTGGTTCCCACAATTAGCATCGAGTGGGGTCGCTTTGGTCGCTTTGAAACACACAAGGTCCGGAACATAAGTGCGGAAACATTTGGCGGTTCCCAACTGTAAAAACCCATCTTCCCACCATTAGCAAATTCCAATCAGCAGTAAAGTAGATCGAAAATAGGAACGAAGACAGGTGCAGAGGAAGACGGAGACAGTGGGGAGATCGGAAAGGGTGTAAAAGGGGAGGTATCGAGAAGCACGAGATACAGGCATCAAAGGGACGTGCCTAATGAGATGCACGGCTGAGACAATAAGTCCGTGCGGCAAGATGAGCCTCGAGCGGCGCCATCTGCCTTACAGCAGCAACCCCCTCGTCATAAAGACACTTTCAAAGAACATGTGTCTTCCGCAAATATCTTGGGAGTCCCAGGGTCGCGAAGCGGACAGCGTCCGTTCGCTGGCTACTTGAGGGCAAGAGACAAAATGGATGCCGTATCTAAGATGGAACCCGTGGGTACAGATGAAAAACCCACATAACAAACGAACGGTTTAAGTTAGCACAGCGAAACTGCGCACACTTACTAAACTCGTCATTTGCGGTTCATAGATACCAGACTCGACCATATTCGTGCTAGTCGAAAACACCACTTACAATTGTCACGGAACCTCAGACGCTCCTTTTGCCCTCATGTAGGCAAGCACTAGTCGGAATCATATTCGATATTCATCAGACCATCAAGATGTCGTTGTAGCATAGCTCTGTCCGATCGAGTCCCCTTGGTAACAGATGGTTGTCTCATACACGTTGTAGCACAGAGGCCACATAAGGCAGGACCACACTGCACACAAAGGCAACACGTGAACAGGAACACTACCACAACCCCGATGATCGTCAGAATCTTCCAACCCCAAGTCGACATCAGGCCCCAAAACCAACCAAGTAGCGTCCAATCCCCTACATCCACGTGTATGGATTCGGAGATCTTATGCAACTTCGAGATGGCTTGATAGACAGTAGGAGCATTATCTGGTATAAAAATGCAACAGCTCGAATGGATCACCTTACATACCCCACCGCGATCTGCTAAGACGACATCTAAAACCATACGGTTTTGTAACGTCATAAGTCTCTCCGCCTGAAGTTCTGTGGTGATATTACCAAGGGCACTGGCAGTAATATTAGCTGTCGATTCTACCACTCGAGTCAACTGTCTCAGGTTCCTACTATTAACCATAGGTCCCCAAAACGGGAGGAAACCCTTGAAAAAGTCTCCTGCCTCTTGACCGGCAGTATCCTCTTCGCTAATTACGCCTCGTACAACTCTAGTCTTATGATAATCGGCATCTACAGTGAACGTCGGAGGCAACAGATTTGCAACGAAACATGAGCCCATGAAGTCTGCGGGCAACCATGTGTATGCACGATCATGACAGATAAAGTATGTACCCTTGGCAGCCAGAAACACAGGGGACGGGGACATTGGCAGAACGTAACTTTCAGTGCAAGCACTTACTCCAAGTGAGGCTTGCGAGCCACGACCCACAAGACAAAGATTACCAGTGTGGGGTACGACCCATATTGGAGACGAGCTTTTAAGCTGCTTTTCACTAGTGAACATACTATATTCCGCTCTACTTAGGACCCTATAGGTTTGTACCTCTTCTTCAGGGATAAGAAAAGGATCATGGATCTCATCTTCCATATCTTCTATTGCCATCGATAACAGCCTCTGATACGAGGTAGGACCAGAGTAGGGGGAACGTTGTTCTTGCGTGGGGTGGAAACCCAGTGCGCTTCGAAACATTGTTTGGAATGCTCGAGCTGACCCTTGGGAACTATACGGTAACACCAGATATGGAATTCCCTTACCCGTAGTATGTGGCATCAACCCACACACCCAACAATTAGTAGTGTTAACCACTAACTGATGCTGATGGAGGAGCTGGATAAAGGAATTATTGCGGAATTCTACACGTCTAGCCTGTTCGTGTTCTGGTAACATATGAAAGGAATGAGGAGAAGCAGTAGAAGTAAGGTTAGGGTAAGGAGTAGGAGTAGGAGTAGCAAGGAAAAAGTAAGACATAGTGTAATACACCCCACCCGCCAAAAATGCAGAAGCAGTTAGAAACAAAACAAACAATTGGGATACAAAACATTTCGTACGGCTAAGTTTCTGCAGCTTGACTCTATACGCCTGAGCTCCTTCCAAATCATTCAGCTTCGAAAATGCCATTTCCCTACGACCGTCCGCAACGTTTCTTGACGCACTTCGTTCTGTGCAGCAATAGTCAATCCCCAGGAGTTCCTAGGAACCGACGGCCTTTAACCTAGCGTCAAGACCTACTGTCCAGAAGGAAGTACGCGCGCGGCCCTACGGCCCTCAATACACAATATATATTTATTTAGCACAATATTCCTCAGCTGTGGAAGGAAAAAGATACAAGGAAAAAAACTCAATATATGTACAAAAACAATTTTCAATGATACGATTGTTCAAACTTTGATCATGGGAAACGAGGATATTGCAGTTATCAATCTCAGCAAAGCAAGCAAATTTTATTTGTCCTTAGTGTGAGATCGCAAAGAATATCGATGTTTCCCTGGACGTGTCTGCTCGTCGAACAAAGGATCTGTTGAAGAGACAGCGTCCTGCTGATCAGTTCGTTGGTCTGGTCTTGAGTCTTTTGCTGACAAATGTTCAACAGTGGCTTTCCGCTGCGCTGAGGGTTCTCCAACAAGCTGTGCGTCACTAAAAGGTACAAACGCCGGCAATGTTTCTGCTTCTGTTGACGCAATGCCTTTCCTTACCCACGGGTCTGCCGGCAAAGGAATAGGGACTCGCTTACAATGGGTAGCATGTACCCAATTTTTCCGCCCCTCAAGACGAACGGCAGTCCTCGTGGCCAGGAGCACCTGGTAAGGTCCGGTGAATCGGGGGTCCAGATTGTTTTTTCGTGAGAAGTTACGAGTAACCACCCAGTTCCCGGGCTGGAGCTGGTGGCCTGGACCCTCCGTCTGCGTCGGCAAGGCGTCGTAAACCTGTTGGTGAATTAACCTCAGTTTAGCAGTCAAGTCATGTAAGTAATCAATCAACATCGGAAACTCAAGATCAGAGAATATTCCTGGCCTAGGAACCCCCCACACATTCGCAGGACGGCCGAACACTATTTCATAGGGACTAAGCCCTATTCGGGAGTGTACAGTCGCCCTAGTTGACAGTAATGCTAGAGGCAAAGCATCAGGCCACGAAAGTCCAGTCGTAGCCTGAATCTTCGCTAGTTTTAGTTTAAGGGTGCCATTGTACCCCTCAACCAATCCAGCTGACTGGGGATGATTGGCGCTATGGAATTTCTGATTAATTCCAAGGCCCTTACACACACTCTTCATCACACTTCCAACAAACTCACTTCCGTTATCTGACCACACGACTCTAGGCAGTCCATACCGAGGAAAGTATTCCTTCAGTAGGATTTTCGCAGTAGACAAAGCAGTATTGTCTTTGAGGGGATAGGCCTCGATCCATCGGGAGAATGCGCAAACCACAACCAAAACGTATTTCAGGTTATTGCATCGCTCCATATGGATGAAGTCCAATTGGATCACCTCAAAGGGATACGAAGGAGGAGCAAAACTGCCAGGGGGAGTTGGGGTTCCTTTGCCAGGATTGTACATTATACACACCATACAATTCTTCACCAGACGTTCAGCACACTTCGTAATTCCATCATTCTTCCACACATCAGCCAGCAACTTGCAAATACCTTTCGCGCTAATATGTGCTAACCCATGTGCCATTTGCACAACGGCCAGTACATACGCATCAGGCAACATCCATCTTTTCTGATCCGACAAATCAATCCAGCAACCATTCACATCCAACCTTCCCGTACTTTCTTTCCACTTCGTCTTTTCAGTGTCGGTGGCCTCATTCTGAATTGCTTTCACGCTCTCTATGGTATCTTCGCACATACTTGATTCTGCAGGCCACCTAACCGAACTCGTCACATACATTCGAGTGCTAAGGTTCCGGGCAGTCTCCTTAGCAATCTCGTCTGCAAACGCATTACCACGACCAACATCATCCGTCACTTTACGATGCGCACTACACTTAACAATTGCAACTTGAGCAGGCAAAGTCAATGCATCCAAAAGATCGTTCACAAGCTGGCCATGCTGTATTTTCGTGCCATGCGACGTCAAGAAACCACGCTCTCGCCACAATCGTCCAAAACTATGCGCTACACCGAAAGCGTACTGGCTATCGGTGTACACATTCACACGTTTACCTTTTGCTAACACACATGCTCTAGTAAGAGCGATCAGCTCTGCAGCTTGGGCAGAATTCTGATTCAATCTTGCAGTCTCAACAACAGTATTCAATGTTACAACAGCATAAGCAGTAGTCACATCGCCATTCGGCAACTTAAAACATGACCCATCCACATACAGGGTGCCATCCGGATCTTCCAATGGGGTGTTTTTAAGGTCCACACGACCTTTTGTTTCCTCTTCTGTCCGCAAGTAACAGTCATGTTCTGCTACTTCATCTGACTCTGCACTAATTGGTAACAAAGTTGCCGGATTGAGGACATTACAACGTTTTATCTGAATGTGGCTTGCCAAAAGCGTCAATTCGTACCCAGACAACCTCGCACTCGTCAAGTGCTGAGTTTTCGTACGATTCAAAAGAGTATCGACTGCATGCGGAACCATCACCGTAAGCATATTATCCATGACCAATCCTGCTGATTGTCGGATGGAGACCGCAGCTGCCGCAGTTGCTCTCAAACAACTCGGCAATGCTCTAGCTACTGGGTCTAGGGTCGAGGAAAAATATGCACATGGACGTTGCTTACCACCAAAAGGTTGCGTTAAGACGCTTAAAGCACAACCTTCCCTCTCGTGAACATATAACGTGAACGGTTTGCTGTAATCAGGGGTACCTAACACAGGAGCCGAACACAATGAATCACGTAATTCAGAAAAACTTTTCTGACATTCTTCCGTCCATGGTAAAGGAGTCGAAACATCCTTGCACGTAAGAGCCACCAATGGTTTCGCTAGCAATGAAAAATTAGGAATCCACTGCCTGCAGTACGACGTGATACCTAGAAAGGCACGCACATCTCTTTGGGTTTGTGGCACAGCCATTCGCGCAATCGCTGCAATTCTCTCTGGGGTCAATCTCCTTCCCTCCTTTGACAATAAGTGACCTAGGTAGGTTACTTCTTGACAACAATATTGGAGTTTAGAAGGTGACACCTTGTGATTTAACTCACAGAGATGTTGCAGCAACGACACTGTAGCAATTTTGCAAATGTCCTGAGTATCAGCAGCCACCAATAAGTCGTCGACGTATTGGATTAAAGCCGCACCAACCGGCAACCTAAACGCATCCAGTTGACCCTTCAAAGCTTGACTGTAAATCGATGGACTTTCACAGTAGCCCTGAGGAGCGCGTTTGAACCGGAAGCTACGTCCACCAAGAGAGAAACCGAAAAGGTCCCTACTCTCTTCGGCAATCGGGATGCTGAAAAATGCATTTTTCAAATCAATCACCGAAAACCATGAAGCAGTAGCTGGAATCAGAGTCAGCAGCGCCGTGATGTCAGGCACAACAGGGAATTGAGGAACCACAATTTTATTCACCTCCCGTAAATCGATAACAAAACGATAAACAGGCGGTTTGGTAGGATCAGTACGTTTAAGAATGGGCAGTACAGGGCTATTACACACGTTTCCCCGAGTTTCCTCGATAACATCTTTCTCGATCAAGTCATAGATGATCGCTAACAAAGCTCGTTCACCATCAAGGGAGATACGGTATTGGGGAATACGTGGCAATCGCACATTAGATTTCAACTGAACAACATAAGGGGAGATATCAAGTAGGCCCACATCATTTGGACCCGTCGCCCACAAAGACGCAGGAAGAGAATCCAATTCCGGTGGAAGCTTATCGAGAGACAAATACATGGGAGAGACTACCCTCTCTCCTAACGTAAGCTTTACACCCGCAGGAGAACAATACAAAGTTGCATACAAACGTTTAAGCAAATCCAGACCCAAAAGATTTTCGCCACAACCAGTAGTTAAAATCAACGGAGCTTCGAGCTCACGTGGCCCAATTCGAAGGGGCAAAGGGCGTGAAACTGGATTGCTAACGGGGGCGCCAGAGAATCCAACGGAAACATTTGTTAAGCCAGACAAAGGTGCGCCAGGGAGTTTCGAATGCATAATAGAACTTTTCGCTGCACCAGTGTCCAACAGAAAAGGCTCAACGACGCCGGATGTAGCAACTGCGACGTAAGGCCCTCTCTGATCAACCGGAACTGATACCACTCCCTCTCCTTGTCTTTGGCTGTCCTAGTAATTACTATCGTCAGTTCCCTGATCGACGTAATAATCGTCTACATTGTACTGCGCAGATCGTCCTTGCGATGATCCACGTTGATCGAAACAGTTATTAGAATTTGATGAATGGTCAGAGCGATCATTCTGAGCACCACGACCTCTACCACGTGATGCGTGCTGTGCACCACCACGGCCTCCTCTAGACGAATTACCACCACTACGGTCATTTAAAGCAGGACAATTGAATTTAATGTGTCCCTCCTGTCTACAATAAGCACATTGATTGTACCCTAATGAAGATCTTTGGAAAGAGGAATCATTACGCGGCTGCGATCGATTCGATTGCGACTGCGATCTATTCTGCTGAGGCGCATTCTGATTAGAACGCGGCGGATATGCTTGTTGTAACAACACTTTAGTTTTTAGCTCTTTCGTCTTTTTATCAGCACGGTCGCTTTCCTCTTTCTCTCTATTCTCGTAATATTGTGCCGTAGCCAATATCTGAGCTGAGGTAGAAACGGCCCACGCACTTTCTGAATTCCTTAATTTATTGCTCAAGTCGGGCAATAAGTTTGACACAAATTTATCCACAAACAACCTCTGTCCACCCTCAGTACCCATATCCTGTCCACTATGATCAACGAATGCTTCCTCGAACCTCGTAAAGAAGTCCGAGACACTCTCATCTTTCTTTTGCTTACAAGCTGACAACTTGTCCCAATTTACCTTCATAGCTGGCATAAGCGTTTTCATTAATGTAATGATTCGCTGAGGAAGTTCAGCAATCAACTGATCGGGTTTAGTAGCAGCCACTTGTCCAGCGTCTGCCGCTGTAATGGCATTCCAATCACCACCTAATTCATTTGCGTGATCTTGGTGACGAATCTTAGCCCATACCGGTTGCGGTACGATATTACCAAACAACATGTCGATATCGGCAAGATTCATTATCGTAGCGTCTACGAGCTGCGATAATTCCTTGTAATACCCAGCAGGATTTTTGCGAGGATCGGGCAAAGTTTGTTTCACCTGAAGCACTTCCGATCGTTTCCATGGGAGGTGTATCCACACTCTCTGGAAATGTGCCGGAACTGGCTGGGCACCAGTATTATCAAGTGGTATCCAAACTGGCGGAACTTCACGCATAGGATATTGGCCAGACTCGGTTTGTTTTTCAATGTCCTCAACGAACAATGCATGAGGAATAGGAGCGGGACGAAGAGATAGCAACCGCTCAACAGCACGTCGGACATTAGTGTCGACTATCAGTCCAGTTGCGAACTGAAGCCGAAGTTCAGACAGGGCGGACAGCACCTCGTCAGGCGCATTAACCACTATCTGATCATGTAAGAACTTGCACATTTCATCAAACACATATCTCTGAGTTGGTATGTTGAATTGATCAAACGTTTCGAGGACAACACGAGGTGGATTTCTAACAGGGTTTATCATCCAACCCATCGCCATGTTATATAGCGCAACACGTTCTCTATTACCAGGAAGCTGGCTACGTCTCTGAGGACCATTAGAACCAGCAGACCCAAAAACAGGTCCGAGCGACTGGAAGAAGTTTGTCGCAATGGGAGAATTACGATTACGAGTAGAGGGAGAAGAATAAGACACAGGACTAACAAGAGAAGGAGTAGAGACATTAGCAGCAACAGGGGTTAACAACACAGGAGCAGTAGCGGGAACAGGGGTATGTGGAAGCGGAGGAGCAGTAGGAATAGAAACAGATAAAGGAGCAGGAACAGTCGGAAGAGCGGGTGCAGGTTGAGGAACTGGTGGAGGAACAATAGGTGGAAGAACAGGTACGGCAGGGACCACAGGAGCCGCGGTACCCTGTACGTACGGAGGTGGCGACTTCATAAGATAGGACATTAAAGAATCCTCAACTGCCTCTTCCTTCTTATCCGACTCCGTAGGCAAAGCAGGATAGCATTTATCTATGGACATACGCTGTAATCTCTCAAACACTTCCTTATCCTTATCCTCCTTATCACGCTGAAACTGCTCAGCTTTCTTCACTATAGTAGCAACAGTATCTCGCTGACTACGTTTATTTTGTCTGATCTCTTTCTGTCGGGCTTCTTTGCGCCAGAACCGAAAGGCATCAAACATGGCCGGCCTAGATTTGCGTTCGAACAACTTTATTTCCAAATTATCTAAGATCGACGCTTCGAAGCTACCGTGAGGTGGCCAACGAAGGTCGCCGTCTTTCTTTGTATATTTTATCCAATAATCGTTAAAAGCAATCGGGCCTAGCCCATGTTTGCTATATAAATCATAAGTAGGAGTTCCAACCGGAGGTATCGGACACGAGTCCTCTAGTCGGGAATCCGCACCACAAGGTCTGAAACAACTAAACAAAGTACTACGACCAGGCATCTTGCACACTAGCCGAGTTTCACAAACTTCAAGGGTTACGGGATTTCGGGATTTACCAAGTCCCAGCAAAGAACTAAACCCTCGGTCTTTGGCGGCTGCAGTCGTCAAATAATACAACAACAACAAAGTACGCTAGCAAAGTGTCACCGACAAAAACACTCACACAGCGTGTACAACAAAGACACCCGCTAAAGTGTCTACAACAAAAACACTCGCTAAAGTGTTTACAACAAAGAACTCTGGGAGCGACCCACAAATACTTAACTCAAAGATCAATGGCGTCCTCAGGAAGGCCCGTCAATCGTCTCGCTATACCAAGGTCTACGCCAGGCGCCAAAACAGGTCTACAGTCAGGGCAGCAGTCCGTCGCAGCCGTTAGGAGGCGGGAATCTTCGCGGGAAAAGTCTTCGGGCCACTTATTTCGACAACAGGATCGATGAAGCGGGGTGCACCTTCCCTCGGAGATTTCACACGAAGTTCCTCACGATCGTCGGGCTTGGACCGGTACCACTGATGCAGCCCCACGTGGGGCGCCAACTGAAGGACTGGGTTCTTTTGGACCCAGCGGTGCCAGGGCACAACACCTGAAACCTTCGTGGGTAACCTGCTCCGGCGTACAAGTCACAGAGACACGGGACACTTCCTTCGGCGTCAAAGATTCAAGGTTTATTTACTGCAGGGAACACAGAAGTCACAGGAAGTACATCGAGTGTAGTTCGGGGAGACTGCTTCAAATTGTATTTGTGGATCGCTCCTTTTATACAGTTTTTACCCATAGGATAACATGTTACACAAAAGTTTACAACCTGGTTCCCACAATTAGCATCGAGTGGGGTCGCTTTGGTCGCTTTGAAACACACAAGGTCCGGAACATAAGTGCGGAAACATTTGGCGGTTCCCAACTGTAAAAACCCATCTTCCCACCATTAGCAAATTCCAATCAGCAGTAAAGTAGATCGAAAATAGGAACGAAGACAGGTGCAGAGGAAGACGGAGACAGTGGGGAGATCGGAAAGGGTGTAAAAGGGGAGGTATCGAGAAGCACGAGATACAGGCATCAAAGGGACGTGCCTAATGAGATGCACGGCTGAGACAATAAGTCCGTGCGGCAAGATGAGCCTCGAGCGGCGCCATCTGCCTTACAGCAGCAACCCCCTCGTCATAAAGACACTTTCAAAGAACATGTGTCTTCCGCAAATATCTTGGGAGTCCCAGGGTCGCGAAGCGGACAGCGTCCGTTCGCTGGCTACTTGAGGGCAAGAGACAAAATGGATGCCGTATCTAAGATGGAACCCGTGGGTACAGATGAAAAACCCACATAACAAACGAACGGTTTAAGTTAGCACAGCGAAACTGCGCACACTTACTAAACTCGTCATTTGCGGTTCATAGATACCAGACTCGACCATATTCGTGCTAGTCGAAAACACCACTTACAATTGTCACGGAACCTCAGGGTAGTATGGTTCCACCCTTCTGAAGCTAGCTTCGTGGGGTCACTGGTCTATCAGGTGCCAGCTTTCTCGACCCGGTGAGCACAAAATGGATGCTGCTGACCAGAGACACATTTCTGCCCTCCTGCTGCTGAGCCAAGCTCGAGCAGAGGAAGGCAGCACAATAGGCATCCTGTCACAGGGAGGTGTGACCACCTCCCAGACAGGATTTAGTGTATTGGGGCTGGGTGGGTACACTCCGAGAGTGCCAGAAAGTCTGTACTTGTGGCACATTTGGTGTCCCTGTGCATAGTCCAGCTTAAACCAGTTCTAGGAGCTGTTGGCTCTTGCGCAAAACTGAACAAAGGACATGGGAGTAACCGCCCCTCTATCTTGACCTTCCCCTCCTAGGAGGGTCCCCCTGAATCCGTCCAACCCTCTCCCGTGGGTACAAAAGGGCTTACCTGGCTGTAAGACTTTTGATTTTCCGTGGACAAGATTCTGCAATGAGAAACCAATGACCTTCGTTCGTATGGACAGTCTGGACCTCGCTGGATTTCGCATGGGCCCAACTTCCGTCTCCCTCTCCGTCCAAATCTTGATCCGTGACCTTGCCCCATATAGACTCAATGCAGGACCTGTGGAGCACTAAGGATAAATGAAGAATCTCCCTTGGGGTTAAGGAGTCACTCCCCTGCATTCGCAGGCACCACAGCGCAACTGACTGGTCTGCTGCTCCTGAGCTCCTCCGGACTCTGAAGACTCCAGCAACACAGGAGGTGGGGTTCGAAGGTCCCTGAGGTTGATCTGCCTTTTCAGCAACTTTGAGGCCAGTATCCCTTTTGGGGACTGCATAACCCGAACCCCTGGTCACCGCGTCTATTTGCAAGTGCATATGTTTGTTGGTGATTTCAGAGTTTGTGCTTTGGACTCAGTGTAGTCCTGACGCTGAGCAGTAATTTGACCAAAGAACTCTGGCCTCCTCGCAACAAGAGCACCATGGGCTGGTACTTCGTGTTCTTGCTCAAGGTCCCCTCGCGACTCCTGGTCATTAGGCCTGTGGGCCCTCTTGGGGTCATTATGATTCCTCTTGGGCTTACCTGGTTGCTCCAGACGTGCCCGGACTCTCCATTGCTTGGAGAGTCCCCAGAACCTTGCTGGTCCTCACTGTAACCTGCTTGACCTTCTTGCGTGGGTCGCTGTTGCCAAGGCTTGTTGGTGCTCCAGCCGGACATCGACCCCTCAGCACTCGACATCCTTCGTGGGACAGCTCACATCCAGGTCCTGGTCGTCACCGACGTCTCCTGGTCCTAGTAGCTGCAGAGTCAAGCATCCCCTCATTACACCTGAAGCACCCGACATCGATGGGCATGCGTCTCCCGAGCCCCTGGTCACTCTGAAGTGACCCACACTCTGTCCCTTCAGCTTTCAGATTCCTTTCTTCAAGAATCCATCCTTGGATTCCATCAGACCATTTTCACCTTCATGGCAGCAGCACTTCTTCAAAGCCTTCCATAGAGAACAACAGTGGTTTCCGACGCCACTTCAACCCCACATCAACCCTATACACCCGGCTCCTCTGGGATAGGTAACTGGTACTTTGGTATCCACGGGTGGGGTGGCTTTCCAACCTCTTAAGTTCCGAAGGGTTTCCTCGAAGTCCACCGAGAAGGGTCCTTAAACTGTAAAATTGCAACCGCGACTTCCCCACAGAATAATACGGAGCCCGCAGTAGTGTTCACACACTGCACCCGTCCTCTCTGGGGTGCCTAGCTACTCACCTGGGGTGGTTCCTTGGGGTCCCAATGATTCTATGTGCTCCAGACCTGGTCTTAACCCGAGTCGTGGTTGTTATCCCACTATTTTAGTATATGTTTTGGTCTCCCCCTGGCGCCTACTGTGTATTGTGCTACTTACAATCGTTCTATTGACTTCGTATTGTGTGCCTTATGTTTTATTCTCGGGTAGAGGATACTAGAGTGCGGTATATTAATAAATACATATTTTTATATAACTACTATGTGGTTCGCCTTTCATTTAATTAATTCAAGAGGTGATATTCTGATAAAAGAAGCTGCTTTACATTCCTTCAAGATTAAGCCTGAAGACTGCTCTCCACAGCGACAGGTTATCTTTGACCTCAAACATCAGAAGCGTAGTTCGGACTGGTACAAGGTGCACACTTTAATTAGTGGACAGCATATAACAGGGCAGCTTCTCACAGGGCCCAACTATAGTTTTAACAATGTGGGACAAAGCGTGATTACGTGAAACATATCAGGTGTTAGGTGATGTGTTCGTGTCGAGGGATGCCAAGGAAGAGTCTGGCTGCGGTGTTCGTTTGGTCTGGAGTTTGTGAAGCACAGACTTCTTCATCCCCGTATAGAGGGCATTTACGTAGTCCAGTCTGCTGGTAATGAGTGCGTGGGTGACGGCCTTCCTTGATCCGAGGATCCATTTGAAGGTCTTTCGGAGGATGCAGATGGTGTTGAAACAGCTGGAGGGTCATGGAGAGGGTGGAATAGAGTACGATGATGAGGTTTCGGGCTTGGTCCGCGGGGATGGGAGGGCTGCCGAGGTCTGTGGGCCACCAGGTGTTGTCCCAGGGAGAGGGGCCGAGGACGAGGAACTCGGTCTTCTCAGACTTCAGCATCAGGCAAATCCTGCACATCCAGGATGCAACATCCTTCATTCCTTCCTGGAAGTGGAGTCTGGTGGTGACGGGGTCCTCGGTGAGGGAGAGTATGAGCTGAGTGTCATCGGCATAGTATACTATGCTGAGTCGGTGCTGTCGGATGACTGCGGCAAGGGGGGCAATGTAGATGTTGAAGAGTGTGGGGCTGAGCGACGATCCTTGGGGTACTCAGCAGTTGATTTCCGTGGGTTTGGAGAGGAAAGATGGCAGTCTGATTCTTTGGGTTCTGCCGGTGAGGAAGGAGCAGATCCAGTCAAACGCGGTTCCCTGTATGCCGGCGTCATGGAGTCTGGCAGTAAGTGTGCGGTGGGAGACGGTGTCGACCGCTGCAGAGAGGTCAAGTAGGATCAGGGCCGTGTGTGTCCTTGGTCGGGGAGGGTGCGAATGTCGTCAGTGGCGGCAAGTAGAGCGGTCTCCGTGCTGTGGTTGCTGCGGAATCCGGATTGGGAGGGGTCAAGGATGAAGTTTTCTTCAATTAATTTTTTTTGCTGGGAGTTGACGATGTTCTCGGTGACTTTTGCCGCAAAAGGGAGGAGGGAGATGGGTCGGTAGTTATTGAGGTCCGTGGAGTCTGCTGAGGGGTTCTTGAGCAGGGGTCTGTCTTCTGCGCGTTTCCAGTCATTGGGGAAGATGCCAGTCTTGAAGGTGGTGTTAATGGTGAGTTGTAGTTCTTGAGCCATGGTCATGGCGGCTTAGTGGTAGATGTGCAGGGGTCAGTGGGAGGCCCTGAGTGGATGCCTTTCATGATCGAAGTGGTCTCTTCAGTGGTGGCTGGGGTCCAGGAGATGATGGTAGGTTGGATGTCGTTGGAGAGGGAGGTGGTTTCGTAGTAGAGTGCCTGGTTGTTGAAGTGGTCGTAGAGGCCCTTGATTTTCAAATGGAAGTAGGATCCGAGTTTGTTGCAGCGGTCCTGGGAGGTGGTGATGTCCGTGGTTTCGCTGGGGGGCTTGGTGAATTACTGGATGACACTGAAAAGTTCATTGGAGTTGTAGGAGTTGGCAAGAATCTTGTTTTGGATTAAGGTTTTTTTGGTGGATCTGATGCTTTGGTGGTATTCCGTCATGGCGTTCTTGTAGTTGGTGCGATCTTCTGACATTTTGCTGATTCTCCAGTTCTTCTTGAGAGGTCTGCAGGTGCGCCTGGATTCTTGGAGGTCGGTGGTGAACCAGGCGGCCTTCCTGGGGCGATGTCTGTCGGAGTTGGGTAGGGCTGCGAGCTCGTCTGCGCAGTTGGAGATCCATCTATGGAGTTCCTGGGCTGCGAGGTTGGCGTTGGTCGAGTTGGTGGGGACATCGCTGTTGAGGGTGGAGTTGAGCTGTTCCTCTCTGATTTTGCTTCAGTTCCTTCATGGAGGGCGCGGTGCGGGTTTGAGGGCGGTGGGTTTGTCGAAGTTGAAGTGTACACAGTGGTGGTCCATTCAGGGGGGTTGCGTGGTGTGGCTGAAGTGGATGCTGTTTCCTCCAGGGAAAATGGGGTCGAGGGTTTGTCCTGCCTTGTGGGTGGGTGTGGCGATGACCTGTGTCAGGCCGATGTTGGCAAGGTTGTCCAGGAGGGTGGTGGAGTTGGGGGTCGCTGGAGTTGTCGAGGTGGAAGTTTAGGTCTCCGATGAGTATGTAGTCCATGGAGGAGCTGGCGTGGGGTGCCATGAGGTCGGCGATGGTCGTGGTGAACGAGGCACAGGGTCCGGGGGATCTGTAAGCAAGGTGCTGCGAAGTGTGGTTCTAGGGCTGGGCTGGATCTGGATCTGGAAGTGAAGGTGTTCGTGGTGGAGGTGGAAAGTCTGAGGAATTCTTGTGAGTGATGGCGAGTCGACCTCCTGGGCGGTTGGGCGGTCTTTCCTCTGGATCTTGTATCCGTCTAGGATGGCGGTGGCGATTTCGGGGTCAAAGGATGTGTTAGTACAGGCTTCTGTAAAGAAGGCGACGTCTGGTGAGAGGGTGTCAAGGAGGTCTCAGATCTCAATGGAGTGTCTGTGCAGGGAGAGCACGTTGAGGAGGATGCATTTCAGGGCTTCAGTGGTGTTGGCATCTGACGTGGGAGCGGTGCGCAGGGTGGTGAAGGTCTGACGGCAGTGACAGCAGGAGAACTGTCCGTGGGTGGTGTTCGGCGCGGACAGCTGGAAGTTGTTTCTCCTGGGGTTGAGTGCGAGGTGGCAGCTGAGTCATAGCAGTGGGTGGTCAGAGATCCAGGGTTCCCGGTGCTGGTCGGGTCGCACACAGGCGTAGATGGGCTTGCCTTTGGCATGCCAGCGGTGCATTAAATAGGGAAGGGGGAGGGCTGTGCAGCTGGGGAGCGGGAATCAGCTGGGGGAGGGGCTGCGGGGGCAGCAGTGGCAGAAGGCTAGCTAGAACAGGCAGCGATACAAGGATCAGGGAACAATACAGGCACAAATAAAAATAAAGATAAACAGAATCCAGGCAGTACTAAATATGGGCACAACAAGCAATGGACAGAGACCGGGCACAATCAGGACTGGCAGCAGAGCAGACCACAAGGGGCTCAAACACCTACCTATAATCCACTCCAATATCACTGCAAACAACCCCCTTCCCAAAATGGTTTGGAGGATTATTTTTCCCAAAATTAATTAACTCATTTGGACGTTTTTTGCGGAATTGTTTTGGGCGCCGAGATACGAAGCTTTGGTATCAACAACGAATACAGATTTTCTTCTGTGACGGCCTCTAAAACGATGCTAAGCGCTGTCGCCATTTTCTTACAGAGGACTATAGGAGCTGTATCTCATTCTTTAAAGGCCTTGAAAGCGTACAAAGTGTTGATTTATATTTTTATTGTTGTGTCATTTGGATGTTTGTGGTTGATCTCTTGTGACAGCACTTTAGAGAATCGTTCAACAGGGGCCCACTGAAACATAAAAAAAAAACAATAGTATGTGGAAGCGAAGTAATATGCAAACAGGGTGCAGGTGTTGAGCATTAAACCCTATTCATACTTCGTCTCAGGGGAGACAGGGAATGCAGATAAGTGAACTACATCAAAAAGCGATGAAAGTTGAAAATAAAACTTGGAACAAACTAAAATACCACTGAAATTATAAACAGATCGCGTGCGAGGAAGCCCTCTTCACTGTGATCGGATTAAAGAATCTATGAATAGGACAGCTTCTTGCTCTGAAAGGCCGGAAAGGATGAGCACTGTAGCTATTTCGTTAGAGAACCTGGGTGTCAGCATGTTAGTATTCACTTAAATCCACAAAAATCAAGGCGAAATATCCAGAGTACAATAAAGCACGAGGCAAACAAAGAAATTTGCTGATATGACCAGAGTGTACACAGAAATAAAAGGGCTTCCAGGCGCACCAAAGAAGGGCAAGTAGAGACTCAATAATAAAAAAAAAAGAATGGGTCATGGTTACACAAATGTCGATATTCATACATATAAAAAGAGAGATAAAAAGTGAGTGAGATACATAAAGGGTAACTGCGTCATAAGGGTCTACATTGCTAACATATGTTTGGCCAAAGGAAAGGTGTTGTTCAGGTGAGGTATGGCACCAACTTCACGTGTAGTGCCGTATATGTGGTTTGGATGCTATTGAGCACAATCTGCAATTATTACACAGCAGATTGAAGAAGACTGTTGATAATTTCAAGAAGCTAACCGAAGAGTCCTTTCTGTTGGTGGGGAACATAATCCTAGTGTTAAAAACAGAAGCGGCCGTAATTTTGGAGTGACAAGTGGAGCTTCTCCCACAAAGCAGATTATCAAGAAAACCTGCATGAACTCTCCGAAAGTGAAAAAGCAGAATTGTCGCACTACGAAAACACTATAAAATGGGCAAAACAATTTAGAAAAATAGAGAAAAAGTTAATGAGCCAACAGAAACAAAACGGATTAAAATCAGATAAGGGGATCAAGAGATATTATATTTTGAAGTTTGAAGGCAAACCGGTCTAGAAAAAGTAAGGCCCCATTGAAAAATACCAGTTTGCGGATGACCAGGAGCTCGATGTGATTTCAAGTCGACTACGATGGAGAGGAGGTTGGATACAACAAGCAGGTTATCCTGGTCAAAGATTTTACCGTCAAATTAAGTCATTTTTTTTCAAGCTCGAAGTCTTGCAGCGAGGCAGTCCAAAGTTGATGCCCATGTGGGTTCCTTGGGATCAGATATGTTGTCATCAACTTTCGAATGAAGCCGTTAGTTTTGAAGGCAAACTTAACTAGTGGGACAAAGCATCATTTTGTAGCAACCAAATTTGCTTTAAAGCTGGGATAAATTTGCCACTTTGCACTGATCCATGGTTTTACTTCCGACTGAAGTCTGGTTTTGGTTAGGCCTGGAAGCTGCTGCCTGGCAGGGCTCCATGAGGTTGGATAGGTTTACTGTGGGGACGTGATTAGCCCCTTCGACCCTCATGACGAGCTCAGCTCGTCATGAGTTACGCCTGTCGTATGCTCATGACGAGCTGAGCTCGTCATGAACCGCGGGTTTTTGTAAACTTCAGCGCACAGCGGGAAAACGGCCCGCACGCATGGTGTTAATCAGTGTTCAGCACGGCAAAATCCTTCTAGTGGTACAAACCTGGTTTTCTAGCCTGCCCATGGTGCACGCACTATGTGAAAGACTCAGCACCTTGTCTAGTTTATTTGCAGGTGAAAAAAGATGACTGTGTCCAATTTTTCCCAAACTGCTGGAAAAGTTATTTCAGGAACATCCTGTGCACTTGGGAGACCACTAGCTGCTTGTTAGTTCCTAGCTCCGGATTCATAAACTCACTGTAAAGCAGTCCATCTTCCCAGCCAAAGAAATGCCTTCAAAGCAAGTCCCTTAACCCGTTTCAGGGCTTATTTCCAAAGCGCTTAAAGTTTGGGGCACTTAACTTGTGTCTGGTATAGTTCCTTCGGGGCAAGTCCTCCAGCCACTCACAAGCTAAGTGTCTCTTCCTCCTTTCCCTCTGAAGCAGGAACAATGAACAGCACAGCCTGAGCCTTCTCAGTCTTCTCCGATCCGCTCACTACATTTCTTGGATGGTTCAAGACATTTCTGAAGACTGGTGTGCAGCCTGTGCTCTGTCCAACACAGCCAATAGGGTCCCAGCCATGGTTTTTCCTGGTACTAAACCAGTGACAATTGAATCACTGCCCAAGAGACATATAGTACCATGCTACTCCATCACCAGGACATTAACCATAGCCAACATGTTATTAATTTCTACCTCAGAACAGTTAATAGTGTACTCATTGTCATGCCTACTGGCTACCAAGCCTTTCCTATTATCACCAATGAGCATCTCCTCTGGTTGAAGCTACTTTCTCTCAACCACAGTTCTAGAAGCTACTGTATCACTCAGAGCAGGAACGTTCCTTTCATTGAAAATAGTTTCTAGCACAAATCCTATCATGTGTGAATGTGCTTCAAGGCATCTAGGCCTCATTCCCAAATATCCGTAGCCACTAGGTTGAATGCAACAGGACCCTCGGGGGTCCCTTCACCCACAACCCACACATGAAACTAGCATTAGTGCAGCATCTTTTTCAGGGTCTTTTGCCTGACAGTCTCTTTTGTAATGTCCTATTTGTAACATCTAGAACAAGTAAACCCTTTATGTCCTCCCCAATTCTCTTAATGTCTGTTCCTCCCTTGGAACTTTGGGAATTACCTGACTAGTTTCAGATTTCCTCTCTCCCTTAGGCTAACATCCATGCTGCTCCAGCCCTTGGTTAACTCTGTTAACTAACACATTTTCAGCCAACCTTGCAAGCTTCTCACTCTTCCTTGAGTCACCCTGTCACCATTAAGTGTTTTAAGGGCATGAGAATGCTTAGCCTTCACCCCTCTCACACAATCATTCAAATAATGCAACACATCATTGTAAGAAATCGGATTATTATTTGGAGAGAGGTGACCACCCACCTCAAGGAATAATCACAACCTTTGTCAGGGTGAACCCTTAAAGTCACTAAATAAACCGGAGCTCAAACCCACGGTAGCTTTGGAACAGAGCAGACAGGCTTAATTTAGGGCAATGTATAAAGTATTTATGCAGTACCAAAACAAAATAAAGTAGAAATGCAAAATAATAAAAATCCTAAACCAAACTAGGAAACTAGAGTAAAACTGAATAAACAAAATGAGAACGAAATGAGAATAAGGGGAACTAGAGATATGAACTTTTAAATATTTAAGTAGGAATAGAGCCAAGAAGCACCAAGTGCCAATGATAGCTAATGGTCGCTGTAGACTGGGACCAAAATTTGAATCTGACTGTGATGAAGTGTGGGTCGGATATATCATACATGTGCACCCTAGTCAAAGGATTTACCTTTTGACTTACTCCTTTACGTCCCAATCCACCATTGAAGTACACTGCAAATCCCCCCAGGACCTCATAGGAGGCACTTAAGAGACTCATATGTGTTGTTTTCCTCTGTACGGCAAGGTCCAGTCCAAGTCCAGTTGTCAATGGTCAGCTGGGCAGTTGCACGAAAAGACCTCTTGTAGCTTGTTGCTTTAGCAGTAGGTCAGCCATATGACCCTTGAAGTCTACTTCTTTGTCCTGGGTACAAGAGGGAGTACGCTCAGTCATTAAGGGCTCCTCTTATGTCCAGACAACAGGCTCAGTCCTTCTCTGTTCTTCCTCAGGTCCAAGAGTGTTCTTAAATGGGTGCCTGGAGATGCCACATTTATGCCCACCATCAGCTAGTGGGTGAGAAAGATCCCTGGGCACGCTCTAGCTAATGGGATAAAAGTTCCCAGAGCCAGTCATACATACTTTTGTCATTTTCAATGTAACAAAATCCTTTGGCCACTCCAAACGTGGGCGCTGGGGGTTTAGGTGAGTTATGGTAATCCTAGTGTCCTACCACATCTAATACAAAAATCTAGTTTGCGGCAGTCACTGTACCTTCAATAAAGAGAAGAGACAGAAGTCTAGTAGAACAAAAGTAGGGTTCCGCAGCAACAAGCCAGAGGATACACAAGAATTGTTTTTGCATCCTGTTTCTCTTCCTTTCAAGTGCGTCCCCAGTGTTACATGTAAAACTCTGTGACAGAAGTCTGGCAAGACTAAGTAGGGTTCATCAGCAACCAGACAGTGGATATGTAAGAACTGTCTTGCAATTCTGTTCTCTGCCTTTCAACGGCGTCCCAAAGCATTAGATGTAAACTCAGCAGACCTGTCAATCAGGATTTAACATCGTAATGTCAAAAAGGATGCTCACAGCCCCCACTCTGCTTATTCTTTGAAGTTCAGAGGAGTAATTTCTGCCTAATCGGGTCAGCGTATTGTTTGCTACAGGGAAACATTTCACACATATTCAAATATTAATCCCTGGCTGGGAGAAGTTTGAGAGCTAATACAAGTTAGCCTACAATAGCTATAGGCCGCAATAAGTTACTTTCTTAAAACTACTTTTCTTTAATATTTATTAAAAATATGACTTCATCCACTAAATTGGATTTATAACTATTAAAATTTTTATTAAATTATTGGGTTTCGCCTGCACAGCTCTTTTGCTGTGCATGCAGTCTCTGATATTGAATAAAAAATCTTTAAAGTGGCTTAGAACCTGCGCAATACTTACCTGAACTTACCATTCGTTGATTCCAACGTTGCTCTAATTTACTTGCGTCTCACTGGCCAGCATGTCGTCTGCTTTCACTTCCTGCTCTGCTTTTGCCATCCTTGCCGTCGCGTGGAGTTTGGAACAAGTGCACCTTCCGGTCACCATTGGCTTCTGGACAGTATACTTCTACTGGATACTCAATCTGAAAGTCTTGCTCTGTAGTGACAGCTTTGGTTTTCAACTGCAATTTTTGCTGAAATCCTTGCTTCCAGTGTGCGTTGTGGTTCAGTGGGACCTTAAATATCCACTTTTGCATAAGTACACAATGTGGAGTGTGCATAGGGACCAATAGCAAGGTTCCCATCGTCCCCTTCAACTTTCTTTCTGCTTGGATGCTAAAATGCAAACATATAATTGGAATTATGATGGCCATGTGTCTGTAACATATAAATCTCCGTAGAGTTCAGTGTATCATGTTACCCAGCAAAGGCTACCAGAGGTGGCCACTTTCCAGAGCCTTCCAGTGAAATGCAGTTCAGACAGAGCGCAAGAAGGTAATGAAATTGGTGTTGTGTGAGGAGAAAAGCCAGATTTATGTCCAATCTCCAGCCATCAGAAACGGCTCAGATTTGTTTCATTTAGCGTGGCTTATTTACAAATATAGTACAAATTAATGAATACACTTTTTTTTTATTCACCTGGTGGGTTTCAGTGATTTAGACAGAATCACAGGATCCTGAGCCGATGCCGAGACTCGAAACTAGTTCTCCAGCTCAGCAGGAAGCAGTTTTGGTTACATTACACGCAGCTCCTTTCCTTTTGCAATATGATTTCCCTCACATTTGCCTCCCATTTCGCCAATGCAACATTCGCTTGCCTGTCCAAACAATTGCTCTCCGGGACATGCTCCCTTTTTGGCCACTATTGCTTACTCTCACCGATAGACAGCATATTTGATCCCTCGGCTTGTGCCTTTTTGTGACCCCTATCTCCTATTACCCTCTTCAGTTTAAACGTTTCACACTGCATTTCCATATCCTGCACGTTCTTCACCACATTTGTGCCATATTCTTGCTTGTAATTTTACTTGTGGAACTGCTGTACAACTCGTTTAAAAAAAAAAGCCAATGCATTTTGCATAGGCTAAACCTATTGGCTTTGCCAAAGCTTGTTTTTTTAGTTACTTCTATTCCCAAGGTACAGTATTCGGATTTTAATCTGTACTCATGTTTTCTACATAGGACAGCTAGGCCTGTCACAGTGAACATTATATTTCTACATGTCCGACTTTTAAATCTTCCCTTGTGGACTACAAGGTCTACATAGGGCTGACTTATTAATATTTAAAAGGGAGGGTCTGACCTGTCAAAAGGGTTTGACAGGTCGAACCACAGCTTTTACAATTCTACAGCCAGGCTACAATGGTAGGCCAGAAGTCATGTGTATACTAAAAGTAAAACACAGTAAGTGTTGTAGTCCACTGGTGGTATTTAACTTCCAGGCCAGTGGTACATCTTGCTACTATATACTAAAGACGCATACATAAGTTCAATGTACCAATTAGGAATATGCCAATTAAACCATGTTTAAAGGTGGAGCACAGGCACTTTACGACTAGTTAGCAGAGTTAGAGGTTACAGAGTTATATTGCCAACAAAAATGTAGAGTGCAACAAAAGACAATAGATATCAGGTGACCATGCAGAAAAGGAAAATTTCCTACACAGGCCACCTCTTGACAAGAGCTATGGTTGACTAATCAATCCTTTAATGGCGTTCCCTGTCCAGAAGATAGAAAATAGACAATTCACTGCCTCTGCAGTAAAACTGGTCTGTGCTATGCCCTTCTGAACTGGTTTGTACCCCTCTGCCAACATCTTCCCTAGCCACTAACCCGGTCCATAGGAAACCCTACTCCCCACTTGCAGACCCCACCTGTGAGGCAACTAAACCTAGTTGGTCGAAGATGCATCTCAATAGGTGGACAGTACCAGCAGGGCCAACAAAGTTATGTAGCCCATTCTGCCCTCTAGGTCACACTTCTGCCCCCAACGCTGGGCAAGGCCTGCCCAAAAGGCTAACAACCAACAGATGTTACTGACAAGTGTCAGGAACCATTCACTGCCAGGTAGAGGTTCCAATCTGACTGGGGCCTTGGATAGGCCTAATTTGCAGCAGTGGGGCTGGGGAAGAATCCTCCCACTTGCTCCTGAGGCCTCTCTGGCCTCTTATGTTTCTCAGAGTGGGAGAAGTGGGGGCACCCTCAGGGTCTCCGTCCACTCTGTCCTCCTCCAATTTCAGGGTGACACCCTGTAGATAGTCTTTTATTTCTCTGTACCCTGAGACTGAACAGGTGCCCAGCAGTCCAGGACTTCAAGTAGGAACGCAGAGTCCTTCTCAAGGGTTACACACTCTGTCTGTGTAATTCAGGGCTCTGCCTTGCGTGGGCCTCCTGTCCTCTGTCTCTGTGACAGCGCAGATGCACCCCCGGGTCCTGTCAGAGAAGATAACCACATACTCAATGGTCCTTCCACTGTGGATGGCATCCACCTCCTACCCCTAACTGTTAGTCTAGGCCTCTGAACTCTATGCTTAGGGACAGTACCCTTAGAAATCTGTTTTGGTTGTATGCTGAGCAACCTCTTGCCAAGCAGTTTGCCACCGATGGGAGCTCATATCTGTAGATGCAGTCAATGGGCATTGGGGGACTGACAATGATATTCATCTGGGCAAGAACGCCCTCCCTTTCTAAGGATACCAGAGCCACAGGGTAGAAACAGTCCTTTCCATTGGCCTGGGTTACCCTAAAACCTATCCTGTTCTGGGGAAACCAACCTTACTATCACCACAGTCTGGCTGGCACAAGTAACCCACAGACCAGTGACCTGGACCCCCATGCCTCTGACCTCATAGAAGTGATGGCTACCATCCTCCAGGATCACCAGCTTACCCTTTGGTAAACCTACACAAATAATGGATATTAGGGCGTGTTTTACCCTTCCCTCCTAGAAATAACGTTCCCCCCAGGGCTGTATAGGCCACCCCTGTAAAAGTCCCACCTGGGGTTGGCTTTTTTTAGGCAAGCATGCAATCCGCATAAAAGTCTCGACGGGTACCGGGAGTAGATTGGTTTAAGTAGAAAATGCCTCTCAACAAGATATTTACTGTGTGAACCACTCTCCCAAAGATGTTTCCCAAGACTCATTTTTACTTGAGGTGCGTATGAGGGTAAAAAACGTATGTGAAAAGCAAAGTGAGATTTTGAGTAATTTGTCATATTTTGCCTTATACAACACTGAGGAATTCTGCAAACATAAATTTTCAATAAAGTGCACAAAAAAGTAAAAAACTAAAATCCAACATGTAATATATTTACAATACAGATCTTGTAAAGTGGCCTAGGGTTGCTCACACCACATCCTAAACCAATCCACATCCACAGAGAAAGTCAGATACATTGTATGCCTGATCGGGAAAATTATTTTCCATTTCCTATTGCTCGGAGAGCGTGATATGCGTCTTTGCAGCAAAGCAATTACATATGCATTCAACAGGAGTTCCAAGATAATATCTCACTTGATGGGTGAGTATTTTAGTGAAGATAAAGCAGACGTTTGTCTTCAATTGCTGTAATGTGAAAAAATATTTGAATAACTATCCAAAGTTGTTGCCACACCAGGTTAGACAAACACCATCTTCTAGGTTGTTTTACGGTTTATTTCACATTGTTGTTTGGATTTTTGGTGCCATGCTTTACATTTGAGGATTTTAATTGTGAAAGGCACCAGAGTTGAAGTTTACTAATTAAAGTTTAGTCGAATCAACAACAACAAAAAACAAGTCTAAAAATGCCTACCTCCAGTAAATTTCCTTCTATAGAATATCGGAAAAGGAGCTTCTGTGCCTCAACACTCCCTGAAGAGTATATGTAAACCTTTAAACCAGCTTCCCTCCATTTTTTGATGGCTGGAGCCACATCATCGTAAACTCTGTAGTGAGAGACAGACCATGTCACACATTTAAATGCAAAAAAGTACCACAAAGGAGTAGGGGACATCATTCATAGGCGTGTATGTCTTTATTAACAGATCTGATAGAATATGGGCTTGATCTCTTGTTCTTATTTTTGGCTTCTGAAGTTTTGTGCACGAAATATGACATTTACAGATAATGCTAAATAATGATTTTGAATCAAAGCACTAGCTGGACAGAGCATATATGAAGATTCACTATTTTGAAGCAACAAGGAATATAGTACAAATAAATCACAGGGGTTTAATATGTAGTCTGCGTGAGTCTGGCAAATGTTTTCCGACATCAAAATCTAAGATTTGCTAGTTCTATAATGTGCTGCATATTGTATTTAATCCAGAGTGGAATTATTCTGAGTAATGACCGTTCAAATAAGGGATCTCTCACCGGTGCTCATTTTTTTAAAAAACATTTTTATTTGCATTTTAGTGTAACTACAATTCGGTCATGTCATCTTCAGCGCACATTTCCCGCTCTCCCATTCTCCACCCCCCTCCCCAAACATATCTAGCTAGTTCCAAAGCAATGTAATCCAGAGTCCAAAGTGCAATGGTACAGTAGTCTCTCATTTCGGCCTGCGATGTCTTCCTAGTTGGCTTAGACACATTCTTGATTCCCCTCTAAGTATATAGCCTTCAGAGCCCAGCATCCAGCCCGTGGTATGTTCTCCATTTACCCCAGACCTTACAGAACTTCTTCGGGCATCCCCTCGCCTTGTAAGTGACCCTTTCAGCGGCCATGTAAAGGTCCATCCCTCTCCTCCATTCCTCCAATTCTAGTGATTCTGGCGCACCCCAATGTTTAGCTATGTCCCGTTTGGTCATTACCAACGCCAGAACCAAAAAAGTCAACCGGGGACGTGCCAGATCTACGTCATTTGTCATTCCCAGAAGGGCCAATTTGGGCTCTGGGGCGATAGGGGTCTCCAACACCTCACTTAACTCCGTGAATATAGTTCCCCAATAAGCTTGGATTGTAGTGCATGTCCATATGATGTGCTAGAAGTCTCCTCCCGTGTCCCTGCATCTAAGGCATCTAGTGTCTTCCGTCCGTCCCATTTTATGAAGCCTCACTCTGTCATAGTATGTTCTGTGCAGCACATTAAACTGGATGAGTCGCAGTCTAGACTTAATGGCCACCTACCTGGGATACATTAGGACCATTTCCCAATCAATGTCCTCCTTATCCCATACCTCACTCTCCCATGTTCTCCTGAGTTTCTCCAGGTCCCCCCTAGCATATTGTTTGTAAATGTCTATATGTGAGAGATCCCGCTTTTTCCTGTACCTGTTCCTGTAGCAACCTACCCTCTAGAGGTGCGGACTCCGGGAGTTCGTCTAGTGGTATTTTTTCCGCTCTCCAGGCGTGTCATAACTGGGCATATTTGAAGAACTGCGTGCGGTGCAGTCCAAATTCGGACCTCAGTGCTGCGAACGATTTCAGGTCTCCCCCTGCCACTATGTCGCCCAAGGTGGAGATCCCAATATCGTCCCACCTCCGGGAGCCTTTTAGCTTATTCAATTCCGCGAGCCACACACAGTGCCAAATCGGCGTCTGGTGGGTGGGTTTCTTTCCCCAGCCAGTGCAGCTCATCGCCTTTTCCCACAGCTGTAGGGTAGTACTCGTAGCGGGGAGAAGCTGTCCTCGTCTAGCGCCCCCGTACAGATAGTACAGCAACGGACTGACTGAGAGTTTATGTCTCTCAAGAGCATAGGTGGGGTGGTCTGCCGGTGCATGCATCCAATCGTTGATCGGGGCTATATGTTCCGCCCAGGAGTATGCCTCCAAATTCGGGAGCGAGATCACTCCGCTGTATTGATGGCGTTGGAGCGTGCGCAGTGCCACTCTGGATTGTTTACCCAGCCACAGGAAGGACATAAGTTCCGCATGAATCTTCCCAAAGATTTTGGTTGGAGAGGGTAGTACTCATTCTGTAGAGCATATAAAAATTTGGGGAGTGTGATCATCTTAAACATAGCCGCCCGGCCCTGTATGGTGAGAGGGAGCTGCCTCCACTGGGTCGTGTCCTCTATAAAATTCAACATTATTCGTTCTGCGTTCTGTTGGTAGGACTGTATGCGATCCAGGGTTACATACACTCCAAGGTATTTAAACCCTTCCACTGTCGTCAACAACCTTCCAGGAAGGTCTGGCCAGCTTCCCTGTCCCTTGGGATCATAGAGGACCGACTTGTGCCAGTTTACCTGGTACCCCGCATGTCTGCCATACCGTTCCAGTTCCAGAAATATTTCCGGAATTGTGGATTCCGGTCGTGTAATGTATAAGAGGATGTCATCCGCATAGAGCGATATTTTTTCGTATGCAGAGTCCGACTCACTCCGTCTGAATCCCCTAAAGGCCACATTCTGGCACACTCTAGCTGCCAGCACCTCTATCATGAGTGCGAACAGTTGGGGGGACAATGGGCAGCCCTGTCTGGTCCCCCTTTGGACTGGGAATTCCCTCGATACAGCCCCGTTCACTCTCACCTTAGCTCTAGGTTCTGTATAGAGCAATTAAACCCATTTCCGGAATTTGGGGCCGAAACCGAACTTTTGCAGGACACCCTCAAGAAATGGCCAATGTACCGCGTCAAAAGCTCTCAGCGTCAAGGGAGAGGAGCCAGTGTGGATCCTCCCTTTCTCTTACTTCTTGCAACCAATTGTGGGTACGTCGGAGATTTAACCTAGTGGCCCTAATCGGGAGGAACCCTGTTTGATCAAGATGTATTAGTTCCGAAACCACCAGGCGAAGGCGCAATGCTAGAATAGTTGACAGAAGTTTTGCCTCTATATTCAAGAGGGAGATAGGGCGGTACGACGCACAATCGTCCTGTGGCTTCCCTTCCTTGTGTATCGGGACTATTATTGCCAGACTCAGATCTGGGGGATGTCTCCCCTCCTCCAACGCCCCGTCGAAAAGTTCCTTTAGATGGCGTGTCAAGAGGTCCGCCGTACGTTTAAAAAACTCGGTCGGGAACCCGTTGGGACCCAGGTTTTTACCCGGTCTTAGCCTAGCCAGGGCCTCGTTGATGTCGTCAAGAGCAATGTCGGCCTCTAGGCCTTGATGGGCCTCAGAGGATAGGGTCAGTAATTCAACCGTTTCCATGTACTGAAGCGCCTCATCACAAGTTCCTAAATCTCTTGCTCGGTAGAAGCTTTCATTATGGTCTGCAAATGTCTCGGCAATAATAGCATCCGATCTTATCAGTACTCCCTTAGTGTCTCTGATTTGCTCCACCCATCTCGCTGCGAGCTCTTTTTTACTGAGCCACGCCAGTAGTTTGCCCGATTTATCCCCCACATCATACAGCCGATGCAACATGGCTAGTGCTTGGGTTTTGGCCTCTCCTGTGACCAACTCTCGGTACTGTCTCTGCATATCTGTCAGTCGCCTGAGAGTCCCCGTCTCTTTCAAGACCAGGTATTCCCTCTCCAGATCCAGAATGCTCATCTCCAGTGTCACCGTGTCAGCATGGAGCTTCCTTCGTTCAGCCGCTAATCTATTCTGTGCCCTGTCTTGCAAGACCGTTTTTAGAGCCTCCCAGAATGTTACTTTGAAGTGGACCATCCCTTCATTGTCGGCCACATAAACCTTCACGTCTGCTCTCAGACCCTTTAATACGCTCACATTTTGTAAATCCCATGCCGTCAATCTCCATGACCCTCCACTCCTATCTCTCCCCAATCCCACTCTTGCTAGAAGTGGGGAGTAATCAGAGATCCCTCTTGCCTTATATTCCGCCGTGTTGTCTATTGCCAGGTGTTGCCTGGACATAAAGATGTAATCCAGCCTCGAGAACACTTTATGCAAGCCCGAGAAGAAGGAGTAGGTCCTCTGGTCTGAGTGTAACCACCTCCACACGTCTGTGAGTCCCATGTTTGTACTCATTCGGGACAGGGGGGTCCGGGTCTGGTCTCTGGACGCCAGTCCCGTCCGGTCCAACCCTGTGTCCATCACATCATTAAAATCCCCACCAAGGATCTGTATAGTGTCAGCTGTGTCAAGGAGTATATCCACTACTTTCTTAAGCGTGTTGGCCTGCGGTTTCGGGGGGCGTATACTTACAGTATCGTGTGCTCACGTCTGTTCCAAGTCCCCTTCACCCCCACGTACGTCCCCTGTGTATCCGTCCATGTTTGAGCTATGTGGAACGGTGTAGTCTTCTTCAGAATTATGGCCACTCCTCTCGAGCCCGTGGTGTATCCTGCATGTGCTAGAACCTTGTAGTGTCCTCTAGCTAGGAATGCACAATTTGTCCCTTTGAGGTGTGTTTCCTGCAATAGTGTTATGTCAGGGCTTAGCCGTTTAATGTAGGAATTCACCAGCCCCCTCTTAATCTTACTGCCAAGCCCGTTTACGTTCCATGTTAGGACGCAGAATCCCCTATGGTCTCTGTGGTTTCTCCTATTGTCACCCGAGAATCTGGCGTGTGTGCGGCTTAGTGTAGTCGGCCTCCTGCGGGGAGGTGTCTCCAAGAAGACTTGAATGTGCGGCTAGTATAACATGATTGTTACCCCCCCCTCCCCATTCCCCCTCCCCCCAACTCCCCTACTCCCCCCCCCCCTGGTACCTACGGCCCCTCCATTAAGGAACTTTGAACAACCCCAACTTTTCCCCTCTCCCCCCTCCCCACCTCCCCCCCCCCCCCCCCCCCATCAGTCCCACCATCTACCTCCTTCCGTGATAGGACCTATTGGCAGGAAAAGGTCTGTCCCCTCCCCCTGATGTCTCTCCCCTCTTCTGACCTACCCCAACTCGGCACCCTACAAGAACTAGGAAGGATCCTTTCCTACAGTGCCAACAGTTCTATTTGGTAGTTCGTGATCAGAAAAGGAAAAATACAATAATAACCAAACAGTACTTAATGAAAAATAACAATTGAGAGGCGTGTGAGCCACTTGCGTGCTGCCCGCCGGTCTAGCCGATATCTCGTCCATCCAGCGGGATTCATGTTTAAGTATTGAGGTCCTTGTCCTCGCCCCGCACTGGGGCACTGCCTGTAGGCGGGTCCCTCTCCAGCTCGTTGATGGCAGCCACCAGCAGATGAAGCGACTGATCTTTCTCCTCATCGCTCCCTGTCGTAGCACCACCAGTGTCGTCCTCATCCTCAGGACGTTCCTTAGCGGCTAGAGCACGAAATCTGGATCCCGCTTGGCTGTCCCGTTGTGGGGCGGCAGGGTCTCGGTGTCTCCTAGGGGACCTAGTCTTTGAGGGGTACGGCGTCGTCTGTGTCTTCCTCGTCCCCCGTAGTCTGCGCCGTCGCTGTGGTTTCACCATCTCCCAGAGGTTGCCAGTTGTGGGGCCCTCCAACGCCCTGTTCAGCTCGCCCCCTTCACCTCTCCGGGATGGTGGGCGTTCTTCTAGCCACTGCCATGCGTCTTCCAGATGAGTGAAGAAGTGGGTCTTTTCCTTATATATTACTTTAAGTTTAGCTGGGAAAAGGAGCATGTATTGTATCTTCAGATCCCTAAGTTTAGCTTTTACTGTGTCAAAGGAGCGTCTCATTTTCTGTACCTCTTGGCTTTAGTCCGGGAAGATCATTATTTGTGAGTTTTCTACTCATATCTCACCCAGCTTCCTGGCTTCTCGCAAGATCGTATCTCTGTCAGCGAAGTTGAGAAACCTCGCTATGATAGGTCTAGGCCAGGGGTCTCCAAACCGGTCCTGGAGGGCCGGATCCATGCCAGATTTTTTGGATATCCCCATTGAGATACATGTAGTTATTTAAAAAATCTGGCATGGATCCGGCCCTCCAGGACCGGTTTGGAGACCCCTGGTCTAGGCCTTCCCCCAGCCAAAGGTTTCGCCATGAGTGCTCTGTGGGCCCTTTCAATGATGAAACAGTTGGAAAATGACGCTTGGGGCAGCGTTTCGATCAGCCATGGGCGCAAGAACTCCGCCGTATTGGACCCCTCTATTCCTTCCCTAAAGCCCACAAAGCGGAGGTTGTTGCGTCTTGCCCTGTTTTCGGCATCATCAACCTTCCACAGCAGTTGCTTATGGGAGTCTGTCAGTTCTTTGACATCTTTCCGTAGGGCATGTATGACCTCCTCTGCTTCGCTCAGCCTCGTTTCCGCCGTGGGGACTCTCTCCGTGAGGTTTCGGAAATCCTGCCGTAGTAGGTTGACACCACTCCCACCTCTCCTATTTTCACCTCTAGGGCCGCTGAGAGGCCTGAATATCTTCCCTGGACACCTGTATCGCTCCCATCAGAAGGGCCGTGTCCGAGCTCGCTGCTGCACCCTCCATGGAGTTGGTGGGAGGCGCCACTGCAAACTTATCTATGGGTCCATGCTTCGGGGTCTTTGGGATCGCGTCCTTCTTCCCCATACCGGCCCGGTCTCGCAGCCGGGGAAGGGGGAGGATGAGGTCTGTGTTCCTTGCGGCGTTCCGGCCTCCGCTCCGGCCCTCCACTGCGCCGCCTCTGTGGGCTTCGTCTGACGCTGTAAATGCCTTTCTAGTCCGCCTTTCACCACTGTCCCGAAAGTCTAGGGTTTCGCCCTGCTAGGAGTCACTCTCCGCGGTGCAGTGTTTCTCTCCACGGCCAGGGCGCGTAGAACGGCGTGGCTGTCGTGTGATGAGGGTACTTCAGTGCATTGGATCAAGCAGTGTGGCCATGTCCTTATCCCATTCCCGGCCCTGCGTTGCCAACAGTCTCGCAATCGCACGTGCGGGAGTGGTTGTAAAGAGCGGAGGAGGTGGGAGGAATTATATTACCACAGTGGTGCAGCTTGGCCTATTCCTTGCCCCCCCGAAATTTGCGGCGCTTTGGGTCTTCTGGGACTATCTCCGGTGACTTGTGTAGGGCAGGACCATCAGTTTCGCTCGGGTGCCTGGGGAGACAGGGGGGAGACTAGTGGCACCCGGCTCCGACCTAACTCCTCTTACCCCAGGAAGCACCCGAGCCGTCACCTGGGCCTATGTCCTTCTGTGCTCAGCCTCGGCCATCTCGAGTGAGGTGCCCCGTGTGTCTCGTCAGCTCCTCCCGGTCGTTGATATTTAGCGGGGGAAGACGGGCAGGAACCAGACCGCGTCTCCTCCTCAGCTTGTGTGTTCCTCGGATGAGTTGTTGTGCCCGCAGTAGTTGTGGGGGGAGTGCGAGCAGATTCTCCGTCCGTCTTTTTTCCCAGGAGGCGTCCGTAGCTTGTTGGGCCGTTCCCTCCGACGCCTGCTACGGGAAGTGCATGCGCCTCGGTCCGGTAGCTCCCCTCTGCCCGATGCTCTCTCCCGGGTATATGGCCAGGCTCCCCGGGGCTCGCCCACCTCTGACAGCAGTCCAGGGAGTGCAATAACATGGGCTCCTGTCCCGTTCGGACTCGCGGTCGATCTGGCCCACAGCCCCGATCTAGGCTGCGGTGGGCGCCACCATTTTGGATCAGAGTTCGGATCGGCGCGCTGGAGCTTCCCCGATGTGTTTCTTCCTCCGGTCGGCCCCCAGGAGTCACCAGGGCCGCCTCCGCGGTCCGTGTGTTGCCCACTACCTTTTGGGGGATTGGAGGGTTGCTGGATGGGGTAAATGCAGTTGGATAAAGTCGGCTCGGCGGAGCTGCAGCAAAGTGCGGCTCACTCGGCCATGTTGCTGGCCACGCCCCACTGGTGCTCATTCTTGACTGGCAAATGCGAGTACGATGAAATGTTGCAACATTACAATATGCCTTCTAAAATGGAATTAGTGAAGTGATGCAGTTTTTACAGCGACTTGTTTGTATTAGTGATAACGATATAACCATATAACTGATGTCTACATCCTGGAATCCCTAACTCAGCACATGGAATTGGATCTTAAAAGCACTGAAAACACTCTGTACTGCCTCATAGGAAAAAATATCCACAATATGAGCAGGGATATTAACCATTTTGCACTTCATCTTGTGAACCTTTGCGACAGTGACCCAATACACCAGACTGCATTCTAAGGACATTAATCTATTACATTGCACTGCACCCCGGGACACTAACTCACCACAGGGAAGTAAACACACACTGCATCGTAAAGATACCAGCCTCTCTGCCTGGCACCCTAAGAACACAAACATAAGGCCCTGTACTACATCCTAGGAGGACACTAATCTATGTACCCTACAGAAAGTGACATAGCCGAATACATTCCATTACACTAACCTATCATACAGGACTGCACCCCAGAAACACTAAGCCACCAAACCGCACTATGTACCAAGTGTGCAAACCTGCTTCACTAAACTGCATCCTAGGGGCACTAACCAAACACACACTGCTGCATCCTAATGGCATTATTCCACTGCAATACATCAAATGTGTAGGACCCCACCACAATACACTACATCAACTGGTTTTTCTTTCATGTGTAGCCATCTTGTTGGTACTGCTATTGTCCCAAAACGTTCTATGAAATGGACAACATTTGTGAAACTTAGGAAAATGGTTTTAGATCTGGCTGTCACCATAGTTCATGATCAATAAAGAGCTCAAAGCTAATTTGAATCCTACAAGAGAGAATTTATCTGAGATTGTGTTGGTTGTTTACAGTTTACTTTCAAATAGCATGGCTTAAAAACTTCAACTGAATGTGGGGTCATTAGAATAGACGTTCTCTGCATTCCATTGCTGCAGCATGGTTTGTCATTCACACCTTCTAAAAAAGCGTCCAGGGCTGCTGTTGCATTATGTGGCTTAAGGTGTGTAAATTTGAACTTTTTCTGCAATAATGTTGCATGCACAATTGCAGAAACACATGCAAAGGCCACTTTGCAGAGGGCTGTTCTGATGAGCGGATTGGCTCCTGGCACAACCAAATGCAGCAGGTGTATAGAGAAGTTATGTATTCGGTTGTGAGGTACACACTGCTACTAAGCACAGAGTGCTTCTTCACTGGTGCAGTCTAAAATTGAACATGCTTATGTAGCTTGCACTGCTCTCGGTGTCCAATAGCTTGACTGTAATGTGCTTTTGATTTTCTAATGCCGCTGGGTCCAGTGCTTCAAAGCCTTGCTGTCATATGAATACTGGAACTGTGTTGCAGATGCCAGCTTGGGCTGTAAAGATAGTGAGCATTGCTGTGTGCAGGAATCCAGTAGGTCTCCAATCGGTTGTACAGTATAAATAAAAGGTTGCTCAGCAAGAGCTGGTGATATGACGTTTGGTGAGCACTTTTCCTAGGTTTTCAAGAACAAGTTGGCAAACCAGTATGGGTATGTGCCTAGGAGTTGCCTTGAAGAGGATGACAGTTTGATCAAACATTCTGATGGAAGACTTGAAAAGAATGTTGGCTCTATACCAGATGAGGATGCCCCAGACCGTTGGCGATGCAATGAATACCATCAACCGAACTGATCCGCATGGTAAGGAACACAACTGATTTATCCGACTGCTGAATTTACTGCCATCATGCAGGATTTGACTCAAGAAAGATTTAATTATTACTTTTTTATGCTGCAATTGTAATGAGAACTACATGGACCAGGGCGGATTCTTCATGCGTGTCTGATTCTTTTTGCATCGAAATGCCTTAGACGTTCCAGGTTTTATACTTGCGTTAGTATTGGAACATCCCGAAAATGGTTTAAATAAAAAAGATATTGGAAATTATGGTGAATGAACGTATTGCTGAGTAGGTAGAATCCTAACTCTGGGTTTTACCGATTGTTCTAGATAAAAAAAAGGAGAATAGCATTTTACATTTATGCATCAAGTTGTTGATTTTATATTCTACTAGAATTGAGGTTTCTTACCCTTCAGCTGAACTTGGTAAGGTGGTAAGTAGAATGATGAAGAGTGCAGTCACTTGATCCAAAGGTCAGATTTCTGCCAAATGGAGTTTCAAAGACATTTGAAGACTGTTATTAATCCTTACTGGTTACATTCATTTTGTAGGATGTCTTATGGACTTCTCTAAGTTTTCCAGATGTGACTGTGTCATCTATTTAGGGATGTGGAAGACAATGGCAAATACTTCTGCCTTTTAACTAGGATGGAGATATATATATATATATATACACACACACACACACACACACGTGTGTTTACTAACAATGAGCGTTCCTATTATTTAAATAATTGTGTGAAAGATTGGAGGAAAAGGTTTTCACCTTGAAGATTTTTAAGTATGTCAGGTCTAAATATAAAGGCATTTATCTAGGAATACAATTTCAAAGGCATCATGGTAAAACTATCACCTATGGATAGAAGTAGTTATTGAATGTGCACATATCAGCACACCAACCTACCAAGACGTTACTATATTAAAATCGTCACTGACTAAGCATGGATGCAGAACCTGAAAGCTGTTTGAGAAGTCACGACTAATGCGTATAAAGTGACAATGTTAAAACGAAAAAGTAGTAATGGTTCCTGTGAAGAGGCCAGCTCACATGTTGTCAAATGTTTCTTTTCCTATTGCAAGTCCATTTCTTTGCTGTCATCACGGCATTATGCAATGGTTGCTGTGGATTTCCACTCAAATGGGAAAGGTGAAATATACTGGCATGGCCAATTGTTGTAGTCTCACTTATGCATTGGTCAGAACCCTTGTGTGTCACTATTATTGGAATGGCCACTTACCACCATGCTTGCAGTAGTTGGTGAATGATTAAACCCATTCAACAGTCCATCGCTATGGTGTGGATCTTACATTTCAAATCTTAACAGTGGTGACAAGTTGTCTAAGAGGCAGGCCATTTTCACCAACAACCCCTTCAGTCGAACGCCACAAGTTTCTGCAGAGGAATAATTAACCTAGCTTTTAACACATTTCTAGCTTGGAGCTTTGAGCTTATTCTTTATTTGAACTGTGTTCTCTTGGACTGGTGAAAACTTGATCAATGGACTATTGTTTCTGAACCTTTGTTAAGTATTTTAGTACTGAGCCCGAGTTAAGACGACGCGAGAAATGAAGCGCAAGGAATACGGACATTAAATCAGAATTCAGCACTAGTGGTGTGCTATCCCTTGATGCAGCTTTTGGGCTTCATTGTATTAAGCGACTGACATCACGCCACTATGGATGAGAGTTGTTACATCAGCGCATAACACGTCATTGCTACAGCAACAAAGATCTGACCAGAATGTTTGCACTGGAACCAACCGGAGTATCCGTGCACACCCCGGAGTGCAGGCGGATTCTTCATCGTACATTCATACAGTCACACAAGATATTCTATTAAGAAACACTTTGTATGAATCCTTGGAACTGCCAGCCATGTTTATCAACAACAAAACTGGCAACTATATTTATCACAACAACCCAAAGTTGTGTTGAACACTATCAAGCCACAACAAGTAAACAAGAAAATGGATTAGGTAATTGATGGTCCACTACTCTAATGAATATGCGACTGTGTTATTTTAGTGCTATTTATTTAAATGTATGATGTTAGCTTGTTAATTTACATTGTTGTGTTGGCTAATTATTTTAGTTTGTTATAGTATAACTATTCATCTTCAGTAAGGGAGGTGTGCAGCAAACGTGGCAGGAGCATGTCACAACCCTCACAGTCCCTTTCTGATGAACCTTGTTACCGTAAAAGAAATGGGCAGCTATAGGACTCAGATTTTGATACCAGTAAGTGGCGAGATGTTTTCACCATGCATGGAAGCACATCCTTGGGAACGAAGGATGGAACATTTATAAAAGTCTTGATGAACTTGTAATGCGAGTTACTGAAGGTGAGCCCAGAGACGTGTACAAAATGTTGGTAGCTATGTTGGAAAAACATTTTACATCACGCAATCATGTGGTCATGGAAAGACAAACATTTTTTTTTTTACCAGAAATCAAGCTAAAAAAAGAAAAAAGTTGGAAATTATGCCACCTGTTTGAAAGGTCTGACATGAACCCGCGATTTGGTGAGCTGCAGAACACTCGATCAAAAGAGAACAACTGGTCACCTATGACTTTAGGGTGCAGGAAAAACTGCTAGCCAAAAACAATATCTGAAAGAAGCTGTTCATCTTTTTGAGGGGATGGAATAGACATTGTGATGGGTCAAGGAAATTAGGGTTGGCCAACATGTGTTTTTGTGAGAGTGGTAGCGGTAGGACTGGTTGGAGGTTATACAAAAGGTGGCTGGGGAGAATTATAGGATTAATGCTACTAATGATTACAAGTTGAGATGTTACAAACGCAGTAGCCCTAGGCATCTTTCTAACTGATCAACCTGCTATGTCCACAATTTTATTTGCAGGAATTGTGGCAAGCGCCTCCATTTTGCTCAAATGCTCAAAAAAGTCAAGGCACACGATTCTGGGGAGGTTCCAGAAGAGGGCTAGGGTTCAGTCCCTCTTATAATGGTATTGTGGGTCAAGCGGATAGTGTGGTGGATGAAGGGAGGGTAAATGTGAATGTAAATGTAGTGCTTTTATATAGCGCACGAATCACCCCCGAAGGGGTCTCAAGGCGCTGTGCACATACCGCTGTGAAACCCTTCCTGGCCTTTCCCTGTGAAGTGCCCACTCCTGGGCACCCCCAAGGTGAAACCAGGTATCCTAGCGCTGTTGGGGCCGTTGTGGAGATGAAGCAAACTATTGCCCAGAGTTGCAGAGTGGGACCCATGATTAGAATAGGCACCGAGCCGAGAATTATCAGGTCTGGGAAATTGAGCCCAAGACCTACCGAGGCAGGAATTGAACCCTGGTCCGGGCCAGACCTCTGCATCAGGGTCTGCCGCTCGAACCATTGAGCCTCACTTCTCCACAAAGGGTGTGTTTCTATGCCAGAATGTGAGATTTAGGAGCGTGGGAAAACTGTAGTGGTGTTGGCAGATTCTGGTTCTCTTTTTGCACCAATTGGTGATAAAAACTAGGAGACAATATCTAGTGAAGAAAAGCTGGAATTGTCTCACACAAATATTAATCCTGGTGGATACAGCAGCAAAAAAGGTCTAATTGGTTACTCAATTATGAACATCAATTTTGAGAGTAGAGAGATGGTGGAAAAAGACTATGTACCCAGGCTAGGGTGAAAATCTTTTAGCATGGAAGCACCAGATGGATTTAGGGAACATGCTTAACTTCAATGATCCAATTACTGGTGGCCAATGTCAGTAAAGATGAGGATATTGTGAGTTATTTTGAGGACACTTTTAAGGAAGACTTGGAGCTTTTATGAGAATTCAGACAAAGGGTTGTTCTGAAGAAGAAAGCTAAACCGGTAGTACACAAAGTAAGAAAAGTGCCAAACCTCATACTCCTTCCTTTGAGGGACAATTGGACTTGTTGAAGAGACTGAAGCTTTTGAGGGGTTGGCACTGGTGGTTTTATCGGCCAAGGATGTTGCTGCTAAGACAAATATGTGTGACCATGTTCTCAACCTCTGTATTTGCGTTGTTCACTGACGACTGTCAAATATCTCGGAGGCACTATTCATGCTAGAGGGAGTCAATGTTTTAAGTGCAATGAATAGCTCTGCTACTTTTCATCTGGTGCTTATCCATAAGGACTGTAGGCTGCCTCCATCTTTTTGTCACGCCTCTAGATGATTTTTAGATTTATTAGGATACTTTTTAGTTTGGTTTTTGTGGCTGCTGGCTTCCAAAGGCCAATGAAGGAAGTACAGCCAGAAATGAATAATGTGATGTTTTTCTAGGACGAGATCCTTGTATATGGTAAAGATAGTATGACAAATGATCGGATGTGGAGGCAAGTCCTGACCAGGTTGAGAGAGAGTTCTTCCACTAAAAAGAGAGCAGTGCAAGTTCTGGATAGGCACTGTGTCTACAGGGGTATGTGTTGTGGTCCTTTTTATGTATTTGTCAGAACCTGTGTATGTCACTGGTATTGGGATGCCTGTATCATCCTAAAGCTAGTGTAGGCTAAAGGATCTTGGCAGCTGAAGTCAGTTACTGCTCTGCCTGCAACTTGCTGGTGGATTGGATTATTAAACCTATTCAACTGGCCATCACTCTGGTGTGACTACTACATCCCAAATCTTAACACTAATACTTATCCTGCTCTGGGTTTGATTTACACAGAAAATGGTGTGTAGATTGTATCCAAACCCGCGAAAGATTTTAAAGGAGTTTGGCATCAGGCATGTTACCACGGTTTTGTGTGACTCGCAGTGTAACAGGCAGGTTAAACATTGTGACACGGTGCTCCAGGAATTCATCTATTTAATGCTGGTGAGTGACACAAATTATTGAGAATGGTCAGCCATAGAGTGTGGCCATATAGTACTACAATGTTGATCAGTCCTTTCCAGAAGTTGAAAGGGATTGTGCCAGTTTTGGGTCTTTGTTCTTGGCAGATGAAGAAAATGGTATAAAAAAAGAACATAAAGGTTAAAAGTGTCATGTTATCCTTTTGTCTTTTGTTCTGTGGGACAGGAGGGAGTGTAAACTGACGGAAAGAATGGGAGTAGGTTGTGTCAGTCTGCAAACTGGGGTGCTCAGCATGACGAGAGTATCTGGTTGCACATATTTTAGATGTCTAACTAAACCTGATGCCCTCACAGAGAAAGGTCTCTTGAGGCACACTGAAATTTAGGTAGGGAAAACGACTAAAGGAAAAAGGGGGAAAGGCATCCTTGAGTAATGCTTTAGGGCATTAGTTCTGCAACACTAGAATATATCCATGTCCTCTAATGGTCAGATAACCATTACTGTTGAACAATATCTCCTTTTTGACTCATCATAGCCTTTGTAAATATAAATACCTACATTAAACAGATTAAGGCAGTCGGGGAGACTTTCTATTACAATGGAATGAGCTAGACCCTGACCTTGTCTAGTTTAATTTGAAACAAATAAGTGCCTGGGGGTTTACCTTTGGACGTCTTGTTCATTTAGGTTATTGGATGGAATGAGTGGTGTGAAACATAGTCTCTTGCTTAACCCAACTGTAATTATAAACATTTTGTAAACATATTTTGTAATGTCACGAGTTTCTCTGATGTCATTTTGATTGTATATCAAAATGTGTTATATTAGGCCCTAATACAAGTATGGGTTTTTAATGGATAATAGATTTGGGGTAATAATATGCACATTAGATCTGATACATTTATTGTATTTTATTTTTCGATATAGCCATACAGATTAATGTGCTACTCTTCGAAAAGAGACAATTATTACGAGATGTCCTGATGAAGGTGGTGCGATATTTGTGTGCACACCGAAACGCGTCAACGCCTTTGTGATATTAAATTCGAGGAACTATTGCGTCAAACAAAATACATACGAATTGACTGCGATATAGATTCAATCGAATTAATGTTTTACTGAAGATTTTTTAACTTGTCACTTGCTTTTTGTCTCTCTTTTTTCTGATCTACCCACTAACATTGTTTTTATGAGTTAGGGATTCCTTTGGTTGCCTTTTTAAACATATGTATTGATGATTGTACTATGGATATTGAATGAATTCATCTATTTTTTAAGTTACGTGTGGCTTATAATTGCAGATTGGGTTTTGTAGGTATTCATTTATTCACAGTGTGTGGCTGATTGCGATGTATGGATTGACAGTTGGGTCCAAGGAAATACCGTTTTTTCATTTATCCTGGAGTAATGCGCCAGGCCTAAAACCAGTCTATGTATCTAAATGTTTTTTTGCGGAAAATTTCACAAATGGAGTAGACTTCACGATTTTCTACAGACAATTTATACTATTGCTCTAATAAGCTAGAAAGTAAAACAATGACCTTCTTTTTCAGTAACACTTTGAAAGCAAGTTATCAAATGTAACCTGAGCTAATAAAGAACAAAGACAGGAGGGGAGTTCCATTCATTAATTCGGAAACCACCATGAGCAGAAAAAAGGTTTGTTTCCACCTCTGTCGTACAGAAGGAAGACTGAAAGTACACATATGCTTGTGGAAGAAGAGTAACACTACCAGAAAGTTTGTTTTCCTCAAAAGGAAGTTATAATTCCAGGAAGCCATTATTTAAAAATGGGTTGAAAGAAGTCACTTGACAGCATAAAGCTGTGCTTATGGTTAGAGAGATTTTCTCTTTTGTGAGATCTTGTAAATAAACCCATGCATGCAATAACCAATGGCTTCACTGTATTGAGATGGGCTCTTCTGGCTTGCCACTGTAGTTCCTTCTGATGGGGAGAGAAGTGTTGTACATATTGACATGAATGGGTGTCTTGGGAAATCACCCTTTCTCAAAACTTCACGGTCAGCCGGAAAGGAAAAACAAGGATTGATTGTGGCCTGATACAGTGCTAGACTATCAAATTGTACATGTTAGCATACTGCTCCACTGCAGAAATTATAGGAAGGCTTGAAGCACAAACAATATAGGACCAGGCTGTAGAATATTCATGCTAGCATAGGATCCTAATACCATCACCTCATAGGTTGATCGTTACTGATATTACTGGCGAACGGGGCTGGGCTAGTGGGCTTCTAAGTAGGTGAGGAGAGTATGCACCTCACATCACTGTAAACTGTAAATTAGATTCAGGGGAAACTGCAACAAAATGTGCCGGAACAACTTAATGCTCAAAGATGTGATGCTACGAAACGCCTCTTCTGGAGCATTCCTTGTGAGAAAATATAAACACTATGAAAACCAGAAGCCTCGGCAACCACCATTCAGCTGTTCAGCCATGGCATGGTAAACGATGTCTTGGATTTATGATGGTGCAGACACTTTCTGGCAAGAGAAGATGTAAAAGGTGCCTGCCACCAAGTGAAGAATATTCTGAGCTCATCCTCAAGTAGGGACACTGGTCAGCAAGTCATCCAATTATGGGCGTTTGTGGGTCCCAGAAGATGAAGGTTGCCACTTGGAATAAGCCATTGATGAAGGTATTTGGAACCAGGTTTGAGACAGGGACTAAAAGGTAGACATGACCCTCGCCACATACTTGAGACACTGGCATAGGCATGTGAGACAGGAATGTGGAAGTATTTGTTCTGAATTTAAATCTTTATCTATACTTGCTTACAATGCATAGAAGATAGTAGATTGAGATTTACAATAGCAGTGATTCTTCTCATAAGTGACTTATTAGACAGTGCCACAAAAGATTTTATCAAAAATGTTTGTAGGCATTATAGTTTAAAAGGCCAAGGACAACTAAAAAGAGCCTTGTGGAATATGGGGCTGAAAATGAATGGCAAGACACATTACAATATACAGAAAGAAATTTGGGAAAATGAAGAATGCATATGTACACAAAATATATTCTGAATTGTTGTTTTGAAAGTTGACTTAGCAATGGCTGATGCCCGAAACACAAGAATTGTGAATAAGATGAAGACATTTTTCCCCATTACCTTTTGTGGTGTTGTATCTGCTCTTTGCGACACTGGTCAAGAACCTGTCTCCACCAGGCTGAAAAACTCAGACTCACTTGAATTGGAATGGTGGTCTACACAAGAAAAGCCATTTGACATTCTCACTTACTCTCCCTTGAGTTGCCCATTGGTGTAAGCTGCTTTCCACATGTGACCCTGCAGCTGTTTTAACGCTGTGGTCTTTCTGTCATGAGACATCTGCCAATGGACATTGTTCACAACAGCTTGTATTGTTTGGTCCTCATCGCCTGCTCCCTCTGCAGAGCTGTGGGGAATAGGCACAGCCCCATCACACGTAGCATCCTCTTCTGCCTTTTATTAAAAACAGATAAATATTACAACTAAATATTAAAACTTACCAAAGAAAGGACATTTTTCAATAAAAAAGTATATTTTTGGGCCATTTCAAATATTTTGTAAACAGTTTATAACAACAAATATTTTAGGGCAATCAGACATTAAGAATATAAATATTAATATAAAATAGACTGTAAGAGATTTGGAGATCCATCCAATGTATCTATTTATTAATATATTGTAGAACTGTACTGAAGACCCTATTCATTCGGCAGCTCTCGTCCGAATTTCCTCCACTAAAATCCCAACTGTTATTGCTCAGTGCGAGGTACAGGCTTATTTTATTTTTCTTTCCTGCATATTACTTTTGTATAAACATCATTTTCACAATTTAAAAAAAATGTGGATTTCCACTAACTTCAAGTTGCGGTTATTGTCATCAACCTTTTCTATGGGATAAGCTCCACTCAGGCGAGTGTTTATTGATTTCATATCCTAAGACATGTGAGATGGAGCCCTGCAAATGTGAGTGCAGGGTCTAGACTGGAGTCAATTTCTATCCTAAGAATAAACGGTGGACTAAACCTTGCTTGACCAATCCAATGCATGGGTGTTTAGTTGCAATGTTGAAGTTCAATTTTACCACCTGTGAGAATTTGGGTGTATTATAGGGTATGGCTGTGAGACCTTACTGTGTAATACACTTGCAAAAACGGTCTTTGGTCCAGTCAGACTTGTTGTAAAATCTTAAGCTCAACCCTGGGCAGCTATGGCTTCGAGCAACAAGGCTTAAACAAATGAACTAGTGAAAAGCATTTAACAGTACCAAACAACAACAAAAAGAAAGCCACACGACATGAAAGAACTCCAACACCAATTTACGAAAATAGATGATATCTTTATGAATTTTTAGAGTCTAAGACAAGCACAATGCACCTTGTTGAGATGCTCTCTCTTTATTTTACCATGCCTCACTCCCCAAATAGTAATAGTAGCTTATATGACCACCAGACAGATTTCTGTCTTTCTGTGGAGTAATGTGAACGACTCCCAGGCTCAGGAACAATAGCACCTTGCTACAGGGTGAGGCGTTACCTCCACTTCACTCGAAGCCACTCGGGGTGTTAGTCCAAAAGGCGAACTTCAAAGGCGAAACTGCTTTTGCGTGGGCAAATTGCCATCACACTCTTGAGGGGCCACCCTTTGTTAAGGTAGACTGGCTGACAACTGGGATTCCAATGGGCTACATAGCCCCCAGGTGGCCACAACTCTAGGGTGGACTACCAAGTTCCTACAATCCGAGGAAGGGTTGCAACATCTTAGGAATGGGCAGAATAGTGCACTCTGGGATTGCTAGATGCCAAACATAGCCAGAAAGTTATCACCAAGAGGGAGGGCACCTGGTAGCCCATTGGCCAGTGATGGCATCATCCCACCCAGGGCACTTTCTGGGAATTAATATGGCACCCTGGACCTCAGATCACGCCAGAAGTGAAAAGCGGACTGAAAAAGGACTGCTCTGCTGACACATGGACTTGGCAAAGAGGCTGCACTGTCTGCTGGTCTGCACCTGCCGCACCTTGGGCTAGCGAAGAGAGGACTGTGCCTGTGACGTCTGCTTTTGTGAGAAGGTGCTCTCTAACCCCAGGCCAAAGAAGTAACTCTAAGGGTCAGTCGGCTGACCCCCGCAAGAACTAGTAGCAGGACCAACAAAGCTGAAGTAGCCCAACCCTGCAAGTCAGTATAGCCACTCCAGAAGAATCCCCATCGACTGCCGCTTGACGCGTCAAGAGACTGATCGTCAACTGCCAAAAGTTGCACCTGAGTCATCTGGACCCGGGAGTGTCACCTGAGTCCACACTGGTCATCCAAGAGAGACACCAGGCTCCACCAAGGGATATCGCAGGGACCGCAGTGGACAGAGATCTGTCACCCAGCTGTAGCTGGCCTTATACTGTCTCAAAGAAGACTTTGAGGGACCCCGACTTCTGTGGCAAGGTCACCCCATCTGACCAGTGGACCGAGGAATAACCGCAAAGGCATCCTCTTTGATCGAAAAAAAAAACCAGAGGATCCTTAAGCATCTTCCTTCTCCTGCATCTGCGGCATCATGACCACTCCATTGAAGTCTTTGGTGGGCATGCTGTAAAGTTTGGAACTTGACTGGAAAATGCTTTGGTGACCAGGTAATTGTTGAAATTCTTCTTATTAGCCCCCCAGGCCTTCTCCCTGTCAGATTTGCTCTCCAAGCCAAGGGGAGTAGTCGAACTTAACTATTACAAACATTCAAAAGTTTGCAAACTTTTCAGTTGTCAGTGCTCGTTAGTGGTTAAATAAATGTTTAAGTTTTCTTTTAAAAATCTCCGGAACCCTCCGGTGCATCCGGACCACTTAGGGCAAACATAGCAAACACAACAAGGGCAAGGACGCAGTGCTGAAACTTTTCAAACAATCATCCCTAGTAAAGAGACCTGGGTTTATTCCATCATTTGTTTGCTCACTATGCCACCCTATTTGCCAATCAGTCTTGACCCTGCTCCTCATGGGAACAGTCCAGCCCCAACTGCCAGGCCAGGTCCTCCCTGGACCGGAAACGAGCATCTTGGGACCGATTTCGGGGTATCAGCCTCAGCCAGGCTAGCTTGAATCTAGTTGCACAGCAGCGCAAGGGGCCTCTTGACTGGGGAGAGTGGATGAAAAGTTTTAGCACTCCATCCACCATGTGTTTCGTTCGCTCTAAGTAGCCAAGGGCGTCCCCAGATGTGGGTCCCTAGCTCGCTGGTTCAATCTCTATACGTGAAGGGTAATGGCCATGGACACATTCGCTGACTGTACAAAGCCCTTCGACATCTTACATATATACCACTACAGCCTCTGCACGACAAATAGGAATATGAGATTTGGCGAGCAGTTCACAATAAGGAAATTCAAGGGCTACTGCATACCCACAGAGTCTCACCGGATGAGAAATCTTAATTCATACTACTCATCAGCTTACATACGGTCTACGTATTTGCTGCTGCAATTAAACTTTTTCCCCAATGCCTCCCGTTCACACGGCACTGCAGTGTCTCTGGATTTCCAACATGTGCTATGGAAATGTCCCACTCTTAGTAATCTGAAGTACTGAGTTAACTTGCAACTATTACTGAGTCTTAATTAATTGAGAAACGATTGCCAAGGGGCTATGTAAAAGAACTATAAAGAATAGGGTAGCAGCCTGCTTCTTCAACCTTGCTCTGTCATTAGCCAAACGAGCTGTCACTATGAAAGGGAAAGCAACAGTTACTCCAACATACAAGGCATGGCGCCAAATTACTATAAAATGGGCTGAGGCTGGGAGCAAGGCAGAGAGAAGATCAATGGCATGTGTAAGCGGCTGATCGCCAGAAACAAGGACAACATGTTTTTGGGAAGTATGAAGAAGCTAAATAAAGATAACACGCTAACCCCGTAGATCTTATACATTTCCTGAGGTGCCTCGGCTCGCCATGGCTTCCAATAGATACAATATCGCCAAGACAAAGACTGGACAAAAAGGATGCACAATGCTTGCAGGTCTTCTACACAACTCTGCCTTGATCCCAAACACATTGTCCTTCCTCTCCGGCAGAACCCAGAGCGTCCGCCTCCCACCCTTCTGATTCGAAGCCACCGACATCATCTGCTGCGTCCCCCAGGGCTCATCCCTCAGCCCGACGCTGTTCAACATCTACATGGCCCCCTTCGCACAAGGGGCCCGCCAGCATGACCTCAACATCATCTCCTACGCTGACGACACCCAGCTCATCCTCTCCCTCACCAAGGACCCACACACTGCCAAAACCAACCTCCACGAGGGAATGAAGGCCGTTGCCAACTGGATGAGGAGCAACCGTCTGAAGCTGAACTCGGACAAGACGGAGGTACTCATCCTCTGACCCACCCCCTCAGCCTGGGACGACTCCTGATGGCCGACCACACTGGGAACATCACCAACACCCACCGACCATGCACGCAACCTAGGATTCATCCTAGACTCCTCCCTCTCCATGGCTAAGCAGATCAACGCCGTCTCCTCCTCCTGCTACAACACCCTCCGCATGCTCCGCAGGATCTACAAGTGGATCCCAATCGAAAGAAGAAGAACAGTGACAGAGGCTCTCGTCAGCAGCAGACTGGACTACGGCAACGCACTCTACCAGGAATCCCAGCCAAACACCTACGACCACTACAACGCATCTAAAAAGCCTCCGCCCCGTCGACAAGAGGATCACCTTCAAGCTCCTCGCCCACGCACACAAAGCACTCCACAATGCTGGACCAGCCTTCTTTAACAGCAGACTCAGCTTCTACACCCCCACCCGCCAGCTCCGCTCTGCCTGCCTCGTCCTCGCCGCTGTCCCTCACATCCAACGAACGACCTCCAGCGGCAGATCCTTCTCCTACCTCACCGTCAAGACCTGGAACACCCTCCCTACCCACATACAGCAGACCCAAGACCTACTCGCCTTCAGAAGACTCCTCAAGACCTGGCTCTTCGAGCAGTAGCAGCACCCCCCCCCTCAGCGCCTTGAGACCCTCATGGGTAAGTAGCACGCTCTACAAGTACTCTGATTGATTGATTGATTTACTAAAAACCCCAACTTACTCTGCTATGATAGCCTCCAATCAAACTTATCCCATTCGTCTCCAGACAAAGACATTTTTCCACACCCAGAGGATACTCTCACCTCCCCATTACCCCCATTCCTGCTCGCAACCATAGTTCAGTTTCTTGCTTTGAAGCTATTGCACACATTTGCAATACTCAGGATCTTACCTGTTTGCTTCTCAAACTGCGTGCCAACAACAGTTCTCTCTGCAAACTGACTTTTCTTTTTTCTCTTTAAGTGAATGTCTATGCTAATTGTGACACTCATGAAAGCCATTGCAAATGTATTCATATCGGCCTCAAAGTGTAGCTGACATTCCACTTCTGCTCAATGCTAATTTGTAATTTGGTACACGGTTAATGAAAGTAGGTTTGAAAAATAGAGAAAGCGTGCTTTTATCTGTGCAGCAAGGTTTTTTTTTTTTAATATCCCCACCGACATCAAAAATGCTCTAACACTAGTGCAATTCAGGAAGAAGCTGAACATTGATCTATTCAAAGAACATTTCCCTTTAAAACAATGATATCAAACAATTAACCTCTTCTGTAGCGGTTATGTTTTGTTCTCTTGGGTCCCCCCTCACGCCCTGTTTAGCAGTCCAATGATTCTCAGATAAGTTTTAACCCTACATTCAAAGAAAGGTTACTTGAATTCACTGATGGAACCGTTCATGATTCACATATTATTAAAGCATGAATGTCACACTAACAACACAACTTGTATGGTAGTTAGAACTGAAATGTGAACAGTCTATCAAAACAAATTGAAGCATACGAATCAGATTTTTCTGCAAAATTTGAATCGCCTGCCTGTGCGTCTAAGAATAATTGAACACTATAAAAAGGAGAACTTACTGTAAGTCGTGTCTTTTAAATTGTTTAATAATTTGAACGTGGGGTGCTTTTGGAATGGTGTGCCCCTCAAGACAGCACTGATGTGCTGAGCTTAGTTGACTTACACTTCACATTTTTTATGCACTTCTCTGTGCATTATATGGCATAACTACCTCATGGTAGTCAAATGAGGACTGAACATAGCAGTTTTCCCTCTGCTTTGCACTTTTGTTATCAAGTCACAACTTTAGCCAAGGGGAACCATTCTGCAGTCTTAGCTTTCTTCCACAGTTAGGCTACCAGTATCTCTATTGGCTCCATACTCTTTGAGTAGTCTCTGCCAAATGGAATTTGTTTCTAGTCAGAAAATATTAATACCCACGATCATGCAAGATTTGCACTGTTTTTGTCCATTCCTCTACAGTTTAATCTTTTTTAATAACCAACTTTATTGAAAGTTTTGCGGCATAACCCATATAGTCACAATAGGAAAACATTGTGCCCATATCAATACAAGGAGACATGTTATCAACTTGGCATGGGAGCTTTAGTTCACATCGACAAGCCATAATAGTTGCTCCATTTACCCCACATTCACTTGAACTATTTGGGTCAGCCCCGATCTATAGGAATAGGCTTCTACTGGAGCCCGCACCAATCCACTCCCTTGCTCCAACATTTAATCGTAGGTGATCTCTCGGGTTCCAAGCGCGACCAAACAGGCCACCCCCAAAAAGGCCATCTCCTCCAGTAGGTCCCTAAACTCCTCCACCCATTCCAGCAGCACATTACGAAGGGTTAAGTCGAGCGGACGGCCTAGGACCGCTGAAAGCACCCGACCCACATCCTCCCAGAAGGGACACAGGGCAAGCCCATGCCACATGAAAGACATCTGCTGCAGGAAGAGCTCAATGCATGCACACAGCTTAGCTGGTAGCCGACAGTTGCTGCAGACACCAAGGAGCGAGGTATGTTACATGAGGGTAGTGAAATTGAACCATACGTAGTCACAAGGAGATTGTCAGTTCCCGGGGTGTCATGCATGCCTCTTGCAACTCATCCTCCTCCAAGTTCTCCACCCACGAGTCCCCACTCTGCTTGGCGTGCTCAATGATGTCGGGAGTGTGGTTAACTAGTGAGCAGTAGATCAGGGAGGTAGCACCTTTCCCAGATGCCCCAAGAAGATCCTGACCACAAGTGGGCTATACTCCAAAGCGGGTCATCCGGGAAATTTGGAGCCTGCAAGGTGTGGCACAGTTGAAGATAGCTAAAGAAATTCTAATTGAGTAGGGCGTAGCAATCCTTCAGGTCCTGAAACGACACCAAGGTGCCCCCTTTATAGATGTTCCCCAGGTAGGCGATCCCAATCCGATCACAGGAAACAAAGCCCTCTAAAGTAGAAAGAGAGGCATCATTGCCGTGAAACGATTGTGCCAACGGGTGAGATGGAGAGCAGCCCTCCAGCATGCATTAGATATCCACGTGCAAGAGGGAATTGTTGAGGGTAAGCAGGATCCCTATAGAAAATCAAACAGACCATCCAGGCCCACTGAGTCTCCGAAGCGATAGGCGGGATGGTCTCTTCCTCCCGTGAACCTGTCACTAATCAGTACTAAGTGGGCGGCCAGGTAATAAAGATACATATCGATATGCCCAACCCACCGTCAAAGGGGGATCTACGCAGTATTTGAAAAGCGACCTTATGTCTTCCTCCCGCCCATACAAAGTTGGTAAGCTTGGCCGTTAGGGACCGGAACCATTTACAAATGATAGGGTAGGGGTAGTTTTCCCAATACATATAGGAAGCGCAGAAGGCACATCATTTTAAATTGAGCAGAGCGCCCCAGAGGATTCAGCAAGTGGTTAGCCCAGCCACTCAAGTCTCAGCCGAGCACCTGAGTTAGTACCTAGAAGTTAAGATTCCAGGCCAAGTCAGGGAGAGGGGACCCATGAATCCCAAGGTATTTGAAAGAATTACGCCAAACGGGGATATTGGGGCACCAAAGCCATCCCTGCGAGTTTCCCCTCACCTCCACCATTCAAGACTTTCCTTGGTTAATTCGGAGGCCTGCTCTGCTGTTTAATCTTATAATAATGGATGGCTTCTGACTTTGCTATTCCAAGATGTATAATCTCCAACAGGCCGAGATTGCTAGTCTGAGCCTGTTGTAAATTTAGACAGAACAACCTTCACATGTCCACAGTCATATGTAAATGACTAATCACATCCAACTATGAGGCAACAAATTAATAGGCGTGCTCCAACAAATGTAAGCATATTCTTTTCCCTTTTTCACTGTATCCACACACTTCAACAGCAAGTTTAAGTTGCATGTTTCATTGGAAATGGATTTTTTGATTTGTTTTCAACTTTGGCACCACTGGATAATTCTGTACACTTGTCAGTATCTTGAAGAGTCCAGTGTTGTTTCTTCATTTCTAATACGTGTAGATCGTTTTGCTGTATGGAGTGGGTCAAAGTTATTTGGTGAGAAGTAGAAGTAGCTTGCCTAAAGCATTTGAAGCTGAAATAGACCCAAATCCTTGTATATGGAGCAGAAGTCTAGGCATAAGACAACCCCCTTTACAGATTTTACAGATAGCTCAAGACAAGATGCTTAGAACTGAGCCTTATGTATCAAATTTCAACATTTAAAAGAGTTTGGCCTAAAATCTGTGAAGTACAAGACCAAGTCCAGATTTTTTTAATAGAAGAACTAAAGTTCTGGACAGTACATTAGTTAGTATATTTCTAAAGACCTTAGCAGCTAGGTAAATGGGCAGTAATATTAGCTTTCTTGCATGTATTAACTGCCTGTGATCCGAATGCAACTGCCTGAGGTCAACTAAGAAAAAAGCCTATAAGGCGTAAAACCAATTAGGGAGAAAGCCAATTAGGCGGAGTATTTTTTACATATATGATTTAGCCTACCAAGTATAACTTTTACATCATGCCTTTTGCTTTTAAACATCCTATTTAGAAATGGCGACGTTTGACTCAATCAATCATGTGAACAGTCATCTACGAAATCTTTTAGTAGTTATTTTGCTTTTTAATATCTATGGCCAATGGCTTTCCGTTTGAAATCAGAAAATTCTACAGAGCAGAATAAGTGTCTAATATTTTGCTCGTTGTCTACTCGTTTGTGTGTCATTATGTTGCACCAAGTGCTGTCTTTGGCTGTCATTCATGGAGGGTTTTTCATCATTTAAAAAAGTGAATGGCTTGTATCCAAATCTTCTGGTAGGGTTATTAATATTTGCAACCAGAGTCAGTCTGTTCTTTTCAGGAACTGACTATTTGCATACACGTCTCATTCATTCTTCAATTCTTGTGCATCCTTTTTCATCAAATTAATAGCAACTCTGCATTTCGCATTCACCATTGTTAGCATAAACGCTCTTTTCTTCATTTTGATTTGAATTGTAAATGTCCCTAACCCCAGAAGGCAGGTATTAGGAGCTAACTTCAATCTTACAGTATTTTAAAATGATCACAAACAGTTTCGCATTATTGTGCAACTCTACCATAGTTACATATCATGTGAATGATTTCTGCTCCGCCAGGATTACACTTGGGACAGTTATCAGGTTTTGCATTATCCATCCTATCTAACACGACCATGTTGTTTATATTCTATGAAAGAAGTGGAATGAACATGTCTCCCATTTTGTCCAACCTGCCTATCCTTCAATCGGAGAAGGAATATCCATCTGTGCCTTACCAACCTGCCTATCCTTCAATCGGAGAAGGAATATCCATCTGTGCCTTATTATATTCACACAGGTCCCATAGAAGAGCTTCTAAAGATAAATATAAGACAAATATAGAATTTAAAGGCCTCTTTATTTATTGCTTGGACCGTTGCAACCCACCTAAAACCAACTCAATTCACAGTTTAGGAAAGGCTGGTGTAGATATGCTCTCTTCATTTTCGTATTACTCCCCAGATTAGTCGATATTACCTAATCTAGTAACAACTTTTTTAGATAAGTGATCACCCACCCTTGTCAAATTTTGAGGTACTTGGGAGAGAACAATCATGTTGGTCAGTTTATCGCTTCTACCAACAACATCTGAAGAGGTAGCTAAATATTTATCAGTTTATCTAAATATTCCATTACTATCTTGATATTAAGTGCATGTGTCGGTTTCCTCATCAACTGTTGTCCCAGGGTACAGAAAAGGGTCCCTCTGACATCTTATCAGCAATGCTGGCAGATTTACCCATTTCCAGGACTTTCAGATCCTGGTGGGAACAACTTTAATTTTGCCCAGTTTAGTTTGAGTCCTGATACTCTTCCAAACTACTCAACACAGCCTCAGAGTTACTCAGTATAACAGCTTGTATCTGCCTACAGTAAGCCTGTTAGTCTAGGTGCTCCTCCTGCCCTGTTCTATGTTATTCTTTTATATACAAAGATATAGCATTGATGGAAGTGGATATATTGCTAACACAAACAAGAGTGGGGAGTGGATGCATACATGCATGGTACCGCTGCTCAATTCCCATTAGTCGGAGACAACTGCATACTCTTGCCATGGCATGTGAAAAAGAAGTTTGACATTTTATAAACTGTGTTCCAAAGTTTTATGCTTCTAATAATTTCAATAAATATCACAAGTCTATGGTGTTGAAAGCTTTTTCTAACGATGAATCCAATGATGCCAATATGTAGTTATGATGATAAACTGGTCTTGTTTTTCCCCTCTTAAATAATCTGCACACATTATGTCCTGGTTCTCTATGTGGAATGAAACCATTGTCAACAAAATGAAATTTTAATTTATCTGCTAGCACCTTACTGAACATCTTGCTTTCTTTATTTAGCACTGATAAAGGACTGTATGCTTTACAAGCTGTAGGCCTGTAACCTAGTTTGGAAATCATTATTCTCACTTTCTATATAGTTATGCAGTTGCCATAGTTGTTCTGCTATCACCTCCAAAAACGTATCTGTCAAGAGATTTCCATATTCTATGTACATCTGTGCACGTAAACTGTCACCTCCTGGGTAATTTGCCAATATTTTGACCATCTAAGGGCAGCAATTTCTCATTTTTCTCACAGCCTAATCGGAGACCATCGTATGGTTGTCAGTAATTACTTAAAGTTGTATTGCTTAACATAACACATCCCATCTGTTGCTTCATAACCGTTCTAAATGCCCATTCAAATAGGCAAAACATTGTATTAGTTCCTTTTTGTGTATATATTAGTCTCACATTTGTCTCCAATGCCAATATTGTTGCATGCCGTTCTTTGTTTAGTAACACAATATCAATTCACCAGGTCTATACAGCTTACTGTGCAACCACGACCTGTGAGATGTAGTTGGTATTTTTCTAGCCCAGCCATTAGCTCTATCATTTCTGTCCTGGGCTCCTTCCAATGGTCTCCTAGCTCCATAATCCCAAAGCATCACTAACTTTCTTTTCTCACATTGTTTCTTTGGTCTTAAGTTCTGATTACAGTATCTGCCTAACTCCTATTAGTTTCCTTATTGTGAAGCCTCTTACAACTGTCTTCATGGCATCCCATTCTATCCACCGGTGGTGCTCGTTCAGTTTAAAGTAATTTGTTAATTTTTGCCAGTGTTCACTTGTAAATGAGACATTCCACAAGGTGCCAATTGGGAATCGCCATATTGGGGCCTTCTGTTGGTGTCCATTACCCCTGTACCTCGCTATGTAAATGGTCAGACAACAGTTGTTCAAAATATTTAAAAGCTTCAATCACCCCATAAAACCTGTTGACAAATACATAAAGAGACAAAAAATGTAAAGTAAGCTTGAACCTCATGTTTTCTGTGCATTACCACCAAAGATTAGAAAAGACTGCATGGCATTGAGATGATGGATACAAGTTAACCGCTTCCAACAAAAGACCGATCAAATAAATAATTTTGACTCCAGGTATCGCTGTTGGGTATGGTGCTGCCACTAGCTCACCCATGTCCTCTTGATATACTCAAGGTTTCACTAGTCAAAAGTTCCTTAAGGCTATTTATTTAAACGACACTATTAAGCAATTAAGTGCTTCAAACTGACTTTTAAAAGGCAGGAAAGGCAGGTAGCAGTGTATGTGGTAGACTACCTTACAATTCGAAGATCCTTTTTTAAGTTGCTGGATTAAAAATTTGACTTTTTGGAATACCTGAACAGATGTCACAGTGACTAACATTTTTCTTATAGATTCTATATTAGAATAGTGCTGGTCCTTCCAGTTGTTACGATTTATAGATTATAATTATTTTTTTCTAAACAATACAAGAAATTTATGATGTAAAAGTAGCATTTTCGTTCAAGGTGTCACATGACGTTTTTTGTTTCTGCTACAGATGCTAAACAGAATTAACCAAACCTGACATGAAGGTCTAAGGTTGCTCAGAATAGACTCCCTCCCGGTTGCTTGTGGGTATAAAAACCTTGTTGGGCTTACAATGGCTAATTTTATGTTTATCTTGATTGTGAGACCCATGAAGAATGCAAAAGTAGAAACACTTGAAAAGATTCAAATGAAATTGAACAGGGAAGCATCTGGCTCTTCCATTCCTCCTCACCCCCTCCATTTCAGTGCCTATTGTCTTGAGCAAACTGATTGGCAGGCTGTGAATGAATACCGTTATTGCAGTCCCCATTACACAAGATATGAAATTCCAGTATCTCTAAAAGGGGGTGCTATAATGGGCCAGGGAGGACATCCAATGACTTAACGGAGGATAAGGGAGGAAAACGGAAATTATAGGGTGAATCTTACTGGTTTTCCCCTATGGCACCTGTGGATCTATACAAAGGTAGCCATGGATGTCACAGCCAATATTTTGAGACGCTCTGAATCTGAAGATAGCAATCCATCTATCCATGCAGGATAAACAAATTCAAGTGGTGGCGGTAGGAAGGGCTGAGATAACAGCCTCCAACCATAAGGAAGAAGTGGGGAGGGCTAAAGTACGGATCCTGCCCCAACCTAAAATTTGAGATTGGGAGTGTGAGGGAAAGCATTTCCAAACTAGATCGGCTGATCCTATGGAAATACCAGAGACTTCCAGATATGGGAATACACTACAGATTTTTAAAAGCGGCAGAATTAAAAATTGGTTATAAAGTGGTTATACGGTGCGCACTAATAATAGTAAAACTGGAAGCCCTGCTCTTATAGCCAAGTGAGCCTAGCCAAAGCCTATGTACTTAAAGTTCAAGAGCACAGAGGTTGGGAAAAGGGCGTAGTCAAAGGCCATGCCCTGTACTTTAAGCTCACTGCGTACTGCCAAAGGCAATACAGAGTGTTCTGGAATAAAAACATGGTTGGGTGCATGAGGTGACTAAAGATCTTGCTGGTCAATATTCATTTCCATCTCCTTAGAGACGCAATACTTCCAGAGATTATTGCAATGTTCAAATAAATATTCAGAGTGAAGAAAGTAGATTCGAAAGAAATTTAAAAAAAATTATGTGCAGAGCCTCACAAGATCAATTAAGCTTTAACAGTACAGATTCAAAAGTATGGGAAATTCAAAGCAAAAACATCAAACCTGGAACTCTGATATGGTTTATCCTACATTTAATAGGCAAAATCCTCAAATTGGCTAGAGCCTTCGAAGACTAACAACGGTGCAAACTGCACCAGAAAAGAAGCGAATATTTAGGGTGACACCTGTGACTTGTGTGAAGGATTCACAGGTGTATAACTCCCCAGAACTCAACATTTCATTTATATTTGGAGAGTAACTACTATGGTTCTTCAATAAAATTGCACACACACATACATGGAGAAACTTTAAATGGATCAGGCATATGGATGGAGCAGGAATCCTTATTAGGGTGCCAGAATCCAGTGTGCAAGATAACTGAGAACGGTTAAAGCCAGAGTAGTATATTCTTTGGTAAAATTTTCTGAATGCCCATCTTCACCCCCCCCCCCCCCCCCCCCCCCCAAAACAGCAGAAAATAACTACTGAGAGAAATTAGGCCAAACGTATGTGCTTTTTTTTGCAGCTTGATACAGGGTGAACTTGGACCAGGACATTACTGCATCATACACAAGAATCAGGTAACGTTACACATTCTTTAGGCATGTGAAGAATAAACTATTTGCTCAGAATCACTGGATGTTGAGCTGAAGCTGGGGCTCGAATCTGGTTGCCGAGTTCCAAAGTGGTCCTTTGGCCACATCTCCTCCACTATTTATGGCCAGAACATCTCAGAAATCAGCAATGGGCATTTCAGCTCGCCTGTTTATGGATCCCAACTGCACTCCATGATGGTTGTTTTGCTTCCATTATAAATCAGTATTAATAAGAGCCCCGAAGCCTTGCCTCTGCCCTTATGGTTGATTTTAACAGGCACACAAGTGTTGCTAATCACATTCTAAATTAACATCAAATTTATTCTGGATAAAAGCTCCTAAAAATTGTAGGTCAGCTGAATGGAAACACCCACTACCCAAGGCAGACTCATCTGAGATGGATAAGTAGGATATGGGCCTGTCTCACAGTTCTCTGGGAGAAGAGTTCTAGACAAGTGTACTTTGAAACCAGTATCCAAATGAAGCCAGAGGGATATTGACTGGGGCGGGACACGGCATTTACAACACAGCAGTTAACATGCAATACCGTTTCCATGCATCCATTACAACATATATAACTTTACCACGAAAAAAGCCTCTATAATATATAAAAGGACAAGGGCGTTTTTCGGGTTTAAGGGAGGGTATTTTTAGGGTAGATCAGGGATTTGGGTGGCAAGGGTATTTTTAGGGTTTATGGTAGGTAAAGGTATTTGGGTGGCATTGTATTTTTAGAGCTTGTGGTGGGTATGGGTATTTGCGTGGCATTGTATTTTTAGAGTTTGGGGTGGGTAGGGGTATGTGGATGGCAGGGGTATTTTTGGGAGTTTAGAGCGGGAAAGGCTATTTGGGTGGCAAGGGCAGTTTTAGGTTTCAGGGTACGTAATGTTATTTGGGTGGCAAGGGTATTTTTTTTAGAGTTTAGGGTGGGGAAGGGTTTTTGGAAGTGTACAGTGTTTTTAGGGTTTAGGGTGGGGAAGGGAATATTTAGGGTTTAAAGTAGGTAAGGGTATTTAGTTGGCAAGGTTGTAAGGTTTAAATGGGAGTCTTTGGGTGTCTAGGGTATTTTTAGGGTTTAGGGTGAGTTAGGGTCTTTGGATGTCATTGGTATTTTTAGGGTGGGTAGGGTATTTGGGCAGCAGGGGGATTTTTAGGGTAGTAAGGGTATTTAGGTGACAAGGTATTTTTTTTATTTCTTTTTATTAAACAAAAGGAAATTACAAAAAGGAAAGAAGAAATCAACTCTCAGGTGAGTGCATGCAGTTTCAAAGCATGAAGCGAAGCAACACAACACAGGATCAATTAGCAACAATAAATACTGGGGTCAAGGGGACTGTGCTTCTAGGTCTAATCTCGTCGCAGGTGGCTCACAAATTTCCCCTCGGTGAGTATTCTACAAGGTATTTTTAAGGCTTAGGGTGGGTAGGGGAAATTATGGGTGGCAAGGGTATTTTTAGGGTTTTGGGTGGGTAGAGATATTTGAATGGTAAGGGTTTAGGGCGGGTGAGGGTACTTAGGTGATGAGTACTTTAGAGTTGTTAGGGGTATTTGGGTGGCAGGAATGATTCTAGGGTTTAGGGGTGGGTGAGGGTATTGGGTGGCTGGGGTATTTTTAGGGAAGGGGAGGGTATTTGTTGCCAAGGGTATGTTTAGGTTTAGGGTATGTAAAGATATTTGGGTGGCAAGTGTGTATTTAAGGTGGGTAAGGGTTTAGGGGTTGGGGTGCCGATAAGGTTATGATATAAGTAGTATAGGTTGTACACTACTCGTCACCATGCATTTTTTGACAGGTGACCACGCCCCCTTGGCCCCGCCCCTTTTATTAAAAAAAACTTGAAAAAAAACCTTGGAAAAAAAAAACCTTGCGAAAAAACGAGTTAGGTAAAAAAAAAACAAGACATGCCCGGGCATGTTCGGACATCGTTTTATATGTAGTTCAGACATGTCCGGGCATGTTCCAACATCGTTTTATATGTAGTTCAGACATGTCCGGGCATGTCATGTTTTAGAGTTTTTATGGGGCTCCATAAGCCGGATATAGGTAATGTAACGGCGAATTACGCGGATATTTCATATCATCACATTATTAAAAAAAAAAAAAAAGAATGATAACGCATTTTAGATAAAACATTGCTTTTTATAAAATATAAAATCAAAGCACTGACAAGTTTTATTTCAGGGTAGTATTTGCAATTTAATTGAAATCATGTTTTACATAACAGAAAATCACATTTTATGTCATTACAGTTTTATTATATGGAATTACGTATACTTGACAACATTTTAGTGACAATAGAAAAATTGAAAGAAATTCCAGCTTATGATTAATGAGGTAACGGTTGTTATCAAATACATTATGTCCAGTGTTGTATAAATCACAGTATCAGAAGCAAACATAAAAAAAAGAGGAAGATACATAAAAAAAAGGAATCACATCTTTTTTTTTGGTACCCACTAATAATCACAATAGCTATAATACAATTATAATGTATAGAAAACACATATTCCGGCTTACGATTAATGAGGTAGCGGAAGTTATCAAATACATTATGCTCAGTGGCATATAAATCACAGTATCAAAAGCAATCATAAAATCAGAGGAAGATACATAAAAAAAGGAATCATCTCTTTTTTGGTACTGAAAACAATCATAATAGCTATAATACAATTATAATTTATAGAAAACACATTTTACAGCTTTTGATTAATGAGGTATCGGTATTTATGAAATACATCAAGCTCTGTGTTATATAAACCGCAGTATCAGCAGCAAACATAAAATGAGGTACATAAAAATCAAGAAACCAAAAAGCATATATCAACACTCAGTAATATGCGGTATGGCCACCAAGCATAAAATCATTCAGAACTACAAGGATTGATTAAAAAATGAGATAGCTACATAAAGCAATATTTAGTTTCCACAGTAATAATCACAGATCACTATGATAAATACAGGGTGCTATTCAGACAACCAAGTCGGTCTCTTGAACAGTTTTCTTTTTTTGGGCGGGAGTGCTTGGACGGGTGTGGTTATGGGGTCATGAGCATTATCAGAGGTAACTCAGTAGGCATGCGAGGGTGCTCTACGACGGTCATGTGAAAACGGTGATGCGGGGAAGAAGGAATAACAAAAGGTGCAACAGCGTTGTTCTTTAAATCTTCTAAGTAGATACGATGACCACCGTTGCCTAGCACAGATGTCGGTATGTTCAGTATTGCTAGACTCTGCATGAAGACATCCCAACCGACAGGCACTTTATTATTAGCGAAAGAGTGTGTTTGGGTGGCGCCTCTGACCAAATCATGCAGGTTTGAACTGCGAATAACATTACCTTTATAAAGAAGTTCCCCCTTATCATTCCAGAAAGCAATGTCAAAGTAATTCGGCTTTCTTTTTGTGCCGGGGGTTAACATTGTTAATAACTTCATTAACTAAATTAAAGGCTGGCGATTCAGGTTCTCTGACGGTAGAAACCGGGGGCTCATGACTTTGGGGCTCATGACTTTCAGGCATGAATAAAGTCAGGCCCTCTTTTTCCATTTTACCATGATGGACAAAGTTCAGGTACTTTTGAAGGATGGCGGTATAAAGCTTGGCCTTTTCGTGCACCGGTAAATCGCTACGCTGAAGAATTTCACGCATCTCGGCGTCCAACAGATCGGTGGCTGATTTTCTAATATCAGTATCAGCGCTTGGGGGACTGCGCATTTGGTCTAGCTGATGTTTAGGCACGAGATACATTTTTTCAAAGTGAGCCATCACCGGCGGCGCAGCAGTCCTGAGAGAAGCGGAATAGCAATGCCTAGCAGCGACCCTATGAAGCCCCCAGACTGCTTGACAAGACTTTTTTTTAGTTTTAATAGAGATCCTTTTATTGCTCAGTTTCTTAACCAGATTTCTTTTCTTTTTAAGCACTCGGAGCTGCTGAGGACTCAGAGGGACATTGCCCTTCAAGGTATTTAGGGCTATCTCAGAAATCGCTGCTACTAAATCGTCAGACGCTGAGCACAGAAGAGCTTTCCTTTGTTGCGGGGATGATGAGACCAACAGTCTTACAAGAGCTAGATTGCGCGCTATTCGGCTCGACATGGTCGTGAGATTGTCGGCGCTCTAAACTGGGGCGATGCTTTCTATTTATCTTCTTTTTATAGACGGGTTGGACTTTTTTAGAGTATAAGCCACAGGGAGATCCGGTGGGAAAAGCCCGGTTCTTAATCTGTAATCCTCCGGCGTGCCAGCGTTTAAATCTACAAAAAGATACCCATAGGGGTTCTGAGTGGCATCCTCAAAGGCTTCTAGAAAGAAATTAGAGCGACCCGGGTACATCTGTCTGGCTAGAGTAGTTATTTGAAGCTTGTTTCAGGGGTTTTTGAGAAGCACCATGTACTTGGTGTTCAGAGCGATTGTTCGCGAGCTCTTACCTTGGCAGAACACGTTTTGCACAATGTATAAAATGCTGAGATTCCGATGGTGAACATACTGAGTAAAAGCTTTTTCAATTTCATCGCTGGCGCAAGCAGAGGCCATTAGATCATCTACAATTAACATATTAACACTAGAGGGTGGAAATAAAATGTCATCATTTAAGGTGTCGGGGAGCCCCTCGACAAATTTGAGGTGCGGAAGCTTTTGCGAGAGTTCTTGATAGAGCCGCTGCCAACAGGAATAGGCCCACACCACGTTGGTGGGTGGCTGTGTCATCATTTGATGCGCATTTTCCAAACGTTTTTTTACAAAATAACTTTTACCAGAATTGGAAGGACCCACGAGGATGAATGAGAACAGATGCTGTAATCTAATATCCATACTTTAAGCCTTTTTTCTCGCTAGACCGTTTTACACAGAGGCAGGATGACTCTTAAAAGCCGTAGGGCAGGGTTTTATAGTCCTCTTTAAGAACGCGTTTATCATATACAACCCTCAACGTTTTACGAAGAGGGCGGGCCTCAATATCCCAACGTTTTTTAATTCTTACAATGCTGGGGTGTTGCACTACTAAGCTCTCAGCTTCTGGAACACATTAACCTCTTTCGGTGTGCTTAGCATATTGAGTGACCAGCTCTTAAGTTTTGAAATTTTACTTTTTCACGGTTCTGAACATTGAGGGTGATCCACTTCACCTTCAAGCAGATTTTACCGCTTGATAAGCTGTAACCGTAAGTTTTGGGTCCGGCGCTAACGAACTCCGTGATGTGTTCATCGGAAGGTGTTTCGCTAGTGAGTTCCCCAAGATAGTCACCCAACGGGGGGTTAACATCCCCCTCTTTGCTCACGAAAATCACAGAGTCTGTGTCGTGGTAAAGACAACGGTCTTGAAGCAACTCGAGGAGCTTATACAACTCTAATCTAGCATAAGCGGTGGTGAAACTGGCAATAAAAATGTTGGCATTGCACGAAGGCGGGTAATGTTCTTTGGTATACCGCCAACACACACATGCGGTATCATCATCTATGAACTCGCAAGATGACACTTCGCGGTAGGTAGTAAAAAAGTACTCGTCAAATTCAGTCACTAGAGTAGTTTCTGAACGGTCTTCTCTCTGACCCAGTATTCCCCATAGAGAATTGAGAAACAGTTTAGCAATCTGTCTTTTTGTGGGGTTCACTTGGATTTTATTAACGCTCAAACGAATACCCTCTTTCTGAAAATATTCCCCGCGGTACTTCTGCTTCTCCTCATTATCAGTACACCACTGGGGGTAACCCGAAGCTTCTTGCTTGTCTCTAAGGTGTAAATTGATGTAGTCGGTGAACAGATTGTGAGAAACATTTTCAAAATGCCATAGCTCATAAATTCGATCTATCACATAGCCTTTTTTCAGTGCTACATTCACTTCTACAGTGCACAAGGTGCCTGTCAGAGCGCGTTCAGCATCAGAGTGATCACACCAGGAGGTCTGTCTGGCTTCTGTGCAGGAGCGGCACAGGGTAAAAAGTAGTTTGCCCTCAAATCTGTAAGGAAGCACCGGGAAAAAAAGTCCTCTAGGCGGTTAAATTCTACATCTGATTAGACCAAAAAACCTTTGGGGGTCTCCAAAATCTTTATAAAGGATCTTAGGATGTCCTATTGGGTAGACTTTTGTCTTGTTTACAAATGGGTATAAGCTGGTAAAATCATAGTAAAAAATCTTTTCATCATCAGAGACCTTTCGGTAAAGAGTAACTGCGTTGGTTCGCTCTCCGTAGAGAGAATCACGCGTTTGAGGGCTCGGGTAAGTCACGATCCTTAATAAAAGTCTGCAGCTCTAGATTACATGTTAACTGATCTCGCCACGCGTGTTCCCAAATACTTCTCACGTTGAAGCCGCGTCTTTTTAAAAACTCCTGTTTAATAGTTGTGCGGTTAAGCAACTGACCGTATGTACAACCTGTCATCTTGTTAAAATCGTTTCCTGCATAGCAAATTGGGCAGCCGTGAAAAAAACATCCGTTAAATTCAAAGGCTGTAGGGACCCCGTCAATATTGGCATTACCATCTAAAAAATAGGACCCAATTTTAAGCTCCCCGCCTCTCAATGCGTGACGGATGGTGATTTTTTCACTGTATTCCATATACATCAACCACTGAATAGCCGGTGTTGAGAATCTCTTTTGCTGTCTGTGATAATTATCACGAGGTAGCAACGCTAATGTGTAAGGTTTTAAAAAACAAAACCTGAACATGGCCAAACAGACTGAAGCCAAAGTGATGTACTGAATGGGGTCAATGAAGTCCTCATAGGCATACTCGTTGGGCTGACCAGGGTTCACCAAGATTTGTTTCCTAGACATATCTATGACACCTTCTCTAAAGCGGATACAGGCCTCTCTTAAAATGTTCACATCTTGTTGACAGTAATGAGACAGCTCCTTCTGGAAATCAAATACCTGATCTTTTGTTTGATTCATACCAGGTCAGGAATTCTGTTTTCTCAGATGGTGACATATAGTTTACACCATAACATTCTTCTGAGGGCATAGCACCAACGTAGTTCTGGTTCTGCAAAGTGTTAAAGTAATGTGGGAAATGACCTTTGGACTCTTGGAATCCCATAGCCTGAGGAAGTTTACTGAGTTTCATGGGCAGGAAGTTTATAGAGTCTATAAACCTGATATTGAGTACTTTTGTTGTAACGCACATGAGTTTTCCACCCTGAGTGATCAGCGACATTGCCACCTTTTCAAGCACTAAAGCTTTCACTACAAAATAACAGTCATATCCTTTAGAGAAATGTGCAAGAAAACTATAGTTTTTAAAGCGAGGCGTTATAAATGTGTTGATAAAATCATTGACGCATGTAGGACCTGAAAACTCCCAAGTTGGCTCTCCATTAATATGTCTGGCGAAAATATAATTTGGCTCGTGAATGATATTTTCCTGACGGCACTCCATATCGTAGAATATATAATCATTTGTTTTGGTTGGTGGTTTGAGTCTACGCATAAAGCAGAGATGGGAATCAAATGAAAACACCCGGGCTTTACAGACACCGCATTCAAGGCCTTCACATTCATGACTTTCGGGGCCATAGAGACCGCACGAATCACACAACTTTTTGCTGAGACAGTTCACTTTCCCCACAGCGGCTAATGCCCGATGACGCTCTAAACACGCCGTAGAACGACAATATAGTCGACACTGCGGACACCTTTGGAGATCATTGGCTAGGTCATGGCAATCGTTCGTAACGCACGCTTTGCAGAAGTCTGCGCACAAGTGATTGTATTTGTGGGTATAGGCCGAATGGCAATATTCACAGTAATACCTAGCGCCGAGAATTTTTTTCATATCTTTCACACCGTAAAAATGGTTTTCATGTAAAAGAACAAACAGAATTTTAGATTTAATGGCGGTTCCGCTGGTGAAATAACGCCAGCCACCTTCGTGGTATAATACTTTAATCATAGAAACAAATAGAGAGATAGGGAAATTGAGAAACTCTCTCTTATTCCCCGGTTTAAGGCTATATATCAACAGAAGAGAGGTTACATTTGTCTCAGAAGCCACAGAGACGGAGTCACGTAAAGAATGTACCAACCAGCCCAATTTGGGAGGATAGGAAAGCCCTCACACATTGACCTAGTCAGTGTCATGCTTCATCATAGGGCCCCACCTCGGAGATCGAGTACCTCCTTGGTGTGCTACGACGCCAGGAGACTGCGGAGCAGGTTTGTGTGTTTAGGCGTGTAGTGAAAGATAAATTAAAAGTGTATAATGGGTATCTCAAAAAACTTTATTGATAGATCCCTATAGCACGATTAAAAATAGGACTTATGTGATTGAATTTAGAGCCAAGAGTAATGAATTGGTTTAATTCAAATTTAAATAGTCAGTCAACATGTTTCAGCCTTTAATTGGTTTGAATTTACCTCGGCATTCGTCAGGACTAGTGTAACCCCGGTGGTATGGATTCTCTAATCATCCACCCTACCTGAGGATGTGAAAGTGACAAAAAAGAAAAACGTGAAAAAGTGCAAAAAAGAGCGGGTGGACAAATGTCACATCCCAAAATCCTGGTTTAGGATATATCTGCACCTGCGGGAAAGAAAAAGACAGACAAAAACAGACATACAAAAATGGACATGTTGTCAATAAAGAGTATGAATTCAATGATCTGTCTTAAGGTGCTCTGTAAATTGGTGATGCAGTGTCTGTTCATTAACACTCAAGTTAACACCATCCATATAACTCCGAGGAGGATTATACCACTATCAGTAGGAAGTGAGGTGCCAAACAGTGCTGTACAGCAGTACTAAAACTGTGTAAAAATACACATAAGGAATGGGGGAGGTTAAAAATGGCTAGGTGATGGTTAACACTATGAGAAATCAATGGACCAAAGGTCGGTGACCTACTCATGTGTATAAAGCCTTGTCAGAAGTTATTCTCACTTTAAAATTTGGCGCTAAATGCACCATGGGTCTCGGGAGGGGGGTAGAAACGTCCCTGGCACATCCTGTAAACAGAAAATGAATCAAACAAGAGAGCCATCAGTTAGGTTGTTAATTAGCTCAAATCTTGCAGTAGCGTATTCCACAAGTGAATGTAGCGCGTTCCACGGGCAGATGTAACTGACTTACGCCCTCAGCGTTCGCTACCCTCGTCAGCACCTAGCTTAAGCTCTCGACCGGACCCCGAAGATCCAGAGCCCGGTCGATCTATGATTTTTAAATGGTGGTTGTGTTATCGAGCCCGCTTCCTGATGGGCGCGGCCAGATTGAGAGCGAGGCTTGGAGCGCGTAAGATGCGTCCTGCGCATGCGGTAACCTAGTGAAAACGAGGCTTGGATCACAGGTCCAATCCGTGATTGGCAAGTAAATGTTGCCATGGATACCTGTTGGGAAGCGGCTGGTAGTGTTATTGAGCCCGCTTCCTAGTGGGCATAGCCTGATTGAGATTGAGGCTTGGAGTGCGTAAGACGCTTATCGTGCATGCGTTACCCTAGTAGAAACGAGGCTTGGATCTAAGATCCAATCCGAGTTGGGCAAATGAATGTTGCTATGGATACCTGTTAACATACAGGTCACAATCAACATAAGGGTTTAACGGGTGTCAAATACTGGAGAAATCCGCATATATTGTCAATAGTGCACGGACAAGAGTGCATATGAATTTGAAAGAGTGGTGTGCAACAGTAGAAAATAAGGTGCAGTGCTCAGATTTCGGAAACCAAGCATAGATAGTGAGCCAACATAACTGGTGATATCAGGCATACCGTCTTAGCAAGGTGTACTGAACATACTACATATTCAGTGTAGGTAGACCGCATCATTCCTATCTGTGCTATATTAATACAGAACCCAATAGGTTGAACAAGTTCCCAAGATATCTGACTCGCTAATAGTATATTGATCTTAGCATTTGCGATGAATAAACGGGTAATAATTGATTATACATCATAACCAATGAAGCAGATGTGTCAGCCCCAATATTATTGGTTGTACATCATAACCTATGGAGCAGATGTGTTAGCACCAAGTATGGGGGTGAGCGTATATAGATTTATTACAACCTACGGGTGTCATGTCTCATATCTCAAGAGCGAGAGTGAAAGCATATGACAGAGGGTAGCCTTGGTCTAGAACAGGTTAGGTTCAGTATCTTAGGACTGTGTTCCAAGGAATATCATCGTTCAGTCCTTCAACATTAGTACCAAGACGGTAAATCCACCGGTGTTCTTTTTCAAACAGCCTGTTCGTAATATTGTTTGTGCCGGTGACTGTTTCAATGATCGTCCATCTCATGTCATTAGTCGTGTGATTGCTAGAAAGAAAGTGTCTGCTGAGCTTTGTGGTTGTTTTTTTACACCTAATATTGCTACGGTGTTCACAAATTCGCTGTTTGATTTTGCGAGTGGTCATGCCTTTATACCTGAGGGCACATGGACACGTGATTAGGTACACCACGTTCATTGAGTTACAGTTAGTGTGTGACACCTGCCTCCATACTTTGCCTTCTTCCAGATTTAATGTTCTCGAGGTCTGTCAGATGACATACACCACAATCTGTGCATGGGTAATGTCCTGTGACTTGGGGTAAGCTCCAAGCCTCTGTGATTGACGGGGTTTTAGGAGGGATTTTTTCTTTAGGGCGAGTATGGACCAACGCGTCCTTAAGGCTACGACCTTTTTTGAAAGAAAATAGAGGCTTTTCCCAATCTCTTTTGGCAGACTTGATGATCTTCTAGTGCTTATTAATTGTTTTCTTCATAATGTTTGATAAGCTGTTAAAGGTTGTGACACATGTGAGAGGTATTTCGTCTGAGGCGCTTGGTTTGTCTTCCAACAGAGCACTCCTCGGTTGATTTCTTGCCCTTTTGACCCCTTTGCTGAGAATTGAGTCTGAATAGCCCCGGTTTTGTAGTTTCACAGTTAATTCTGAGGCTTGTTCCTTGAAGTTGTCAAGGGTGCTGCAATTCCGTCTCAGTCTGAGGTACTGTCCGTATGGAAGATTCTCCTTCAACGGGCGCGGGTGGAAGCTGGTGAATTCAAGTAAGTTGTTTTTTGCAGTGGGTTTGCAATGATTTCTTGTAATAAGGCTTGTGCCAGAAACAGAGATTACCACATCCAGAAAAATGATTTCAGTTTTGCTCGAGGTGTAAGTAAATCTTAGATTGTGATCAAGAGTATTTTTCCAAACTAGGAATAGTTGTAGGTCTTCATCACTACCAATCCACAGTACTAAAATGTCATCAATGTAGCGCTTCCATAACAGTATGGAAGCAGCAAAATTGGTGGAGGTTGGTAAAATATATTTGGATTCAAAGTCTGCCACATAAAGTCCGGCTACACTAGGGGCAAAAGTTCTGCCCATAGATGTCCCCGAGCATTGAAGGAATAGTTGATTTTTGAAGGAGAAAAAATTCTCCTTTAGCGCTATAGTTGCGCAATGGATGATGAACGCCTTCGGAGTTTGGTAGTTCCAATCTAGTGCATCAAGTGAGGCCTCTAGGACCTTGATGGTGTCGTCCTGTGGGATACTGGTGTAGAGACTTTCAACATCCAATGTTACCAGTGTGATGGAGTTCTCAACAAAGGTGACACCAGTTAGAAGTTGTAATAGACTTTTCGTGTCTTTCAAATAAGTAGGTGTGGATTGCACAATCGGTTTTAAAAAACTGATCACAGAATCTGGAAAGAGGTTCCAATAGTGAACCAATTCCGGATACAATGGGACGGCCAGGAGGTGGAAGCTTGTTCTTATGCATCTTGGGCAGTGTGTAAAAATAAGGAATTACATCACTGCTGCTGTCCAAGAAGTCTGCTTCATTTTTGGAGATGTAGCCCCTTTCTTCTGCCTGTCTTACCAGGGTGTTAATCTTTATAGTAAGATTGGTCGTAGGATCTGTAGTCAGGGGTGTGTAGTTCCTGACATCTTGAAGCAAGTCTTCACAAACCTTCTCATAGTCAGTGGTATTTTGTAATACTATACCTCCACCCTTGTCAGCTGGTTTTATGGTAATACTCGTGTCGTTCTGTAGTTGTTGTAGAGCTTGGTATTCTAGCTTCGTGAAATTACCAAATGTTTTAGGGTTTTGACAGGATTCAAGATCTTTGAAAACTGCCTCTTCAAAGGCAGTTATGGCTGCTGGCACTGTGTGTGGAGGGGGCAGAAAGTTAGAATTTAGTCTTAGACCTGTGTCTCCTTTTCGGGCTGACTCATTCGGATCAGTTTTACCTTCAAAGAAGGCTTTGAGCTTCAATTTGCGAAAGAACTCTGACAATTCGCTATGCAGTCTGAATTTGTCAGGTCTGGATGTAGGGACAAATCCCAGGCCTTTTTCAAGAACCTGTGTTTCAATAGGCGTTAGTACCCTGTTCGATAGGTTGGTAACTAGACTTACAGTCCGCTCATTCCGGGTTGTGGGTTGTTGCTCTGTGTGTGATTCGATACAGGATCTTCTTCTGCCCAGGAGACCTGATTGTTCCCCCGCCTTTTTCCTCTTCCCCTCCGGCCGCTCTCTAAAAAATGCGGTCGATATTGGTTTTGAAAGTTCATTGGGGGCATGAAGCCAGGGTTCCAACCCATGAAAGGGTATGGAGGTTGTTGGTATGGGAAGGAATGGGGATTCATTCCCATTTGAGGTGGAACCTACCACTGTTGGTGTTGTGTTTGGTAGCCTGACCTTCCTCTGTTGGTCCTGTTACCACGGTTGCCTCTCTTCTTCCTTGAGTTGGAAGAGTCAGTACTTGATCCACTACTATTGGAAGAGTCATCGTCCGAATAGTTGGTGTTGCTTGTATTCTTGGTCGGGGCAGTGTAGGATGCTGCGGAGTATGGGTACACTTTTTCGAAGTCAAATTTCTTTTGATCTTTCTGTAGTGTAGTAGCCTTAGATTGCATTAGGTTGTCTTTGTATTCATTGAGCTCTTTATTTAGCTCATCTAGCCTCTTTTTGTATCCTGTTATAGTTGCTTTAAATTGTGACTCTGTTTCCCTGATTTCTATCATCAGAGCCTCAGATAATCTGAGTGCTGTTTTAATAATGAGGACGAGCCAGTCACGCGTGCAGTGCCACGCGATCATGGCCCAATCCTTCCTAAATGTAGCATCATTTAGAAAAATCCGAGGGGCGTTTGTGACAAGCAAACCTTTAGGTGCTGTGTTAGAAATCAGGTACTGTTTAAGGATGGTGCCATGTAGAATGGTCCGGATATGTTCCCGTTTCTTTTCTGAAAGGGTTTCCCAATCAGTAGTGTTCGCTATGGCTTGGGATATATGTGGATCAGCAAATAATGAAGAATCAGCCATAAGCGCTTCGATTTCTGATTCAGAATATGTCAGGCCCAGATTCGCCATGGTGGTGGCCAAAGTGAGTGGTAGATGTAATTCGTTAAAACACGAGATGGTGATGGGAGAAATCACCACGTCAAGAATTTAAAACAGAGCTCTCACAGCTGTGCGCTGCTCTATACATAGAAACAAATAGAGAGATAGGGAGATTGAGAAACTCTCTCTTATTCCCCGTTTTAAGGCTATATATCAACAGAAGAGAGGTTACATATGTCTCAGAAGCCACAGAGACGGAGTCACGTAAAGAATGTACCAACCAGCCCAATTTGGGAGGATAGGAAAGCCCTCACACACCGACCTAGTCAGTGTCATGCTTCATCATAGGGCCCCACCTCGGAGGTCGAGTACCTCCTTGGTGTGCTACGACGCCAGGAGACTGCGGAGCAGGTTTGTGTGTTTAGGCGTGTAGTGAAAGATAAATTAAAAGTGTCTAATGGGTATCTCAAAAAACTTTATTGATAGATCCCTATAGCACGATTAAAAATAGGACTTATGTGATTGAATTTAGAGCCAAGAGTAATGAATTGGTTTAATTCAAATTTAAATAGTCAGTCAACATGTTTCAGCCTTTAATTGGTTTGAATTTACCTCGGCATTCGTCAGGACTAGTGTAACCCCGGTGGTATGGATTCTCTAATCATCCACCCTACCTGAGGACGTGAAAGTGAAAAAGAAAAACGTGAAAAAGTGCAAAAAAGAGCGGGTGGACAAATGTCACATCCCAAAATCCTGGTTTAGGATATATCTGCACCTGCGGGAAAGAAAAAGACAGACAAAACAGACATACAAAAATGGACATGTTGTCAATAAAGAGTATGAATTCAATGATCTGTCTTAAGGTGCTCCGTAAAGTGGCGATGCAGTGTCTGTTCATTAACACTCAAGTTAACACCATCCATATAACCCCGAGGAGGATTATACCACTATCAGTAGGAAGTGAGGTGCCAAACAGTGCTGTACAGCAGTACTAAAACTGTGTAAAAATACACATAAGGAATGGGGGAGGTTAAAAATGGCTAGGTGATGGTTAACACTATGAGAAATCAATGGACCAAAGGTCGGTGAGCTACTCATGTGTATAAAGCCTTGTCAGAAGTTATTCTCACTTTAAAATTTGGCGCTAAATGCACCATGGGTCTCGGGAGGGGGGTAGAAACGTCCCTGGCACATCCTGTAAACAGAAAATGAATCAAACAAGAGAGCCATCAGTTAGGTTGTTACTTAGCTCAAATCTTGCAGTAGCGTATTCCACAAGTGAATGTAGCGCGTTCCACGGGCAGATGTAACTGACTTACGCCCTCAGCGTTCGCTACCCTCGTCAGCACCTAGCTTAAGCTCTCGACTGGACCCCGAAGATCCAGAGCCCGGTCGATCGATGATTTTTAAATGGTGGTTGTGTTATCGAGCCCGCTTCCTGATGGGCACGGCCTGATTGAGAGCGAGGCTTGGAGCGCGTAAGATGCGTCCTGCGCATGCGCTAACCTAGTGAAAACGAGGCTTGGCTCACAGGTCCAATCTGTGATTGGCAAGTAAATGTTGCCATGGATACCTGTTGGGAAGCGGCTGGTAGTGTTATTGAGCCCGCTTCCTAGTGGGCATAGCCTGATTGAGATTGAGGCTTGGAGTGCGTAAGACGCGTATCGCGCATGCGTTACCCTGGTAGAAACGAGGCTTGGATCTAAGATCCAATCCGAGTTGGGCAAATGAATGTTGCTATGGATACCTGTTAACATACAGGTCACAATCAACATAAGGGTTTAACGGGTGTCAAATACTGGAGAAATCCGCATATATTGTCAATAGTGCACGGACAAGAGTGCATATGAATTTGAAAGAGTGGTGTGCAACAGTAGAAAATAAGGTGCAGTGCTCAGATTTCGGAAACCAAGCATAGATAGTGAGCCAACATAACTGGTGATATCAGGCATACCGTCTTAGCAAGGTGTACTGAACATACTACATATTCAGTGTATGTAGACCGCATCATTCCTATCTGTGCTATATTAATACAGAACCCAATAGGTTGAACAAGTTCCCAAGATATCTGACTCGCTAATAGTATATTGATCTTAGCATTTGAGATGAATAAACGGGTAATGATTGATTATACATCATAACCAATGAAGCAGATGTGTCGGCCCCAATTTTATTGGTTGTACATCATAACCTATGGAGCAGATGTATTAGCACCAAGTATGGGGGTGAGCGTATATAGATTTAATACAACCTACGGGTGTCATGTCTCATATCTCAAGAGCGAGAGTGAAAGCATATGACAGAGGGTAGCCTTGGTCTAGAACAGGTTAGGTTCAGTATCTTAGGACTGTGTTCCAAGGAATATCATCGTTCAGTCCTTCAACATTAGTACCAAGACGGTAAATCCACCGTTGTTCTTTTTCAAACAGCCTGTTCGTAATATTGTTTGTGCCGGTGACTGTTTCAATGATCGTCCATCTCATGTCATTTGTCGTGTGATTGCTAGAAAGAAAGTGTCTGCTGAGCTTTGTGGTTGTTTTTTTACACCTAATATTGCTACGGTGTTCACAAATTCGCTGTTTGTCACAAAGTTTAACACTCGTTGTGACTGTGATAAAAAGTAGGGCGGAAGTGCCAGGCGGGGTCTGAATTCTGTATTGTTTAGTAAGATCATTCAAAAGAAATGTCGCTGGTTGCTTGATTTAAACAACACATCTGGAAATTTGTGCCTGGCTGGGTGTTTGGCCGGGTTATTGGATCATGGGAGCTCTACGGATAGAACATTGACGGAGCAGGCTCAGTTAATGCATGAAGACCTAAATATCTCCCCAGATACGGATGTCTCTTTGCGAGACATAGAATCATTTGAAAATTACTTGGGTGTGACGATTAAAGTATTATACCACGAAGGTGGCTGGCGTTATTTCACCAGCGGAACCGCCACCAAATCTAAAATTCTGTTTGTTCTTTTACATGAAAACCATTTTTACGGTGTGAAATATATAAAAAAAAATCTCGGCGCTAGGTATTACTGTGAATATTGCCATTCGGCCTATACCCACAAATACAATCACTTGTGTGCAGACTTCTGCAAAGCGTGCGTTACGAACGATTGCCATGACCTAGCCAATGATCTCCAAAGGTGTCCGCAGTGTCGACTATATTGTCGTTCTACGGCGTGTTTAGAGCGTCATCGGGCATTAGCCGCTGCGGGGAAAGTGAACTGTCTCAGCAAAAAGTTGTGTGATTCGTGCGGTCTCTATGGCCCCGAAAGTCATGAATGTGAAGGCCTTGAATGCGGTGTCTGTAAAGCCCGGGTATTTTCATTTGATTCCCATCTCTGCTTTATGCGTAGACTCAAACCACCAACCAAAACAAATGATTATATATTCTACGATATGGAGTGCCGTCAGGAAAATATCATTCACAAGCCAAATTATATTTTCGCCAGACATATTAATGGAGAGCCAACTTGGGAGTTTTCAGGTCCTACATGCGTCAATGATTTTATCAACACATTTATAACGCCCCGCTTTAAAAACTATAGTTTTCTTGCACATTTCTCTAAAGGATATGACTGTTATTTTGTAGTGAAAGCTTTAGTGCTTGAAAAGGTGGCAATGTCGCTGATCACTCAGGGTGGAAAACTCATGTGCGTTACAACAGAAGTACTCAATATCAGGTTTATAGACTCTATAAACTTCCTGCCCATGAAACTTCCTCAGGCTATGGGATTCCAAGAGTCCAAAGGTCATTTCCCACATTACTTTAACACTTTGCAGAACCAGAACTACGTTGGTGCTATGTCCTCAGAAGAATTTTATGGTGTAAACTATATGTCACCATCTGAGAAAACAGAATTCCTGACCTGGTATGAATCAAACAAAGATCCGGTATTTGATTTCCAGAAGGAGCTGGCTCATTACTGTCAACAAGATGTGAACATTTTAAGAGAGGCCTGTATCCGCTTTAGAGAAGGTGTCATAGATATGTCTAGGAAACAAATCTTGGTGAACCCTGGTCAGCCCAACGAGTATGCCTATGAGGACTTCATTGACCCCTTTCAGTACATCACTTTGGCTTCAGTCTGTTTGGCCATGTTCAGATTTTGTTTTTTAAAACCTTACACATTAGCGTTGCTACCTCGTGATAATTATCATAGACAGCAAAAGAGATTCTCAACACCGGCTATTCAGTGGTTGATGTATATGGAATACAGTGAAAAAATCACCATCCGTCACGCATTGAGAGGCGGGGAGCCTAAAATTGGGTCCTATTTTTTAGATGGTTATGCCAATATTGACGGGGTCCCTACAGCCTTTGAATTTAATGGATGTTTTTTTCACGGCTGCCCAATTTGCTATGCAGGAAACGATTTTACCAAGATGACAGGTTGTACATACGGTCAGTTGCTTAACCGCACAACTATTAAACAGGAGTTTTTAAAAAGACGCGGCTTCAACGTGAGAAGTATTTGGGAACACGCGTGGCGAGATCAGTTAACATGTAATCTAGAGCTGCAGACTTTTATTAAGGATCGTGACTTACCCGAGCCCTTGAAACCGCGTTATTCTCTCTACGGAGGGCGAACCAACGCAGTTACTCTTTACCGAAAGGTCTCTGATGATGAAAAGACTTTTTACTATGATTTTACCAGCCTATACCCATTTGTAAACAAGACAAAAGTCTACCCAATAGGACATCCTAAGATCCTTTATAAAGATTTTGGAGACCCCAAAGGTATTTTGGTCTAATCAGATGTAGAATTCAACCGCCTAGAGGACTTTTTTTCCCGGTGCTTCCTTACAGATTTGAGGGCAAACTACTATTTACCCTGTGCCGCTCCTGCACAGAAGCCAGACAGACCTCCCGGTGTGATCACTCTGATGCTGAACGCGCTCTGACAGGCACCTGGTGCACTGTAGAAGTGAATGTAGCACTGAAAAAAGGCTATGTGATAGATCGAATTTATGAGATATGGCATTTTGAAAATGTTTCTCACGATCTGTTCACCGACTACATCAATTTACACCTTAGAGACAAGCAAGAAGCTTCGGGTTACCCCCAGTGGTGTACTGATAATGAGGAGAAACAGAAGTACCGCAGGGAATATTTTCAGAAAGAGGGTATTCGTTTGCGCGCTAATAAAATCCAAGTGAACCCCACAAAAAGACAGATTGCTAAACTGTTTCTCAATTCTCTATGGGGAAAAAAGGGTCAGAGAGAAGACCGTTCAGAAACTACTCTAGTGACTGAGCCGGATGAATTTGACGAGCACTTTTTTACTACCTACCGCAAAGTGTCATCTTGCGAGTTCATAGATGATGATACCGCATGTGTGTGTTGGCGGTATACCAAAGAACATTACCCGCCTTCGTGCAATGCCAACATTTTTATTGCCAGTTTCACCACCGCTTATGCTAGATTAGAGTTGTATAAGCTCCTGGAGTTGCTTCAAGACCGTTGTCTTTACCACGAAACAGACTCTGTGATTTTCGTGAGCAAAGAGGGGGATGTTAACCCCCGTTGGGTGACTATCTTGGGGAACTCACTAGCGAAACACCTTCCGATGAACACATCACGGAGTTCGTTAGCGCCGGACCCAAAACTTACGGTTACAGCTTATCAAGCGGTAAAATCTGCTTGAAGGTGAAGTGGATCACCCTCAATGCTCAGAACCGTGAAAAAGTAAATTTTCAAAACTTAAAAGAGCTGGTCACTCAATATGCTAAGCACACCCAAAGAGGTGAATGTGTTCCAGAAGCTGAGAGCTTAGTAGTGCAACACCCCAGCATTGTAAGAATTAAAAAACGTTGGGATATTGAGGCCCGCCCTCTTCGTAAAACGTTGAGGGTTGTATATGATAAACGCGTTCTTAAAGAGGACTATAAAACCCTGCCCTACGGCTTTTAAGAGTCATCCTGCCTCTGTGTAAAACGGTCTAGCGAGAAAAAAGGCTTAAAGTATGGATATTAGATTACAGCATCCGTTCTCATGCATCCTCGCGGGTCCTTCCAATTCAGGTAAAAGTTATTTTGTAAAATAACTTTTGGAAAATGCGCATCAAATGATGACACAGCCACCCACCAACGTGGTGTGGGCCTATTCCTGTTGGCAGCGGCTCTATCAAGAACTCTCGCAAAAGCTTCCGCACCTCAAATTTGTCGAGGGGCTCCCCGACACCTTAAATGATGACATTTTATTTCCACCCTCTAGTGTTAATATGTTAATTGTAGATGATCTAATGGCCTCTGCTTGCGCCAGCGATGAAATTGAAAAAGCTTTTACTCCGTATGTTCACCATCGGAATCTTAGCATTTTATACATTGTGCAAAACGTGTTCTGCCAAGGTAAGAGCTCGCGAACAATCGCTCTGAACACCAAGTACATGGTGCTTTTCAAAAACCCCCGAGACAAGCTTCAAATAACTACTCTAGCCAGACAGATGTACCCGGGTCGCTCTAATTTCTTTCCAAAAGCCTTTGAGGATGCCACTCAGAACCCCTATGGGTATCTTTTTGTAGATTTAAACGCTGGCACGCCGGAGGATTACAGATTAAGAACCGGGCTTTTCCCACCGGATCTCCCTGTGGCTTATACTCTAAAAAAGTCCAACCCGTCTATAAAAAGAAGATAAATAGAAAGCATCGCCCCAGTTTAGAGCGCCGACAATCTCACGACCATGTCGAGCCGAATAGCGCGCAATCTAGCTCTTTTAAGACTGTTGGTCTCATCATCCCCGCAACAAAGGAAAGCTCTTCTATGCTCGGCGTCTGACGATTTAGTAGCAGCGATTTCTGAGATAGCCCTAAATGACTTGAAGGGCAATGTCCCTCTTGAGTCCTCAGCAGCTCCGAGTGCTTAAAAGGAAAAGAAATCTGGTTAAGAAACTGAGCAATAAAAGGATCTCTATTAAAACTAAAAAAAGTGTTGTCAAGCAGTCTGGGGGCTTCATAGGGTCGCTGCTAGGCATTGCTATTCCGCTTCTCTCAGGACTGCTGCGCCGCCGGTGATGGCTCACTTTGAAAAAATGTATCTCGTGCCTAAACATCAGCTAGACAAAATGCGAAGTCCCCCAAGCGCTGATACTGATATTAGAAAATCAGCCACCGATCTGTTGGACGTCGAGATGCGTGAAATTCTTCAGCGTAGCGATTTACCGGTGCACGAAAAGGCCAAGCTTTATACCGCCATCCTTCAAAAGTACCTGAACTTTGTCCATCATGGTAAAATGGAAAAAGAGGGCCTGACTTTATTCATGCCTGAAAGTCATGAGCCCCAAAGTCATGAGCCCCCGGTTTCTACCGTCAGAGAACCTGAATCGCCAGCCTTTAATTTAGTTAATGAAGTTATTAACAATGTTAACCCCCGGCACAAAAAGAAAGCCGAATTACTTCTTAATAAAATTAATCAAAATAAAGACATTGCTTTCTGGAATGATAAGGGGGAACTTCTTTATAAAGGTAATGTTATTCGCGGTTCAAACCTGCATGATTTGGTCAGAGGCGCCACCCAAACACACTCTTTCGCTAATAATAAAGTGCCTGTCGGTTGGGATGTCTTCATGCAGAGTCTAGCAGAACTGAACATACCAACATCTGTGCTAGGCAACGGTGGTCATTGTATCTACTTAGAAGATTTAAAGAACAAGACTGTTGCACCTTTTGTTATTCCTTCTCCCCCCGCATCACCGTTTTCACATGACCGTCGTAGAGCACCCTCGCATGCCTACCGAGTTACCTCTGATAATGCTCATGACCCCATAACCACACCCGTCCAAGCACTCCCGCCCAAAAAAAGAAAACTGTTCAAGAGACCGACTTGGTTGTCTGAATAGCACCCTGGATTTATCATAGAGATCTGTGATTATTACTGTGGTAACTAAATATTGCTTTATGTAGCTATCTCATTTTTTAATCAATCCTTGTAGTTTTGAATGATTTTATGCTTGGTGGCCATACCGCATATTACTGAGTGTTGATAATATGCTTTTTGGTTTCTTGATTTTTATGTACCTCATTTTATGTTTGCTGCTGATACTGCGGTTTATATAACACAGAGCTTGATGTATTTCATGAATACCGATACCTCATTAATCAAAAGCTGTAAAATGTGTTTTCTATCAATTATAATTGTATTATAGCTATTATGATTATTTTCAGTACCAAAAAAGAGATGATTCCTTTTTTTATGTATCTTCCTCTGATTTTATGATTGCTTTTGATACTGTGATTTATATGCCACTGAGCATAATGTATTTGATAACTTCCGCTACCTCATTAATCGTAAGCCGGAATATGTGTTTTCTATACATTATAATTGTATTATAGCTATTGTGATTATTAGTGGGTACCAAAAAAAAAAGATGTGATTCCTTTTTTTATGTATCTTCCTCTGGTTTTATGTTTGCTTCTGATACTGTGATTTATATGCCACTGAGCATAATGTATTTGATAACTTCCGCTACCTCATTAATCGTAAGCCGGAATATGTGTTTTCTATACATAATAATTGTATTATAGCTATTGTGATTATTAGTGGGTACCAAAAAAAAAAGATGTGATTCCTTTTTTTATGTATCTTCCTCTTTGTTTATGTTTGCTTCTGATACTGTGATTTATACAACACTGGACATAATGTATTTGATAACAACCGTTACCTCATTAATCATAAGCTGAAATTTCTTTAAATTTTTCTATTGTCACTTAAATGTTGTCAAGTATACGTAATTCCATATAATAAAACTGTAATGACATAAAATGTGATTTTCTGTTATGTAAAACATGATTTCAATTAAATTGCAAATACTACCCTGAAATAAAACTTGTCAGTGCTTTGATTTTATATTTAATAAAAAGCTATTTTTTATCTAAAATGCGTTATCGTTCTTTTTTTTTTAAATAATGTGATGATATGAAATATCCGCGTAATTCGCCGTTACATTACCTATATCCGGCTTATGGAGCCCCATAAAATCTCTAAAACATGACATGCCCGGACATGTCTGAACTACATATAAAACGATGTCCGAACATGCCCGGACATGTCTGAACTACATATAAAACGATGTCCGAACATGCCCGGGCATGTCTTGTTTTTTTTTTTTACCTAACCCGTTTTTTCGCAAGGTTTTTTTTTTTTCAAGTTTTTTTTCAAGTTTTTTTTCAAGTTTTTTTTCAAGTTCTTTTTTTTATAAAAGGGGCGGGGCCAAGGGGGCATGGCCACCTGTCAAAAAATGCATGGTGACGAGTAGTGTACAACCTATACTACTGATATATATATATATATATATATATATATACATACATACATACATACATACATATATATATATATATACACACACACACACACACACACACACACACACACATGTATATAGTATTTACAAATATATATGCATACATAAGGCTTTAAACTTACCTACCAAATCCTTATATTTTCGCTGTAAAGGCATAGGCATTGTACATTTTTGCGTGGTAATAAATGTGTTAAGGACATATTGTAAAGGCATGTGTGGTAATGGCATGCACAGTTCTGTCACATCCGACTGGGGCACTCCCTTACCCATCAATGATATACACCAAGTGTCTTAAATTGTTTTGATCCTATTAAAGTCGGTTTCCCTCACAGTTCAAACTACAAAAAATATATGAACATTATTTTTGCTTTCCGAACTGCTGAATGTGCTGCAGTTCATTTAAAGGTATTTACGTTTTGCTGTGTGTTACAAAAAAAACTGAAATCAGACAGCCTTTCTTTTCACACAAGAAAAGTTAATTATGTGACTTATTGTTACATGATCCTATTTACTTTTCATTCTTCAACTGCAAAGTGAGAGGAGTTTGTAAACACCAATACTCATGTTGAAAAAAAAATCTGCAGCAATTTGTCATAAGACAGTCTTACATTAGACCTCCCTCACCAAAGGTGATACACAAACAAATAATAGACGGAATGCTGAATAAATCACACATCCATCCCCAGTCAAAAGATCTGGGTTAAATCCATTGTTCTTCTGATCACTACGCCACCCCAGTCTGGACCCAGCTATATGCAAATCAGTCTTGACCCTTTGCCTCATGGGGTCCAGCCCGAAACGCCAAGCCAGGTCCTCCCTGGACCGGAAACAAGCATCCTGGGACCGGTTTTAGGGTATTACCCTTCATCAGCCAGGCTAGTTTGAATCCAATGGCAAAGTGAGCAAGGGACTCGCGTCTGGGCATACCCATCACACTTAGGGAAAAAAGTGATACACAAACAAATGATGGACAGAATGCTGACTAAATCACACATTCATGCCCAGTCAAGAGATCTGGGTTAAATCCATCGTTCTTTTGCTCACCATGCCAACCCAGTTTAGACCCAGCCATATGCAAATCAGTTTCCATTGGGCGCAGGGTCAAGACTGATTTGTATATGGTTGGGTCCAAACTGGCATGGCATGGTGAGAAAAAAACTATGGATTTCGGCCCAGATCTCTGTACTGGTGTGAATGTATATGTATTGTTCTGCATTCTGTCCATCAATTATTCTTTTTGCATTTGTCACCCCGAGTGGGATGGGTATGCCCAGACGTGGGTCCCATGCTCTTCATGCCACTCGAGTCAAGCTATCCTGGCTGATGAGGGCTGAAAGCCCGAAACTGGTCCTAGGATGCTTGTTTCCAGTCCAGGGAGGACCTGGTCTGGAAGCTCGGGCTGGACGGTTCCCATTTGGGTGCAGGGTCAAGACTGATATGCATATGGCTGGGTCCAAACTGGAATGGCAAGGTGAGCAAAAAAACAATGGATTTAGGCCCAGATCTCTGTACAGGGGTGAATGTATGACATTGTTCTGCATTCTGTCCATCAATTGTTCTTTTTGCATCTCTCACCAAAGGTGACATGATAAATGCATAATGTAAAGGCATCTTTATTTATTGCTTGGATTTTCGCCCCACCAAAAAACATGACCCACTAGTTGGTCGTGAGCCTCGGTTTGGGAAACGCTGATCTAGGCGTAAAATAGGACATCGCTTATTTTGTCCTCGATTGACTTCTTTACGTACAGCAGAGGAAAAAATTAGCGCTACTTATTTCTAAAACATGGTCCCTCACCAGATCTGAAGCATTGGTCACTTTATTTTCAATAAAATCATTATTACATTGGAGTTGTCTTAGCAAACTACAGCTAGATGACACAAAAAAGAATGTTTCTTGATGTACAATGGACTTTACGCTTGTGCTCTTGGTGAATTATCCAACTCTTCCAGAGATCGATGTAAAGAGTCTTCTTGGATTTGCAATTATTAGTTGTATTTCACCTTCTTTTTTAAAACAGTTTTTATTGGAACAAGGTGCTTTGAATTACGGTACGTATTTATCTTTGTTTTGAGGTACTCGCCACTTTATTCTTAATGAATTATTAAACGTCAATCACTCTAGTCAGGTATACTTAAGTCATAGCAAAAAGGACTGTTTCTTAGTTGAAATACGAGGCTTCTTTTGAATGTCCTACCTTCTGCAGTTGTTCGTGTGACGATTTGTTTTTCTTTATTTTATGTTTAATGTTTTTCATTGTAGTGAGTTGTTGGGCATCATTATATTTCTGGATTATATATCTACAAGGCTATATTTTGGGAATTCTCTACTTAAATAACAATTATTTTTCAAGCCACCTGCTCAGATGTTTTTTTCGCCAATGTCGGTCAACAGGCAGACAGCATAGCAAAGAGGTGACTTACTTTCAGACTTGTTTTTGGAGGCTGTATTTCTGTGGTAGTTTGGGCCGACCTTTAGGGTGGACAAACTGGGCCCAGGGCGCCAGTTTTCTGAGAGGCGCATGGAGCTGTGTACATTAATGTTATGTCAACAGTAACTAATAGCGACTAGACTTCAACCACTACTCCAGATAATAGTACTATCAGACCAATCGGGTTTTGTACCAGGCAGGGCAAACTCACATAACATAAGAACTCTAGTTGGGCTATTACACTACTTGGCGCTGACTTTGCCTGTGGCTACTGCTCTCTTAGACGCCTCAAAGGCATTTGATTCGCTGGAGTGGGGATATCTTTCCCCCTACCAACACATACAACTCCTGTACACACAACTGATGGCACGCCTCAGAATAAATGGCCAAATATCGGAACCATTTGCCATAATTTATGGTACGCGGCAGGGGTGCCCTCTGTCGCCGCTATTTGCCATCGCGATGGAGCCCCTAGCCGCACGACTGTGCCAACATCACGCAGCCAGAGGAATTGGCTTCACAACGAGAGCGCTTACAGTCTCCATGTACACAGACGATATCACATTGTACATGGTGCACCCCAAAGATAATCTGGCCCTATGACGAGAGAGGTGATCTGATTTGGCGGACGGACTGGTGTGCATATAAATTGGTCCAAATCGGTTACTCTGCCACTCACGTCAGGTACACAGCATTTTGATATGAATATCCAGCAGCATGGGCATCAGAGCCGGTTCGATAGCTGGGAGTCTGGATAACTAGTAATTTACAAGAACTATGGACGGCTAATTACGGGAAGGCGATAGTGTGGATAGAGGACAGGGTTAAGAGGTGGAAATCCTTTACCCTTTCGTTAGTAGGCAAGATAGCAATTGCCAAAATGATAATACTGCCTAAATTACTTTATTTGCTCATTAACCTACCGCTTCCACAGCACTTTCTTTGAAAGCTCAGATCACTTATGATTGAACTGGGGTATGAGCGGGGGATCAGCCAAGGATAGCGTGGGAAATTCTGACTCTACCACAGGACCAGGGAGGACTGGCTGCCCCAGATTTCACATTAAATGCTTACAGTGCGCAGGCACAATTTTTACACTTTTTGGCCCACCCTACACCTTATCAGCCACATGTAGCTATAGAAACAGATCGCGCTGCCCATTGCCAGTATCAACAGAGTTATATCAACCCTATAGGCGCTCACGTGGAGGAATAGACACGGTACAGGCTTTACGTTAGGCATGGGATGGGATTCGCAAACTGGCACACCTAGACATGCTATATGCCCCATCTATCCCGCTTTTCAACAATCCATTTTTCCCCCCTTGACTGACAAGAAAGCTCAGGCACGCGCCAGAACCCATAAACAGGCGGTGGGAGGGGATCGCTTCCTGAATTACTTGTTCCTCACCCTTGAATAGATGTGCTCCCTAACAGAGCCGACGGCACTTGACAGGCTGCTATACTACCAACTTAGAGCGTCCTGAAGGAGCAAGTTCCCTACTTTCCCTGCAGATTTCGCTCTGCCCACGCCCAGGGAGCTATCTTAAAAAAGTCTGTTCTGGTGGTAGGGTTAGCTCCAATTGTGCTCGTCAAGAACTGATGCGTTGTGTAATCAAGTGACTGCAGCATCATTCACTGTCCCATTCAGGTAGTTCCAGGTACCTTGCCGGGGTCTGAAGGGGCTGTGGCTTCTCTTATTCTGGGAGCTATATGAAGACTTCTCTGTCTTAACTGGACAAGCGCTGGCTAAAATAATTACCCCCCCATTAGGCAAGTGATTGGTCATTGCCAGAATCAGTTTCAGCTGGACACTGAGGAGGAGTGGCTACCAATGTTACATAGAATGAGTATAAAAGAAATCTCTGGCACTGATATAGGGCTGGGCCATTCTGGGTGAAATGATAGAGCACTGTTTCTGCTCTCGTCAATCACATCTCGGTGTCTTGTGTCCTAAAGTCACAGGTGAGGGGAAGCCCAACCAAAAGGTGGTGTTAAAAAGCGAAAAAGGGGCATGGCCAAGATGGCGGAGTGAGCAGACTTGTTTCGTCAGCGCTCAGTCCACGCCGGGCCTTATTCATAGACATCGCGCTTGCTATCCTGTTTGGCCATCACCGGAGAACCCCCGCAGCTGGGGGACTCCCTGCCCTATGCACACGGAGGAACTCGCCCCTACCACTATTAAATGAGAAGGTTCTTTGATGTTGGATTATCGCTTTCTAGTTGGCTGTCACCTACTTATCCTTAGCTAGGGTACAGCAGCGGCGATCCCGCCTAGCACGTCTGGCAGACCCTCGGAGAGGAGATGGGGTGCCTCTGCCCCACAGCATCGAAGCTTCTTATGTCGGGTGGCTCTGGTGGCTCGGGACAAGGACCACCCCAGCACTGATTGGAATTGTGATCGGGATATTTCCCTCTCCCGTCTGGCCACATTGGGAGTGCTAGAACTTGGGGGACTCTACAATAATGCACTGCGCCTTTCTGCGCACAGTATCCCTCCCTCGACTTGACCATGACGACGGCCAAAGGCAAAAAAGAGCGCTCAGTGTGGGATCTCTTGCTGAAGTCATCTGGGGATCTCCTTGGTGCCAGACACCTGCTGGGGATGGTGCTGAAGGGGCAGTCACTCGTGAGTTCCTGGAGTCTCTATTTGCCTCACAACGCGAAGATATACTGGCTATCAAAACAGACCAGCAAGCGGCCTTCAGGGAAGTACGGAGAGACATTGATGCGGTGGGCGGGAGGGTGGCTTCCCTGGAGGACTCTACGGCGGCCAGGGATGAAGAACTTGCAGCGCTCCAGCAGGAGGTCATAAGATTGCAAGAACAACAACTAGACTTACAAGCGTACTCCGAAGACTTGGCGAACAGGTCCAGACGGCACAATGTCCAAGTCGGCTAGGTCCCTACTGGCGCAGAGGGTGAGGACTTAGAGGGCTAACCGCAGGGCTATTCCAATCATTTTTTAACTCCTCATCGGAATCTACAGCTGAGATAGACCGCTGTCATCGGGTGCCTACCCCTCCCCCGACAGCCCAACCGCAGATATTCTGGTCTGTGTGACCGACTTCAAGGTTAAGGAGGAGATTCTTAATGCAGCCCGCTCAAATCACCCACTGCAGTTTCGCGATCATACACCACAACTCTTCCAAGACCTTGCTGCTAGCACTTTACAAAAAAGAAGAGACTTCCGTCCTGTATCCAATCATCTGAGATCTGCAGGCATAGCCTATACATGGGGCCATCCGTTCCGCATAATTTTTCGCTTCGAAGGGAAACTTCACCAGCTTCGCTCATTGACCGAGGCCTGCAAGCTGTTAGGCCTGGATCCGGACAATCAGGCATCCCAGTCCACTGCCACAGGAACGGGGGAGATGGCACCACGTCAGCGAGGCCACCGTTCAGGACTACGGTGGGATCGTCTCTGCCCTGACCCTGCAGCAATGGTCAAGGAACGTTCAGAGGTGCTTCAATCACTCACTGGTGCCGAAGAGTCTTCTCTGGACTCTAATAACTGAGGTATGTTGGGTTGGGCTTGCTGTTTCTATTGTTCTGACCCAGGGGGGTGCTGCTTATGACCCCTGATGCGCGTAGACCGCACCTCTCCTGGCTGCACCTATGTTTCCTGGTCCCCTTTTAGGATGGACATTTCATATTTACTGTTCTTATTTGTTTGTTCTTTTTTTTTTTTTGGTTGGGGAGTTATGGAGTGGGTGGGTTTTCCTCTCAATTAATCATATCATTTATAAAGCGCACTACTTACCCGTGAGGGTCTCAAGGCGCTGGGAGGTGGGGGGGGGGAGGGGGGGTGTGGGTGGGAGTGCTGCTCCTGCCCGAAAAGCCAAGTCTTGACGAGTCTTCTGAAGTTCAGCAGGTCTTGGGTCTGCCGTAGGTGGATGGGGGACAGTGTTCCAGGTGAGCTGATCTGACTGCTCCCTCCTGAACCGGCTGTCGCTTGCTTTTCGCAAGCTCAGGGTCCCCTGGAACCTGTTAGGCTTACATGGCTTCCTATCTGTACGTACATAGAGTTACTGTCCCCTACGGGTCTATGGAGAGCAAAATAGTTTGTCTTAATGTCCGGGGCCTCAACAACCCTGTTAAGCGGAATGCGATACTCTCCCTGCTTGAACAAACTGAGGGGGATATTTGCCTCCTCCAGGAGATGCGTTTACTCTTTAAGGACACACAGATGATGCAATCTAGAGGCTTTCCTTACCAATGTTGGGCCCTGGGTGGGGTATGAGGGGAGGAGTGACTATTATGTTCTCTAAACATTTCAGAGGTAAGTTGTGGGCTCTGTGGCGGAGATTAAGAGACGACTGTTGGCCCTGAGGGTACAAGTGGGCTCCTTTCATAATACAAATGCTTCCATTTATTCTCCTAATGACCATCAGGAAGAGTTCTTGATTGAAGCCATCGCCAAAGTTCTCCCCACACCAGACCTGGCCGTTATATTGGGTGGACATTTAAATTTGGTCATGGACTCGGGACAGGACCGGTCTGCCTCTAGGACGGGGGGGCTTTGACTTCGACAAGTAGGGAGTGGCTGAAGCACTGTGGGCTTAGGGATGCCTGGAGATTTTTCCATCCTAATGCCCGGGATTATACTCATTATGCAAAAAATACTGAACCTCAGTAAGGACCTATATTTCTTTTTTACATTGAATCAATCTCATCATTTTTAGAGGATGCCAAAGAGAGAACTGTAAAGTATTATTCAAAATAAATTTATTAGTTTTCTTCACATTTTTATAAAAAGATTTTTAGACACATTTTATCAACTAAGTCAGTCATTGTGTACTCAACCAAAATTTGATCTAATTTACAAACATACTTTTCATGACATAGAAAACATTACGTTAAGGATGCCCTCTAATAACAGCTAAACTGAACATACATACAGACATACTTACATACCAGTCATACTGTGATCTATTCTAAAATTGACATATCTATCTTCGCTCATACAAAAAACTAATTTATACAAGACAATAGACTAATACATTTGGCAATTCTGAGGTGTGCTGTGCAGAATACACTAGAGAAACAAGATGGTATAGTTCTGCTAGTTATGATGGAATTAACTAGTTCGTATCCATGACAACTGATGTTAGGCCGACGTACGTTTCGGTGAGAGCCACCTTCCTCAGGGCCAGAGACAACATAAACAATAATGTATTACACAGAGATTATTTAAAAAGGGTATTCGAGGGCGTCAGACAATTCTTCGGTGATGCGGTTTTGGTAGTCACTGAAAAAATATTGGCACAGATCCTGGACAGTCTATGATTTGAGACAAGAAACTATGTTTATGGCGAAGGATTTGCTTTGTTAGATAGACCGGGTTTTTCCAAGAGGCAAAGGGCTTCCGCATGGATAGCGTATGTTCTGGTTTTGTATAATTTCATTTGATGGTATGTCCTCACATTCCGCCTTTGATTGTGTACTTATATATTTGCTTTTAGCTTGCCGCTGCGGTGGGTTTTAGGATTTGTAGCCCAAGATATGCCGAGCCCTGATTTTGACTCGGCAATTTGCGCGACCGGGGGTTCTTGTGACTGCTCCCAGGGATTATACTCATTACACTGCATCCCACAGATCCTACGCACGCCTGGACTATTTTCTTGTCACTCCCTCAGTTTGGGAACGTATTCCAGCCTCGACTATTGAGGCACAATCGCTCTCAGATCACGCACACATCACATTGACCATACGGACGTCTCCCATGGCCTCTTCTAGGCCCCAATGGCGTTTGAATGACTCCTTGTTGCATCTCACACAGTAGTCGCTGGGATTCGAACCACACTGATGGACTATATAACACTTAATGATGACGGTTCTACTGCATTGTCCTAGGTCTGGGAGGCACTTAAACTCGTATCCCGTGGGGCTTTAATCGCTAAAGCTGCCTACGAAAATAAGTTCCAAAAAGAAAAAAGGGAAGACCTAGAATTGAAAGTGAGGGAATTGGAGGGAATTCACAAATGCTCCGGGGGCCCTCGGATTTGGCACAAGCTGGAAAAGGAGCAACTGTCTCTCTGACGTTTAGATCTAGATAGGGTTGGCTCATGCGGTGGTGAGATTGAAACACAAATACTTAGTGGGGACGAATAAAGGGAGACGTATGCTTGCTCATTGTTTACATAGCAAACAACATGCACAGGCAGTGAAATCGGTCCGCAACACCCAGGGGATGGAGGTCTCGGAGGACTTGGATATCGCTGATGCCTTCAGGACTTATTACTCGGAACTATATTCGGCTGAGTCCTTGTCCCTTTCTGACCCACAGGATTATGTGGAGGGGGCACTGGTATCCTCCCTGCCATCAGGTGACGCTGAAAACCTAGACGCTCCTCTCAGTATCGAGGAGGTGATTGCTGCCATTGTCCGCTTGAAACCCCTGGAAGCAATTTTTTATTAGACCTTTTGCGCTGAGTTAGCTCCTCTGATCACCTATGTGTTCAATTCATTCGCCAATACCGGCTTGCTGGTTGCATCAATGCTGCAGGCCTCAATCACTGTTATACCCAAGCCTGGCAAGGATCTCATGTATTGTAGTTCCTATCGCCCGATTTCCCTACTAAAAGTCGATGCAAAGTTATTCTCTAGTATTCTTGCCCAGCGTTTGAATCCCCTGATGCCTGTTGCCCAGCGTTTAAATCCTCCGATGCCTGGCCTCGTAGACCTAGACCAGGCAGGCTTTATCCCCGGTCGACAATGTGGGACAATATGAAGCTGGTCTGCCACTTGATCGACAAGGTACATCGGTCGCAGGAGGAGGCCTTGCTACTGGCCGTCGATGCCTAAAAGGTTTTCGACAGCGTACACTAGCCATATCGGTTTGCTACTTTGGAACGTTTTGGTTGTGGCAACCAGTTCCGCACTTGGATTGCCAGTATTTATAGCTCCCCTAGCACTTCCGTTAAGGTGAATGGTGTTCGTTCGGGTGGGTTCGCAATTGGGAGAGTGTAACTAGGACGACATGCCTCAGGTTCACTCTACAAACTCGACAACCCGAGCGGGTATTCACCTTGTGACCCCCCCTCCTTTCATTTCAGCCATCGCACACGCCGGTCTGGACTGGGACCAACGAATTGCACAGCTGTGACGCCGAAGAAGAAGGATGCGGCCCCTTTAACTGGACTGGGACCGGTGAGGAGGAGGAGCCCGGATACGCCTCTGTGGGCGTGGGAGGGGGTGTGGTAGTAGGCTCGGGTACAGAAAGAGGCTGTAAACCAGTGTGTCTCTTCAAACTGGGCTTTATTTTCATGGTGCGCCTGGTCCTAAAGGTCAGTCTTTCCCTTGCGAACTCCAGGTTGTTCGTGGTGGCGGGGTCTTCGGGGCGTTAGTTTTCCTGACAAGCGTCTGCGGCGTCAGCTTCAGTCCTCCGTCTCAGGAATACCGAGGGAAAAGGAGACCAACAGAGGGAGCCGTTAGTTTAAGGTTCCGACACGGCGTACTCTCCAGGGGACCGAGTGATAGTGAGGGGACACCCGTGTATGCTACAAACTGACTGTGCTCGTGCAGGGGGGGGGGGGGGGGGGGTAGGCTTGTGAGGAATACTGGACAGGTAGGGAGGGAGGACGGGTATAGGGTTATACACGGGAAAGGCACACACAGGGTCATGTACAGAATCTACACAGGGGCGTTCTTCTTCCCCACCCACGCTGCCCAACGCCGCCGTACCTGAGAAAGCCACACTCCTCCCTCGGGAGTGTGGCACGGCGGAACACGGGGTAGTTGGCCTCCTGGCTCTCCTCCGCTCTTGTCTCTCTTATCTTCACAGGTAACTCCACACTTCCTCTCCGGCTCCGCTTCTCCGCTTCCGACCTCCGGGGTGATCCATACAGGATTTCCTGCCCTTTGTCCAGTCCGTGATCTCCGACGTCAGAGGGGGGCGGAGTCGCGTCCTGATCGTCCAAGGTCCAGTTAAAGGCGCCGAGGTCTTTTTCCCCTTCCTGATCCGAAAGGCTGTCCCACTCTGCCCTCGGGGCGTTAGTCTGCAGGGAATGAGGGGAATTAGGGACAGGGGTCCACCAGTTCATACGGCTCCCCACCCTGACCCCGCTACACACCACCCCCCCTGGTTTCTCCCGATCGGGGAGAATGGGTACCCTCGATAGATAGTCTGCATAGCTATTGTCTATCCCCTTTTTGTGCACTATCCTAAAGGTAAAGGGCTGGAGATACAGAAACCATCTCAGGACTCTGGAGTTCTGGGACATATTCTTCTGCATCCATTGCAGGGGTGCATGATCTGAATGCAGTGTGAAGGGTCTCCCCTCCAGATAGTACCTTAGCTTGTCCACTGCCCATCGTATCGCAAGGCACTCTTTTTCTACTGTCGGGTATTTGCGTTCCCTTGGATGGAATTTCCGACTAATATATAGGATAGGTTGTTCTAACCCGTCCTCACCCTCCTGTGATAGTACCGCCCCCACCCCTGTGTCCGAGGCGTCTGTTGCCAGAATGAATGGTTTCTCATAATTTGGGGGAATTAATACTGGACTGGATGTGATGGCACTTTTTAGGGTTTCAAACGCCAGTCGGGCTTCTTCAGGTGGTGGCTTTCCTCGGTTGAATTTCGTATTCTTTTTGAGGAGGTCTGTCAAGGGGGAGGCGATGTTCGCGAAATCCCTAATGAACCTCCTATAATAGCCTATAAGACCCAAGAAGGCCCGTAGTTCTCTGATGGTAGAGGGAAATGGTGAGTTGGTTATGGCGCTTACTTTCTCCTCTTGGGGCGCGATAACCCCCTCCCCCAACATGAACCCCAGGTATCTTACATTGGGAAAAGCGGCTCTTGATTTTTTTGAGTTGACATGAAGTCCGGCCTTTTGTAAGGCTGTGAGGATTCTGTCTATGTGCTCTAAGTGTTCCTCCCATGTGAGACTGAAGATGACAATGTCATCGAGATATACAGAACTATACCCGGTGTGGGGGGCTAAAACGGTGTTCATCAATCGCTGGAACGTTGCCGGGGCTCCGTGGAGCCCGAATGGCAATACGTTGAACTCGAATAAGCCATCGTCTGTGGCAAAGGCTGTTTTATGCCAGTCACTTTCCCGTAGTGGCACCTGCCAGTATCCCTTGGTCAAGTCAAGGGTTGTGATGTACCTGGCTTCTCCTATCCTTTCTATCAGCTCGTCCACTCTGGGTATAGGGAAGGCGTCGAAGGAGGAGATAGCGTTTAAAGCCCGGAAATCCATACAAAAACGTGTGGACCCGTCCGGTTTCGGGACCATCACTATGGGCGAAGCCCAGTTACTCCTCGATGGTCGTACGATGCCGAGCTGCAGCATGTCCCTTACTTCTCTTTTTACATCGGCTCTCCTGGCTGCTGGAATTCGATATGCTCTTTGCTTGACCACTTTTCCTTCTTCGGTCTCTATGCAGTGTTCTGCTAGGTGTGTACAACCAGGAGTGTCTGAGAACATGGAGGAGAATCGTTGTAACCTTTGTACAAGCTCATCTCGTTCGGTCTTTGTCAACTCTGGGTTAATGGGTAGTTGTCCCAAGGTCGAGCTGTCGTCTCGTCCCGGTAATACTAGCTGGTTTGATTTAGGAGGGGGACCAATCCACTTCTTTAACAGATTGATATGGAAGGTCTGTTGACGTAGGGGAGTGACCTGTACTCGGTATGTTGTTTTGCCTATGGTCTCTGTGATCTGATAAGGTCCCTTCCATTCACTTCTAAACATTTGGGCGGACGATGGTAGAAGAACCAAGGCCCAGTCACCTTTGTTCAGTATCCTCCATTTCTTCCCCTTATCGTAGTATTGTTTCTGCTTGACCTGGGTTTTTTCCAAATGGGAATAGGCTAGATCTCTTAGTTTGCCTAATCTAGATTTTAATTGTTTAGTATATTCCAACAGGGACCTTTGATCTGCCGCTTCTTCTCTTTCCCAGGCTTCCCTGGTGATTTCCAAAAGTGATCTGGGCTGTCGCCCATAAAGAAGTTCAAAAGGCGAGAACCCTAAACTACTTTGTACTTGTGCCCGCAGAACATAAAGGGCCAAGGGCAACAACTTATCCCAGTCCTTGTTTTCTGCAGTTAACAGCTTCTTGAGTGTGGTTTTCAACGTACGATTGTATCTCTCGACCAGACCATCTGTTTGTGGGTGGTAGGCCGAGGTACGTATGTGTCGCAGATCTAGCATTTTACACACTTCAGTCATCATTTTGGAAACAAAGGGGGTCCCCTGGTCCGTGAGGATCTCCCTGGGGAATCCCACCCTTGAGAATAACTCAATCAGTTTTTCTGCCACGTTTTTTGTAGTTGGGGCACTAAGGGCAAAAGCTTCAGGGAATCTAGTGTTATAGTCCACTACAGCCAAGGCATACGTGTGTCCCCTTGTTGTACGGGGAAGTGGTCCTATAAGGTCCATACCTACCCTCTCAAAGGGGTTGCCTATGATTGGTAAAGGCTGGAGAGGCACCGCTGGTGGCCTGCTCATATTCTTTTTTTGGCAGACCTCACACTGTCTGCAATAAGTCTCTGCTGTCTTATAAATACCAGGCCAGAAGAACAAACGTACTATACTTTGTAGTGTCTTCTTGGCACCGCTATGTCCTGCTGTCAAGTGTGTATGGGCATGAAACACAATCTGGTCCCTGAAGTCTTTTGGGACAACTAGCTGAAGTGGTTCACCTGCCTTTCCTTCCCTATATAACAGGTCATTCATTATCTTGAACCTGGGATACCCTTGGGTTGGTGTCGTCTGTTCTCTGTGGGCCGCCTCCCAGGCGTTCATAAGGGTTGGGTCATTGGCCTGTGCCAACTTGAACCCCTTATCCAACTCCCATGGCTCTGATGTTAGATACGCTCCCTGGGGCTGTCCCTTCAATTCTCTCCTAAAGAGTGCGAGAAAGTCAGGGTTGTCTATTCCCACTATTAGGTCCTCTGGTAGGGAGTCCACTACTCCCACTTTTACGTCACAGGGTTCTCTACCTATCGGTTGGAGGGTGACATGGGCTACGGGATAGGGTTTCACATCCCCATGTACACATCGGATATATACCAGAGCATTGGGCCCTAATTGGGAGGGTAGGACTAGTCTTGACTGAATCACGGATTGCCTACATCCAGAGTCTACAAGGGCTTTTACACATTTGCTGTTCACATAAATCCTTACGTAAAAGGACGGCCCCATCTCTGCTGTGTACATCACGGCTCTCGGTATATAGCCGAACTCCATAGGTTCTTCTGTTGTTCGTTTTCTGGGACACATTCTGGCTATGTGGCCCCACTCCCCACACTCAAAGCACTGTGGACCCTTGTTGGTGGGAATCTCATATCTCATTGGCCGGGACTTCACAATTTCCAAGGTTGGTTTGCTGCTCTTCTTGTCCTGCTTCATGGGTCCAGGGTTGGTTTTGGTGCCCTTGTCAGTGTCCCAAGGGAACGTACGGGGCATCGCCCTGTTATAATTGGAAGCCATCTCGATGGCCTGTTCGGGGGTTAGACCGGAATGCTGTCTCAACCAACGTTGAGTACCATAGGGTAGAGCCTCCATAAATTGTTCCAGATATATACTGGACATTATTTCTTCTTTGCTACGGCTCTCAGTTCTCAACCATTTGTCTGCGGCCATTTTGAGTCTAAGATAGAGTGTCTTAGGGTGCTCCCCAGTAACTCCTTTTTCCTTCCTGAACCTGATTCGATATGCTTCAGTATACAGCCTCAAGTGGTCTAAAATCACTGCTTTGATCGTCAGGTAGGGGGTCACTCCTGCATGGTTGGCTACTTGATAAGCCGCCTGGGCTTCGCCGGATAGTAGGGGGGCTAAAAAGAAAGGCCACTTCTCCTCCGGCCACCCACAGGCTCTGGCCGCTCTCTCAAAGTTAATTAGGAAGGCGTCGGGGTCCTCCCCCGGTACGTATTTTTGTAACTGTACTCCAGAGGGATTTGGCCCAAAGTGTCTTCTCTCCATAGGCATAGGGGCTCCTGGGTTCTGTACCACCTTCTGTAGGCCATCCATCTGGGCGGCGATAGTCGTTTTGAACATGTCCCGGTCCGCATCGGCGGTTGACATCTGCTGGCTGATGGCCCACTCCAGCTTCTGTTGCCCCTCAATTAGCTGCTGGATCACCTGTTCCATCGCTGGGTCCTGCAGGGAAGGGGCGGATCCCACTTCTGACACCAATGTGGGCGTGGGAGGGGGTGTGGTAGTAGGCTCGGGTACAAAAAGAGGCTGTAAACCAGTGTGTCTCTTCAAACTGGGCTTTATTTTTATGGTGCGCCAGGTCCTAAAGGTCAGTCTTTCCCTTGCGAACTCCAGGTTGTTCGTGGTGGCGGGGTCTTCGGGGCGTTGGTTTTCCTGACAAGCGTATGCGGCGTCAGCTTCAGTCCTCCATCTCAGGAATACCGAGGGAAAAGGAGACCAACAGAGGGAGCCGTTAGTTTAAGGTTCCGACACGGCGTACTCTCCAGGGGACCGAGTGATAGTGAGGGGACACCCGTGTATGCTATAAGCTGACTGTGCTCGTGCAGGGGGGGGTAGGCTTGTGAGGAATACTGGACGGGTAGGGAGGGAGGACGGGTATAGGGTTATACATGGGAAAGGCACACACAGGGTTATGTACAGAATCTACACAGGGGCGTTCTTCTTCCCCACCCACGCTGCCCAACGCCGCCGTACCTGAGAAAGCCACACTCCTCCCTCGGGAGTGTGGCACGGCGGAACACAGGGTCGTTGGCCTCCTGGCTCTCCTCCGCTCTCGTTTCTCTCGTCTTCACAGGTAACTCCACACTTCCTCTCCGGCTCCGCTTCTCCGCTTCCGACCTCCGGGGTGATGACACACCCTCCATACAGGATTTCCTGCCCTTTGTCCAGTCCGTGATCTCCGACGTCAGAGGGGGGCGGAGTCGCGTCCTGATCGTCCAAGGTCCAGTTAAAGGCGCTGAGGTATTTTTCCCCTTCCTGATCCGAAAGGCTGTCCCACTCTGCCCTCGGGCGTTAGTCTGCAGGGAATGAGGGGAATTAGGGACAGGGGTCCACCAGTTTGTACGGCTCCCCACCCCGACCCAGCCTCAAATACGGCAGGTGAAAGCACTCAGGTGTGCTTGTTCAGCGGAGGAGCGGAAGGCGAGTGGAGAGGAGAGGCGTGGAGCGAGAAGAGAGGAGAGGCGTGGAGCGAGAGGAACCAAACGAGAGAGGCGAGGAAAGGACCCGGTATTCCATCTACGGAGGAAGAAGAAGACGAGAGTAGAGACCCATCGGCGGTGCGGGAGCCTGGAGGCCAACGGCAACACAAGCCGCCCAGCCGCACGCCAGGAGGTGTGTGGCTCTCAGAGGTACGCAAACGTATCACGGGCTGGGTTGGGAGAAGGGGTGGGTCAGTAACGTAAACGGCTTCCCTTCGCTTCCCGATTTACCCTCCCTACACTCCCTCGTTCCCTCACTTAGTGAGAAGAAGTCACTGTTGGTGTCCCCTCACCCCCTTTCCTGATTACCCGGTGTTGGCACATGACTAGAGACTGATACGACCTCTCGTGTCTTCCCTCACGGCGGAGTGCAAGTCACCACGGAGACCGACAAGGAACAGACTCGACTGAGCCCCATCCAAAGAAAGGAGGAGGGAACCCGAAGAAGAGCCAAAGAAGAGAGAAGCAGATCTCCGCGGAGGGCCCCTGTACGGAAGACGTGCAGTGACTTTTTGTATCAGCAAATAAAACCTACACGAACCAAAACTCGACTCCTGCCCATTAATACCCAACCCGCTACAGAGAGGTATGAAGCAGGGCTGCCCACTCTCACCTCTTCTTTTTACCCTTTATATGGGGCCTTTTGCTCAGCGGCTCCAAGACAATCCCGACACACGGGGTATCCCATTTGGCACCGATCAACACACGATCAGCCTCTAGACCGTCATATTCTCTATCGCCCATCCCCCTACGTCTCTTCCAGCTATAGTCGCAGACTTGCATGCCTTTGGTTGGGTCTCTGGTTTTAAAATTAATCTGCAAAAGTCACACATTTTTAACTTAACCTCTACAAAGCTTACGGTTGATGCTCTCAAGGCTTGGTTTGATTTCGACTGTGTGTCGGAGAAAGTAACTTACCTGGGTCTGGTCCTTAATAATAAACTTAGCAAAAATGTCTGATGTTAACTATACTTATTTGCTTATACCTATCCGGAAAGACCTGGCTCAATGGCAGAGGCTGCCGCTGTCGTGGTTGGGTAGGCTTCGAGTGGTCAAAATGAATGTTCTTGCCGAGGGCCTTGTACGTATTTCAGACTCTTCCCCACCTGCTGCCTTCGGGAGTGATTCCTACCATTCAAAAAGAGATTGAGCGCTTCATATGGGGTTCGGTTTCCCCAAGGCTACAGAAGATTGTTGCGGCATCCTAAAAAGGAAGGCGGCCTTGCTTTGCCAAACTTTAACCAATATTTTCTGGCCTCTATATTGCGATACCTGGTGGAATGGAATGGTCTGTTGACGGAGAAACACTGGGTTTTTATGGACCAGAAACTTGTGGGCCAGCATATTTGGAGGGAGGTTTGGCTGCCCAGGCCCTCCCGTGCATGGGGGCTGTACTCATCTCCTATCACGAGGCCAACATTGCAGGCCTGGGACAGAGTATCCCGGTCGGTGAAACTAACAACTTTCCTATCGCCTATGGCCCCAATACTCTCCAATCCTGACTTTCCGCCTAGAATGGCCAAGGGGGTAGGCGCGAACTGGGCGAAAGGGAGCTGTAAGCGGTTAGGCTGTCTTTTTGATCATAAGGATAATATCCCTTTTGAGCAACTTGCAGGAGACTAGGAGCTTTCCCAGTCAGACCACTTTCTTCACACACAACTGACACATTGGGTTCTGGATGCATCTTCCCGCCCTTTGGTTGGCAGATCAATGCTTCCATTTGAAAAATGGCTATTCCTTAAAAATGATGACAGCAAACATATCAGAATTGTGTTCGCTCCTTTCCCAAGGCATTGGTAGGAGCAGATCCACTGGAGAGAGGCAGTGGGGAGCGGTAATTGAACGGACTCTTTCGGACAAGGAGTGGGAAGACATATTATAGAGCTCACCACACAGCTCACTCTATGGGATACACTGAAACAGCACTTAAGATTATTACCTGCTGGTATTATACCCCTTACCGGATGACAAAGTGGAATTCTGGGTGTGACGGCTTATGCTGGAGGGGTTGTGGTAGCCCCGGAACTCTTCTTCACCTCTTGTGGAATTGCCCAAAATTATCTAAGTATTGGGAGAGAATATTGGATGATGTGGATAGGACTTTCAACACTTCCCTTCCTAGGTTCCCTACCTATATCACTTTAGGTCTGCCCAACGCACTTACCTTACCTTTACACTCCTGAAGGAGTAGACAGATGGCCCTCGCAGTCAACGCTGCTCATCGAACACTCCTTGCTTGTTGGATACTGATAGAATCCCGGAGCACACACAGTGGCTTCATCAATTGTGGTCTCTCTTAGGGATGGAGAGACTGTCGATGGCCACTCTGGGAGATAAACCGGATTACGCTAAGATCTGGTCTCCCTTTATAACCATTCTCTCTTCAGAGTTTCGAGAATTAACCTGTCCTAATTATTTGTGTATCCTGAAACTAATACCAGGCATACAGGAGGGTCTGGGAACCGGGGCATCGGGTTAAGCCATTTTGGGGGAGGGTTGCCACATGGACCCCCTCTGGGGGTATATATGATATGCTTCTGATACCAATACCAGCTCACTTGGAGAAGGGAGGAGAGGGTAGGGGGGTAGGAGGAATACCCTCTCTCTAGGTCCCTTATGTGTTTTCTCAATTGTATTTTTGGTTTGTAGTTTATGGAAATGCAGACTCTTTGATTCAACACCTGAGTCATTCACTTCAGATCTCTTTAGGGGGGCCTTTTTCCAATAGATAATGTAGACACACTCGAGTATTGAAGCGCCCATTGGATCCGGTTTCCTTCTAACTGTTTTATCTTTTGTGACGGGGCCGGCCCGGGAAAGGTTGTGGGTTACTTGCTTTCAATTTAATTTGCCACAGGGATGCCTGATCCTTTACCTTATTGGTTTTCATTTGATGATCTTTAACCCTGCCGGCCCACTGGGTTGTAGGCGAGAAAGCGATGTTTTATTTCATAACGTATTCTGCAATAAAAAACAATTTAATTCTAAAAAGCTAAAAAAAAAAAATCAAGATGTAAGGCGGCAGGTTGCTTTATTAATTTATGCGCCTTAGCTGTTGCCCTACAGCTTCAACAGTATGATAGCTAACAGATACACTGCTAAAGATTCTTAGGTTTTTATTCCATACTCTACAACATTCTACTGTCATTGCTATATCTGTTCACAACACACTTCTCTTTCTCACAACAACAAAAATGTAAAGGAAAAACATTTATAATAACAATATTAATGATTACTTGCATAAACTTAAATGAAGCAGGAGTTATACTCAAATTAAACCACATATTATGGATGATGACAACCATATTAAACTGAGTAAGTTGTAAAATAACTACAATACCAACATTAAGTAGTGTAGCCCAAAATATACTATTCTTCACCTCCCGTCTGTCTTCTTTTAGTTCTACTCCATCTTTCGATTTTCCTATCCCAGCATCATTTCGGTCTCCCTGTTTAACTTCCTCCTCTCCGAGGCACAACTTTTACCACTATTCAGATTCAACAGTCTTCCATTTTAACAGCATTGGTGAACACCTTCAATGTTTTCGGCAGGACAGAACAAATTGAGACATTATTTCTAATGCCAGGAATCCTTATATTGACAGTTTCCCCAGCTTTCATATAGATAACATTTATACCTTTTTTTCTTTTATCCTCCCAAACATTTGTTCTCCACCTTGCATTCCTCCTTATTTCTCCTCTCTACCTGTGAAGTGTCATCCATGGTCTTGCCATAATTAGTACAACCAAGACTCAACACGGTATTTGGGTTTCTGTTTTTAAACAATTCAAACAGTGTTTTTCCAGTCACAATATGCAGTGTGAGCCTATACATCCTATTTTGGCTTTGACCTCTCCTTTCAAGCTTCACCCATAATCTCCATTTGTTTCAAGATAACATGAAACACATTTTGTGTGCCTATTCTTCCAAGAACGTTGCCATTTTACTTTGATGTTAGCTGTACCCCACTGTCTGCTAAAATTACATTAGGGAAATCTTTATTCTAGAAACTTCTTGAAATCTGTTAACTCAAAATTAGAAAGTACTCGGACTCTTCTAACCTGGAATATAGACTTATCAATATTACTAAATACTGTTTGTTCCTGTTATCATGCCGGGATGGATCTTAGATAGGCTATACCTCTACTAATCACCATTATCTTGGACCCCTGCTGAAGGAGTTTGTGGCTATCCGCCTTTTTCGCCCCAACGGGTCCTTTGGAATACATACCCGCGCTTAGCAGTTTACCTTGTACTGCTACGTGTGACCGGATTAAGCTTGTCGCAGCCATATATTCTGGATCTATTGGATTAAAGTCTCCTGTGCCTATATTGGGATTTTACTAAATTTTAAGTTGCTGCGTGTAATGTAACTGCGTCGGTCGTAGTCACACAATTCCCTATCTACTGGATCGAAGCTTCTTGTGCCTACATTGGCATTGATTTATTCGAAGCCCTGAATAAGTTCCAACATGGAACGAAACGCGTTGGCTGTGTGTAGATCTTGGTAAAAAATCACTGAAATAAAGAAAACTTTTTTTCTATGGACTCAACGCCCCTGTGTTTGATTACAACGAGTGCACCTTCCATTTTTCTATGAACAATATTACTAAATACGGTCCTTTTATGCTAGCTGTTGGTCCTACTATGCCATGGACAACCTCTTCTTATAATCTCTCCCGTAATTTTGCGTTTTCAAAGGTTATACCAGAGTTTTGCAAACCTTATCACTGCAGCTGCACTTAACATAGTTCCTTAACTAATCTTCTTTCAACTTGTAAATCAAGCCTGGTCACCAACAGCCTTGTCTTAAAATGCCTTTGGTTCCACTGACACCCATACGTCCATCATGGGCTAGGCTCAATAATCTCTCAGATAAGCTAATCTAGTGCCTCCAAATACTTTTCCACCTACTGACAATTCATCCCAGTCCCATCAAATGTTTCTGTATTATACCCTACATTTCTTTTTCTGTTCCACTTCCTCCTTATTTTTCTAAATTCTCTGGTAATACTGCATTTTCAACCACTCCTTACTTCCAGCAAAGTAAGAAAATAAAATTCAAGTATCAAATGTCCTACAAAGAACCCAGTTGACGAACAGCCTTGGAAAAGTCTGAAGTGACAGCCAACCTACCTGGCAAGGTAGAACCTGTATTGAGATGCTCTGTCCCTCACAACCTTCTCTTTCACCTTCTAATTATCCTCGTCATCAGTGTTAAAATACAGGGTGTAAAGGGGCAAGCTGAATATTTTTTGCTACGCTTCAGCCACTGCTGGCCAGCTTTAACAATATAAGACATCGGAAAGACGCACTCCTAAAGATTTGCTCCTGATATATTCCCATTGTACACTCTTCCACAACATTCTACATTCCACAGTCATTGCTATATCTATTTACCACAGGTAAGTATTGAGCAAGGTCCACCTAACTGGCGTATATGGTGGCTTATATGGTTGCGTGGTGACTGTATTTGCTAACATCTTCCAAAGTGTGTTTGTAATTCCCAGTAACAAAAGTTCAGAAAACGTTCGGTAGATGAGGAAGTGGAATATTTTTTCTTTTTACACAAGACTTCCTCAGATTCAGAGTCAAACATTTATTTATTAGGACCATAGTACTTTAAACATAAAATAAATCACTTAATCAATTATACCATTATCTCTCATAAAACATTCAATATATCAGCACTTAATAACAAACCGCAACTATAGAATGTCCTACAGCACAGACAACTTCTAAAAACTGCATTGAGAATAAAAACGTAATTACTTCTCATCAGTTGTACACTCCATTTTTCATGAAGGTTGCTTTTAATACAATTCTGCTTTTCCCTATATAACAATAAGCAAGCAAATAAAATATGGGCACTAGGGCATTTCATTATTTCACATATGCAAATAACCCCACTTTCTCTCAACCATCTTAGATCGAGCAGAATATGGATTTAAGCCGATTGTAAAAAAAATTAAATCGCTCTTTCCCGACCACAGCAGGGTAAAGGGCACTGGACGCCATCTCCTCTAGTGCAGTAGCAGCAGGGCGATGCGGTGAGCCTAAAATAAGTTATATGAAAGAACCGCCGCATCAATGTTGCAGGATAAACGGGTGAAGGGTGCGGAGCGAGCTTAAAGCAGATCCGCCATCTTAGGCAGTCTCCCCCCCCCCCCCCTCCCCTTTTTGTTTTATTACTGTAAGTTGAAAAACTGAATAAATACATTTTTAAAAGAGATGGAACCAAAACCACAAATAGTAGGTATGATGGAGTGTTGTGTGGTAAGGTTAATCGGATGTCTGACCAAGGAATATTTGGTCCCAGGTAATCCTGTAGGATGTCTTAAGCAACGAAATCAGATGTACGCAGGTTAGGGATGCTTTTTAGGGAAGGTTTGACATTTGGTAGATAATAGTAACAGAGGTGTCCCGGAGGTCTCTGACTTCATGTAGTAGGTGCAAAACAACAAGGCAGGTGAGAATCCAGGTATATTTGGAAAGACAGTGAAACTTAGGTAATGATTTTTCAAGGTGATTTAGGCCCCTCGATGTAATGCCTATTTTTGTTTCAATCCATTTTACATATACATTTTGCTCTGTAGCAAAAAAAAAACAGATGGCGATAAAAAAAGTCGCAAACAATGACCATCTTCTCCCTATAATTTATTTCAAATCTAGAATACCTTTTTTTAACAGAAGAATATCGAAACCCATGATCATAATAAGAAACAAACTTGTTTTTCACATTTTAAAACTACATTTGTCCTATTCCTGTTAAAAACAGCAAACGATTGCAAATCCAGAATTTATCATTTTTTTGACCTCGTCTGCTAAAATATCCGTGCAATATGACCAGAGACAGATGCCCTTTGCTCCCTTTCCTAACGTGGACACAACAAAAGTGGTACATATGGGCTTGTGCTCCACTTCTGCTACCCACACCTTACATAACTGTAGAAAGCGCATGGTTTCAAAATAAACTAACCTGTTTCCTTAGCAGTTTAACATCATCCTTGCACTCCTCCTCTCCCCAGCGTGCACGTAGGTGGGACTCGACATTGTCTTTTATGTACGGAAACAAGATGTCCTGCAAAATATAAAAACATAAAATCATTTAACTCTGGTACCTGCAATGAAAAAGATGATTTAACTAGAACAGTAACCGCCGAGTATGGGGATTGAATCCATGATGAGCAGTGCTTGCTAATAAGCAGTGGGTAATGAAGCAGGCACTTGAAGGCAGCATCACTGGCATCTGGAACCTGATCCTGAAAGTGCTTTGGGGCACAACTGCGAATGCCCCCTTATTGTGCCACACAATATTTTGAAAGGGGCAGCAGGTGGTGCAATGCATGGGGTGCATATTTTTCATCCATGCCACCTCAAGGGGCAGTCCCTTATTTGCATGCTGTCTAGCCCCATGCAATGAGGGGGGATACCTTTTCGGACAGCCTGTATCACAGGGAAAACAGGCTTCTAGGAGGTGCAATAGTTCTGTGCCACTAAAGAAGGGAGCATTGCTTGTGTGCCAACCAATGGACAACTTTTGTGAGGAGGGCTACCAGAGGGCCTCAAGGAAACACCTTGTGCATTCTTTAGTAAGGGAGCGCACCAACAGACTGCATAAGCACAGTATGAATGTGTGGACCTGACTCCTGCATTCTTTAATGTAACATGTTGCCCGCACAATTGGTATTACAGAAGGGACCATACAAGTATCTGTGGCCCATTCATGAACTAAACTGCCCCAGGCTTCTGTGGGCATACAAAGAAGGTACAAAAGTCTGTTGTGACCCTTGGGCGCGTTTGTAATCCAGCCCTAATGGCATATTAGCCGCGGATATTGGCGCACCTCCATTAACCGTGAAGTCACTCTAATACACACTGCTGCGATGAAAGAGATAGCATGGGGAAAAAACAACTACTGTGACATGACTGACAGCCGCCACATTGAAAACTTTACAGAAAGCAATGCAGAAATTATTTCGGATATAATTTTTGAAGAAGCAACCAGTACTCAAAACGTGATGAAATGTAGCCAGATAAAACTCATTGCAATTGCATGCTCTTGTTAGCTAGAAAGGAGGTGATAAACCCCCAACAAGCAAGAGGTAATACTAAAATCAGCATGGACCCTAAGATGCACTCTAATTTCTATAATTCGTGGAGATTCACCAAAGCATTATAAGTATGATAATTAGTACTACAGAGGTACTCTTTTACGGACTCTTACATGCATCTGTGAAAAGGCCCTGAAGCGTCCAACTGCCTTTTAGTAAAAGTGCAAACAGAACGCAATCCTTTTTTAGTATTACTAATTGCATATGAATATTTCCTGAACTGTCCGATTTTATTCCTAGTGTTGATGCTTTAATGCTAGTTCACAAAAGCATGTAGGAGTACATAAGAGTACTATAGGTCTTGGAGTACTTACATACTTGAAAATGCCTCTGTAACTAGGCCCCTTAATAACCCAGAGAGCTCAGACTATACACAACCTTCTCTAAATTAAAGTTCAAAACAATTAATCAAATCACACAAACACCCTGTGTTCAAGTGTTATTGACTATACATCATGGCGGGTCTTCCCTAGGGCTAAAACAGACCAAAGGGCTACCTTAAATGTATTCAAAGAAAGATATATGCATATGATGTGTTCAGAACGGCATCCGTAAGTTAGGTACCATGACAGCTCAGACCCCAGTAGACAAGACAGGTGCTGCTGCTGCTTGTCACCTTCAAAATCGAAAAGAAATGAAGCCACGATTGGGGCAAGAGGACTACAACTGAAGAAGGATAACTAATCAAGACAAATGAAGCACATCCCCACAAAGAGAGAACCCCGGCCGGCGTCAGAGATGTCATGGTACATAACCAACAGATAAAGTTTTGGACACATCATATGTGTCTTTCTTTGAATATATTTAAGGCTGCCCTTTGGTGTGTTTTAGTCCTGAGGACGACCCACCATGATTTATAGTCAATTACACTGGAACACAAGGTCAAAACGTCAACAACAATACGTTATGTCCTATGTCAGCTATCCTTGGAATATGGAATGAAGATATAAATATACACTGAACAAAAAATCTTTGGGGACATTTTGATTATATGCGGTTCCAAGGTCTCATGTTTGTGTATGTGATCACTGGGAGATTTTTGATTTTCACTATGTATATGTTAATGTGATGTATTGTACTTTATGTTGTCTGGACAGCCGTTAAAAAGAGAAATATGAAAAGATACAAATACACATGTTTTGATATATGAAAAATGTATTTAAAACATAATTTGAGGTTTGCGTTGTGCCATTGGTTGTAAGATATTATTTTCTTGAAAGATTTGTGTGTCATTTGAGTCAGGAGAAGTTTTCCACATGTTTACGGGATCACTTATAGGCCCTTCTAGTATTTAATGTTTAAAGAAAAAAATTCTTTACAATTCCCCTTGAGGAAATTTCTTATACCCGACAGAACTGTTATTAACTCATAGCTGTATACCCAGGTTCTGAGGGACACAGGGTAATACCAATTTATTTAATGGTTTCTAACACATGGCAATGATACAAGGAGTTGCCTTTGCCTCTGAAAAGCGGGAAAGACTAGGGACAAAGCTGTCCTTCTTAGGAACTGAGAGGGGCACCATTAACAGGAGTCAAGGCTTCCAGCAGAGAAGTACAAGCCTTCAGGAAGTCAGTACGCTTTTGTAGGTAATCGAAAAAGGTAAAACTGCTGCAGCTTCTGACACCGATTGGCCAATTGAACTTTGTAACTGGTATTATACCACTGGGGAGGCCCTTGAGGATGTTGGCTATGGCTACAGGGGGAGTGAGGCATATATCACATTTTATCAGTCTGTCAAAATGGGGTGAAAGGAAAGAAGATTTAAGAGAGTGTAATCTCTTTTTGGCTGAACGTAATGGTTTTTCCTGTGAAGAGGAAAGAGAGTTTCCAGCAACGCAATAGATCTCTGCACAGACATGGCAGGCAGCACTGACTTTGTCGCCTCATTGAACAGAAAACAGTGTGTGGGCAGTGGCCAGAATTATGGCAGAAAATAGGTCTGATGGACCACTTTATCTCTCTAGAGTTATTTCCCATTTTAGTGGCTGGGACAATTTGGACCAAGCAGTTAAGAGGAGCATAGTCTTATGGTCAGACAGTTGGTTTCGTCGTGCAGATCTTTAATAAGCTTTCCACAAACGACCAGTAAATCATACAATCACTGAGGGCACTAACGCTGCAGTGCTTAAAGCTGAACATTTCTTTTATTGAGCGCTGTGAGGAAAGCTGCAAGAATGTAGTTGCAGATACTGTCTCGAAGCAAGTTTGACATTGTTAGGAGGCTGGTGCCAGGTGCAGAGGAAATAACACCTTTCCTGTCAGACCTTTTGAATTCTGAATCAGCAGATGCTACAAAGCAGACACTGGGTAGGCATGAAGTGAGTGAAGGATTACAGTACTCAGTTCAAAATGGCGGAAGCATCAACAAGCATTTGCAATGCAATTGGTTTCGCATTAATTAAGTTTGAGCTATTGGCATTGCGAAATACTGCAACACCAATTGCAACAAAAGTCTATAAATTGTAGGCCAAAAAAATGTGTATTTATTTTTGTAGCAATGGTGGCATGCTGTGCTTTAGATGAATATGTTTAAAAGTAAAGTGTGCCATACTGCGATTGCTACAATAGTTAATTGTGGATGCGTTAACAATTGATGTGTGCACTGGTGGCTGGTGGAAGTGTGCACTGCCGGCTGGTGGTGTGTGTGCCTGGTGGAAGCGTGCACTGATGGCTGGTGGTGTGTGTGCCTGGTGAAAGCGTGCACTGACGGCTGGTGGTGTGTGTGTGCCTGGTGAAATTGTGCACTGACGGATGGTGGTGTGTGTGTGCCTGGTGAAAGCGCGCACTGACGGCTGGCGGTGTGTGTGTGTGTGCCTGGTGAAAGCGTGCACTGACGGCTGGCGGTGTGTGTGTGCCTGGTGAAAGCGTGCACTGACGGCTGGTGGTGTGTGTGTGCCTGGTGTAATCGTGCACTGACGGATGGTGGTGTGTGTGTGTGCCTGGTGAAAGCGTGCACTGACGGCTGGTGGTGTGTGTGTGTGTGTGTGTGTGCCTGGTGAAAACTTTCACTGACGGCTGGTGGTGTGTGTGTGTGCCTGGTGAAAGCGTGCACTGACGTCTGGTGGTGTGTGCCTGGTGGAAGCGTGCACTGACTGCTGGTGGTGTGTGTGTGCCTGGTGAAAGTGTGCACTGACGGCTGGTGGTGTGTGTGTGCCTTGTGACAGCGTGCACTGACGTCTGGTGGTGTGTGCCTGGTGGAGGCGTGCACTGACGGCTGGTGGTGTTTGTGCCCGGTGAAAGCGTGCACTGACGGCTGGTGGTGTCTGTGCCTGGTGAAAGCGTGCACTGACGGTGTGGTTGTGTGTAGTGTGTGTGGGGGTGTGTGTAGTTGTGCGTGTGTGTAGTTGTGCGTGTGTGTAGGTATGTGTGTGTGTAGTTGTGTGTGTGTGTGTGGTTGTGTGTGGTTGTGTGTGTGTGGTTGTATGTGTTGTATGTGTGGTGTGTGTGGTGGTGTGTGTGTGTGTGTGTGTGTGTGTGTGTGTGTTGTGTGGTTGTGTGGTTGTGTGTGTGTGGTTGTGGTTGTGTGTGGTTGTGGTTGTGTGTGTGGTTGTGGTGTGGCTCTGTTCAGCAGAGGGCACCAGAACACTGCTGCAGGCCTTATTTTCAGCATGCAGGTGATCAAACTATAAGCCACAGTACACATAGAAATCCTAATTCGGCAGTACAGTGAGTGCCAGGCAGTTTCATGATTTGGCTAAATGAGAAATTGGCCAGCATTATGCTACTTTCCGTACAACATGCTGTGTGTATACTCGTGTGGGGCATTAATACCCATTGTAACTACATTTTTGAGGATATACATTGCCTTTTATGACATTAAACATTTTGAACAACCGATTGTAAAAAAATAATATATAAATATAAACATTTAAAAATAAATGGTCATAAACATGAGAAGATACTTCTGTTTGCTATTTTGCTTTCAAGAGGGGTTGGTAACGTAAGGGCTCACTGTCGGCATCAGGTGTTAAATGCAGGCAATTAGGTGCAATCAAGGCAAGGCTAACTCAGCCATTCATCATTTTGAGGTCGGTAACTGGGTCTTCTTAAATTGGTTAACAGTAACCCCTGTTGTTTACAGCACTTAGGAATGGTAAAAAAACTGCAGTTTGAAGCGGTTTTAAACAAACGTTATTCTGTTCCTTGAGACAGTCTTCAAATGATTGAAGGCTGATGAAGTATTTCTAAAGGTGCCTTGCAGGCGACGGGAGAGCTTCATCTTTTTTAGGTCTCGTAGAGAGACCTAATGCCGTCCATCCACTTTTTACGATCCGGATTTTCAAAAGTTCACGTGAAATCACGTGACCACAAGCTCCTTCGTGCACGAGCTTGCATTTCCCCACAGGCTTCCCTGCCAGCAGCATTTGCCTCATCAAAGGCTTCCGCTGCCCCGCCCCCCGCCGTCACTTATTCACGGCCGCAGGCCGTGACTTCAAAGGGTTCCGCTGCCCTGCCCCAGCTGCACTCTGGATTACAGCCGTCTCGGGTTTCCGAGGGGTATTTGGAATTGCTTCTGAGCCTCTGATTTGTGAGAACTCTTCCAGAATTGCAGATTTATGCTACAAAGGAATAGCTACATACTAGTATCACTTATTTAATGAGAGCCCATATGACGCATACATAAGCATTTTGTCCTCCCTCTTTTTGCGAGCCCTTCTTTCACTCTAGTCTTATTCCTGCTCCCCTTCCTGTCGCCGTTATCCGTCTCTTTCGCATCCATCTCTCTGACTTGGTGTGTTTCCAGCCAGAACCGTGTTTTCTTGAACAATTCCTGCCTGCCGAGTAGAGCCAGAACCGTGTTTTCTTGAACACTTCCTGCCTGCCGAGTAGGTTATTCACGGCCGCAGGCCGTGACTTCAAAGGGTTCCGCTGCCCTGCCCCAGCTGCACTCTGCATTACAGCCGTCTCGGGTTTCCGAGGGGTGTTTGGAATTGCTTCTGCGTCTCTGATTTGTGAGAACTCCTCCTGGCGGCATTGTCCCTTCCAGAATTGCAGATTTATGCTACAAAGGAATAGCTACATACTAGTATCACTTATTTAATGAGAGCCCATATGACGCATACATAAGCATTTTGTCCTCCCTCTTTTTGCGAGCCCTTCTTTCACTCTAGTCTTATTCCTGCTCCCCTTCCTGTCGCCGTTATCCGTCTCTTTCGCATCCATCTCTCTGACTTGGTGTGTTTCCAGCCAGAACCGTGTTTTCTTGAACAATTCCTGCCTGCCGAGTAGAGTCAGAACCGTGTTTTCTTGAACAGTTACTGCCTGCCGAGTAGGCTATCTAAAATAAAAAAAGTTTTTCTCCATGGAACCCGACTTGTCATTTTAATGATTAATATTTTAACAGCCATTACGATTTCCACGGGTCTCTGAACGCTTAAGCGCAATAAATAATAGTTCCAGATCCCCAAAAGATTATTATGATAAAACACAAAAAAGCAATTCAAGTTGTCAAACGTTTTTGAAACGTAATTGAAGTGTATACATGCTTGCTAAACTCCATAAGCTAAGTACTATGCATAACCAGTAATTGATTGCACATGGGAGCTTCCAAACCGGGAATACATTGTGTAAAGATTTGTATAAATGTCGCAATTTTTAAGAGGAGATCTCTTAAGCCTCCCGAAAATTGTACTTCAGATGCCTCGTATGAAAGGCACAGAAGGTGGCCTTGCCCTGGAAGCAGGCAGGGAGTTTCAAACTGTACCTAGTCGCGAAAGCCAGGGCTGGGCATGCTGATTTCCGTGTTTCTTTAAAACCGCCCTCTTAAAGGCAGCGTTCTAAACTAGGACTAGTCCCACAGTTATATCGTTTTACGAGGCAGCATGCTTTTTTTTCCCCCATTATTGCCCGAAACCCAGTATGTCTTCCAGCTCCATGTGCTCAGTTGTGCAGATCTTGTACTGTTTTATGTTTTGGACATTTGTTTAAGCCACGTAAATTTGGATATGAATGTTGCTTCTATAATTATTTAAATAAGACTGTCCATATGTTATGTGGTATTGTTCCGTACATAAATTACAAGGAGATGGCGACTCTACCACAGTAATTTTATTGTACGTACTAATACACGTTTAAAGGCAGTCATCTGTTTTTTGTTTACGATCCTCTGTACACCTTTGTACCACCTTCAACCTAGTATCCTTGACTTTTTTATTTCGGAACGGATCCGAATATTGTGTTATAATAATATTAGTTTGTTTCTCTGTAAGGTACCCACGGACTTAGAGGTACGCATTACATAATACTTTCGGCTAGGTTTTTATTTTCACTGCAAGGAAAGAGCATCTGGCAACTTACCCTCACGCACCCTCACACCCTCACCCTCACACCCCCTCTCACACCCTCACACACCCTTACCCTCACACCCTCACCCCCCTCACCCTCACACCCCCTCACCCGCACACACCCTCACACACCCTCACCCTCACACACCCTCACCCGCACACACCCTCACCCGCACCCTCCCAACCCTCTCACCCTCACACCCCCTCAGCCTCCCAACCCTCTCACCCTCACACACCATCACACCCTCGCCCTCACCCTCACACACCCTCACTCACTCACCCTCACTCACCCTCATCAGCATAGCATAACAAAACATAGCATGGCATAACAAAAAAAGCATAGGATACACAACCTCACAACCCTCTCACCCTCACCCTCGCTCTAACACACTCACCCTCACTCACTCACCCACCCACCCTCACTCACCCACCCACCCTCACTCACCCTCACCAGCATAGCATAACAAAACATAGCATAACAAAACAAAGCATAGGACAGGAAAACATAGCATAGGAAAACATAGCATAGCATAACAAAGCATAGCATAACAAAACACAACAAAACATACCATAGCATAACAAAACAAAGCATAGCAAAACAAAACATAGAATAGTATAACAAAGCATAGCATTGCAAAACAAAACATAGCAAAACACAACAAAGCATAGCATAACCAAGCATGGCATAACAAAACAAAACAGCAAAACACAACAAAGCACAGCATAACAAAACATAGCAAAACAAAACATAGCAAAACAAAACATAGCAAAACAAAACATAGCAAAACACAACAAACCATAGCATACATAACAAAACATAGCATAGCATAACAAAACACTACATAGCATAGCATAACAAAACACTACATAGCATAGCATAACAAAACAAAGCTTAGCATAGCATAACAAAACATAGCATAACAAAACATAGCATAACAAAGCTTAGCATAGAATAACAAAACATAGCATAACAAAACATAGCATAACAAAGCATAGCATAACAAAGCATAGCATACCAAAACAAAGCATAGCATAACAAAACATCTCATAACAAAGCATAGCCTAGCAAAACACAACAAAACATAGCATAGCATAACAAAACACAAAAAAAACTAGCATGGCTTAACAAAACATAACAAAACATATAATAGCAAAACACAGCATAGCATACCAAACGCAGCAAAACATAGCATAGCCAAGCATAACAAAACATAGCATAGCAAAACAAAGCATAGCATAATAAAACACAACAAAGCATAGCATAGCATAACAAAACATAGCAGAACAAAGCATAGCAGAACAAAGCATAGCAGAGCAAAACTTAGCATAGCATAACAAAACATAGCATAGCATAACAAAGCATAGCCTAGCAAAACACAACAAAACATAGCATAACAAAACACAACAAAACATAGCATAGCGCAACAAAACAAAGCATAGGATAGCAAAACTAAACATAGCATAACAAAACAAAGCTTCGGATAGCAAAACAAAACAGCATAGCATAACAAAACATAGCATAACATAACAAAACATAGCATAACAAAACACAACAAAACAGCATAGCTTAACAAAACAAAACATAGCATGGCTGAACAAAACATAACAAAACATAATAGCATAGCAAAACACAGCATAGCATACCAACACAACAAAACATAGCATAACAAAACATAGCATAGCAAAACAAAGCATAGCATAATAAAACACAGCATAGCATAACAAAGCATAGCAAAGCATAACAAAACATAACAGAGCATAACAAAACATAGCATAGCATAGCATAACATAGTATAGCAAAACATAGCATAGCATAACAAAACATAGCATAGCATAACAAAACAGCATAGCATAGCATAACAAAACAAAACATAGGATAGCAAAACAAAACATAGCATAGAATACAGCATCACTCAGCACCACCACAGCATCACTCAGCACCACCACAGCATCACTCTGTGGCACCACAACATCACTGAGCTCCACCACTGCATCAATCTGTGCAACCATTCAACAACAACAACTGGTTCAAATATGTTATCTCAATGTTTCAAGCTTTATTACAAATGTAACAAAAAGATGTTAATATTTGACATATGTTATTGGATTTTCGTCACAATAAAATACACTGAACATAATCTTCACAAATGTTATTTACAAAAGTTTAAGCTATTGCCATTATAAATTACAATATCTTTTATTTAAGTATTAATTATTTTAAAAAATTAAAAACCATTGTTATTTGTAATATCAATACATGTAAGTCACGTAAATACAACACATATTGCATTACAAATGCTATAGGTGTCACATTTGCAAAAGTTATAACTATTGCCATGGTAAATGACAAAGCTATTAATTTCGCTATTTTCAAAAACAAAACCTAAATAAAAAATGTGTCATTTACAATACCAATAGCTGAAACTTTCATAATACGAGACCTATTGCATTGCAAATGCTTGTTTCCTTGGCAGGTGAAGTTCGCAGAGGTCACTCTTGAGGAATAGAATACCTGCAGCACACTGGATGCCCTGCATTCAGTGTGCTGCAAACTCTTAACTGCTAAGGCAGGCCTGCAGCAAGGCAGTCATGTAACAGAGGTTGGGGTCACAGCTAAAAATGAACATGTTAATTGTACGTTTTCGGGACACTTGATAGCTTTGCAAGTGCATGCGATAATAGAACACTTCCCAAGAGAGAAAGTTTAACAAGTGCCTATCTAGAGGTACCGTTTCTTTCCTTTGTTTTTAATTAAAAACGAATCAGTCAAACCTTTAAAATGACACTTTATACTCGGGAACCTCTGAATTTGTTATGAAAGGGAGTGGACAAATAGCCAACCAAGCTTTACAAAGGGAAACGCACTGTAATGTACCTTCGAGCTGCCAGACTGACCTTCCAGCGCCATGGACACTTCTTTGGTAGTTAATGAGCCAGCTCCTTTGGCGTGCCCAAAACATCAAAGCGGCCGAAAGGGGGGAAAGGAGGGGAGAGTGCAATCCGAGGTGACAATCCAGCAGTGTGTAGGGCAAACAGGGCACAAAGTGGAAGTGGTATTGTCTGGGATTCTTTGTTGTTGGTCTGTATTGTAATTGCATTAAAATACACTTTCCTTCCCTGATAACACATTGAAGTGAATCAGCAGATGGATAGCACGTTACAATGTAGGGGGAGGGTGCTTGGTTAGAAGCATGCTGAATGAAGTGCCGCCCACATTCAAATCACTTTTGTGTTATGCAACGGTGACCAGATTGGTGCTCTTTACATTCACATTGCAGATGCATGTATTGGTGGGAAGAGAAGAAAAGTGTAGAGAGCAGGCACTTTACATTAATTTGATTGCTATGCACGATTGAGAGGGTATCACTTAAGTCCATTTAAAAAATAGCATAGATTTTCAATAAAAAAAAAATTCAATCACTACGGATTTGCAAAGTTAAGGTAAGAATTTTATCTGACAGGTCTGTTTCGAATGGCTTCTAAGCTTGCCAGAGCTTGTGACTCAAAAGTTAAACGTATATTGGAACAGTATTACCAACTGAGCTTCGAGTAGCTCTTTTCACCTTTGAATAGAATCGAGGCTGTTTGCAACTAGCTGCAGTATTATGACCACAGCTTCCATCTACAATACACTTCATCTAACACAGACATGAGTACCAATGACTCAGCTCTTGGGAACCGGCACTTTAAAGCCGCCACTGCTTGACGTGCACTGCCTGGATGAAATGTCTATCACTGGATAGAAAGCTTGGTGTCCCTACTTATAATTAATGCTTTAAAGGGAAATCTAGAAGTACAGGTACTTACTCTTTAGAGGACCTGTTTGTTCTTAAGAGGTGTCGGTACTCTGTCACTAAATGTATTTAAGCAATGTTGAGAAGTGCAGGTGCTTTCCCTTTCACATTAAAGAAGTGCAGGAACTTAGTGCCGGATAGTACCTGCGCATTTAAAGCACTGTGTATAATTGTACTCGCCGTTTCCATAGAAATTCTACTTATCTGTTCAAACAGACAACATGCAAATGTGCAAGGTTCCAGTTAAACCATCATCCCAAGCTAAATGTCTACATAGATTTCCTGAAAACCTTCCTCCACAAATGTTTAATATTCATTGATTTCAACAGGACAAGCCTCCAAAATCTCTCGTGTTCACCAGACCACGTGACTCAAAAGGTTGCGAAGTACGCAATAAGTTTGTCGGTCTATGGTCACCAAAATAAACAAACAACATGCCTGCGGCTCGATCCGCTGTAACGTGCTCTGCTATGGCCAGTTCTGCCCCAGTTACTGCTCACATTCATGATAGAAGGCGCCTGGCCTTGGTGTATCGGATAAGTAACCTATGCTGGATAAACAGGAGGCGTCTGGGTCTGTACAGAGGAGGAGGTCCTCAGAATTAAGCTTATTGTCCGTCTGGACAGCAAGGGGGCCAATTTGAAAGGTCACTTGAGAGCCTGGACTGGGAGGGCGGGGACATGGGGAATAAACACGCACGGTGGGGGGTGGGCGCGAAATGTATACTAAGCAAATAAGAAAGGGACCCCCTGCGACTAGTAACAAGTTCCTAGGTCAGGGCACAATATTAATCAAAATAACAATACCTAGGCAACTTAGGGGTCCTGCAAAGATATCAGGTACAAGAACGCATTGATAATAAAAACACAAATTTTGTGTGCAGTGAAACAGTGTACAGGATAGATAAACTAGTATACCAAGTTCATATAAATCTGATTTATTTAGCAAGTATCACATAGAGTAATTTTTATTTAAAAATAACATATACACAATGAATCAATAAAAAAGTTTATACATAAGATTTCAACATATATATCACATGTAAAATCAATTTGCACAAGTAAAATTATACATTTGTAAAAAACAACAACCAAGTGGATAAATGAGGACCGGTTTCCTTGGATGCTTGATTCCGGTCTAGGAAAGACATGGCTTGGTAGTTCGGGCTGGACTATTCCCATGAGGCACAGGGTCAAGGCTGATTTGCATATAGCCATGGTCTGACCTAGGGTGGTGTGGAGTGCAAAAAAACGATGGATTTAGACTAAGATCTTTGTACTGGGGTGAATGTAAGACATTGTTCTGCATTCTGTCCATCAACTGTGTTTTTTGCAAAGTTCTATATAACATGCCAGTCCCTCTCACGGTATTCACCCAGGGGAACAACAACGATATAGCTTCATTAAAACTGGCAACTTTGTGGCACCCCTACACATGTCACAAATTTTTCACTTATGTGCCTGCACGTTGTATTCCTTTTTTCAGGAAATACCTCAAAGAAAACAGCGGCATGTATTAGACTTGTCCCTTCAACGTATAAAATATTATAATTGTCAAAAGTTAATTGCATGAAAATTTGGCACTCAAGTCTTTGGGGGAAGTGACCTCTTCGTATCCCACCCTGGCAAAAGCCCAGGACCATAAATAGGCCAGCATTAAGGCTGAAACATGTTGATGTTTAGTTAGGGTCATAGGACCATTGCATCTGCCCCCTACCATAGTCTTTTTATCCCTTCCCTCCCACTCCACTAATAAAAGATACTTTAGGAGAGAGGGAGGAATGTATCTTAATGTTACGCCCTCATACCAAAATATCTTCATAAGTGCTCCCTGAAACATGGTCGAGTCCAACCTGACCTTTAGGAGCCAGGTTGAGCCCAATGATTAACCATGTCACTATTAAAGTGAGTGAGGGCTATAATAACAAAAGGGTCTTCATCCCTTCTTCTCAACTAAGGCCCTTCACTGAACGATCCAGTGTGGCCAGGTGTAGACTCTTTCGGGTGCTCTGTGAGTTTCAGAACACCCCTCGTTATTATTAGTCGTTCTTTCTTTTCCAACCTTCCCCACTCCCCTTTAAACGCGTAGGGACCTTAATAGGTTCCAGGAGGGATATCTTTCTATGTCATACAAGATCTGATTGTGGCACATGGGGCTACTCAATAGATAGTGTGTGCTTGTGTAGAGTGGCATGAGCTAACTTGATTGGATCAATACTTCATTTTTTTTATTACCTTAAGCAGGAGCACAGACAATGTTGTGGCTGAGATGGTGACAGGTGTTTGAATGTTTCAGTGCATTGGAGTCCTGCAGCAGCAAGACACAGGCAGGACATATTGGATGAGTCAGATCAGTCGTCTGTATCCTGCCAATGGAGGCATGGACAGTGCATAGGCTGGCACTGGATGCCAACCTCCAGTACCATCCATGGACCAGCCAACGACCGGCATTTAAACATATAGAGGCTCATATGTGACTTTAGGGCAGGCTCAAGATACAGCATGACAAAAGCTTGACAGACATTATAAATAATTTACAAGTTCCCTTGTCTATAAGCAGCAGAATAATCAAAATTGGATTTCTGCAGCTATGAATCTGGAGGGGGAGACTAGTTTTCAAATAAGCAGTCCCCTAGCTCGCGTGCTACAACTCAAATCTTAAATTTGCTCCCCCTCACCCCTTTTCAAATCTACCAGCCGCCACTGGCACAACCCCCAATGCCAAATCTCATTTGTTAAATCTCATAATGTACTCATGATATACCTGATAAACATGTGTGTGAAGTCCTAATATCTGTTGCCACCTCTTGTGATGTCCCTACCAGTGAGGTCACTTCCTATGATATCATGTGCAATGTCACGCGTGGTGACATGATGTGATGACACTCGTCATGATTTCACTTGCATACTCCCTAACCTGGTTAGTCCCCCTACTTCTTTAGGTCGAGCCTAGAGCAGCGCAAGCGCTGTACTCTGGCAAAACTTTTAGTAAGGGCTTCAGAAAATTCTACCACTGTGGCCTAGAGCTTGCGTGCATGTGCGTGGGCACGCGCTTACGAACAGAGGCGCAATATGGCTTTCCTCTGTCGTCATGGGTCACAGGCCCTGGCTGTTCACTCCTCCTTCTGCATTCCATTCTCCTTATCTACAAAGGTGAAAACAACCCAGCGCGGACCTTCCTCTCAACCCCTCCCTTTGGACAGGGAGGAGGGAAACTGCTCCTGTTTGCAGGCCTCACCACTGTTCATGCCATGGATGTTTGTCAATAGGGCATGAACAGTGCATTTCATTTCTTGGAAACAAGTGTCCCTCTCTCCCTTTCCACTCTGGGCCGCTCGCTCCTCTGGCCCCCACCTCTAGGCTTCAAGGTCAGAGTCTGCCAGCAGCTTCGCTCTGCAACTCTTCTCTCCTCCTTCTCCCCCCCCCCCTTTTTCAGAGGGGAGGGGAAGGGAGGCTGGGTCCATTGCAAGCTTCTCAACCAGCAGCTTTAGGTATGTCATAACAGCGGCCAATTTATCCCTTAATACGTAGTGCTTACTCCCTTTGCCCCCTGCCCTGTCGTAACACTTATCATCAGGTCCAAAGCTCACTGTGCTTGCCCCCGCTCTGTCCTAACACTTATCATCAGGTTCAAAGCTCGCCGTGCTTACCCCCTCTGCCCCCTGCTCTGTCCTAACACTTATCATCAGGTTCAAAGCTCACCGTGTTTACGCCCCCTGCCCCCGCTCTGTCCTAACACTTATCATCAGGTTCAAAGCTCGCCCTGCTTACCCCCCTGCCCCCGCTCTGGCCTAACACTTATCATCAGGTTCAAAGCTCGCCGTGCTTACCTCCCTGCCCCCGCTCGGTCTTAACACTTATCATCTGGTTCAAAGCTCGCCATGCTTACCCCCTGCCCCCCACTCTGTCCTAACACTTACCATCAGGTTCAAAGCTTGCCGGGCTTACTCCCCTGCCTCCCGCTCTGTCCTAACACTGACCATCAGGTTCAAAGCTTGCCGTGCTTACCCTCTCTCCCCCTGCACTGTCCTAACACTTATCATCAGGTTCAAAGCTCGCCGTGCTTACCCCCCTGCCCCCTGCTCTGTCCTAACACTTATCATCAGGTTCAAAGCTCGCCCTGCTTACCTCCCTGCCCCCGCTCTGTCCTAACACTTATCATCAGGTTCAAAGCTCGCCATGCTTACCCCCTGCCCCCCACTCTGTCCTAACACTTACCATCAGGTTCAAAGCTTGCCGTGCTTACTCCCCTGCCTCCCGCTCTGTCCTAACACTTACCATCAGGTTCAAAGCTTGCCGTGCTTACTCCCCTGCCTCCCGCTCTGTCCTAACACTGACCATCAGGTTCAAAGCTTGCCGTGCTTACCCTCTCTCCCCCTGCACTGTCCTAACACTTATCATCAGGTTCAAAGCTCGCCGTGCTTACCCCCCTGCCCCCTGCTCTGGCCTAACACTTACCATCTGGTTCAAAGCTCGCCATGCTTACCCCCTGCCCCCCACTCTGTCCTAACACTTATCATGAGGTTCAAAGCTTGCCGTGCTTACTCCCCTGCCTCCCGCTCTGTCCTAACACTGACCATCAGGTTCAAAGCTTGCCGTGCTTACGCCCCCTGCCCCCGCTCTGTCCTAACACTTATCATCAGGTTCAAAGCTCGCCCTGCTTACCCCCCTGCCCCCGCTCTGGCCTAACACTTATCATCAGGTTCAAAGCTCGCCATGCTTACCTCCCTGCCCCCGCTCGGTCTTAACACTTATCATCTGGTTCAAAGCTCGCCATGCTTACCCCCTGCCCCCCACTCTGTCCTAACACTTATCATCAGGTTCAAAGCTCGCCGTGCTTACCCCCTCTGCCCCCTGCTCTGTCCTAACACTTATCATCAGGTTCAAAGCTCACCGTGTTTACGCCCCCTGCCCCCGCTCTGTCCTAACACTTATCATCAGGTTCAAAGCTCGCCCTGCTTACCCCCCTGCCCCCGCTCTGGCCTAACACTTATCATCAGGTTCAAAGCTCGCCGTGCTTACCTCCCTGCCCCCGCTCGGTCTTAACACTTATCATCTGGTTCAAAGCTCGCCATGCTTACCCCCTGCCCCCCACTCTGTCCTAACACTTACCATCAGGTTCAAAGCTTGCCGGGCTTACTCCCCTGCCTCCCGCTCTGTCCTAACACTGACCATCAGGTTCAAAGCTTGCCGTGCTTACCCTCTCTCCCCCTGCACTGTCCTAACACTTATCATCAGGTTCAAAGCTCGCCGTGCTTACCCCCCTGCCCCCTGCTCTGTCCTAACACTTATCATCAGGTTCAAAGCTCGCCCTGCTTACCTCCCTGCCCCCGCTCTGTCCTAACACTTATCATCAGGTTCAAAGCTCGCCATGCTTACCCCCTGCCCCCCACTCTGTCCTAACACTTACCATCAGGTTCAAAGCTTGCCGTGCTTACTCCCCTGCCTCCCGCTCTGTCCTAACACTTACCATCAGGTTCAAAGCTTGCCGTGCTTACTCCCCTGCCTCCCGCTCTGTCCTAACACTGACCATCAGGTTCAAAGCTTGCCGTGCTTACCCTCTCTCCCCCTGCACTGTCCTAACACTTATCATCAGGTTCAAAGCTCGCCGTGCTTACCCCCCTGCCCCCTGCTCTGGCCTAACACTTACCATCTGGTTCAAAGCTCGCCATGCTTACCCCCTGCCCCCCACTCTGTCCTAACACTTATCATGAGGTTCAAAGCTTGCCGTGCTTACTCCCCTGCCTCCCGCTCTGTCCTAACACTGACCATCAGGTTCAAAGCTTGCCGTGCTTACGCCCCCTGCCCCCGCTCTGTCCTAACACTTATCATCAGGTTCAAAGCTCGCCCTGCTTACCCCCCTGCCCCCGCTCTGGCCTAACACTTATCATCAGGTTCAAAGCTCGCCATGCTTACCTCCCTGCCCCCGCTCGGTCTTAACACTTATCATCTGGTTCAAAGCTCGCCATGCTTACCCCCTGCCCCCCACTCTGTCCTAACACTTACCATCAGGTTCAAAGCTTGCCGTGCTTACTCCCCTGCCTCCCGCTCTGTCCTAACACTGACTATCAGGTTCAAAGCTTGCCGTGCTTACCCTCTCTCCCCCTGCACTGTCCTAACACTTATCATCAGGTTCAAAGCTTGCCGTGCTTACCCTCGCCCCGTCCTAACACTTATCATCAGGTTCAAAGCATGCTGTGCTTACCCCCCTGCGCCCCCCTCTGTCCTAACACTTATCAGGTTCAAAGTTCGCCATGCTTACCCCCCTGCCCCCACTCTGTCATAACACTTATCATCAGGTTCAAAGCTCGCTGTGATTACCCCCCTGCCCTGTCCTAACACTTATCATCAGGTTCAAAGCTTGCCGTGCTTACCCCCCTGCCCCCGCGCAGTCCTAACACGTATCATCAGGTTCAAAGCTCGCTGTGCTTATCCCCCTGCCCCCACTCTGTCGTAACACTTATCAGGTTCAAAGCTCGCTGCGCTTATCCACCTGTTCCCGCTCTGTCCTAACACTTATCATCATGTTCAAAGCTCGCCGTGCTTAACCCCCTGCCCCCCGCTTTGACCTAACACTTATCATCAGGTTCAAAGCTGGCCGTGCTTACCCTCCTGCCCCACGCTCTGTCCTAACACTTAACAGGTTCACAGCTTGCCATAAGCAGCACAATATCCTTGGTGCAACAACATCAACTGTTGCATGGCTAAACACTTATAAGGTCCCAAAAGCGAGACCTATTGGCTATGCCAATGCTTGTTTTAGACTTGTGCCATGATGAGTAGGTTTAGGCACTGTCTTTGCCCTTCAAGATCTGCATAGGTTAGTCTACCGTTAGCCTCTGGATTCCCGGATATAATGTGATTATTGTACTGTATGCATCTGTGCTGATTGGTTGCATTTCTGACGACTACTTATTTTATACAATCTTCTCTTCAGCTACTGTAATTTGTCATTATGTCTTAATAACCTTATTTTGAACAGCGTTCTAACACAATCAGTTTAGCAGCACAATCAAAAACTACTAAGATAAAAAATAAATATTGATAAATCTGTCAAGACGTTGACTCTCCATCGAGGTGAACTCAGACGTTTAAGACTGTGATGTCGTAACTGATGGTAAAGGTTTGTATAGCGAGTGTCATGATTCACTGAAGTCTACTTAGGTATTTTGTTTATCAGGAGGGTGAATATCAGGGAGGAGGGAGACAACCAGCAAATGAGAGTGATCTGACATTCATTTACGTATTGGACATAACTCGACACTACTAGAATATTTTATCCAGAATATTTTAGTTGCCAAAGCGGAATTTGAAGAACTACAAACCCCATAAATCAGTGTGCTGCTGATTTAAATAAACAGGATTGTCAGGAGCCACAAGGAACACCAGATCACATGTCCGCCACTCTTTTGGAGTGTGGCTCTTTCGGGTGTGTCTGGCTGCCTGGGGTGAGAGGGGTGTTGCCTGTTGGCAAGTACTAGGCGGAAGAGCGTGTCTACTTGAGCAGTACACGGCTGTAGTTTCTCTAACATTAAACATGTGTTCTATGGTAGTCGCACCCCATAGCAGGGAGTGCTTCTAGCTGTGCCAGCGAGTGCTTCCTCTCTGGTAAATGGCAACGCTTGTTTCGTCTGGCAGGCTAGCATCGCCTTCCCATCCCTTACCTTTACGAAGCTGATGGGGGTCGTGGTGCCTTCGATATCCAGAAGTAAAACCGAGGCCCCAGAAGGCAACTGCACAGGACGCGGCGCCATCTCCCGGCAGAAGTTGCAGAGGCCTCGTTACAGTCAAAGCAACACAAGGGAGCGCATCTGCTGTTCGGCAATCTGCGGAGCTCTACCCCATTGACCAGCTCACAGGGCTCTTCTGTAGCCACGCCCCCTCAGGGAGAGCGGCCCCTCGGCTCTGCAGCGGCACGGGGCAGACAGAAGCAGCTGCGTGCCGAGCAGAGCTGCACAAGAAAAACATACGCCTGACGGCTCTGGAAAGCGCTAAACGGGGGGGGGGGTCTGGTTTGTTTACAATGCCGTCAGCAGTGACCACGGGCAATGACAACCACCTTGTGGGAGAGTGAAACACAGAGATAATCACATGTAAAACAAGCATTGGAAATGCAATAGGGCTCGCATTAGGAAAGTTTGAGCTATTGGTATTATAAATGATTTTTTTATGTATGCGTTATTTTTTAAAATAGCTAAATTAATAGCTTTGTCATTTACAATGCCAAAAGTTATAACTTCCGCAAATGTGACACCTATAGCATTTGTAATGCAACATGTTTTGTATTTACGTGAATTAGATGTATTGATATTACAAATAACAATGGCTTTTAATTTTTTTAAAATAATTAATACTTAAATAATGTATTTAATCTGTAATGGCAATAGCTTAAACTTTTGTAAATAACTTTTGTGAAGATTATGTTCAGTGTTTTTTATTGTGACGAAAATCCAAGGACATAAGTGAAATATTAACATCTTTTTGTGATTAGTAATAAAGCTTGAAACATTGAGAGAACAGATTTGAACCAGTGCTGCTGAGTGGTGCTGCTGAGTGGTGCTGCTGAGTGGCGGTGCTGCGGCGATGCTGTGGTGGTGCTGAGTGATGTAGTGGTGGTGCTGAGTGATACTGTGGTGGTGCTGAGTGGTGCTGTGGTGGTGCTGAGTGGTGCTGTGGTGGTGCTGAGTGGTGCTGTGGTGGTGCTGAGTGATGTGGTGGTGCTGAGTGATAATGTGGTGGTGCTGAGTGATAATGTGGTGGTGCTGAGGGGGTGAGAGTGTGTGAGAGGGTGAGTGAGGGTGTGTGCGGGTGGGGGTGTGAGAGTGAGTGAGGGTGTCTGAGGGTGAGCGGGTGTCTGAGGGTGAGCGGGTGTCTGAGGGTGAACGGGTGTCTGAGGGTGAGCGGGTAAGTGAGGGTGAGCGGGTAAGTGAGGGTGAGCGGGTAATTCAGGGTGAGAGGGTGGGTGGGGGTAAGTGAGGGTGAGAGGGTGGGTGAGGGTCAGGGGTGTGAGGGTGGGTGAGGGGGTGTGCGAGGGTGCTGAGTGGTGAAGTGGTGGTGCTGAGTGAGAATGTGGTGGTGCTGAGTGATAATGTGGTGGTGCTGAGGGGGTGAGAGTGTGTGTGTGAGGGTGAGTGAAGGTGTGTAAGGGTGGGGGGCGTGGGGGTAAGGGTGAGGGATGGTTAGGGAGGGTGAGGGGGTGTGTGAGGGGGTGTGAGGGTGAGGGTATGTGAGGATGAGGGGTGGTGAGGTTGAGGGGGTTTGAGGGTGAGGGTGGTTGAGGGTGAGGGTGTGTGAGGGTGAGTGAAGGTGTGTGAGGGGGGGTGAGGGTGTGTGAGGGGGGGTGAGGGTGTGGGGGTGTGAGGGTGAGGGTATGTGAGGATGAGGGGGGGTGAGGTTGAGGGGGTTTGAGGGTGAGGGGGTTTGAGGGTGAGGGTGTGTGAGGGTGAGTGAGGGTGTTTGAGGGGGGTGAGGGTGTGTGAGGGGTGGTGAGGGTGAGGGGGTGAGAGGGTGTGTGAGGGTGAGAGGGTGTGTGAGGGTGAGAGGGTGTGTGAGGGTGAGAGGGTGTGTGAGTGTGAGGGTGTGTGAGGGTGAGCGGGTGTGAGGGGGTAAGTGAGGGTGAGAGGGTGGGTGGGGGTAAGTGAGGGTGAGAGGGTGGGTGTGGGTAAGTGAGGGTGAGTGGGTGGGAGAGGGTCAGGGGTGCGAGGGTGTGTGAGGGTGAGGGTGTGTGTGAGGGTGAGAGGGGATGTGAGGGTGAGGGGGGTGAGGGGGGTGTAAGGGTGAGACGGGGGTGAGGGTGAGTGAGGGTGTTTGAGGGTGAGTGAGGGTTGTGCACAGAGGAGATGAGTAGGGTGAAGAACGGAGCCATTGCTGGGACTTTTCTGGTAAAATACTTGATGAGAACCCAGGCCAGTATAATGCTGTCTTCTGCGTGCAAGTCTGTGAAGTCATGGTGTATTCGGCAGTGGTGCAAGTACGGTGAAAAACGGAGCCACTGCTGGGACTTTTCTGCTCGTAACTCCCCCCCCAAAAAAAACTCCCGCCATTGCTGTGGCGGGGGAGGGGGGCGGGGGAGCTGCAGCCTTTGAAGACTGATGCCTAGTGCTTGTTGTGGTGAAGGTGGCCTTGAGGTAGCGGAGGTGACTGCTGGGTCTCACAGCTGGATTCCAGGCACAGGCAGCAGATTCTCTTTTAGAGTTGTGCTGGGCGAAGCATGTTGTTGTTGTGACGGGAGGAGAGCTATTCACTAAAGACGTGGGTGAAGCAGAAGACATGAAGTCCTGGAGAGAAACGGTTGATAGGAAACACACGTGCGACAGCGGCTCCCGCATGTGCAGAGGCGCAAATTGATTTTCGCTGCATTTGAAAAGAAAATAATGAGCTTTCCAGTCAAGTGAGGCGTGCTGGATATTTACTGTCTACAGTGTAGATGGAAAGAGAGAAACACAGAAAGGAAATGACCATCATTTGAAAATATCTAAGACTGAAAGTAAAGGCTAAGCGCTGCAATCTGCATGCCTATTGCCGGTGACCGCACATCTTCTACATAGAAGATGTATTGTTTGTTGTTGCTGCAGTTACACAATATCCAAGATGGGTGTGGTGTCGTTTCCTCATGTGTTCGGGTCAACCATTGCTGAAATGAAATAAATGGAGGTAGGGTCTTGAAGCCTATCTGTAAGCAACTGGTGAAGACCATTTCACAGTCAAAGTGAAACTATCCATAAACACTGCCCTGGCTCAGCGGTAAAGAGATTCTGAAACATTTACCTCCTCTTTATTGGATAACGAGTAGGAGGAGCCGGAGGAGTATGACGGCGCAATAAAAACCCTCAGTCCCAAATAGGAGAATAAAAAGAAAGAGGTTGCTGAATGGCATACGTCTTTGGGTTTGGGCCAATTACCGGTGAGTTTGTTGAAGGCTGTATAGCAACATTGAGGTCTTTAATGGTCTCCTGCAGTTTCTGATCATTTCATGATGGATTGTCAAGAGAACAGTTTGTACATGAAGCTAATAATATTAATATTTAGGAAAACTGTTTGGACTTGGAAAATTTCAGAAATTCCTTAACAAACTGAATTTGTCACAGGGCATCAACCACTCGGAAGTCAGCATAGTTGATCAAATTATTGTATAGGAAGTTTGGTCTAGCAATGTTTCCTTAACTCTTGGGGGGGGGAGGAGAAAGGCGAGACACGGCATCAGAGCATAAAAGGAGACACGGCCGGAAACTGAAAGTACGGCCGGCTGGCCGTGAATAATTAGGGGGCGAGAAATGCGCTGGGAGGGCTGCCTTTGATGTGGTAATGCGAGGCAGGCAGGCAGGCGGCTGGTGGTATTGTGCACACGCTTTTTAGGGCTTGCGCTTGCGCAATGACCTAAAAAGCACATGCACAGCATGGAATCGCCAGAGGTTAAACTCTGGATAAGCCACACTAGAGCTTCGCCAGCTATGCACGAGCGCATCAGAAGGCGAGCCCTAATAAACGAGGAAAATATGAAAAAACCTTAATACCAAATGATTTTTTTTGTGACGAAATAGAAAACGAAGGTTAGGGGGTGGCAAGGAGAGTGGCAGTGACTGAATGGAAATAAGCAAAATGAAGAGAAGGCCATAAAGAAACTGTGTAGGAATGATAAGAGAATGGTAAAAAAAGGACAAGAGCATGCATGCCAACATTTTACGATAGGTCAGTGGAAGATTTTGAAAAAAAAGTCGGAGAATGCATTTTTCGAATTGATTTATATTGTGGCAGAAGCGGGGGACTGCTAAAATAAAGTCATTTTTGGCTTCTATACTCTAGAGTCTCCTGCCTGAATCATGTCTGCTCAGCTGGTATGTATGCAAGAGGAAGCAGACAACTAAAACGTTTGGCTGTTCTTTAACTAAGTATTCTCATGGCTTCTTTAAAGCACATCATGGGTGCAACATAGACAGGAGCAGCACATGCTTCCTTTGCATAGGAACACTTGAGCTGAGGCCTCTGTGTTGTAATTAGGGCTCCGAGTTTTTTAGTATTTATTTTTTTGCCATTTCCGTCTGTATTTATCCATATTTATTTTTTGGGCATTTTTTCTATATCCACATTTATTTTTGCCACAAGCAAAAGACGACGCTAAAACTAGTATTTTTCCACATTTATTTAAATCGACAATGCAAACATGCGCTCAGTTGTTATTGGTCAACACTGTACATTCATCTGAAAACGTTGCAATTTGCAGAATGTCCCAAATATGCTTAAAAGTGGTATCACAAGCCATTTGTCTCAGAGCCTTGCAATTTCTATCATCGGCAGAGTGCCACATCCTCTCCCCCACTGAGAGAAACTCACACGGCCTTCAGCTGCAACCCAATTGTGCCCCGCTAGAACTACCTGGAAGCAACTCAATTCAAATTATGCATGAGACTACAGTAATATGTGTAACGGAGTTAGCAGTCCAGTAGTTGGGGTGGGCGGAGCTAGGTGGGCAGAGGGGAAGAGGTGGGGACAGGACAGGAAGGGGCCAGTTAGAGTAGGGACGGGGAACGAGACAGACGCACAAATAAAGAGTTGAATGAATCTACACGTGTCCGTGTATAATTGTAGTAGGACACTACAACTGGCGAACGAGGGTGGGATCAGAGAAGCAGAACCCACTCGAGTGCACCCCGTCCCGCAGCGTGGAGCGTCCAGAGCTCCGCTGCACAAGTGATCCTGCGGCGCCAAAAGTGAGGCCCCCCAGGAGTGACCGGCGGCCGCTTGGAAGCGGAAAAGAGCCGAGAAGAAAAAGAGCGCCGAGTGAAAGCGCCGGAAAAGGAGCCGGTCGCGCTGGACGCGCGAGACCCGCCAAAACCGTGAGCGAAAGTCGGAAGCCCACTCCGACACTGCCCCAGCAACTCTGCAGCGCCGCGAGAGCGAGAGAAGTGCCCCAAGAGCGAGTGGCGAAGTGCCTGCAGCCAGCGCTGACACCGCCGGTAAAAGTGAAACCTTGCCGCCTGATGCGCGGCGCGCGAAGCCGGCAAATCACGCAGAGCAGCGGAAACTCACCCCGACCCTGCCGGAAGAGTGGAGACGTGCCACAGTGCAACAGTGAGTCCGGCAGCCCTGAGCGTGTGTGTGCCTGGAGAGAGAGGAAACCTCGTGGGCTGAAGAGGGGGCGGCCATCTTAAGGTCAGGCAACTTAGAAACAAACCCTATCTAAATAGACGGCGGCCATGTTTGAGTCAGGCAAGAACTAACACAAGCGCCAGCAGTGAAATTATCCGGCTGTAGCAGAGAACCCAGTGAATCTATGGGAGCAAATAACGGCAGTAAGAAACAAACAAACATTGGTAGCTAACGGCAGTAAGAAACAAACAAGCATTGGTAGCTAAAACAGAACATTCTTGGAAACGCACACCAGTCACTGAACCAGAGTCAAGTACAAGCACTGAAGGCCCACCGCCAAGATGTCCAACCCTCCCGCGCAAAACGCTCCCACGCAAAAGGAAGTCAAGGGAGGCACACACCTGCGAGCACCGGAGCCCTTAACAGTCGCAACAGGAAGTAGCATGGGCCTGAAATGGCAAGAATGGCTAGAGGACTTTGAGGACTATATTAAAGGGTCCAAAATTGAGCCAGACAAAGACAAGATAATAGCCCTTCACAACCTAGGAGGGCGCAAGATCAGCAAGATAGTACGAGAGATCCCAACTGATGACAGCGACACCTATGTCAAAGTGAGAGAAGTGTTGAATAACCGCTTTCTGCACAAAAGGAATGTTGATTACGAGCGACACAAGTTCCACCAACAGCGCCAGGACAAAGAAGAGCCACTGAATTCCTTCATACATCGACTGCGACGTCAGTCCCAATACTGTGACTTTACAAACTTCTCGCCCGATGCGGCCATCAAGTCCCAAATAATCTCTGGGTGTCACTCGGAGTCGCTGAGACGACGACTGCTGAGAAAACCGCAAGAAGTCGCGGAGATTGAAGAAAATTCCCAGCTGTATGACCAGGCCGAAGAAAACGCGGCGGACATCGAGATTAGGCCCAGCACTAGCCGCGAACATGCCAACCGTGTCTCTGACCGACGACATGGAAGGCAGGAATATCGAGGCAACCCGCGTGACAGGTCACGCCGATCCAGATTTTCACCCAGACGTCGCCCGGACCACAGAACGAAAGATCCTGAGAGGAGAGATCGGCGACCCGAACGCACGAGGCAGAGCCATGGGCCAACGCTGCAGAACATGTGGACGGACCAATCACTTTGAGGCCATGTGCAGCGATTACCACAGAGAAAAACGCAGTGACAATGACAGACGAGCCAGCCGGCAGAGGCCCTCGAGACCTGAAACCAAACGGTACCACGTCAGAGCTGTTCAGGATGAACCTGCTCGGTCCCCAGCGTCTTCTCACTCCAGCCACGAGTCTAGACGCTCCAAATGGGATCGTCGCTCTCCATCAAGAGACTCCAGATCTTCCTCATCCAGGCGGTCTTCATACACTACAGAGTACATCAACATCGCTGACAACGATCAGCTCAAACGCTACCCACGGCTCAACATCATGGTGGGAAATCATGCAGCGAAATTCGTGATGGACAGTGGCGCGTCGCTCAACTACATCTCAGTTGCCGAGCACGAACGCATGGTTCCAAAACCTCGCTTGCGTTTTGCGCCCGTCCGTGTGTACACCTGGATGTCGAGGAAACCACTCCCATGCCTAGGCAAGTTCGACACCACCCTCACGCATGGCGACATCCCTGTCCCGGCAGTCATCCACGTCATTAAAGGGCCTGATGCCGACTGTCTGTTGAGCCTCCCCACTGCTAAACGCCTGCGCCTGGTGCATATCCTTTTCAATCTGAATGACAGTTCAAACTATGCCATGAAATTTCCATCACTGTTCCAGGGCCTGGGCAAACTGAAAGGCCGGCAAGTTCGTCTGCACATCAATGAACGAGTCAAGCCTGTAGCCCAACATCCACGACGAGTGCCTTTTCACCTGCAATCCGCGGTTGAAAACGAACTGCAGGACCTCTTGGACGCTGACATCATCGAACGCACCGAGGGGCCCACTCCCTGGGTGTCCCCGGTGGTCATTGTCCCCAAAAAAGGGACCCCCGACAAAGTCCGTCTCTGTGTGGACATGCGCCTGCCGAACACGGCTATCGAAAGGGAGAGACACCCCGGCCCACACTTGAGCGATATGATCACGGCACTCAATGGGGCTACGGTGTTTTCTAAACTGGACCTTAACAAGGGCTACCATCAGCTCGAGCTGGACGACAGCTCTCGTTCCATCACCACCTTCGCCACGCACCTTGGTCTCTTCCGCTACAAACGGCTCAGCTTTGGTGTCTCATCAGCCGCTGAAATTTTCCAAGAGGCGATACGTCTGATCATCCAACACATACCGAACTCCCTCAAAGAAGGCGACAAAGTCCTCGTCAAGCAAGAACAACGCCAAAAGACTGACTGTCGCTTCAGGGATGAGCCCCTCACAATTGTGCAACAAAAGGGCACCATGGTGACCGCAGAATCAGAAAGTCGGCGAGTCACCCGCAATGCATCTCACTTCAAGAAATGCCCTCCTGAAAAACATGACTGCCTACCCACAGCCCCCACACCTGAGGGTCAAGACAACCCGGAGTCCGGCGCACCCAACTCTGAACCCTCACTGGTGCGAGAACCAGTAGCTGAGAACATTGTGTCCGCACCGGCGAGACCTAGACGTCATGTGCAGCCTCCAAAGAGACTAATCGAAGAAATTGACTAATTTCTATTCCCATTGCTATTTTGTTAAGAAAGGGGGAGATGTAACGGAGTTAGCAGTCCAGTAGTTGGGGTGGGCGGAGCTAGGTGGGCAGAGGGGAAGAGGTGGGGACAGGACAGGAAGGGGCCAGTTAGAGTAGGGACGGGGAACGAGACAGACGCACAAATAAAGAGTTGAATGAATCTACACGTGTCCGTGTATAATTGTAGTAGGACACTACAATATGCTGCCTGAAAAAAGTAACAGCATAACGGAAAAAGAAAACACTCATAGGGAATACAACTTAAAGCTTTTACACTCATTATTCAGAAATCAATGAGTGTTTTTGCTTGTAAAGCTAACAACATGAAAGGAAAAGTAGCGCTTCACTCACAAAATCTGTAAGGTGGCACTAATGTGTTTCAGTGTAAATACAACTAATCTGCCCACCTTGTGACTACTCTGTCTTGCTTTATTTAGTTATGTATTTATTGTTTGTATATTAAAACTTTTTTTCTTTCCTCCTGAGGCTGCATTTTGCAAAGACATTGGCAGCAAAAAGTGTTTCTTCTTTTTTTGGATCCATTTCATTGTGGTGCTTAAACCGACTGCCTCTTGTCTCCTTTCTCAGCACAATAAAGCTCTTAATTTGTTTCTCTTTTAAAAAAAATCTTATCTTGAAAACTTCTCTTAATCCCCCACATTCCTGGTTGGACTACTGAGCGTTTGTTTATTCATGGCTTCGCCTCCAGCACACAAGCAGCCCCTGAGACCCGCCTCCCCGAGTGCCAGTGTTTGGATTTGGCTGACCAGTAGAGTGGAGGGGGGGGGGGGGGTCCAAACCTTACAGTACCCATCCGTATATAGCACTCTCCAGAGCTGCTGGTTTTCATTTCACCGAAAGCTCTTTCAAAGGGACATAGATACTGTATTATACTGGTATTTATGTAGTGCTTCATGGACAGCAATGATTGTGTGCAAGACCTGCTGGATGAAATCCCATCCCACCTGGAGTGCATCTCGTGATGTGTGGCACCAACAACGTTGTCGGCAAGGGAAAAAAGTTGGCGAATAACATGCAATGTTTTCAAAGGATTCTAAATATAAATGTTTACACACTTTTTTTATACTCTTGTTGACACGATTTCAGGAGGTTTTTTTTTCTTTAAGTTTGATGTTTATCTTTAGTTTCCAGAAGTAAACCCCAGTCTGCGAGGAAAAGTCAGGTGCTGGTGCAATCAGCAGAGTGACGAGGCAGGGGTTAAGGGGTCAAAGCACAACAAAGCCTCATTAACAAGTAAACAGTCTGTCAAAGACCTGTGAAGTACTCGGGTGCGGCTGTGTGTGTGCCCGGTTGTCTCAGCCCGGCCGACATCTCTTAACCCTCTAAGGAGGGGGAGACACCAGATGGTTGGGGGTGTAATTCTATTGATGTATTATAGTATTTTCCCGTTTTTATATATAAATACAGATTAAGGAAAACTTGTTTTCCGTCTGTATTTATATGTAAAAATCTGTTTAAACGAAAAACCGGGAGCCCTAGTTGTAATGCACAGCTTTTTGGCCTCAAGAAAGTTGCATTGTGAAACATATAGTTTTATCTTTTAAACAGTGCTGGAAATGAAAATAATAAACTTCAGGATGCCATAAACTGATCATGGTCAAGTTGTAGCATCCAAAAATGAGAAGAAATCGATCAATCATGAGTTTGTTAGGCATAGCTACTCACCGAGTGGGTCTCAAGGCGCTGGGGAGGGGCGCATGTCCAGGAATTTTAAGGAGATCAGTCGATAAGCTGGGTCTTGAGGTCCTTCCTGAACTTGTAGAGTGTTGGCGGATGTCTGAGGTGGAGCGGAAGGGTGTTCTATGCCTTGGATGCAAGGAATGAGAAGAAACAATCACTTGTTCTGGTCTTCTTGATGCAAGGTAGCAAGGGAGAGCTGGGCTGAATGGAGCGATCTTTGGGGTGCGAAGAATGTGAGGCGGTGGTTCAAGTATGTAGGTCCAGTGTTGTGGAGGGCTTTGTGGGTGTGGGTGAGAAGCTTGAAGGTGATTCTCTTCTTGATGGGGAACCAATGTAGTGTACGCAGGTGATGTGGTAGTGGCGCGGTAGGTTGAGGACTAGTCTGGCGGAGGCGTTCTGCACATTCTGGAGTTTCAGGGTGAGGTTCTTGTTGATTCTGGCATAGAGAGCGTTGACCTAGTCGAGTCTGCTGTGGATGAGGGCGTGGGTGACAGTCTTTCTGTGTTTGAGGGGGATCTATTTGAAGGTCCATCGTAGGAGTCGGAGGGTGTGGAAATAGGAGGATGAAACAGTGTTGATTTGGTGGTCCATCTTGAGTTCAGCGTCCAGGATGATTTAGAAGTTGCGTGCATGGTCTGTGGGGGTGGACGGGTTCTCGGGGGTGGGGGGCCACCAGGTGTCGTTCCAGGCATTGGGGTGTGGGCCCATGATGAGTACTTTGGTTTTGTCAGTGTTGAGCTGTAGGCAGCTGCTCTTCATCCTCTGGGCAACTGCTTCCATTCCTTCTTGAAACTTATGTTTTGATACGTTGGGTTCGTTGGACAGGGAAAGGATGAGTTGGGTGTCGTCAGCGTAGGATACAATGTTGAGTCCGTGGGATCTGACGATGGGGACAAATGGGGCCATGTAGATGTTGAACAGGATGGGGCTGATGAAGGATCTTTGGGGAACTCCACAGGTGGTCGATGTGGGATTCGAAAGGAAAGGTGGGAATCTGATCCGCTTCGTTCTGCCAGAGAGGAATGAGCAGATCCAGCGAGGTCCTTGCCCCGGATCACTGCGTCGTGGAGTCTGCTTGCTAGGGTGCAGTGGGAGACTGTGGTAAAGGCTGCAGAGAGATCCAGGAGGATCAGGGCCAGAGTCTCCCCTCCATCGAGGAGGAAGTAGATGTCATCTGTTGCGGCGAGGAGGACGGTTTTGGTGCTGTGGTTTTTCCTGAAGCCGGGAAATGTGGGGCAGACTGATGAGGAGTCAATCAGACCCTCCAGTTTATCGCGATTTCGCGATTCATGAAAAAATCACGAAATCGGCAAATTACCGTGATGGCCGCGATAATAACCATATTGGCCGCGATATTTACAAAAAAGTGTCTCCACCGGGAGACAGCAAAACAAACAATGCCTTTTATTGGCTGTGCGCCCCCCACCTCCCCCCCACTCGTGTGTGTCAGCAGCTTCCCGGGACGACAGCCGCACCAGATGTGTGTCAGCAGCTTCCCGGGACGACAGCCGCACCAGAGTACTTCGCAGGTCATTAAAAGACCTTTCAGTTGCTAACGAGGCTTAGTTTTTCACGCCCCCGCCTGTTATCCTCGGCTCTGGCAGGTGACAAAGAGGGAAAGGGCCATTATATAGTGTTCTGTAAAGAGTAATATCTTCACCTCTTTTCCAATGGGCAAAAGGGTTGGGGGAGGGGTCCTGATGGATATATGGATGTCGTTTTAGATTCTGGATATATAAAGGGAGGCTTGCTGCCTTATGTTTTAGCTTTGAAGCGCATCTTCAATTTGCGCGCTGGCAAGAAGAACGAGTCGAGTGCCTTTATTGTGGGCGTCATTTGGTAGTAATTACTGAAGCCTTTGCTGAGGCTGTGTAAAAGGCAGTTTTGTCTGGTTTCAAGGTGGAGCCATAGGATTTTGATTACATTTAGAACCCACTGATTCACAGATGTCCTTCTAAAGGAGTTTGTAGATTTTGTCTCAGGCACGGGGCTTCCTTTTATCCACGGAGGACCAGCATCTTGAATATCTGTTATTGAAGAGGGCCCATGTAGTCCAACTCTGTCTTTCAGAAGACTTTCAAAAAGAGAGGAGGCAGGGAGTGCCCATGGTTCCTCTTCACTCCAGACCTCTATTCAACCAATTCCAGGGCATGCACTCGAATCCCAACCCATAGAAAGGATCAGCTCACAAGAATCCGCTGCTTGACCCCACTAAAGTCGTTAGGCTTTGATCAAGCTCCCAAGTGAAGAGATGTGTCAAAACTAGTAAAAGTTTTCCAGAAAGCTGGGGACTGCGCAGGGCAGCAAAGCTACTTGGATAGCAGGCAAAAACGGAGGATAATTTGGTGTCAATCTGTCACCAGTAGGCAGTGAAATAGAAACACAGGATGGACCCGGGACAGGCATGTAGCAATAATACTACTGAAAAAGTCAGGGGGGAAGCTGGAGACCTCGTAGGACTGCTGTGCCAAGAGTGAGTGTATGCTAGACAGACCCTCCAGTAATACTGAGACTGGCAGGTGTCAGGGGTTTGCGGTGGTTTTGGGGTCGGTGTGTGTCATTGCACGAGAAGCCAACCACCTGGGTCCTCCCATTAGGGGCATATTTTACTTTTATGGCTGGAAGGGGGGGCCGCATTCTTTTTATCCTTTCCAGGCCGGGCCCCCTGGTTACAACCTGTGAAGCGCCTCGTTGTGGGTGTCGTAAGTTGCACGGGGGGGCGTCCGCAGTCTAGACTCGCAGCGGGGCTTCTAAGCCCTGGCACGGCCCTCCCTAGGAACAGGACTCATTTCCGCATCATTTGTACTCTGCGCCTGCCCCTCGGATCCCAGGCAGGAGCCATGACTTCAGAGGCAGGAGAGCTTTGGGGGCAGAAACCAGACATGCAGGGGGGGTCAGGTGTGGGTGAGTGCCTGTCACTCAATCCCTGCATTGCATCCACGCTGGGGCGGCCCTGATGTAGACAGGGATGTTCTCCCCGATTCTTGGTACACGGATGGAGGAGGCCTGTTGTCTTGTTTTGTCTTTATTTCACTTCTTAGGAGGGCACAGGTCCTAAAAAACAGAAGTGGGGGGGGGGGGGGTCTAACCTAGTTAGGCAGCATAGTGCGTGACATCACATTTAGTGACATCATTGAGCGCGGCATGGCCCGTCGCATCACAGGAAGTGGCATCAAGACCCATGGCCTCACAGGAATTGACATCACAAAATGTGACACAAAATTTGAGACCTCACACTTCTGTTTAGCCCAACTGGCAGATGAGGAATTGCAATTCCAAGGGATAACAGCCTTAACCTGTGGGCTGCTTCCTCTATTCCATATTCCAGATTGCCTAATCAAAGTGGAATACTCTGCTAAAACAGTTTCCATTGATTTAAGGCTGAAAATGAATGCTTAGGAGTAAAATAAAGTGCCGCTAAAATGCCGCTAAATTTCCATATTTGTGGCGCTAAATTTCCATATTTGTGCCGCTAAATTTGTGAATCCATGCCGCTATATCCTGGGGGGTCTGTCAAATCTGACAGTCAACTTATGCATTTTTTTAAACCTTGCCATAAAGAAATTGCAAGTTTACACACTTTATGTTAAACATATACCACCTAAATAAAGACTCATATGCTTTATTTAAAAATACTACTTGGTTGTGTAAACCGCAAGTTCCAGTGTATCAAAATGGTAAGATAACTGGCAGTTAATGCACTTGCTGGAGAAATTTGTGTGCAGTCTAGTCATAGGCCTGACTCATTACAAAACAGCATAGAGGGTAAATGTTCATGCTGCAAGCACACTGTGTAACATGCAACTTTTCATTTTTGTATTACTGATTTTTATTTGATGCAAACAGTTCAAATGCTTTTTGCTTTGTTGCTGAGATCCTTGTATTACTTGTTACTAAGCTGGTCGCAAACTATTGTCTTTGTGCTATAGCTTAATGAGTTATGAACCTGCATCAAAAAGCTGCATGCAAACTGTAAAGTGTATGTTTAGAACCTCAATGATAGATTTGCGAAGCCTTTTTTTCACCCTTGCATCACGCAAGGCAACGCAGAAAACATCCATACACAGTTTTGTCACCACACTCGCCAGACTTCATCAACTACAAGTCGCCCATTCTCCATGCATTTATTATTCCCTTGCATATTCCATGACATAGCATGTGAAATTATAGCGTACATAACAACACTTGTGACATCTGAAATGTCAATTTCAGAAAACACAGTGTATAATAGAGAGGCGAGTTATAGTTATATAGTGTGGCGTGTGAGGTGACAAGTCTGTGTACGGAGGTGCACAACTTGTAGTAAATTGAAAGTGGTTGGTAAATTATAAATTAAAGATATAACTAGTGGTGTGCAAATTAGAAATGTAAGTTATAACTATAACTTTAGAATTTCTCACTTTTAGTTTGTTAGGTTTGTATAAAAAAAAGCTTTCTTAACTGTAGCTTAGCTTTAAACTTTGTTTTTTTTCATGAAAGTTAAATGTTTTTTATTTAAAAAAATATATATATATTTCAAATCGAAGTGTTGAGTGTCTTTTAACTGAGTGTTGTTAAGTACAGTGTTGTAGAGTATAGAGAAGGACAGTGTCGTACAGTCTAGTATCATAGAGCATGTTTCAAAAAGGTAAACTTAAATGTTTGTGTAAGTTTACTATTGTTTGCTATTCACAAATTTATTTTACTAGTTGTATCATTGTGACTACAGAGTATCCACTCCTAAAAAGATAGGACAGTCTTATCTTTTAATGTGCGAAGACTCCTCACTCATAAAGATACTACTCGTAAAATACCTTTGTGAATAGCAAGCAATCGTAAACTTACACAAAAGTGTAAGCTTACCTTTGTGAATCAGGCCCATAGAGTCTAGTGTTGTTGAGTGGAGCAGAGTGGCGTTGCATATAGTGATGTAAGTTTTACACAGTGGAGTGGAGCGGCGTGTTGTTTAGTTCAGTTCAGGTGAGTGTTGTAAAGTGGAGTATCATTGACTGCAGTGCCATTGAGTGGACTGGAGTGTTGTTGACTGGCTTAGAGTTCAGTGGAGTGTCATGCAATAGACTAGAGTGAAGAGGAGTACTGTACAGTAGAGTCTAGGGGCATACAGTGTAGTACCGTGTTATTCAGTGGCATATAGTGTATAAGAGTGCACTTTTATAGAGCAGAGTATTGTGGAGTGGAGCGACGTACATTGGAGTGTCGTACAGTGGTCTAGAGTGGGCTAAACTGTCATTCAATGGAGTTACATAGCGTATAGTCTGGCTTCAGCCCACATAGATGCACCCGCCATAACCTGCGGAGACTATACAGAGTCTTCCACTTGAGAGAGGCCCTTTCGCTTCAACAGATGGTGCTGATGTCTTTAGATGCCTCAATGGCCTTTGATAGTATAGAGTAGCCCTATTCATTTGCTGTGCTTTCTCGATTGCGCTTCGAACCCAAATTCTGTAGCTGGGTAGGATTGCTCTACCAAGGTCCGCTAGCCAGAGTAAGGGTCAACGGAGAGTTATCAAGAAGTTTTGAATTGCGTAGGGGTACCAGACAGGGTTGCCCCTTGTCGCCGCTGCTATTTGCTCGGCACTGAAGCAGCTGGCGCATTGGGTCAAAGTTGACCCAAAGATCTGGGGCATAGCAGCGCCTGGGGGATGAGAGTAATGTATCTCCCTGTATGCTGATGATATAATCCTATACCTGTCGAGACCCTACTTCTCCATAGAAAGAGTCCTTCACATATTTGAGCTCTTTGGTGGCTACTCGAGCTACACCATAAATTGGTCCAAGTCATTAGTATTCCCCTTGTCGGGTCCCCCTCCAAGGCTCCCGGCGAGCTGTCACGGCCGATAGTTATAGAAGACTTCAAATATCTAGGCATCTATGTAACTCGTAACTAACAAACATTCCTGCAACAGAACCATTTCCCCCAACTGAATAGACTCCACACAGACATAATACATTGGCGCACTCTGCTGCTGACTTTAATGTGTAGAGTGGCATTGTATAAGATAATGAACCTCCCACACCTCTGTTACATCCTGCAGTATACCCCATACACGATTTAGCTGTCTCTTTTTAAGCAGATAGCCCAAGAACTACGCACTCTGTTATGGCAAGGAGGCACGCCCCGAATAGCCCTACATAAATTGCAAAGGGGGTCTACAAAGGGGGTCCGGCGGTCCCAGATATTAAACTCAATAACTGGACCTCGCAGCTCATGGTAATCAATGATTGGGTGTATGCAAATAGGGAGGCACCGGCTTATAGGGTGGATAGAGAAGTGATGCCGGGCTCGAACTTTGAGCCTCTTCTGCATGCGCGAAAAGCAGGTCGAGATTGTCCTATGCACACAGCAATTGTAGTCAAATGCTGGAATGAGGCGCAATGATACTTGAGTTGGCAAGATCGACTGACGGGCATGACACCCCTGTGACAGGGTGATCGATTGAGCGAGGTGGCCATGCTTAATGGATTCAGGGGGTGTCAGGCTATAGGTATTGAGCATCTGGTGGATGTGTGGAGAGATGGGGGGCCTCTCTACTTTGAAGATCTCCAACAAGAATTCTCCCTAACTCCCTCCCAGAGATTTTCATATATAAGATTCGTACATGCTCTACAAACCTTCATACAACGCGGCACAACCATCCCTGATTATTCACCGCTAGAAGACGGGGACCCTATTTCAGATAAAGCAACAGCCATAATATACAGGAAAGTAATGAACAATGCCCCGGACCCACTGACCTCCCGTAGGAGAGCCTGGATAGATGACCCGGGTAACATTGACAATGAGGACTGGTCGGATGCACTGCAGAGCCCCAGAGACATAGCGATCCGGGCACGGTTCAGACTAGTGCAATTTAAAATACTTCAACGCTCATACTACCTCCGTACATCACTACACAGATGGGGAGGGCCCAGATGGCACTATGTGCAAGGGGCTGACAACAGGAGGGCTCCTTCTTGCATATACTATGGGAATGCCAAGTGATCGCCTTATTCTGGAGGGGAGTAACATCGGTAATGTCAAGGGTATTGGGGATGGGTATTGGGGATGGATATATCGTTAGATGCCAGATGGTTGCTATTGATGATTAAAGGGGAGGGGGACTGGCCTAGACTTATAGGGATCGGGCTGGCCCTGTCGGCAGGGGTAGCAAAACACAATATAGCAAGATGCTGGGGAGCATCCCTCCCCCCACGAGTGACAGATTGGGAGGCTGACTTCGACTGGTGCCAACGAGCGGAAGAAGTAATATCCAAAAGTAGGAGATGCCTGAAGTAGTGGGAAAAGATATGTCCCCATGGCGAAAGGACAGGGGAATGTGAGTCTCCTGATGCAAGACTGCACATGCCTGCCAGGCAAAAATGTTAATTTGATGCAGCCCGCTTCAAGTACAAAGTACTGTAATAAAAGAAAATACTAGGTTGTTTCTAATGTAACTGTATTTCCAAGATTTCGCCATGCCGTATTACTGCCGCCAAACTTAACCTAATGTTATGTGTGTATCGTGATCCATTTAAGATGTGTATGAGCAGGTTTAAAAAAAGATTTAAAAATAAAAGAAAAAATGATTTCATCCAAAAAGGGAATTTTTCTAGGGGGCTACTAGATGTAGACCTTAAAGCCTCTGTAGCCTCACGGAGTCATCTCTTCAAAGCAACCACGTTACCCTCGACCAATGTGGGAAGGCCAAGGGGTGGGGGTGGGGGGGGGTATTCAATGTGAGATCTGCACCCTGGTTATTCCATATAAAGGCTTTTTCAACAGTAATGTCTGCCTTAAAAGAAATTCTATTGTGATCGCCCAAAGAGTTATCAATTATTTTTAGGCTACAGAGTAACCCAAACAATGTGCAGAAAACACTATTACATAATCTAAAAAAGGAATATCGTTCTCCATACATCCATTAGAAATCAAGCAATTGTTTTTTCACAAACATTGCAAAAGATTACGCATTCTAGCATCTAAGGAATTTGACTCTGGGAAAGGCGGGTTAGGTATGTTCCAGTTTTTTGATCTCTTCATATTCATCCATAGCGGATTTAGAAACCATGGCATTCAAATCCCTGAATAGGAGTACCAGTGCCCACTCATCCAGTGATATAATTTGCAACATATAATGGAAACGTTGCATTGCTAACAGATTGTTCTGTACATCTGGTGAAATGTATATATTTTGTAATAAGATTTTATATACATCATATTACTGTCATTGATAGCCCATAAACCATATATCTTGAACAAGATTTGATGCGTGCAAAAAAGCTGGAATAATTCCATATATGGCCTGTGTTCAATAAATTCCCCCACTGGTGTGACCTATTTGAGGGAAAAGCAGGAAAGTTTATTGACATTTTTTTTCTCTAAATGAATATCGGATAAGCTCCATGTCTTCTTAATACAAATAATGTCCATCTTCATGATGGATAAAAGTACTAATTTTAGGTTAGCCATTTTATCCTCCCCCCCCCCCCCCCCCGGCCCATATTCTACTTAAATCAGATTTAAGGATGAGACCCGAATCTTTGAGATAATGACTTTTATCTCCAATTGTGAAACTGGGGGTGAGTTCTCTGGAGAAAAAATAGACCCCAAATCTCACGGAGGGAGCCGGGGTCACAACAGCGTTCTGCGCTTCTGATATGGAGATCGCTGCCTTAAAAGCATTATTTGAGCTTGTGTTAAGCCCTCCACCTGAATTTGATGCAGTTATATTACATGAATGCTTATTTTAGATGGAAGCAGAGGGATATCTATGCCCCTGGAAACAAAGAAATCACAGTTCTCGATAACCAGCTTCGCTATAATGCTGAATAACATTGTATTCTTGTGCGTGGACCTAAGGGTGTTGGATACATATAGACCACTTGAACCGCATTGCTCATTAGCGCCAAAGACTCAATCTCCGCAAACCAGCTTAACAAAAAAGATAAATTCACTGCTTGAAAAGCGTAGAGAAGGACTTTCCCGGTAGACCTACCAAGCTGGACAATACTTCGAGATGCATTCCTCAGTGAATAGGAAGTTATTTTTCTGTTTGACAGCTCTAGAGCGGATGGCCTAACAGTACCTGCCCAAGGGTTTTGACCCTAGAGAAGTAACAACACTCTGAGTCCCCAGTCCCTCCTCAATTTTGGCCTGGGCTGACTAATTAGAAACTGGCATATGTGCGTTTATCAAAACAGCATCCATAATGGGCAGAGAGTTTGCTGGGGCACAGTCATTTGAATCAAAACTCCACTTGTTTTGCCATAACATTGTCCAGGATGTCTGCGACTTAGGGGCTTGGAGTATTCAATTTTTCTTGTGCCCTTTTTAGGTCTCGGCCTGCGTCGCACTGCGTAAGCAGTGGGCAGAGTCCGAGATTTTATTAGGTCTCGGCCTGCGTCGCACTGCGTAAGCAGTGGACCGAGTCCGAGATTTTATGTTTTGGCTACAGTGGGGCTTGAACCCGCCCCTGTTCTCCATTGGCTGGCTTCCTAAACGGAGGCCAGCCATTGGCGCAGAGGGGTGTCACTCTGTTCAAGCCCCGTCTTTTTGCGATTCGGGGGCGTGTTTTTTGCAGTTTTTAAGCCGGGACGTCATCCGTCACTCAACTGCTAAAAACACGCCCCGAATCTAAAAAATGGCGCCACTTTTGTGATGCCATTTCTGGACGACCGCCGCCGGAGGAAGTCCAGAAGCTGCCGGTGGTGAACTCTGGGACTAAACGGCGCACATGGCCACTCATGGACGCATTAGCATGTGTACTTCTGCCTCGCGCTCTCAGGTCAGCACTTGGGTCCCAGCGGTGCTGGCCGGCTCCATCATGTTTAAGGCAGTGTTCTCCCTCATTTCGCCACAGTTTTGCCCAGGGCACTCTCATGGCCCATGTTTCTCTCGGAGCTCAGAGTCTGCCCCCCACCCCTCCCTCCTCTTTCCGCGGTACCCGCAGCCCTTGTTGTGTGTAATGTGGTCTCTGGCATAGCCACGTATGCTTTTCGTTGTTTGTTACTCTCGGAGCTCAGAGTCTGCCCCCCACCCCTCCCTACTCTTTCCGTGGTACCCGCAGTCCTTGTTGTGTGTAATGCGGTCTCTGACATAGCAACTGAACATTATAACAGTGTGGGGTGATGAAGAAGTAGACCAGGAGTCAATAGTATCTGGTTCAGTGGGTTTATTAACAGGAGTTTTAGGGGGAAAAGTTCGTAGATACTAGAGTATTTTCCAACAAACAGTCTGTGAACAAAGATAAAGCACTCTTTCCGGTGCAAGGCCTTCTGGTACTTGTAGTCGGCTTCGACACCTCTCTTGTGCTCCTAACAATACGGGGTTCTTGAACGTCAGGTTTGATGGCCATCGATCACCGATACCCAAAAGGAAAGAAGAAACAAAAGAATCCTGTAAGGGGGTGGCTCGAAGTCTGTAGCCTTTGACGCAGGAGCCAGGGGGAAGTGTGGTGAACTGTCACCTCAACCGTCACCAGTGATTCATGCTTGCGCTGCCGTTTACGCTGAAGATGGCCTCTCCTCGGGAGCTCCCACTTTTTCCCCGCCCTTAGATCTCTCCAGTGCGTGACCAAAGACCGAGGAAATATGCCCCCGTACCTTGTGGAGCCACGTCCCTCCGGGGCCGTGGCTCGAGTTGTCGCGTTGCCAGGTAGGGTCTGGCTGCCCGTCGGTTCCGTCCTCGGGTTCCACACTGCTCCGGTTCTTTTCCTCTGATGTCGGGTCAGCTTGCTCCTTGTGTAGGTTTCCAGCGCTGTCCCACGGCAACACCGAGTAGGTTCGGGCAAGCGTCCTCTCCTGGCGTTCTTCGTCCGTTGGTCCTGTTGAACGCTTGCTTCCCTCGGCGGCATCCCATTTGAAGAACTCCGCCCCACGTGACCTGTACAATTCCTCTGGGAATCCTGACGCCTTAAAGGTCCAGCGGTCCCCGGGTAAGCTCTGAAAATACATGAGAGAAGAAGGGGAAAGGTAATGGGGAAAACGTTCCAATGCAGGTGTTCCGGACTGCTCATCCTGCTCCTCCTCACACACCCCTACCCCAGGTTGTTCACGATCGGGGAACAACGGAAAACGGGAAAGGAAGTCAGCATTCGCATTCTATGTACCCTTTCGGTAGATAACTTCAAAAGAGTACGTTTGTAACGAGAGGAACCACCTGAGATGCGCAGATTGTTCCCCTTATTGCGACACATCCATAGCAATGGGGCACGGTCCGTAAAGAGCAGGAAGTGGGCACCCTCCAGATAATACCGGAGTTTCTCAATTGCCCACTTAATGGTAAGGCACTCCTTCTCAATTATAGGGTACTTCTGCTCCCTAGGAAACAGTTTCCTACTGATGAAAAGGATAGGATGTTCAATGCCTTCAGGTGAAGCTTGGGATAACACAGCACCCAGACCATGTTCGGACGCGTCTGTGTGTAGTAAGAAGGGTTTTGAGAAATCAGGTGAGCGGATAACAGGAGCAATTGTTATGGCTGTTTTTAAATCCTGAAAAGCCTTCCTAGCAACAGGTGTGGGTTCGTGAAGGTCCTTGTTCTTGACGTTCTTTTGGAGTAAATCAGTCAAGGGCGTTGCTAGTTCAGAATACTGGGGAATGAAGCGCCTGTAATACCAAGGAGCCCCAGGAACGCCCTAACTTCTTTTTTTGTACATGGAAAAGATGCCTCCACTATAGCTTTCACCTTCTCTGACTGAGGCTCTATGACTCCATTACCCAAAAGATAGCCCAGGTATTTTACCTTCCTAAACCCGGCTTTTGATTTTTTTGCATTAATATGCAGGCCAGCGGCTTGGAGAGCTGCAAATACCTGGGTACAGTGTTGGAGATGGGTGTCCCAGTCAGGACTGAATATGACTATGTCATCCAGGTAAGCTGAGGAGTATTCCTGGTGGTTTTGCAATACCTGGTTCATAATCGTTGGATAGTGGCAGGCGCCCCATGCAACCCAAAGGGAAGGACTGTGAACTCGTAAAGGCCGCTAGGGGTGGCGAAAGCGGTCTTTTCTTGGTCCTCCTGTTTGAGCGGTACCTGCCCATAACCTTTGGTAAGGTCAAGAGTAGTAATAAGCTGGGCTTCTCCTAATTTCTCTATAAGCTCATCCACCCTATGGATGGAGTAGGAATCACACTTAGATATGGAATTCACAGCGCGAAAATCAATGCAAAAGCGGACAGAGCCGTCCGGTTTTGGCACTAATACTATAGGGGAAGACCAGTTGCTTTTTGAGGGTTTGATAACGCCTAAGTCCAGCATATTATCTACTTCCTTCTCTATTGCCAGCCTTCTTGCAGCCGGTATTCTATACGGCTTTTGTTTCACTATTTTTCCTGGATGAGTGTTGATAGTATGTTCTGCTAGGGTGGTTCTCCCCGGAAAATCAGAGAAGATTTGTGCAAAAGGGGCTAGGGTGTTCTGAAGGGTATTCTACTGCTCCTTGGTTAATTCTGAATTAATGACCAATTGTCCTAGTGTAGATGTGGAAGAGGAGAGGTCCTCAACGTGTTGTGCGTCTTGAGGAGGGGGCCCTAACCACTTCTTAAGAAGATTTATATGGTATAGTTGGCATTTTCTGGGAGTGACTTGTATCTTGTAGGATGTTAGACCGACCTTTTCTGTCACTTTATAGGGGCCTTGCCACCCCGACTTGGTTTTACCTATGGCAGTAGGCAAAAGGACTAAAACCCAGTCACCCATGGACAACTGTCTCCACTTCTTCCCTCTATTGTACAGTAGTTGCTCTTTCGTTTGGGCCTTTTCTAGATTGGAATCAGCGAGCTCTTTTAATTTGTGTAGTTTGGAGCGCAGACCTCTGGTATAGTCAAGAAAAGATTTCGTCTCGATGGTAGTTGAGCGAGCGGTATACAAAATAAGAGCCAACCCTCGCAAATGGAATAGGATATGGCAGCCCTGGAACAGTTATCGGGGGGACCTGTGCGAACCTCTTCCTGAAGAAGACGTTGATAGTTCTGGCGACGAGGACGAGACAGACGAATGATCCAACTGGAAACGCCGAGGGGGGATGGGAGGGGGTCTGGGATACAAATGTGCTTGGCCGATTATAGAACTTGGGAAAAGAGGGGACAGATTAGACGTCCGGGGAAACACACTAGCGTGAGATATTGAATATACATTGATATCGTTACAGATTTTTATTTAATCCTATTGAGTCTAAAGTTGTGTTCAGATAAAAAATAAAAAGTAAGACAATTCAAATTTTTTACCAATCACCGAAATACCTTACGTACATTGTCAATAAATTGCTGCCGGACCGGAAGGTTGTCGGCTAAAGAGCTGTGTAACAATGAATTTTATCTATTATATATATGACAACTGGCCTCCGGGCGTAAAAAGATTGTAATGTACATTTGACAACTGCTAATAAAGTCTTACAAAAAAAAAAAAGATTTAGTCTCTTCCTCCTTTTCTTGCTCCCAAACCTCTCTAGTAATTTCTAGGAGACTTCTGGGTTCTCTTCCATACAGTAGTTGGAAGGGAGAACATCCTAAGCTTGTTTGTACCTGACTCCGTACCACGTATAGAGCCAGTGGAAGCAGCATGTCCCACTCTCTCCCCTCTACAGATAAGAGTTTCTTTAGAGTCAGTTTAAGAGTGGCGTTGTAGCGTTCACATAAACCATCCGTTTGGGGATGGTAGACTGAGGTCTTGATATGGGAGATGTCTAGTGTTTTACATATTTGATTCATTAACTTTGAAACAAAAGGGGTTCCTTGATCAGTGAGGATTTCCCTAGGGAATCCAACCCGGGAAAACAGTTCCATCAGCTTTTCTGAAATGTTCTGGGTGGTAGGGGTTCTTAATGGGAAGGCTTCCGGATATCTCGTAGCGTAATCCACCACAACCAAGGCATACACGTGACCTTTCTTTGTGCGTGGAAGGGGTCCAATAAGGTCCATTCCAACCCTTTGAAATGGGTTACCTATAACCGGAAGAGGCTGCAAGGGAACCTCCGGGGGTGTATATGGGTTCTTTTACTGGCAGACCTCACATTCTTGACAAAACTTAGTGACGTGTGAAAATATCCCCGGCCAGTAAAAATGTTGTAACAACATTTGTGTTGTCTTTTGCGCTCCTCTGTGTCCAGCCAACAGGTGAGAGTGCGCGAAAAAAAGGACCTGCTCCCTAAATGCCTGAGGTACTAACAGCTGAGGGGTGTCTCCCTGCTTTCCTACCCTATACAACAATTCATTCTGTACTAGAAAAGAAGGGTAGGATGAAGAGGGCTGCTCTGCCTGTTCCCAAGCTGGGCGGAGGGTTGGGTCGTTTAGTTGGGCATACCTAAAACTGGTATCCAGGAGCCAGGGGGCTTGAGTGAGGAGGTTGGAATGGGGTGATGGGGATAACAGGTGTTTTTGTAACCGTTCCTGTAAAAGAAACAGAAAGGACGGGTTATCCTGGCCTATTATCATCTGTTCTGGTAGAGTAGGGACAACCCCAAGCCTAACATCCAAGGTCTGCCCCGTAGGAAGTGTCACTGGAATTCCTATCAAGGGATAGGCCCTTACATCCCCATGGACACATCTAATAGGTACCTTTCCCTTCATTACCCCATGGGAAGGAGGCACTAAGGACTGCAGGATGAGTGACTGTTTACATCCGGAATCAAGTAGAGCTTTTATTGTTGTCCCTTCTACCTGTACACTTACGTGAAAACTAGGACCCAGTTCTGCTGAATATAAAATGGAACGTGGTACACATCCAATGTCCATGGGCTCTTCCTGCGGCTTCTTCCTGGGACAATTCCTAGCAATATGGCCCCATTCTCCACATTCAAAGCATTGCGGGTTGCGCAATGGAGGAGGGTCTAACTTGAACGGTCTAGGCTTCACAGGCTCTAGGACTGGCTTCACGAGTTTCTTTCCTTGTTTACCCACACTACCTATGGGTTTTGGGGTCTTGTCTGTGTCCCAAGGTAACGCCCTAGGTTGCGCTCTGTAAAACGTTGTGGCCATCTCTACTGCTTGTCCTGGGCTAAGGTGATGGTGTTGCTTAAGCCACCTCTGAATAGGATACGGGAGAGCCTCGAGATATTTTTCCAGGTATATCATCGCCATGATCTCGTCTTTGGAATGGTTCTGGGGTTGTAGCCACTTATCGGCAGCTGCCTTTAACTTGAAGTACAAGGTTTTTGGATTGTCAGATGACGTGCCTCTTTCTTTTCGGAATTTTACCCTGTAGGCCTCAGCGTCCATACCCATATGGTCTAAGATAAGTTCTTTAATTTCCTTATAGGAGGTGTTACCATTGGGGTTAGCCACTTGGTAAGCAGCTTGGGCTTCTCCGGTTAGGAGAGGAGCAAGGAAGAAAGGCAACTTAGCTTTGGGCCATCCAGAGGCCTGTGCCGCCCTCTCAAAATTGAGAAGAAAGGCATCGGGATCCTCTCCAGTGGCGTATTTTTGGAGGAAAACGTTAGGACCAGTACCCGCACGTATTTGTAGTTGGGTGGTTAGATCCCTACGGTCATCAGCCACCTTCAACATCTGGTCGGCGTGGTTGGCTAGGCCATCTTTTATAAGTTTCCGGTCTGCATTGGAAGAGGATATCTGTTTTTCCACTGCCCATTCTAGCTTTTCCTGGCCCCGAATTAACTGCTGAATGAGGTTTTCCATCTTGGAGGCGACCTAAAATCCCACTTCTGACACCACGTGTGGGGTGGTGGAGAAGGAGACCAGAAGTCAATAGTATCTGGTTCAGTGGGTTTATTACCAAACAGGAGTTTTAGGGGGAAAAGTTCGTAGATACTAGAGTCTTTTCCAACAAACAGTCTGTGAACAAAGATAAAGCACTCTTTCCGGTGCAAGGCCTTCTGGTACTTGTAGTCGGCTTCGACACCTCTCTTGTGCTCCTAACAATGCGGGGTTCTTGAACGTCAGGTTTGATGGCCGTCGATCACCGACACCCAAATTGAAAGAAGAAACAAAAGAATCCTGTAAGTGGGTGGCTCGGAGTCTATAGCCTTAGACGCAGGAGCCAGGGGGAAGTGTGGGGAACCAGTGATTCATGCTTGTGCTGCAGTTTACGCTGAAGATGGCCCCTACTCAGGAGCTCCCACCTTTTCCCCGCCCTTAGATCCCTCCAGTGCGCGTCCCCAGACCGAGGAAATATGCCCCCGTACCTTGTGGAGCCACGTCCCTCCAGGGCCGTGGCTTGAGTTGTCGCGTTGCCAGGTAGGGTCTGGCTGCCCGTCTGTTCCATCCTCGGGTTCCACATTGCTCCGGTTCTTCTCCTCTGATGTCGGGTCATCTTGCTCCTTGTGTAGGTTTCCAGCGCTGTCCCACGGCAACACCGAGTAGGTTCGGGCAAGCGTCCTCTCCTGGCGTTCTTCGTCCTTTGGTCCTGTTGAACACTTGATTCCCTCGGCGGCATCCCATTTGAAGAACTCCGCCCCACGTGACCTGTACAATTCCTCTGGAAAGCCTGACGCCTTAAAGGGCCAGCGGTCCCCGGGTAAGCTCTGAAAAAACATGAGAGAAGACGGGGAAAGTTAATGGGGAAAACGTTCCAATGCAAGGGTTCCGGACTGCTCATCCTGCTCCTCCTCACAAACACGCATCTTGAAAAAAAAGCTCACTGCATTCTTTACATTTGCAAATGTATGCTTTTCGTTGTTTGTTACTGAATTTTTATGGGGTGGCTCTGTGTATGATGCACGTGCGTTTGCACATTCTCAGTGAATAAAACCATGGCGGGTGAAAGACTTGCTCGATGAGTTCAGTGCAGAGTGTGTTCAACAAATGCAGTGCCCGCGCATTTGGGTGCAGTGTTTGCTCATAGCAACAACTGTTCAGTGAGCACAGTGCCTACTGGGGTGGGGGTGGCTATACTTGTGCAATGAGCACAGTGCCTGCTCAGCCAGAACAGTATGTACTCACTGAGTTGAACATCTGAGTGCAGTATCGTTGTAACACAGCACCTGCCCTAAGGGTGCTGTACTGATTGCGGACCGCAGCACTGGCCCACTAAGTACAGCACCCACCGTAGGAGCACAGTACCGTGCCTACTCTCACATCGCACTGCATGCACTGCCTGTGTAGTGCCCGCCTACCGCTGCAGCGCCGCCTGTGTTAGCGCAGTGCCTGCTCCCGTGCCCGGCAGCACTCGTGCTTCAGAGAAATGTGCTATTTCTGCACATTCTACTTTCAATACAAACACGGAAATTCCCAAGATGAAAGCGGCCAAAGAGATCCTGAGAGGGGGGCTGTAACAGGGTGGGGGCTATGAGAGTGATCGAGATGTGTTTACCCATTACAGTTTTTTAAAACAACTCCGGCGTCTTAAATAAAGAAAATGAATGCCAATGTATGCTGCATGATCGAGCTCATTAAACCCCTTTCCCCCACAAGCGCCGTCACCTGAAACAACATTTCCAGAAGAGCCCCTCTGCAGACACACGGTCACGACCCCAGCCCCAAAGCAAACACCAGCCTTCAATGGGGCACAGACGGAAAGACTTCCTCAGGCCTTGGAGAGGGTCTGCAGCGAGCTCCACCTCAGCCACGAGCTTCTCCTCAGTCTCACCCCCAAACTCACCCTACAAGTTCTTCATCCCTATACCCTCCATCCTCCCCTCCCTTCCCTGCCCCAAGACAAGCACTAATAACCCTCAATGGGGCAAAGATAGGAAGACTTCGGCCTGTGAGACAGTCTGTACCAAACTCTCCCTCGGTCATGAGGTTCTTCTCTGTCTCTCACCCCCCAGCCCCACACTCTGTGTCACTCAACCTACCAGCTCTTTATCCCCACACCTTCCCACCTCACACTCCCTCCCCACCCCAACACTAGCACCCGCCATCAATGAGGCACAGATGGAAAGACTGCCAAGGGCCTGGGAGAGGGTCTGCAGCGAGCTCCCCCTCAGCCACAAACATTTCAGCAGTCTCACCCCAAACTCACCCTACAAGCTCTTCTTCTCCACACTGTAGGAGAGTAGGGTCTGCAATCCTATGATCACCCGGACTTTTTGCTTTTGTTTCACTGGTTTACGACTTTCTCGGGCTGTGGGCCTGCCAATCAGACCCACAGCCTAGCTGTTCTCTCGCTAAATTGATGTGTACCTTAGGTGCATTACCCAATTGGAACTGGGCCACCCTGTCAGACCCTGTAACTCAGGGCATCGGTGTACCCAGGGCCTACCAGGGGCTGAAGCATGTATTATGCCACCCCTGGATGGCCATCTAAATCTGACACAACTGGCTGCACGACAGCTGGGGCCACGTGGCGTACCCGCCCGTTGCTGTAGGTGTAGTATCCCTATACCTAACCTTAAAATGGACACCCGAGTTCCTCTCAGTCACTCCTATGGCAGGCCTTGACAATCCTGAAGGCAGAGTGCATGGAACCGTGTGAATTGGGCTCTGGCACAAGCCGAGTCCGGTTGCAGCTTGCGGAACCAAGACCCAATGGCTGTTCCATGATAACGCATATCATATCGGTAACTTCGGTATCGCGTTATCAAGGCATGTCGAGTAAGGTGTCATACGAATCGGGATGCTGCCCCCTCACCAATTCTGGTGACGAGGTTAGCATTCCGCCCTTCTAGAGGGACACGACATGTACGTAACTGTGAACCCCGGTTAAAGTTAACTGAAGCCTCAGCTCCACAAAATGGACGCTGTCACCACAGACACGAGTCTGACCTCCTGCTGCTGGGAGTCCTGCCAGCGAGGAGAGCTTGGACAAAGGGTTTCCTGTCAAGGGCGGTGTTCGCACCGTCCCAGACAGGGTTTGTGTATTCTGGGTAGGTAGGGCTTTGCGAGAAGGTGACTGCGGAGTGGCACCCCGGTGCTCACTACGCATCTGCCGGCTAGAACCAGTTCCAGGGGCGCGCAGCCCCTGACCTGGGGAAAGTCCGGCAGGGGGAGAGGGGTGTAACTACCCCCCTTCCTGGTCCCACCCTTAGGGCAGGACCTAGTCATGTACCCACCCCTTTCTTTAGGATAAAGGCCGGAGCGGGGACCCTTCCAAATTAGATCATCTTTGAATCAAGAATACTTTCTACGAAAGGACTTCGAGACTCTTCTCAAGATTTCTCCCTTGTGGCTAAGGAGTAGTCACCCTGCATCCGCAGGCACCATCTAAGAACTCTGCGGTTTGCTGCAAGTCCTTCCTCAACGATCCGACGGCCCAGCTCGACGAGAACCGGCTTCCCTGGCACCTCTGACCTCTACCCACGTTGTCAGCTCAGCTGAGATCTGTGGGTGCGACGAGACCTCGAGGGACCGGCCATCATCAAAACCTGCACGCTTTCTTAATCAGCACGACCATCGAAGCAATTCTCCGGTGAGTGCTCTGGGGTCCGAGAAGCCCCGACCCTGAGTAGCTCCAGCACCGAAGTGCAGGCCCCCAGCATCTCCACGATCTGCGTGGGGCCCTTCTGCTCGCTGCTCAGCACGTTGTCTGGTCACTAGCCGCTGGCTTGTGCCCTTCTTTGACGACATCCGACAACCAACGCTGCTGGTCTGGTTGCTCCAGATCGGCCCTTGCTCCCTTTTTTCGAGAGGAGCACCCCGGACCCTCCTGGTCCACTCAAGACGCCATCTTAGGCCCACCACGTGGCCCTGAGATCTGCCAAGGCTTGTTGCCCCAATCCTGGGCCCAGCGACGCCGACAGCATCAACCTTCGTGGGACAGCTCGCACCTCCATCCTGGTCGCCGACAACGCCTCCTGGTCCGTGAGACTGCAGAGTCTAGCGTCGCCCACTCACCTAGTCCAGGTGACGGCCAACCGGTGCCTTCCTGGTACCCTCTGACTACTGGCTAGTAGTACGAACTTGGTCCCCTCTGCTTTCAGGTATCAACAATCACTGATCCAGGCTTGGATCTCTACGAACTATTCATCACTGGTCGCCGGCCAGCAACTCCTTTTCTTCTGGCTCCTGGCTCGTCAGCGAAGACCCCCGACGCCTGTAAGACTTGTGCAGCCGCAGCCCTCGTGGCTAGGTAACTTCGGCATTTCGGTGCCTGCATAGCCTCCTTACTCTAGGGTCCCGAGTCCCTCGCTTCCGACTTGCCTTATCGGTCCGCCCGAGACCACTAAACTTTCCGTGCCCTAGGGCACTTGTTTTAAATTGTGCACTTGAAGTATTTTCTAAGAGCTTTGGTTCTGTGCTTAGTACCCTGTCCTCATAAAGAGTACAGGGCTGTTGTGATTCTAATAAATATACTGTTTATTTTCATAACACTTGTGTGGTGTCCTTTCACTTGGTGTTCAAGGGGTATGTGATGGTATTACAGCTGGCTTAACACGCCCTCTAGAGTTTAGCCCGAAGACTGCTCGTATCCACGCTACTAGGATAGCTGGTCTGAGGTTGACTTACAACCAATCACCATAAGGGTCGTTTGGAACGATACATAGTGGTCGCTAGAATAGCGAACGCTGCATATCGGGCCAACTTCTCACATTGGTGAGCAGCGGTTGGGATTTGAGCTTGCTGTTGTTTTACCACGCGTATCCTAAGAATATCTTGTGAAAGATCACATAAGTACTCCAGGTACAAATAACTTAGCTTAGAATACTCTGAGTTCTACTGAACCAGCTGTTGCAGCTCCTCAAGGCTTAGCACACCTTGGCTACAACTCTTAGCAAGGGATCAGTAGGTAAACCCATAGTGTAGGTAGGTGCATCACTTACACCACACTAGAAGCAGCATGTCGGACAAAGGAGGAAACTCTGAGTCTCCCCTTGTGTCAGTCGACCCTCCACAGGTCACCTCCAGATATGCTGCACTTAGCTTCCACGAGATGCGACAGATCTGTACATCTCGGAAGTTAAAACAGGGTGCAAACCCTACCATTCCGTTTATGATTGGTCTCTTGGAGACTTATGATGCTAGGAGGGCGGGTAACACCGACCTTTCTCATCCAGAAATGGAGATGCCTCCCCTCGAGGGAACCCGAGGTGACCCTGACCTTATCCATCTCTCCGCCGAGGGCGAAGAGGAGGACGAGGAACCAGAGACATCTGGGGACGAGGCAGACGAAGGTCCAGTCATAGTTAGTCAGCTAACTCAGGACAACTTAAGCCGGCACGAGATTGGTACTAGGGGACCCCTGGGCCCTCTCTCGGGCCAGCTTAACATTGGGAACGGACGAGTTAGGTCTCTGTCGAGAGGCTCTAACAGATCCGCTCGAACCAATGGTTCTCGAGGTTCTGCTCGAAGAGGGATGACATCACCTCAGAGGAGAATGTACGAAGCAAAGGAGAGGGAAGTCAATCTGCGGATCGAAAGGGAAGAACTTGCCCTAGCCAAAGAGAGACTCGTCTTTGCTCGAGAGCAAGAGTTGAGTGGGACAATTCCCACTGGTGGCAGCATTCCCCCACGGGAACCCAGGAGTTTAGACACTAAGCACCTGAATAAGATAGTGCCCCCCTTTAAGCAAGGGGACGACATCCACAAATGGATTACTGCTTTGGAGCGGGCCTGCACTGTACAGTGCATCCCCCAGAGTCAGTGGGCAGCTATCTTGTGGCTCTCCTTTGACGGTAAAGGTAGAGATAAGCTCCTCACTACTAGAGTCGAGGACGCTAACAATTACCAGATCCTGAAGAACACACTGATTGATGGGTTCGGCCTAACCACTGAGCAGTACAGGTTGCTGTTCAGGGATACCCAGAAAACTCAGTCTCAGGACTGGTCTGATTTCGTTGATTGTGCCACTAAGGCTTTGGAGGGCTGGTTGCTGGGCAGTAAGGTTACTGATTACACAGGATTGTATAATTTGATCATGCGAGAACAGATTTTAAACAATTGTCAGAACCAGCTGTTGCATCAGCACCTTGTCGACTCGGATCTGACCTCTCCCCAAGAATTGGGAAAGAAGGCAGACAGATGGGTCAGAACAAGGGTTAAGCAGAACCAGGGCCAGAACCAGGGTGGTATGAAGAAAGCAGACCAGAAGGGTAAAGATTCGAAAGGGGAACAAACTGACCAGAAGTCTTCGACAGGTCCCCAACAACCCAAAGAGGGGGGGGGGGTCAGGCTTCCCAGAAAAAGAAGAATCAAGAAGGCCAATCGAAAAGATGGTGCCAATACTGTAAAAGTAAAACTCACTGGTTTAGTGAGTGCACCAAGAAAGGAGGGCAGACTCCTACTACTGCAGCCCCTAAGGCACCTCTGCCCCCTAGTACAGCCAGCAGTAGTAGTGCGCCTCCCAAGGGACTAGTTGGGTTAACCTTGGGTTCTGAGGGGTATGACAGCTTAGTTGGTACACTCACTCAGGCTGTCCTTGTCTGTACAGGGGATGTGGATATATCCCCTGATGTCAGTCCCAATACTTTAGGCAAATACCGACAGACGCCTTTAATAAATGGAAGAATGGCTCAGGCCTGTAGGGACACTTGTGCCAGCGTCACCATGGTGACGCCTAACTTTGTGGACCCTGGACAGATCATGCCAGGTACAGATTTCCTGGTGACCAATGCCAGCAACGTCACTACCAGTCATAGTATGGCGATTGTTGCTTTCTCCTGGGGAGGGGTAAATGGCCAGAAAAAGGTTGTTGTTAGTTCAGACCTCCCAGTGGATTGTTTGTTGGGCAATGATTTGGAGTCATAACAATGGTCAGAAGTGGAGCAACGGACTCACATGGAGATGTTAGGCTTGCCAGCACACGTGTTTGCTGTGACCAGGTCACAGGTCAGACGATGCCCCACTGAACAGGTGCTGGATCCTGAAACAACGGACCAGACACCACCCAAGAAGAAGAGCAGTCGGGTTAAGGCTTCGCCTTCCCCCTTGCCCCAAGTCGAGGATCAGGTCTCAGAGGAGGCTGACCTCCAGGAATTGCGGGAAACTGAACCTAAAGAACTCGAACTTGATCAAGTTGAGTTTCTGGGCTCAGGGGGACCCACACGAGAGGACCTGGGGAAGGACCAGTTAGGCTGCCCTTCTCTTGAACCCCTCAGGCAGCAGGCTGCTGCTGAGGCTGCTGGGAATGCCACAGGTACCCACAAGGTATACTGGGAAGATGGACTCCTGTACACTGAGGCAAGAGACCCCAAGCCTGGCATGACCAGGAGGCTGGTCGTCCCCTTGTCTCAGCGTGGTTTCCTCCTTACCTTGGCCCACGAGATTCCCTTAGCAGGACACTTAGGCCAGACGAAGACGTGGGACAGGCTTGTCTCGCACTTTCACTGGCCTCACATGAACGAAGATACCAAGGAGTTTTGCCGCTCCTGTGTCACTTGCCAAGCCAGTGGTAAGTCAGGTGGCACGACAAAGGCCCCCCTTATACCAATGCCTGTGGTGGGGGTGCCCTTTGAACGGGTGGGGATCGACATCGTCGGTCCCATGGAACCACCAACAGCATCAGGGCACAAGTTTATACTGGTGGTAGTGGATCATGCCACCAGGTATCCTGAAGCTATTCCCCTTAGGACCACTACAGCGCCTGTTTGGCAAGAGCCCTAGTTGGAGTATTCTCCAGAGTGGGCTTCCCTAAGGAGGTCGTCTCCGAAAGAGGTGCAAACTTTATGTCTAGCTACTTAACTGCTATGTGGAAGGAATGTGGTGTCAACTACAAGTTCACTACACCCTATCATCCACAATGCAATGGGCTTTTTGAGAGATTCAACAGGACCCTAAAAGGGATGATTCATGGACTACCTGAAAAGCTTCGGCGTAGATGGGACGTCCTGATCCCCTGCCTTTTATTCGCTTACAGAGAAGTCCCACAGAAGGGGGTTGGCTACAGCCCTTTTGAACCTTTGTACGGGCATCCTGTAAGAGGACCCCTGTGTTTGGTGAAGGAAGGATGGGAGAGACCTCTCAAAAAGCCTGCAACCAACATAGTGGACTATGTGCTTGGTCTCCGCTCGCGGATGGCTGAATACATGGAGAAGGCATCCGAAAACCTTAAGGCCAGCCAGGAACTCCAAAAAGCTTGGCATGACCAAAAGGCTGTCTTGACTGTTTACCAGCCCGGACAGAAGGTGTGGGTGTTGGAGCCAGTGGCCCCAGCAGCACTCAAGGACAAATGGTCCGGGCCCTACACCATCCTGGAGAAGAAGGGAGAGGTCACCTACCTGGTAGACCTGGGAACTCCCCGGAGCCCCCACAGGGTGCTCCATGTCAACAGGCTCAAGGCATATGTCGACAGGAAGGACATGAGTTTGCTCATGGCCATAGATGAGGGACAGGAGGAGGAGAGTGACCCTCTCCCCGACCTGCTCACTCAGAACCCTGACGATGGGTCGGTAGATGGTGTTGTCCTTTGTGGCAGCCTCTCCGAACATCAACAGGAGGATTGTAAACAGGTTCTTCAATCCTTCCGACATATGTTCTCTCTAACACCCAGTCAGACCAATTGGTGCACCCATGAGGTTGACACTGGTGACAGCTTGCCCGTCAAGAGTAAAATCTACAGGCAGCCTGATCACGTTAGAGACTGCATCAAGAGTGAAGTGCAGAAAATGTTGGAGCTGGGAGTCATTGAACCCTCGGATAGCCCATGGGCTAGTCCCGTAGTTCTAGTGCCGAAACCTCACACCCCGGGCGGTAAGAAAGAGATGAGGTTCTGCGTAGACTACAGGGGTCTCAATGCAGTCACTAAGACTGACGCCCACCCCATACCAAGGGCAGACGAGCTTAGCGATAGATTGGCTTCGGCCAACTACTTAAGTACGTTTGACCTGACAGCTGGGTATTGGCAAATCAGGTTAGCTGAGGACGCCAAGCCTAAGACCGCATTTTCTACCCCTGGTGGGCATTATCAGTTCGTGGTGATGCCCTTTGGTTTGAAAAATGCACCTGCCACCTTCCAACGGTTGGTGAATCACGTTCTCACTGGGCTGGATGACTTCTGTGCGGCGTATCTTGACGATATTGCTGTCTTTAGCTCCACCTGGGAGGATCACCTGGTCCACCTGCGGAAAGTCTTAGAGGCTCTGCAAGTAGCAGGTCTCACTATCAAGGCTACCAAGTGCCAGATAGGGCAGACACAGGTTGTATACTTGGGCCACCTCGTCGGTGGAGGCCAAGTTCAACCACTGGAGAGCAAGATACAGTCAATCAGGGACTGGGCTCCTCCAACCACCCAGACTCAGGTTCGAGCTTTCTTGGGCCTGACTGGTTACTACCAGAAGTTCGTCAGGAATTACGGATCGATTGTGACTCCGCTCAATGAACTGACGAGTAAGAAAATGCCAAAAAAGGTTCAGTGGACAGCGAGCTGTCAAAAAGCATTCGATGACCTAAAACAGGCCATGTGCACGGCACCTATCCTCAAGAGTCCAGACTACTCCAAACCATTCATTGTCCAAACAGATGCTTCTGAGTTGGGTGTGGGAGCTGTTCTATCTCAACTGAATTTTGATGGTAATGACCAGCCCATTGCTTTTATAAGCAGACGGCTGACCCCCAGAGAGAAAAATTGGTCAGCTATAGAGAGGGAGGCCTTTGCTGTGGTTTGGGCCCTGAAGAAACTGAGACCATACTTGTTTGGCACTCATTTCAAGATTCAGACCGACCATAAGCTCCTCCTATGGCTAAATCAGATGAAGGGTGAAAACCCCAAACTGCTTAGGTGGTCCATTTCCCTACAGGGGATGGACTTCACAGTGGAGCATAGACCTGGCACTGATCATGGCAATGCAGATGGGCTCTCCTGGTATTTCCACTTAGAACAAGAAGACTCACCTGGTCAAGGTTAGCTTATTGTCCCAACGTTTGGGGGGGGGGGGGGGGTCATGTAGGAGAGTAGGGTCTGCAATCCTATGATCACCCGGACTTTTTGCTTTTGTTTCACTGGTTTACAACTTTCTCGGGCTGTGGGCCTGCCAATCAGACCCACAGCCTAGCTGTTCTCGCTAAATTGATGTGTACCTTAGGTGCATTACCCAATTGGAACTGGGCCACCCTGTCAGACCCTGTAACTCAGGGCATCGGTGTACCCAGGGCCTACCAGGGGCTGAAGCATGTATTATGCCACCCCTGGATGGCCATCTAAATCTGACACAACTGGCTGCACGACAGCTGGGGCCACGTGGCGTACCCGCCCGTTGCTGTAGGTGTAGTATCCCTATACCTAACCTTAAAATGGACACCCGAGTTCCTCTCAGTCACTCCTATAGCAGGCCTTGACAATCCTGAAGGCAGAGTGCATGGAACCGTGTGAATTGGGCTCTGGCACGAGCCGAGCCCGGTAGCAGCTTGCGGAACCAAGACCCAATGGCTGTTCCATGATAACGCATATCATATCGGTAACTTCGGTATCGCGTTATCAAGGCATGTCGAGTAAGGTGTCATACGAATCGGGATGCTGCCCCCTCACCAATTCTGGCGACGAGGTTAGCATTCCGCCCTTCTAGAGGGACACGACATGTACGTAACTGTGAACCCCGGTTAAATTTAACTGAAGCCTCAGCTCCACAAAATGGACGCTGCCACCACAGACACGAGTCTGACCTCCTGCTGCTGGGAGTCCTTCCAGCGAGGAGAGCTTGGACGAAGGGTTTCCTGTCAAGGGCGGTGTTCGCACCGTCCCAGACAGGGTTTGTGTATTCTGGGAGGTAGGGCTTTGCGAGAAGGTGACTGCGGAGTGGCTCACTACGCATCTGCCGGCTAGAACCAGTTCCAGGGGCGCGCAGCCCCTGACCTGGGGAAAGTCCGGCAGTGAGAGAGGGGTGTAACTACCCCCCTTCCTGGTCCCACCCTTAGGGCAGGACCTAGTCATGTACCCACCCCTTTCTTTAGGATAAAGGCCGGAGCGGGGACCCTTCCAAATTAGATCATCTTTGAATCAAGAATACTTTCTACGAAAGGACTTCGAGACTCTTCTCAAGATTTCTCCCTTGTGGCTAAGGAGAAGTCACCCTGCATCCGCAGGCACCATCTAAGAACTCTGCGGTTTGCTGCAAGTCCTTCCTCAAGGATCCGACGGCCCAGCTCGACGAGAACCGGCTTCCATGGCACCTCTGACCTCTACCCACGTCGTCAGCTCAGCTGAGATCTGTGGGTGCGACGAGACCTCGAGGGACCGGCCATCATCAAAACCTGCACGCTTTCTTAATCAGCACGACCATCGAAGCAATTCTCCGGTGAGTGCTCTGGGGTCCGAGAAGCCCTGACCCTGAGTAGCTCCAGCACCGAAGTGCAGTCCCCCAGCATCTCCACGATCTGCGTGGGGCCCTTCTGCTCGCTGCTCAGCACGTTGTCTGGTCACTAGCCGCTGGCTTCTGCCCTTCTTTGACGACATCCGACAACCAACGCTGCTGGTCTGGTTGCTCCAGATCGGCCGGGGGGCTCCCTTTTTTCGAGAGGAGCACCCCAGAACCCTCCTGGTCCACTCAAGACGCCATCTTAGGCCCACCACGTGGCCCTGTGATCTGCCAAGGCTTGTTGCCCCAATCCTGGGCCCAGCGACGCCGACAGCATCAACCTTCGTGGGACAGCTCGCACCTCCATCCTGGTCGCCGACAACGCCTCCTGGTCCGTGAGACTGCAGAGTCTAGCGTCGCCCACTCACCTAGTCAAGGTGACGGCCAACCGGTGCCTTCCTGGTACCCTCTGACTACTGGCTAGTAGTACGAACTTGGTCCCCTCTGCTTTCAGGTATCAACAATCACTGATCCAGGCTTGGATCTCTACGAACTATTCATCACTGGTCGCCGGCCAGCAACTCCTTTTCTTCCGGCTCCTGGCTCGTCAGCGAAGACCCCCGACGCCTGTAAGACTTGTGCAGCCGCAGCCCTCGTGGCTAGGTAACTTCGGCATTTCGGTGCCTGCATAGCCTCCTTACTCTAGGGTCCCGAGTCCCTCGCTTCCGACTTGCCTTATCGGGTCCGCCCGAGACCACTAAACTTTCCGTGCCCTCGGGCACTTGTTTTAAATTGTGCACTTGAAGTATTTTCTAAGAGCTTTGGTTCTGTGCTTAGTACCCTGTCCTCATAAAGAGTACAGGGCTGTTGTGATTCTAATAAATATACTGTTTATTTTCATAACACTTGTGTGGTGTCCTTTCATTTGGAGTTCAAGGGGTATGTGATGGTATTACAGCTGGCTTAACACGCCCTCTAGAGTTTAGCCCGAAGACTGCTTGTATCCACGCTACTAGGATAGCTGGTCTAAGGTTGACTTACAACCAATCACCATAAGGGTCGTTTGGAATGATACATAGTGGTCGCTAGAATAGCGAACGCTGCATATCGGGCCAACTTCTCACACACACCCTCTCCTACAAATGCTTATTATAAGTTGAAAGTGCAAGTGGTGTGTTTTACCTGAGTGAACAGCTACAAACGTGCGTTGTTTATGAATATGTACGGTTTTATTTGGCCTTGTTTTAACCAAAAACGTAAAGTCTACTTTTATAAAGTACAATAAAGAGGGCGTTTGTGTCTACTGGGGCGTGGGAGACACACAGATGTCTCTCAGGGACTCCTGGTGACACAGACAGCTCATTGCCTACTGTGTTTCAGTGCCTGCTGGGGGACACACACTCCTCTGAGTTGACTGTGTATCTGCACCTACTGAAGGACACACATAGCTCTGAGCAAGAATGTATTTTTGTGCCTGCTGGAGACACACTGCTCTGGACAGGATGGCCCCTGGCCTGGTATCTTGTGTGGGGCACACAGAGCACTGGGTAGTCTGTGACACACATTGCCCTGAACAGATTGTGTTTTAGTTCCTTCTGGGGGACACACACTCCTCTGAGTAGAGTGTGTATTGGCCTGGAAAAGAGCTTTCCTAGCCTTGGCCTTTGAATATCTCTATGAAAATGAAAGGATTCATCCTTTTCTTTAACCCTACATTGTTTGCGCCGCGTGCGCTGGAGTGTTTAAAATATAGCAGCCACAGTGCGGCGCCTCCGGGCTCATTCTGGGCGCTCTATGGGTCACTTTGTCCTCATTTCACACCCCCGGGTCTCCCACAGCCAGTCTCCAGAGAAGATGCCAAAAGGGCCTGATGTGTGTCAACAGTGCTCGCAATAGGAAGTCACTCTAACTCCATCAACTGTAATTAACCATAAGGAGTGAGTCAAATTTATATCACCCTCTTCAGCTCTGCCAGGGTATTTTTCCTTTTTTAATATAACAACTTTTGTTGTGTAGCGCTTAAACCAACGGGTCTGTGTTTTTAAACGCTGTAAATGCAAAATGTCTAAATTTCCCAATGCCCGATGGACAGAAGGCTCAGTCAGCCTCGCCGGAATCCACAGACCACTTCACGTGCCGGGGACACGTGTTCAACTCACTGAGCCATCCTGCCGTTCAGTATGAAAGCATTTCCCCGGAGTGTAGTGGAATGATGGAGATGCAATCTGGGAAGATAACTAACCTGTTGTTTACGTAGCGCTTTACGCTGCCGCTGCACTTCTGGCACAGGCAGGCAGGATCACAGTGTCATAGAAGAGGAGGGGAGGGAGACAGAAAGGCAGACACAAAACAACAATCTGCCTCAGCGCCAGACAGGCACGCACAGTCATAAAAGAGACAGAAAGCTTGAACATCAGACACACTACAACAGTCAGAGGCAGGAAACATCAGGCATTCATGGGACACACAGGCTGACAAAACAACAATCTGACTCAGTGAGAGGCTGACAGGGTCACACAGTCAGAGAAAAGACAGGCAGATGGAAGGGCAGACTCACAGCAACAGTCAGAGGTAGGCAACATCAGACAGCCGTGGTCACACTGACCACACAAGAACAACGTGACTCTGTGACACAGGCAGGCAGGGTCACAATGTCATAGAAGAGGCAGGAAGAAAGTTACGGGTTCACATCTCCTCCAAATCAGTTCAGCCTTCTATGCTTACAGGGGTCAGTACATTGAGCGCCATTATAGCTACTAAGCTTAACTAACATCAGATCTTTAATATGCAGAAAAATTCTCTAAAGTTTTCTTTTTTTAAAAAGGCACTACAGTTACTGTTTTTATTCCTCTCTGATCCCACTTCACCCACAACTTATTAGTAATTCAGTGCTTAATTTGTAAATAAAAAAGTGCCGGGCCCAAGGCATTGCTTACCAGGCCACTGCAGGGGACGCCTTTCCTTTCCCTTGTGCCATATACGTGTGTTTGTGTGCCTGAATCTTGTTTTGTAGGTGGCTCTATGTGTGGGTGGCTCTGTCTGTGTGAGGGTGGCTCTGTGTAGGTGGCTCTATGTGAATGACTGTGTGGGTGGCTCAGTATGTGTGTGTGGGTGGCTTTGTGTGTGTGGCTCTGTGTGGGTGTAAATGCAATAGGTCATGCATTTGCGAGCAATTAAGCTATTGGCATTGTAAATGACAATGCCATTTATTTAATGATTAAGCTATTGGCAATGTAAATGACAATGCCATTTATTTATGATTTAAAAAAAAAAGTAATGAGCAATGCCAATAGCTCTACCTTTAATAATGCCGAGACCATTGCATTGTAAATGCTTGTTACTTATGCATTACGGATAATGGGGCGACCCGGTGTCCCTAAAAACATTTGAATTGGTAATATAAAATACAATTGGTTCTGTTGGGCGATGCAATTGCTGTGTTAGCTGTATTAAATACAAGACAAGAAAAAAGGGGTTTTCCACTTCCTTTTTCACAGTAAATGAAAAAATAATTGCAGTTTAAGAACAAATGTATGTTTTGTATATAGTGTACTGTTCACTTCACCAGTCACCACATGTCACCTTCTCACAATAGTCACCTTTGTCTTTTCGCAATTTACTTGTATTTTGTGACAGCCATTTAATATTCAATACTTTATGAAAAATATAAGAGTAAATCAACTCTACTGGTTTTTGGTGTGTTCTTAAACTGCAATTATTTTATCATTTACTGTGAAAAAGGAAGTGGAAAAACCAATTTTTCTTGTATTTAATACAGCTAATACAGCAATTGTATCGCCCAACAGAAACAATTGTTTTCTATATTTTTTTATATTCTTATTTTTAATATCATCTTTTTACTTATGCACCGGCTTTTCCTGTTGTTTTTCTTCCTACGGACATTTTTATTCTTTTTAGTTGAAGAAGTGGGTGAGTTAAAGGGGCACCGATGATTTACAGTTGTTTCCTCCTGGCATCTTCTCGATTAAAGGCACATTTTACCTACTCTTAAAACAAGCACTGGTGTTGCCAATAGGTTTCGCATTTGGAAAGTTGGAGCTATTGGTTTTGTAAATGACATTTTATATTTATATATTGTTATTGACAATGCCAATAACGATATATAAATATAAAATGTCATTTACCAAACCAATAGCTCCAACTTTCCAAATGCGAAACCTATTGGCAACGCCAGTGCTTGTTTTGGTGAAGCCTTTTTGATGGCAGTCTACGCCCACCATCTTCGTGCACAGACAACAGTGGCGTGAAGGCCACACCCGCGTCGCTGGTTTCTGTTGCGGGTGCAGAGAAGTGCAGTTAGTGACTTCTAGCCAAGTAACTCAATACGGAGGGGTTTCAACCATTGCCGCTCCCCCATCTGCGCCGACGTATATGCAAACGGTCGATCAAGGGTGGCCACGCTCTCCATTAAATGTAAAGTTTACTAGCTCTTGCGCAGAGTGCTCCGGGAGCTCACCGCCCCTTTCGTGGGAGTGGTCACTGGGGTGGGAGGCTCACGCAGCGAGCTGCGCGGATTTAATGTATCAGAAAAAGGAACTTGAGGGAGAGAGTTAATTAATGCTCGTGGGAGTTAATGCCTGTGTGCGAAAGCGCGATGCGCTTGGAGAGTGTATGCTGGCAAATGGCCGGAGGGAAGCCGGATGGGGGCGGGAGAGCCTGGTGGGGGGGCGGAATGCGAGCGAGGGGAGGGTGGGAGGCTCACGCAGCGAGCTGCGCGGATTTAATGTATCAGAAAAAGGAACTTGAGGGAGAGAGTTACGTAAAAGTTGAACCGGCCTAGAAACAATTAATGCTCGTGGGAGTTAATGCCTGTGTGCGAAAGCGCGATGCGCTTGGAGAGTGTATGCTGGCAAATGGCCGGAGGGAAGCCGGATGGGGGCGGGAGAGCCTGGTGGGGGGGCGGGAATGCGAGCGTGGGGAGGAGAAGTGTGGCAGGCGGATTAGGGAGATGCTCGTGCTTGTGTGGTCACGTGACCCGCTTTTGTGGTCACGTGACTCACATGCACTGTGGAAAACCGCAGTGTTTTGACGAGTCGAATGGAGCACTTGAATTTTCGCCTATTACATTCACAAGCGAATGATAATAGGCGAAACCTAAAACTGGATATAGGGAAATCGTTACAGCTGGGTCACCCTGAGATGCTGCTCCTTCACTTTTTGAAAACAGGGATCTTAGAGAGAATATTCTATTGTCTTTCTTCTTTTTCTGTCTCTTCTTTCACTTTAACATAGGCTCCTCTGAAGACTCAATCAGGGCTGTATTTGTTCTAATGTGGATATACATAACCATATCTTTGTTGACTGTCAATTTTCTAGAGGCAGTTCTGCCCCACAAAGACAGGACAACATTATGGCAACATTTAATTTCCTTTCTAATCTCCAACAGCAGCAGGTAACTGGCTTTGTATGTGGAAATTATAGTCAAAGTCAGATGTACCCCAAAGTACCTGATGATTGCTACGCTTTCCTTAAATGGGGAGTGTGATGTAAGCCACTCGTTTAGATCTGGTGAAGCATATATGGGGAGGGGATATTTTAAACACTGCATTGTACCAAATTTGTCTAATATATTGAGGAGAGCTTGAAGTGACTCAGTTGAGTTTTCAATTGATATCAAGATACCACCATTGACTAAAGACAACTTAAATGTATCCAGTCTTAATTTTACTTCTTGATTTCACGGTCAGGCTCGAGGTACATCGCAATAAGCAAGGGTGAAATAAAACACCCTTGTCTGATACCATATCAGGTCAGCGTAAGATGCATTGTCAATCTTTGCAGTGAATCAAGCGCAGGGGCGGCTCCTCCATTAGGGCGGAGGGGCGTCGCCCCACTGCTTTCTCGCAGTGCAAGAAGCAGAAATATAAAATGGTAAAACTACCATTTTATGTTTCTGCTTCTTGCACTGAGAGAAAGTAGAAGTGTCTGGTTTGGGGTGGGGTGGCGGTCCTTCTTGAGGGCACGGCGGGAGTGGCTTGCCCACTGTTGTGGGACCTGACTGTTTGGTCGCCCTTGTGGGGCTGACCAAACCAGTCATGCGCACGCTCCCTTTTACTCTGAAAATGGCCTCCCTACAGGTGCCCAGCTGGGCGCTGTCCGCCTCAATCACAACGCTGCCTTTGCAGCATTGTGATTGGCATAGGTGCGGAGAGGGAGGGAAGCTGCCGGTGTAAGACGCAAACCCGGCTAGCAGCAGCAGGAGCTGAGGCAGTGGGTGGCGTGTGACCCGGGGGAAAGGTAAACTGAGACAAAATCCTAACTTTACGACTTTCGGTATTCACAAAATGCATTTAGTAGTACTAAAGTTAGGAGTCCTAAATTTAATACTACTAAATGCCTTCTGTGAATACCAAAAGTAGTAAGTTTAGGATTTTATCTTAGATTATTTCTGTGAATCGGCCCCCTTTTGTTTATTAATTTTGAGCGGTGATCAACCAGAACTGTAGCACATTTCTGAGCTTCGGATGATCAAAACGTGAGCCAAGAAATCTGTTCCTAGACCATTGCACACTGTTGCAAGAAAGTCCACTTCATTGCTTGCACATTGAACAACAATATTTTGTCACCCAGTCAACATGTCACCCAACTTTCCTCCTTTCTCTTCACATACCAATCTAAATTTGGTCAACAATATTTCTCTCATGACTTTCTTGTTCAAAGTTATGCCTCTGTTGATTGCTCTCCAACAACTCTCCAATCTCTATTTGTGGCCAAGCTTAGGACCGTGAACAACACCCCTACTTACACTTAAAAGTTCTTCCTCAACATTCATATAAGTCTGTAGAATCTCATGAGAACTCCCATCTCTGGGCCACTTCATTCTGCACCAGTTTGTAATTCTTGTTCAAAGCACTACTCCATTCCTGACATGTAGCTACCATCTACACCCGAAATACTGACAATTACACAATCAGGATCCTCCACAATATCACTGCGTGCCTAACCTGCTTGTTGAATCACTAGCCATGGTAGATAAGCTGTCTTAAGGTAGACATGTTGGTATGTTCACCGTAAAATGCACTTTTGTGCTTCAGTTGATATAAATTGTTGTATCGGTCACCAAAACATGCCTATGTACCTGCTTAGTCACGCAGTCAGTCAGTACTACAGACATGCGAAAGTTGTATCTACCTGAGCGGTGGGGGCTATGAAGAATTAGATTTGCTTGTGATGGATACTTTGTGAAGATATGAACAACTAAAAACAAGAATATAATGACTGGATAGATGATTTATAGGAATTTTATGACGCCGACAGTGGAGAAGCTCTACATACCTTCAATCCCACTGATGTGAGTTTAGTAGACAAAGCGCCATACCTGGGGACATTCAGAGTACAGCCACTACCTTTCTTTACAAATGGAAGTGCAGTCCCTCAAACAGTGCAGTTCCTATTAATTAATGAAAGCATTTTATGTCCTGCCTTTCAACCACAATCACTCTCATTAATTACACATGAGGTATGTCTTTCTTTTTTACAGTTAAAAGAATAGTTTCTGCTCTTGGCTATCTGTATCTCACCAGCATCAGTTGCCACAATGAACCTCATTTTCTTTGTTGAGGATCTGCGCATCCTGGGAAAATCTCCAAGCGCACCAAACATTTTAATACGCTTTTACATTAGCAGGGAATAACCTGTGCACCACTGCATGATACCTTGAATCACATAGGGAACAACTTGGTTTTGTTTTCTCCTCTCCTTGCTCATCTGCTTGTCATACCTCCCTCCTGTAGTGACCTGAGGCAGGGCACTAGGACCCTTCAGGGACAGAAAGGACACAGAGGGAACCAGACACCTCATCCGGTCAAGGGTGTGGTGGGGGCATTATAGATCAAGAGAGGAGCGTGGGCAGACGTGTGTGGGCACAACACAGCACCTTGTACACCAATAAAGAAACAAAGATCCTTACCTGTCTCCCGTGTGTCTGTGACAACTAACGACACGACAATTGGCGAACAAAGGCGGGATCTGAAGAGCAGAAGTGGATCAGATTGCTGTTTTCCAGAGAAAAGCGCGACAGAACCAGGAGCCGACCCTAGACCGCTGGGCGACCATAGAAACATCGCGGTGAGCAGCGTGACTGAAGAAAAGAAGAAACGGAGCCAGGAGCCCACCCTGGTCCGAGTTCAGCAGCAAAGGAAGCAGCGACGCGGGAACCCACCTCAGCCGCGGAGAAGCGGTAAGAGTGCTGAGGCTGCAGGCAATAAGGAGAAATTAATCGTCCATCCGCGAGGCGAAGCGAAGGAAAGCATCATCACCGGAGAGTGTATGAAGAGGATTAAAAGAGGAAAACGCGCGTAGTTCAAACGAACTATCGCAAGAGCGGTGGCCATCTTAAAGACAGGCAAATGGGACCAATGAGGAGCAAGAAAGAAGCGGCAGGCATTTTAAGAGGTGAGGCAAACAGAGAGAGGACAGAAACCTCGCAAGACTATGGTGGCCATCTTTGAGTCCGGCAACTGAACCAATCAGAAGCAAGAAATAAGCGGTGGCCATTTTGAAGTCAGGCGGCCATTGAAATAGATAGAGAAACCAAAAAAGTGAGCAAAAAGAGTGAAAAAAGAAGACGAAAACAAGGGAAATAAAGCACAATAAAGAAGAAACAAAGGAACAATTAAAGAATTAAAGAATATAGAAGAGGAAGATGAGTAAAAAAACGTGCCAAGGAAGAAAACGAGCAACAATGATGAGAAACAGAGCACGCAAGCAATCTTCCGCAGACCTTTACCATTCAGCCTACCAATGCCGCAAGCGGGCATCCGGTGGGAAAGATGGATCAAAAAATGTGAGCGCTACATGAGTGCCAAAGACATCCCGGATAGCAAGCAGCTGCACCTGCTTCTGAATCTCGCAGGAGATGAAATAGAGGATCTATTGTTAACATTCCCCGTTGATCAAACAGGGGATTACAAGGGACTGATAAAGTGTCTTACACAGAAATTTGACCCCCAACGAAACGTTGACTTTGAGAGATACACATTCAACACTGCATGTCAGCAAGGAGAAGAGAGCCTAGATGACTTCGCAACGAGACTGAGAAAACTGGTCACATACTGCGAGTTTGACAAATTTGACAATGAGCAAGCAATAAGATTGAGCATCATCGAAGGCTGTCAGTCAGTGGAGTTCAGAGCACACATTCTGAAGGAACCAACGATGCTGGAAAAGATATTGACGATGGCTCGCACGGAAGCACGGGCCACAGAGTACGCCAAGCAGATGTAGGTGCGTAAAGAGAAGAGAGTGGCGCTAGCACATCGGGTCACTGGAAATTTCAAAAAGAAAGAATTCCAGGCGCCGGTCCCACCAAAGAAGGGCAAACAAACATGCTACCGATGTGGCCTCGAATTCCCACACATTGGTGCCTGCCCAGCAATGGGTCAGAAGTGCAGGAAGTGCATCATGGACAATCACTTTTCAAGCACGTGCATGATCAGACAATTCAGAAGTGAGAGAGGCAGACCAATGAGGCCACTGATGACCAGCAACAGATACGCACGAAACATGGAAACGGCAAATCGCAGCTTCTCCGACGAGTCGGAAGAAATGGCAGCACCTGTGAGGGGGGCGAGACTATATCTAATGATAGACACGCCCAGAGAAGCCAAAGAGGTAGAGCACGTTCATCTCTTGGAAAAACAACAAATCAAGAAAACAGCCACTGTGACATCGGCGTAGGGAACCACCAAGCTAAGTTCGTTCTTGACAGTGGAGCAACATGCAACATCATGTGCATGTCAGAATACCAGAAAATGAGAGTGAAACCACAGCTATCACCGTCAACCCTAGATGTGTTCACGTGGGGCTCAAAAAGACCAGTAGAAAATATGGGAACATTTACGGAGATTTTAACTTACAAAGGCAGGTCCTACCAAGAAGAAATACATGCACTTAACGGTGACATCCCAACCCCATTCCTGCTAAGCAATGTGACGGCACAGGTGATGGGGCTACTAGCAATGACGTACCACATGTTGGAAACGGAGAACATCCTCCAAGAATACCCAGCCATCCTGAAAGGTCTTGTTAAGCTGAAAGGAAAACAGATAACATTACAAATCACTGAAGCAATCAATCCGGTGGCCCAGTATCACAGACGAGTACCAATAAACCTACAACCACAAGTTGAAGAGGAAATAACTAGCTTACTGGCACAAGATATAATTGAATCTGCTGAAGGACCAACACAGTGGGTGTCTCCGATTGTGGCAGTTCCTGAGAAGAACACCTCAAAGATCCGCATCTGTGTGGACATGAGGATCCCAAATACCGCAATCGCAAGGAAACGTCACCAGGGCCCACACCTAAACAACATGATCAGCTGCCTCACCGGGTCCAGCCGGTTCTCAAAGCTGGACTTGTGCAAAGGGTACCATCAATTAGAACTGGACCACCAGTCTAGGTACATCACAACATTCTCCACACACATGGGTCTGTTCAGGTACAAGCGACTGAGTTTCAGAATCTCATCAGCAGCGGAGACATTCCAGGAGACAATACGACAAGTGATAAGGCCAGTACAGAACAGACTAAATTATAATGATGATGTTTTGGTATTTGGAAAAACAGACAAAGAACATGACACAGCGTTGCGTTAAGTGTGCACACAACTGGAGCAAGCATGTCTAACATTGAATGGAGAGAAGTGTGAGCTGGGGAGAGGGGAACTAGTGTTCTTTGGACACATTTTCTCCAAGCACGGGATGAGGCCAGATCCCAGCAAAGTTGAAACACTGAAGAACGCAAATCCCCCGATGGATGTTGCAGAAGTAAGATAATTTCTAGGCCTCGCCAGCTACTGGGCGCGGTACATGCAGGACTTCGCCACAGTGAGCACACCACTAAGAGAACTTACTAAACAAGGACAGATGTTCATTTGGTCTCAGGAATGCAACAAGGCATTTGAGGAAATAAGACAAGCAGTGGTGACTGTGGAACATCTGGCCTACTTTGACCCCCTGCTCTGCACAGAACTGACTGGTGATGCCAGCCCAGTAGGACTAGGAGCAATACTAGCGCAGCAACTGCCAGGGAGAGATTCACAATGAAAATTTGTCACGTATGCAAGAAAAAGCTTAACAGACATTGAAAAGGCATACTCGCAACCAGAAAAGGAGAGCCTAGTGGTGGTATGGACATGTAAACACTACCACATGTTTATCTATGGGAAGTCATTCACCATCATAACTGACCACCAGGCGCTTATGATGATCTATGACAGCCCGTTAGCCAAAATGCCACCCAGGATTGAACGCTGGGGCATAAGGTTAATGAACTATGACTTCACAATTGTGCACAAGCCAGGGAAAGAACACAACCGGCAGACTACATGTCAAGACACCCATTACCGCAGGCCCACAAGACGACATCTATAGCAGAAAAATACCTCAATTTCGTACTAAAACAAAACACCCCAGCACCGATAACACTAGCGGAGCTAGCAAGAGAGACTGAGGAAGATGCCATGCTGCAAATGGCCATGGAGATAACGAGAAGGCAGAGATGGAGGCACATTAACAATAATTGCACCTGGGGAGCAGGAGTATGCAAGGAACAAGTGCTAGCTCTAAAGAAGATCCATGAAGAACTGTCAGAGACAGACACAGGAATAATGATGAGAGGGACAAGAATAGTGATACCAAGTTCACTCAGGAGGCAACTGGTAAATCTGGCTCATGAGTCACACTGAGGTGTAGTAGCAACGAAGAAACTTCTAAGAGAGAAAATATGGTTCCCTGGCATAGACCGCATGGTAGAAGATACCATAATGCCATGCCACCTCTGTCAAGTGACAGGACCACCGGCTAGGCATGAACCACTACAGATGTCAGAACTTCCAAGAGCGGTATGGACAACACTAGCAGCTATTTTCCGTGGGCCACTGAACACAGGCAACTACCTGTTTGTGGTCATAGACGAATACTCGCGGTTTCCAATAGTACGACATGTCCCATCAACATCAGCAACAGCAACACTACCAATATTAGATGACATATTTGCAGCATGGGGTTCACCAGAAACGCTAAAAACAGACAATGGTCCTCCATTCTCAGGAGAAGACGTACGCAGATTCATGGCCTATTTAGGGATAAACGACAAGAAGATAACCCCGATGTGGTCTTAAGCAAATGCAATGGTGGAGAGGTTCATGGGGAACATCATAAAGGCGGTTCAAAGGGCCAAGCTAGCGCAGATAACACTTAGCCAAGCTCTGTGCCAAGTACTAAGTGACTACAGAAACACGCCTCACAACTCCACAGGAAGATACCCAGCTGAGCTAGTACTGGGAAGAACAAGCAGAACGAGGCTAACACAAATAGAAGTAACTATGGCGCCAGATCACAGCAACATTGCAGCAAAAGACAGAGAGGCGAAAGAAAAGATGAAAAGATAGGCATGCGCCAAGCGACACGCCAGCTCGTCAGACCTAAAGGAAGGAGACACGGTGGTAGTGTGTCAGCGACAACAAAGAAAATCTGACAGCATGTTCTCCAAAGACCCCCTCATAGTAACAAAAGTGAAGGGCCCAATGATCACAGCGGAGTCAGAACATCAGAGGATAACATGGAACAGCTCACATTTTAAAGAACTAAAAGAGAACAAGCATTTGCAATGCAATAGGTCTCGCATTAGGAAAGTTTGAGCTATTGGTCTTGTAAATGACAATTTTTTTTATTTATGTGTTGGTTTTGAAAATAGCTAAATTAATAGCTTTGTCATTTACAATGCCAATAGTTATAACTTTCGCAAATGTGACACCTATAGCATTTGTAATGCAACATGTTTTGTATGTACGTGACTTAGATGTATTGATATTACAAATTACAATGGCTTTTAATTTTTTCAAATAATTAATACTTAAATAAAAGTGATTGTAATTTATAATGACAATAGCCTAAACTTTTGTAAATAACTTTTGTGAAGATTATGTTCAGTGTATTTTATTGTGACGAAAATTCAAGAACAGAAGTGAAATATGAACATCTTTTTGTGACATTTGTAATAAAGCTTGAAACATTGAGAGAACATATTTTAACTAGTTGTTGAAAATTGCGCAGATTGATGCTGGGGTGGCGCTGAGTGATGCTGTGGTGGTGCTGTGGTGGTGCTGAGTGGTGCTATGGTGATGCTGAGTGATGCTGAGTGATACTGGGGTGGTGCTGAGTGGTGCTGTGGTGGTTATGAGTGGTGCTGTGGTGGTGCTGAGTGGTGCTTTGGTGGTGCTGAGTGGTGCTGTGGTGGTGCTGTGGTGGTGCTGAGTGGTGGTGCTGAGTGGTGGTGCTGAGTGGTGCTGCTGAGTGATGCTGTGGTGGTGCTGCTGAGTGATGCTGTGGTGGTGCTGAGTGGTGCTGTGGTGGTGCTGAGTGGTGCTGTGGTGGTGCTGAGCGGTGCTGTGATGGTGCTGAGTGGTGCTGTGGTGGTGCTGTGGTGGTGCTGAGTGGTGCTGTGGTGGTGCTGTGGTGGTGCTGAGTGGTGCTGCTGAGTCGTACTGTGGTGGTGCTGAGTGGGGCTGAGTGGTGCTGTGGTGGTGCTGAGTGGTGCTGTGGTGGTGCTGATTGATAATGTGGTGGTGCTGAGGGATAATGTGGTGGTGCTGAGGGGGTGAGAGGGTGAGTGAGGGTGTGTGAGGGTGGGGGGTAAGGGTAAAGGTGAGGGAGGGTGAGGGAGGGTGAGGGGGTGTGTGAGGAGGTGTGAGGGTGAGAGTATGTGAGGGTGAGGGGGTGTGAGGTTGAGGGGTTTGAGGGGGAGGGTGTGTGAGGGTGAGGGTGTGTGAGAGTGTGTGGGTGAGTGAGGGGGTGTGGGGGTGTGAGGGTGAGTGAGTGTGTGTGAGGGTGAGAGAGGGTGAGTGAGGATGAGTGAGGGTGAGGGTAAGGGTGAGCGGGGGCCCATGTAGTGAAGTTCTCCCTCTCCACTCACCGCGCACTACCATCCGCGCAGTTAGTACAGCAGCCAGAGCGGGCACGCACTGCCTGTAGAAGTTTACTGCAGTGACCGTTGCTAACACAGCACTCACGGTTCTTAACTGCCGAGCAGATCCTGGGTCGCCGCCATGTGTGCTGCATCGTAGCCTCCGGCAATGTCCACACTGACAAGTTCGCAGCCTGCACCGCTCCAACTTCATGCCTGGGTGCGCACACTTCAAACACCTTTTCTTCCGACGTACATTGGTGCCAGGATCCGCCAATTTAGCATCTGCAAACACCGCTATTTTGCCGATTATTGTGCCTGACCAGCAGAGCTGTCCTAGCATGCAAAACGTAGCACTTTTATTTCAATTAACTGCCAGGAAGGTTATCCCCGACGTTTGTTGACAGGGAGCAGCAGGAGGTGTCTTGAACCCTGCTCCGGGGCTGCCCGGGGGGCAGGTCGCCTGCCCTCGGGGTCGCGCGCGCTCCGTCAGCCTGTGTGAAGTTTAAGAACAATACCACACCCATAACTGTGCAAACACTTCTTACATACATAGGAAATAGCAAATGTACACAGCACATACACAGGCTGCGTTAGAGGCCAACACAGACTCTTTGAAACCGGAGCAGACCAGGCCCTCCAGCAAAACTAACCCTAAACATGTAGCACACTCCGCTGAGAACAGCAATGGACAGCCAGAGCGAGGCGTGGAACGCAAAACTAACTTTAAACATGCCGCATGCTCCACGAAGAACAGCAGGGGACAGCGAGAGCGAGGCGTGGCACGCAAAAGGAACCCTGAATATGCCACACACACCACTTAGAACAGCGAGAGAGAGGCCAGACACGCAAATCGGATTTCCGGGCGGTAGAAAGGAGAGGCGTGAAACGCACAAACTGCCTGGAAGGGACGGAGAACAACGGAGCGGGCTGTGGAGTCTGGACACAGGGAAGAAAGACGGGAGCTTGAGCTGGAGGTGAGAGGGACAGAGGGGGATACAGGGAGGAAGGACGAGAGCTTGAGCCAGAGGTGAGAGGGACGGAGGGGGATACAGGGAGGAAGGACGAGAGCTTGAGCAGCCAGCAGCCCGAACCCGCGGTCAAAACTGAGACTGAAAAAGCACGCGTCCGACTCGTGTCTACATTCCCAGAAACGGGTGACAATAGTTGTCGAGCAGACTAAGCAATGCTTCGCATTGCTTGCGTCTAGGCTCGACCTAAAAAATGGGAAGACCAAGATAAGGAAACAGCAGAACAAGAAGAGCAGGAGCACAACAGGAAGGAAAGAGACAATGGTGAGGAACTAACAGAAGAGCAACAGACGGAGGCCGGCCCGAGAAGAGCATGCAGATGGCCAAAAAGACTAATAGAAGAAATGTAATTATGGGTGGCACACGGACCTATGCCCGGGCAGACTTGCATCTATCTCTATCCACACATCACTGTGTTTCACTTTTCTAGTCACTTCTTTGTGACAAAAGGGGGAGATGTAGTGACCTGGGGCAGGGCACTAGGACCCTGCAGGGGACATTAAAGACACAGAGGGAACCGGACACCACATCCGCTCAAGGGTGTGGGAGTGGGCATTACAGATCGACAGAGGAGCGTGGGCAGATGTGCATGGGCACAACACAGCACCTTGTACACCAATAAAGAAACGAAGATCCTTACCTGTCTCCCGTGTGTCTGTGACAACTAACAACACACCACCTCCCTGATCTCTTGCATATTCAGTAGAGTTTGAGATTACAACTGCCTCAACTAACATGGGATTCTATAAACTAATAAACGTCCTTGTCTCTTTTTCTTCAATCATCTAATCACCAACTGAACCTTATTTATTTGGCCTATGAAACGCTTAAATTTACAGTTTGCATTTAGTACCGACAGAGATGCAACATACATATTGGTAGTCGCACTACTTGTTGCCCGTTTGAAAACAAATATGTAGACACATTATCCGGTTAGGTGGCTTAAAATGTTTTTTAAGACCTGCCACTTCCTCCTAATGTTTCTCAAGTTGTTCTTCCCCTGAGTTGTGCTTATGGACAAGTTCCTGAAAATCTCCTGGCCTTCCTTCTGTAATATGAAGCCATCTGTGGCACCTAAGTAGAGGGTGAATGCTCTAAACCACTCTTTCCACTGATGGGGGTTTGCCTGGGCACTAGAAGAAAGGATTTGTCAGATTTACTAACAGTACATTGTTTATTGCGAACAGAGTAACAGAAAGTCATACAATAAAGTCCTCCAAGGATCACCTTGTTCCTGGCCCTATAGCAATGCGTCACTACTTCAAATAAAAGTTTACATTAGTAACTCCCTGACCTCTACCATGGGTTTTAACACAGGCCTCAGATGCCCCTGTGGTGGGGGGGGGGGGGCATATCCTTCAGGGCCCTCTCAACCCTTCAGAAGGGCCTCATTTAGCCCAAGGCCAACACATATCTGTGATATATGGGAGACTAAGGGGCCCCTCTTCACCTTCTTCAGGGGCCCCCATCCTTTTGCATAATGCCACTGACCACTCCTGGGGGACCCGGTCACTGTTTTGATCTGCCTCTATTTTATTTTAAGCAGAATCTCACCCTAAGGTAGTTAATCCTTGGGTGCTTTTACACAATTTTTTCAGATAATACAAGTTACAACACTTTTTTTAGTGAAAAGTTTGGACAACGTCTGAGGTTTGTTCATTGCCGTGCACTGGACATATATTTACATTTACTATAACACATTTTACAATACAAAAGAAATTATTAAATACATTCCACCATTACACAATACATTTAACAAAAAACAGCTTTATCTAACTTCACAGTTGTACCCTACCAAGTAATTATGCCAGGTTTGTGAATTTTAATTTTGCATTTAGTTAAAACCACCTGGTCACGCAAAGGCCTAAAACCTAATATACATTTTTTATTCCATTGCACTCATGGAAGTGTTCAAAAGCCTTTTGCGGAAAAAGCATTCGTTTTTTACGACGAATGTATCAAAGCCGACGCGTTTCCAAGTCCGTAATTCATTTATCGGACTTTTCTTCAGGGCTTATTAGTTGGGTACCTTTATTAAAATAAGGGGAGGACATACTTTAATGTGGGACCTTCACATATAATGTCACTTACAAGAAAGTTGTTGGCATTTATTTTTACCTTCTTGTGATGTATGAACAAGTCTGTTGTGTTTATTTCAGACTCTTGACTGGCTTAAAATAAAATATTGAATTGCAGCAGTGGCTACGCGCGGGGTTCTCATTGATACAGACTGCTACGAAGTGTACCCGACCCTGGCGTGCAGGAACTAACGGGAGACAAGGGAGATTTGTTTTCCCTTTGCTTTGAATAATACGCCCAGCCGGGAACCCAGAAGAGGGAGCGAGGAATTAAGTCCTTTATCAACGTCGAAAGGCGGCAGCATTCAAGGAATTTAAAAAGACAAGGCGGCTTTTCGTAGAATAAGAGATCTATTCACGAATAAGGCAAAAGACAAAGAAATAGAAACTCCTCTGCTCCTTCACACAGCACCGTTGCCATAGACAGAGAAATACAAGGTACTCCAGCCACCACTTGATGAAAAGATTCCATACTTATTGACAGAAGCTACTATTGGTTCCTTACACAAGGAAATACAGATCAGTAAAAGAGCCCTGATGAGGGTGGGGGAGCAATTACCCTAACCTGAAACGCGTCGGCAAAATAAACAAGAGCCAATCTATTCATTTATTGATTTGGATTAGGAAACAATTAGCTTTGTTTTACTCTTGTCATAACTTTTGTCTATACAGGAATGTGAATAATTATAGTAATGTGAATAATGTATTTGTCCAATTTTTGAAATGTATCGTTGTACAAGTTTGTTTGGATGTAATTTGAATGTTCTTTCTTTGATTGTCGTTATGATATTGTGAAATGTTTTTTACTAACTGAATAGGATTATTATTATTATTATTTCTGGTATTTATAAAGCGCAGCACTCATCCCGGGGGATATCACGGCGCTGTAAACAGAAGAGACTACTGAGGATTGTGCTGAGAGTTATATTTTGGGGAACAGGTGAGTTTTTAATTGTTTCCTGAATAGTAGGTAGTTTGTGGTGTGTCTGAGTTCTACAGGTAGCTCATTCCACCTTTTTGCAGCCAGATAAGAGAAGGCGCGTCCTCCGGTCCTTGCTTTGTAGATACGTTTAGGTTTAGCAAGGGCCAGTTGGTTCGATCTTAAATTTCTGTTAGGGGTATAGAATTCGATTTTCCCTTGGAGGATGGTGGGGCCAGTTTGAATTGAATTGAATTGAATTGAATAGTGTATCCGTGGTTTTGCCTTTCAAGAACTTTCAGAGCAATTAAGTCTCTATTACACCAGAATTAAAAGGTATAAATAAATGTACCAGACCAGATTTAATGAATTATATTTGGTCTTTGTTTTGAATCACTATATGTATTGTGAGAAGGGGGCATTTTCTATGTATGTTACTAAAATAAAATAGAGGCAGATCAAAACAGTGACCGGGTCCCTCTTGTTTTACAAATTTATACGTTGTCCTACCCGGCCGCAGTGCAGGACACAACCCCAATTTCAGTCACTGATCTCTCCTGGGGCAGAAACTGTCACTTGGGTTGCGAACATGCCTTTGTGGGATACTGCAGATCCGGTACCTCAATCCAAGTTCATGTATATGTGCTTGATATTTAGGTCTGCCATTAGCCAAGAACTTTTCATTTTACTAACATGAATATGTTATATACTTACTTATTAGGGCTTTCAGCCAGCTCCTACAATTCATTGGCCTGTTGTAAGTAAGTAAGTAATTTATTGTTTAAGTTAATTAAAACCTTTACAAAATCGTTTGACGGCGAAAATTCATCAAAGTAAAAACACAGTTACATCATGTATAGTGTTCAGCAATAAAAAGCTATGGTACAGTTTGTGTTATCTATGCAACATATATTCTACTGGTTTGTACCGTTATCCTACGATATATCAGTTAATCCGATATGCATTAAACAGTCCTTGATTTCCCCATTATGACAGTCTGGTAAAGTCTCTGAGGCATTTGTGTGTAGATTTAAAAAGGTGCCCTTGGTTGACATATATTTAAACTAAGAAACTGTTTTTTGTTTTTTTTAAAGATTTTGACATCGTGTAGCATCCTCGTAATTGGATTTTATGACTAAGATGCCGTAGATCCATGAAGCGCAAACCGGCACGCCAGCTGTAGATCTCTTCCTCCAAGGCATGCCTTCACTGCTTGTCTGTTGGATCTTATCCGCCTGTTGTGTCTGTCACATTTTTCTTCTGCGCAGTACAGCAGACAGCATAGAGCAACTGGCCAGCTCACGTCAGCCTTTGGCTAACTTCACAATGAGTGATGGCATTTTACCCTTCCCAAGGAGCAAATTCCCAACGATGTAGTAGCTTTCAGTGCCAACAAACTACTGTAGCAATGGGTGTTTTTGAGACCAACAAAAAATGATTTTTCCTTTTAGCAATGTTCTTTTTAGGTCTCGCCTGTCAATGCGCATGCGCATTGAGCTTGCGAGACTATGGGGGCTTAAACAGACTTTAACCAACTTGCGATTCCATGGCGATTCCTTGCAGTGCCCGTCAAATTGAAGCTCAATGCGCAAGCGCATTGACATTAAAAGCGCGTGCACATGAAAGCGACAAGGCTCCCTCCCACGGTAAGCCGCCAGCACCTCCCCTCTCTCTCCCCGCACACAGCCAGGCTCGCATTTCTCCTCCCCCTCCCCAGCCGCCAGCACCTCCCCTCTCTCTCCCAGCACACAGCCAGGCTCGCATTTCTCCACAGCCAGGCTGGCATTTCTCCTCCCCCTCCCCAGCCACCAGCTCCTCCCCTCTCTCTCCCTGCAGTTTCACGGCCGTGTCTCGTCTTAAACCCTTAAACCTGCACAACTCATTTTTTACACACTGAAACAGACTATTTTTTAAACAAAATTCGGCAGCCTTCGACATCTGTTCCCCAGCCCCCAGCCGCCAGCACCTCCCCTCTCTCTCCCCGGACACAGCCAGGCTCGCAATTCTCCTCCCCCTCCCCAGACGCCAGCACCTCCCCTCTCCAGCACCTCACCTCTCTCTCCCTGCACACAGCCAGGCTCACATTTCTCCTCCCCCTCCACAGCCGCCAGCACCTCCCCTCTCTCTCCCTGCAGTTTCACGGCCGTGTCTTGTCTTAAACCCTTAAACCTTGTCTCGTCTTAAACCCTTGAACCTGTACAACTCATTTTTTGCCCACTGAAACAGACTATTTTTTAAACAAAATTCACCAGCCTTCGACATCTGTTCCCCAGCCCCCAAACGCCAGCACCTCCCCTCTCTCTCCCCGGACACAGCCAGGCTCGCAATTCTCCTCCCCCTCCCCAGACGCCAGCACCTCCCCTCTCTCTCCCTGCACACAGCCAGGCTCGCATTTCTCCTCCCCCTCCCCAGCCGCCAGCACCTCCCCTCTCTCTCCCTGCAGTTTCACGGCTGTGTCTCATCTTAAACCCGCATTTGACATCTTCGCATTGAATACTAAAACATGTTGGAAGCATCATGTTCTTAAAAGAATTTGTATTAACTAACACACATTAATTAGCCTTGTACCGAAAACAAAAAATACACTACCCTAGATGTGTGGTAGTGAACGGCAGCGTTCAAATGCTGGTGAGCCTAACAAAATCAATATACAATGGCAGCCCTCTATCTGTTTCGTGTGCCTTGATGGGGTGGGGGGCTGAGGGTAAGCATGGGCGGAAAATCCGTTACGCTCGCGGATTTTGCGGATTTTTGGGAAATTCGCAATCCGCGAGATTTGCGAATTTCCCGCAAAATCCGCAAATTCGCACGCAGCGGATTTTTTTTGCGGCGCGCGGCGTTGGTGATACAATTTTTGCGGCGCGCGGCGTTTATCATCGTTTGCCGAGTAGTTTTTTTCGATAGTTTGCGAGTGCTGCGCCATTTTGGATCTTGCTGTGTGATCCCGCGGGAATTGGCGAGCGCGATTACGTCATCGCGGCTTGCCAGCGATAGTTTGTCAACGCGAGTACGGCGAGATCACGTCTCGCGGTACTTCGCAATTGCGAGATTTGAGATGCGGCGAGCGAAAATATAAATTTGCAATTCTGCACAAGAAATCCACCAGCAAGCAGCATAAACCTTCTAGAAATGATGATTTTTTTCTGAATAACTCCTTAGTTTGACATTTGCCTGCACTTTTTTAGCGAGGAGTCCATTTTGGGGAGGGGGGCAGGGGGGTGGGAGGAAGGAAGTGCCCCACAGTCTTCAACTTCCTGTTCCTGTTCAGCAGGCTCCTCCCAGTGCTTTGTCCATCTCCTGGTCACTTTTCATTTGGGTCTGGAGCTGGAAGGATTACTTTTTGTGGATGCTGCTGGATATTTGGATTTGAGGCCTTTTTGACTTTCTTTGGATCACTGTTGGATTAGAAATTTTACAAGTAAGTTTGCTTGGGGCATTACAGTTGCTGCAATAAAATTTTTGGAATTTTCGATTTTTGGGCTGTTTTGGGGCCTTTTGCCCAGGGGTACTCAGTGGTGGGTGGACTGAGTCTTTCTGTGGGTTGTCTTGAACTTAAACATCATGGAGGCCATGGATGAATTGGGATTGTGCTGATTTTTCTGTGTTTTTCGATTTTTGACCTGTTGTTGGGGCCTTGACCAGGGGTAGTGAGTGGTGCATGGGCCTAGTCTTTCTGTGGGCTGTCTTGAACTTTAACATCATGGAGGGCATGGATGGAATGGGATTGTGCTGATTTTTCTGTGTTTTTCGATTTTTGACCTGTTGTTGGGGCCTTGACCAGGGGTAGTGAGTGGTGCATGGGCCTAGTCTTTCTGTGGGGTGTCTTGAATTTAAACATCATGGAGGGCATGGATGGAATGGGATTGTGCTGATTTTGCAGTGTTTTTCGATTTTTGGGGGTGTTCATGGGGACAGGCCATGTGGGTGGGAGCCATTTTGAGTGCTGGTACAGGCAGGCACTGGCCATGTGCTAGGAGGCAAGTGGCCATTTTGAATGCAGGCTTTGTTGTTAGGCCTCCAACCATTTTGCCTACTTTTCAACCTTTATTTATGCCCAGGGGTAGTGAGTCTTGCATGGGCCTAGTCTTTCTGTGGGTTGTCTTGAATTTAAACATCATGGAGGCCATGGATGGAATGGGATTGTGCTGATTTTGCAGTGTTTTTCGATTTTTGGGGGTGTTCATGGGGAGGGACATGCCATGTGGCTGGTGGCCATTTTGAGTGCAGCTACAGGCACTGGCCATGTGCTGGCAGGCAAGTGGCCATTTTGAATGCAGGCTTTGTTGTTAGGCCTCCAACCATTTTGCCTACTTTTCAACCTTTATTTATGCCCAGGGGTAGTGAGTCTTGCATGGGCCTAGTCTTTCTGTGGGTTGTCTTGAATTTAAACATCATGGAGGCCATGGATGGAATGGGATTGTGCAGATTTTTCAGTGATTTTCGTTTTTTGGGCCTGTACTTGTGGCCTTTTCACCAGGGGTATTTGAGTCTAGCATGGGCCTAGTCTTTCTGTGGGCTGTCTTGAACTTAAACATCATGGAGGGCATGGATGGAATGGGATTGTGCTGATTTTTCTGTGTTTTTCGATTTTTGACCTGTTGTTGGGGCCTTGACCAGGGGTAGTGAGTGGTGCATGGGCCTAGTCTTTCTGTGGGGTGTCTTGAATTTAAACATCGTGGAGGGCATGGATGGAATGGGATTGTGCTGATTTTGCAGTGTTTTTCGATTTTTGGGGGGTGTTCATGGGGACAGGCCATGTGGGTGGGGGCCATTTTGAGTGCTGGTACAGGCAGGCCCTGGCCATGTGCTAGGAGGCAAGTGGCCATTTTGAATGCAGGCTTTGTTGTTAGGCCTCCAACCATTTTGCCTACTTTTCAACCTTTATTTATGCCCAGGGGTAGTGAGTCTTGCATGGGCCTAGTCTTTCTGTGGGTTGTCTTGAATTTAAACATCATGGAGGGCATGGATGGAATGGGATTGTGCAGATGTTTCAGTGTTTTTCGATTTTTGGGGGTGTTCATGGGGAGGGACATGCCATGTGGCTGGTGGCCATTTTGAGTGCAGCTACAGGCACTGGCCATGTGCTGGCACTGGCAGGCAAGTGGCCATTTTGAATGCAGGCTTTGTTGTTAGGCCTCCAACCATTTTGCCTACTTTTCAACCTTTATTTATGCCCAGGGGTAGTGAGTCTTGCATGGGCCTAGTCTTTCTGTGGGTTGTCTTGAATTTAAACATCATGGAGGGCATGGATGGAATGGGATTGTGCAGATTTTTCAGTGTTTTTCGATTTTTGGGGGTGTTCATGGGGAGGGACATGCCATGTGGCTGGTGGCCATTTTGAGTGCAGCTACAGGCACTGGCCATGTGCTGGCACTGGCAGGCAAGTGGCCATTTTGAATGCAGGCTTTGTTGTTAGGCCTCCAACCATTTTGCCTACTTTTCAACCTTTATTTATGCCCAGGGGTAGTGAGTCTTGCATGGGCCTAGTCTTTCTGTGGGTTGTCTTGAATTTAAACATCATGGAGGCCATGGATGGAATGGGATTGTGCAGATTTTTCAGTGATTTTCGTTTTTTGGGCCTGTACTTGTGGCCTTTTCACCAGGGGTATTTGAGTCTAGCATGGGCCTAGTCTTTCTGTGGGCTGTCTTGAACTTAAACATCATGGAGGGCATGGATTGAATGGGATTGTGCTGATTTTTCTGTGTTTTTCGATTTTTGACCTGTTGTTGGGGCCTTGACCAGGGGTAGTGAGTGGTGCATGGGCCTAGTCTTTCTGTGGGGTGTCTTGAATTTAAACATCATGGAGGGCATGGATGGAATGGGATTGTGCTGATTTTGCAGTGTTTTTCGATTTTTGGGGGTGTTCGTGGGGACAGGCCATGTGGGTGGGGGCCATTTTGAGTGCTGGTACAGGCAGGCCCTGGCCATGTGCTAGGAGGCAAGTGGCCATTTTGAATGCAGGCTTTGTTGTTAGGCCTCCAACCATTTTGCCTACTTTTCAACCTTTATTTATGCCCAGGGGTAGTGAGTCTTGCATGGGCCTAGTCTTTCTGTGGGTTGTCTTGAATTTAAACATTATGGAGGGCATGGATGGATTGGGATTGTGCTGATTTTGCAGTGTTTTTCGATTTTTTTGTGCTCTATAACTGAACTGATGTTCCTCTGTCTTCCATTTTTTTAGGTGCACAAGACTCAAGAGAACCACCAGTGCCAGGAAGAAGTCCTGCAGCGGTGTGTGTGTGCAGCATAACGTCACGCGACGTCACGTCTGGCCTCAGACAACTCTACAATTCGTGCAACTGCGGCCTGCTGTCTGACCTGCTCTGAAGAAGATGGCCCCGCCCCCAAAGAAAGTTCTCCGTAGCTCCTCTAGCAAGAAAGTTGCTAGTAAGGAGCAGAAGAAGCAAGTTACCAAGGAGGCTGGTGTGCCACCCGCCACGTTTTTTGGGAGCAAAAAAAAAAGTACGCCTGCAGCAGCAGGATCTGCTGGGGACCAAGCTGGGAGCAGCACCCCTGCTCCATTGGGTCCAGTGCCTCCACCACCACGCCAACTTAAGTCAAAGCCCTTGAGTGCTTCAGAGGCAGTCAGTGTACTTCTCCAATCACCATCGACCAGTGATGTTGGCTCATCGCAAGAAAGTAGCAGCAATGTCCCTGAATCAACACAGGTTGTTGTAACTCATCTGACAAGTGTTGAACAACCACAGCCGCAACAACAACACCATGTGCAAGTACACGCCCAAGTACATGTGGAAGGAGAGGCAGCAAAAGGAGATGCGCAAGCAAAGGTGCATGGAGGTTCACAAGTGCCCACAATAGTTGTTCCTCCCGAAGTAGGGGCACATCAGGAAATCGACAATGAAGCCGAGGTATCATTGGAAGCCACTCCTCCTGATGATCATTCATTGTCTTCCACATCCCTAGCAAGGAAAAGATCAAGGGGGGTGTCTACATCTTCTTCAAGCCCACCTCGTTCTGATGCAAGTGATCTGTCTTGGGAACCACAACTGCGGTCTGACAGTGAGGCACACCATGATCTGACACCGGTACCTAAGCGTAAAAGGAAGGTCGTCCAAAAACTCAAACCTATGGAGTGTGATGAGGCTCAACAAGAAGTGACAGATACTGCTGGTGATGAAGCCTCTCACGATGACGACGAGCCAGTCATCACAAAGGTCACTGCAGCCCCACCGGGCATGCAGCAAAGAGACATTTTGACCCTATCCCGAGAAGCTGCTGAGCGTGATGATGATGTCGGCGAGGAGGCAATGGAAATGGAATCATTAGATTTGGAGTTAAGTAGTACACCAAAACCTACCGCTTCCATATTTCTTCCTCGCAAGAAGGTACCCACCTCGTCCTCGACCTCAATTCGTGGTGGTGAAAGTGCAAAACGTACTGAAGTTCGGCAATCCACATCCTCCACTTCATCTGGCATTAGCAGCAGGACCACCACCACCAGTATCGCCGCCTCCTCCGGCCCCGAAGACATTTCAAGTCTCCAATTTGGGACTTCTTTAGTGTTTGCCCAAAAAAGGAAAACGTAGCCATTTGTAGCCTTTGTAAGCTTCGATTTAGTCGTGGTAAGCTTGGTTCTAACTATGGTACCGGAGGCCAGAGAGGTCATCTTGAGAGAGCGCACCCTGTCCAATGGTTTCCGCACCTAGAGGCGGTCAAGAAAGCCGCAATTGCACGTAATGAAAACGTTGATTTTTCATCTGGTGATGACGAGGAGGTAGAAGACGATTCAAACACTTCACTTACACCCAGTTCCCCTGTCAGCAGCACACCCCATGGGAGCCACACTAAGAGTGTGGGAGAGAGTGAGACATCAATGCGGAAAAGTTCATCAGCGAGCGTAACTGGGTCGAAGAGATCATCATCATCCCGTAAATCCTTGGTCCAGGGCAACATTAAAAAGATGTTGTTTACAGAAGCGCAATATGAACGCAACCACCCAATGACCCGTCTGTATAACACTAAGCTGGCTAAAATGCTAGCTCTGGACCTTCTCCCTTTTTCTTTTGTAGAAGGGGTTGGTTTTCTAGAATTAGTGACAGCGCTCTGCCCTAAATGGAAGGTTCCTAGCCGGTTCTATTTTGCCCGAGTTGCGGTTCCAGCACTACATGAAGATGTTCTGAAGGTGATTGGGGCAGCTTTGCAGAAGAGTGCTGTTCACACTATACATCTGACAACAGACATGTGGACCAGTGGCGCAGGCGCTGATTACATGTGCATCACTGCACACTGGGTCTCTTTTTCAGGGGCTAAAGCAAAGCTAAACGCAGGTGTTGACACTAACATTGTTTTTAAAGGTGCTCGGAAACATGCAACACTAGCCATGTTTGGTTTGGAGAAACGTCACACAGCAGAAAACATTTTGGATGTCTTTAACACAAAGGTCCTTAACTGGCTGTCCCCACTAAAACGCAAGGTTGGTTATGTTTCCACGGACAATGGCGCCAATATAGTTAAGGCCATGAGGGACGGTTACTATTTCAGAGTGCCGTGTTTGGCGCACTGTATAAACCTGGTTGTCCAAAAATTCTTGGGTAATAAAGGCAGTGCAGCGTACAGTGTATTGGAGACCTGCCGAAAAATGTGCAAGCATTTCAGGCATTCTTTTAAGGCCCGGAAGCAGCTGAGGAGCCTGCTATATCAACGTCAAATGCCAGTGAAAGCACTCATCCAGGAGGTGGTAACACGTTGGAACTCAACCTTCTACATGCTTGAGCGTCTGTATGAGCAGTATACGGAACTCGATCAATATTTCCTTAAAGAGGGTACAGAGGAGCTGAGGATGGGTGGGCCGCAATGGAACATAGTTGAAAGCCTGACACGCATGCTTCGTCCTTTTGAGTTCTTCACGCGTGCAGTCAGCAAGGAGGACTCTAATTTGGGAAAAGCTATCCCATTGTTGTACATGCTGGAGGACCAACTGAAGGAGGTGTGTTCTGTGTTTGGAAAAGATGACAAAAACCAAGACTCTTTGCTTCTGGCTGAGCAATTATTAGAGCTCCTACAAGGTGATGAACGTCTTAAAAAGATCCACTCAGAACAGCATTACATTTGTGCTACTATTCTGGATCCACGCTACAAAAAGGCGCTGGCAGGCCAAGCATTCTTTCCTTTTGATGATGAACATGTTCCAAAGTACAAACGTTGGCTAGCCTTGTCAGCCAAGAAGTTTGAAACAGAACGGCTGGAAATTGAAGGAAATGGCAGTACATCAGCAGGCCATCCCCAGTCAAAACAATCCACTTCTGCACCTGTGGCTGTGGCACAAGTGACCTCTCAGCCGTTAAAGACACCGGCAACCGGATCATCTGCACGAAAGACAACAGAAACATTGGAGGCTGAAGAGGATTGGCTAGCTCTGCGTGGGTTTGGTTCTCAAAAGGTCAGAGGCACAGCAAGAGCTAAGCAAAGTGGAGGAACCTTGGATGAGGACCTTGAGTCGATGGTGAAGGACTATCTGAATGACTCAACAGAGGTCTATGTTAATTCTGACCCATTGGCGTATTGGCATGGGAAAAAAGAATTGTGGCCACAGCTCACCAACCTGGCTTTAAACTACTTGTCTTGCCCACTCGCAAGCGTGTCTTCTGAACGGGTTTTCAGTGCGGCTGGTGGGATTGTAACTCCCAAACGGAGCCGCCTCTCGCCCAAAAATGTGGAGAGGTTAACAATGATCAAGATGAATCAGCACCTCATACCACCAGATTTCAGAGTACGAGAGAGCGTGCCGGATGAAGAGGAGGTGGCCAGCAACATAGATGAGGGAATTTCTACTCTGTCAGGTGACACTGAGCTCACCCTGCCTGAATTCGCAGAGTATGATGACGAAGCCTTATTCTTATTCCTGGACCGTGATACCGAGCCCTGAAAATGAGACAACGAATCAATAACTTTCTTTTTCATCCTTATTCACTTTTATTCCTGTGTGTCTGTCTTTCTTTGTTGTGCACAGTTAATATAATTCAAACTTTAATCAGATAATCACAAAAACAAGCCCATCACCAGAACTGTCTTCACTTGTTTGCTAATTGATTTGAAGGTGCCACAGTCTGCATTCCTCAGGTACACAAGTTCAGAAGAACATGCTCCTCTATCCTCCTCCTCCAGACTCCTATTTCCATCAAAGCAGAGGGCTGGTTTACGCCCAATGAAGAAAGACTCAGCACTTGTGGGGGTGTTGTTCTACCTCTCTGCAGGTGAGTTGACGGGTCTGGGGCCATTGCTGGGAAGCACTAAAAGTAGTTTGGACCAAATCCGAGGCGGAAATTTTTTTGTGTTTTTGATGACTTGCTTGCCTTTGAGGTGCTCTTAGGGGGGGTTCCGTCTGTTTGTGGGTGAGTTTCGTGGTCTGGGAGCACTGCTGGGACTAAGCATGGGCGAATTTTGCGGATCTCGCGTTCGCGAATTTTGCGGATTTGCGGATTCGCAATCCGCAAAATCCGCGAATTCCCGCGAATTTGCGGATTTTTTTTTTTTTGTGTTCGCCCGTGTTTCTGCCAGTTCGCGAGGGTTTTTACAATTTCGCAATTTGCGAACTTACCTGTCGGGTCGCAAGTTTTGCGAACTTGTTGTTTCTACGTGTCAAGCCTGTTTGGGATACTCTTCTTCATCACTGCCACTCTCTGTCACCACTGCCACTCTCTGACTACTCATGCCACCCTCTGGCCCACCCATGCCACCCTCTGTTTCATCACCACACCCTCTGGTTGTCCAGTGTACATTATTTTCGGCAAAGCAAAGCACACCTTCCCTGCCTCAAGTGACCTGAATTAATTTGGGGCTGATTAATGTGTCACAGAATATTTTTTTAGCTGGCACCTGCTTCCTTAGTGCGCCCTGATTAGTGATCTTTTGCACTTGCTAAGTGCTTTCATTGTTGCAAAATTAGTTACAACACCTGCCCTGCCCCAACTGACAATAATGAATTAGGGGCTGATTAATGGATTTTAACTTCCAGCCTGGCTCCTGCTTGTCTCCCTTAGCTGTAATTCAGGACCTTTGTGGCATATGTGTAACTATTCTGAGGTTCAGAGCAGGGTCACATAATAGTTTCAACTGGCAACTGAACTCTGGAGGGGCCCCTCAGGAAGCACTACAGGAAATGGCTACTAATGATGAGCCTGAACTTTTGAACCTGGTAAGTAGTTACTTTCAGTTTTGCTAAGATCGTATTTCTGCAATTTTGCACTTATTCGCGGGGCGCGAACTCACGCGAACAGTGCGAGCAGTGCGAGCAAAATCCGCTGCTCGCGGATTTGCGGATTTTGCGGGAAATTCGCAAATCTCGCGGATTGCGGATTTCCCGAAAATCCGCAAAATCCGCGAGCGGAACGGATTTTCCGCCCATGCCTAGCTGGGACACTCTAATCTTGATTGCATTTGCTTTTCAGGAAATCCGTCGTGGCAACCCCGACTTATGGCCTAGCTACGCAGTGCGTTTGGACCGAAGGCCCAGAAATATTGCAAGTATGAGATTTTGCTTTTGGCCTGTTTGGGGGTGTTATGCTTCTTGGCGGGTGGGTTGCCGGGTCTTGGGGCATTCCTGGGAAGGTCTAATACCGGGTAGAAGTGGTTGGGACAAAATCCAGGCCGATTTTTTTTTGGCTATTTCTGACATTTTGCTCTATGTAGCGTTTTTGGGGGCCTGTTTGGGGGGCTTCCTGGTGTTTGTGGGTGAGTTTCGTGGTCTGGGAGCACTGCTGGGACACTCTAATCTTGATTGCATTTGCTTTTCAGGAAATCCGTCGTGCCAACCCCGACTTATGGCCTAGCTACGCAGCGCGTTTGGACCGAAGGCCCAGAAATATTGCAAGTATGAGATTTTGCTTTTGGCCTGTTTGGGGGTGTTATGCTTCTTGGCGGGTGGGTTGCCGGGTCTTGGGGCATTCCTGGGAAGGTCTAATACCGGGTAGAAGTGGTTGGGACAAAATCCAGGCCGATTTTTTTTTTGGCTATTTCTGACATTTTGCTCTATGTAGCGTTTTCGGGGGCCTGTTTGGGGGGCTTCCTGGTGTTTGTGGGTGAGTTTCGTGGTCTGGGAGCACTGCTGGGAAACTCTAATCTTGATTGCATTTGCTTTTCAGGAAATCCGTCGTGCCAACCCCGACTTATGGCCTAGCTACGCAGCGCGTTTGGACCGAAGGCCGAGAAATATTGCAAGTATGAGATTTTGCTTTTGGCCTGTTTGGGGGTGTTATGCTTCTTGGCGGGTGGGTTGCCGGGTCTTGGGGCATTCCTGGGAAGGTCTAATACCGGGTAGAAGTGGTTGGGACAAAATCCAGGCCGATTTTTTTTTTGGCTATTTCTGACATTTTGCTCTATGTAGCGTTTTCGGGGGCCTGTTTGGGGGGCTTCCTGGTGTTTGTGGGTGAGTTTCGTGGTCTGGGAGCACTGCTGGCTATATATACTTTACTTTGCAAGAGGTTTGAAGCCAATCCATGGTGGCAGAGGGGAGTTAGGGCCTAGCTGCAGAGCGCGCGCGGAGTGATTTGGGAAATTTGTGAAAAATTGACTAAGTCCCCATTTTTGTACTTTTGCTCTTTGGCTGTTTGGGGGTCTTCTACTCGTTTTCTCCTGGGTTGACGGCTCTGGGGCCATTGCTGGGAAGCTCTAATACCGGATAAAAGTGTTTTGGACCAAATCCCAGGCGGAAAATTTTTTGTGTTTTTGATGACTTGCTTGCCTTTGAGGTGCTCTTAGGGGGGGTTCCGTCTGTTTGTGGGTGAGTTTCGTGGTCTGGGAGCATTGCTGGGACACTCTAATCTTGATTGCATTTGCTTTTCAGGAAATCCGTCGTGCCAACCCCGACTTATGGCCTAGCTACGCAGCGCGTTTGGACCGAAGGCCCAGAAATATTGCAAGTATGAGATTTTGCTTTTGGCCTGTTTGGGGGTGTTATGCTTCTTGGCGGGTGGGTTGCCGGGTCTTGGGGCATTCCTGGGAAGGTCTAATACCGGGTAGAAGTGGTTGGGACAAAATCCAGGCCGATTTTTTTTTTGGCTATTTCTGACATTTTGCTCTATGTAGCGTTTTCGGGGGCCTGTTTGGGGGGCTTCCTGGTGTTTGTGGATGAGTTTCGGGGTCTGGGAGCACTGCTGGGACACTCTAATCTTGATTGCATTTGCTTTTCAGGAAATCCGTCGTGCCAACCCCGACTTATGGCCTAGCTACGCAGCGCGTTTGGACCGAAGGCCCAGAAATATTGCAAGTATGAGATTTTGCTTTTGGCCTGTTTGGGGGTGTTATGCTTCTTGGCGGGTGGGTTGCCGGGTCTTGGGGCATTCCTGGGAAGGTCTAATACCGGGTAGAAGTGGTTGGGACAAAATCCAGGCCGATTTTTTTTTTGGCTATTTCTGACATTTTGCTCTATGTAGCGTTTTCGGGGGCCTGTTTGGGGGGCTTCCTGGTGTTTGTGGGTGAGTTTCGTGGTCTGGGAGCACTGCTGGCTATATATACTTTACTTTGCAAGAGGTTTGAAGCCAATCCATGGTGGCAGAGGGGAGTTAGGGCCTAGCTGCAGAGCGCGCGCGGAGTGATTTGGGAAATTTGTGAAAAATTGACTAAGTCCCCATTTTTGTACTTTTGCTCTTTGGCTGTTTGGGGGTCTTCTACTCGTTTTCTCCTGGGTTGACGGCTCTGGGGCCATTGCTGGGAAGCTCTAATACCGGATAAAAGTGTTTTGGACCAAATCCCAGGCGGAAAATTTTTTGTGTTTTTGATGACTTGCTTGCCTTTGAGGTGCTCTTAGGGGGGGTTCCGTCTGTTTGTGGGTGAGTTTCGTGGTCTGGGAGCATTGCTGGGACACTCTAATCTTGATTGCATTTGCTTTTCAGGAAATCCGTCGTGCCAACCCCGACTTATGGCCTAGCTACGCAGCGCGTTTGGACCGAAGGCCCAGAAATATTGCAAGTATGAGATTTTGCTTTTGGCCTGTTTGGGGGTGTTATGCTTCTTGGCGGGTGGGTTGCCGGGTCTTGGGGCATTCCTGGGAAGGTCTAATACCGGGTAGAAGTGGTTGGGACAAAATCCTCGCGAAAAAGCCTTTAGTTTTGGCACTTTTTGTAACTTAGGGTTTGTTAGGGTTAGCCCTAGCAGCAGGATTGCATGTGTTTCGGGGTGTTCTAGATTTTTCCAACTGAGTTCTGGGGTCTTAGAGCACTCGTGAGAATGTGTAATTTTGGTTGCAAGTCATTTGAAGAAAATCCTGTGTGGGAAAGGGGGGATTTGGCATAGTTAAAGAAAGCCTTTGCCACTATTCTTAACTTAGGGTTCGTTAGGGTTAGCAGTATTTCTATTGCATGTGTTTGAGTGGGGGGGATTTCGAGTCTTGGAGCGATGCTGGCTATGGCTACTTTTGCTTGGTTGCTTGCAAGTGGTTTGAATGCAATCCACGGTGGGTAATGGGTAATTAGGAAGGGGGTACTTCGGCCTACTTTTACTTTCAAAGTAAGTTTTGTCACCAGTTTTCTGCTAGGCCTCGTTTTTTGAGATTTGATTGGGGGTCTTCTACATTTTTGCGACTGGCTTTAGTAAGGGTCTGGGTGGGAGCACTGCTAGGAAGATCTAATTTTGTTCTAAAACACAGTTTACAGTACACCTAGCTTGAGGGGCAAGATCCGCTACATTAATTTGCCCATACTTATTTATCCTTCAAAAGGTGACTCAGAGTACGCACTTTCAAAAATATTGTACTGTCTACTAGGAAAATCAAATTGTGACTTTTTGCACTCCACAGCCTACATACCTTATATTTATTTATCAGTGGTGTTGTAATATTATATCACTTCCTGTTTTTCGTTGAATAACTACAGGCCGGGTTTCAGTCTCTGCAATGGGGAAAAAAGGATGGAGTCAGGCTTCACAGTAGCGAGCCACAATTCAGCATCAGGCAGGCAGTGGACAGGGTGTCTTCTGGTGACCAACATTGATGGACGAAGCGTCGGCTGCAATGGAGGAGTGCCGCTAATAGGAGGATTTTTTTTCTGCAGGCAACTTACTTACCACTTCCAACAGGACCACTACAACCACATAGATACAGTATCCCTTGCCTTTTTCTCTGACTGTGACTGCATTTCTTGGATCTCTCTCTGCTTCTAAATTGATCCCTTAACACATCACTTAGTCCACTCCACTATCACATCTGCACCACACATAGTCATTTGTAAGTGCTCCTACGTAATTCGCAAGTCGCAGCACGCCCCAGGCCGTAGAGGACTGGGATGGCCCCAATGATGAAGCATGTCACCAAGGGGCAACCCTGGTGAGTGAGGGGACACCTAGAAAACAAGCAATTTCTCCTTTTCTATCTACTATACCTTCCAGACCAACCCCACTGAGTGTTGTTGTGAATGTATTTATAGTGACCAGCAAGGCTCTCGGGTATCTGGCTAAGTACAGAGACCTTATGTTGAATATCGTTATCAATAATTCCACACAGGCCCTGTACTGTCGCATTCTTTCTTCCACAGTTGTCGAATGTACTACTTACTTTTCACTGACATGCATGCAGTAGTGCATGCACTTTCAAAGATTGATGGATAGGTTTGTACCCAAAGAATTGTTTATGTTCCATTCTTTGTCTATGCTGTGCTTTTTTTTACAGGGTGTCTTCTGGTGACCAACATCGATGGACGAAGCGTCGGCTGCAAAGGAGGAGTGCCGCTAAAAGGAGGATTTTTTTTCTGCAGGCAACTTACTTACCACTTCCAACAGGACCACTACAACCACATAGATACAGTATCCCTTACCTTTTTCTCTGACTGTGACTGCATTTCTTGGATCTCTCTCTGCTTCTAAATTGATCCCTTAACACATCACTTAGTCCACTCCACTATCACATCTGCACCACACATAGTCATTTGTAAGTGCTCCTACGTAATTCGCAAGTCGCAGCACGCCCCAGGCCGTAGAGGACTGGGATGGCCCCAATGATGAAGCATGTCACCAAGGGGCAACCCTGGTGAGTGAGGGGACACCTAGAAAACAAGCAATTTCTCCTTTTCTATCTACTATACCTTCCAGACCAACCCCACTGAGTGTTGTTGTGAATGTATTTATAGTGACCAGCAAGGCTCTCGCTCGGGTATCTGGCTAAGTACAGAGACCTTATGTTGAATATCGTTATCAATAATTCCACACAGGCCCTGTACTGTCGCATTCTTTCTTCCACAGTTGTCGAATGTACTACTTACTTTTCACTGACATGCATGCAGTAGTGCATGCACTTTCAAAGATTGATGGATAGGTTTGTACCCAAAGAATTGTTTATGTTCCATTCTTTGTCTATGCTGTGCTTTTTTTTACAGGGTGTCTTCTGGTGACCAACATCGATGGACGAAGCGTCGGCTGCAAAGGAGGAGTGCCGCTAAAAGGAGGATTTTTTTTCTGCAGGCAACTTACTTACCACTTCCAACAGGACCACTACAACCACATAGATACAGTATCCCTTGCCTTTTTCTCTGACTGTGACTGCATTTCTTGGATCTCTCTCTGCTTCTAAATTGATCCCTTAACACATCACTTAGTCCACTCCACTATCACATCTGCACCACACATAGTCATTTGTAAGTGCTCCTACGTAATTCGCAAGTCGCAGCACGCCCCAGGCCGTAGAGGACTGGGATGGCCCCAATGATGAAGCATGTCACCAAGGGGCAACCCTGGTGAGTGAGGGGACACCTAGAAAACAAGCAATTTCTCCTTTTCTATCTACTATACCTTCCAGACCAACCCCACTGAGTGTTGTTGTGAATGGATTTATAGTGACCAGCAAGGCTCTCGCTCGGGTATCTGGCTAAGTACAGAGACCTTATGTTGAATATCGTTATCAATAATTCCACACAGGCCCTGTACTGTCGCATTCTTTCTATTCTTCCACAGTTGTCGAATGTACTACTTACTTTTCACTGACATGTATGCAGTAGTGCATGCACTTTCAAAGATTGATGGATAGGTTTGTACCCAAAGATTTGTTTATGTTCACAATTGTTTGTCTATGCTGTGCTATTTTTTCTTGTCTCCCAAAACCTTTCCCAAAAACCCCCGTACCCATCCATTTTTCAAACCCTAACCCTCTTCCCCCGGGCTGTGTGGTTTTGATTGATGTGTGACTAAATGACAGCAATAAATCCACACACTTGCTGGGGAGGATAAGGTGATAGCAACAGGCTGGTGAAGAAATCCGAGGATATATTCTTACTCTGCTTGACAAAGAACCATTGCTAATGTGAAAGAACTTCAACCGAATTAGTAGTTATACTTTACCATTTGTTAGGCTACAATGTGGCACTGTTCTACTGTACTTCTGTCACCTGCTATATTCTCAGTTGTACCGTTGAATTGCTCAGGAGGACAAACCAGATTTCATTTTCTTTTTTTTCATAGGCATGCAACTGCCACTGTGTCACACCACTAGTACCACCGCTATGAGGAAATGTTATCCGACCAAGATTGCCAACCATATTCGCTGTCTCCCGTGGAGCCAGCCCTGGGTCTAGCCCTACTTTCAAACACAAATTACAGGTAAGATAAGCGTTTGGTGGTTTGGGGGTATAATGGAGTATTAGTACGAGAGACGAGAGACTGAAGGTAGTACTACTAAAGTCCTAGGACTCTTGGATTCACTTCGTCTGTGAGAGGCACTTAGTGTTGAAAACATTTGGGCATTTACACTTAAAGGAAGAAAATGGAACTAAACTTTCAGGAAAACAAAGTCAACGTTAAACCCCCACCCACCAGGCAAGCAGTAAGAAACGGGTATGCTCAGATAAAGTTTGAAAAAGTATATTTATATCCCTAACAAAATAATCTCCCGCAAGACCCTCCCTAACCCCAACGATTGTCCTTCAAAAGTCCCCAAAAACCCAACTCCCAATTCCCACCCTCCAAAAGTCTCTAAAAAAGGGGCAAGGGACACTATGGGCGGATGCTGTCAACTTTTTGGGCCAGGGCATCATGCTCCTGGCGGAGCAAGGCGTGCTCTACGCGGAGCCCCTCCAACTGGTTGGAAAAGTGGTGGAGCTCCTGCTGGAGGCGGGACACCATCAGGGTACTGCGGCGCAGGCGTGCCTTCAATGCCTTGTAGGTGCAACGGCTGTGAGAGGAAGCTGTAGCTATTGTCCTTGCTACTCGGCGGTGGCGTTTGGCTTTGGCAGCCCGGCTCAGTCTGGGTGGACCACTGTGCTGGGTGGCACTGGCAGCCCGTGGGGGAACGGAGGCCGATGCAGACGACGTAGTTGTTGTGGTCGACTGCACACTTTCTTCGTCCTCCAGGGCCACCAGCCGCCGATATTCGGCCACAGTGGCATCGATCCTCCGTTGCCGGGCCGCTCTAGCCAGCTCCTTCCTCCTTGTTCGTTTGGAAGGAGAACCTATATGAAGAAAGAAAGACATAGTCTGTAACCAATGCTCCTTAAGATTAACTCAATCATTCAGCAGAAATTTGTGTTGCACTACAACTAGCAACTTGCAAACGCATTACATAACTATTGAGGCCAGTATCTATCTAACCTCACACTTCTTCATCCTTGCTCTAACATTAGTGGGAGTTTAAGGAACAAATTCAACGAGCACTATGGACTTCCATTAGAGTCGACTATGAAAGTACACCAGTCTTATTCTTCTTCTTGTCTCTTGTTTTGGAAAATTGGTACGTTATCTTCTGCAAGCCGGCATAATGCCAGCGCAGTAAACTTGCACCCGAGAAAAAGAGACGCACGCCATGAGGAGTGACCTAGACTTGCGTTGCGTTACTGTACCCGTCCAGTACATGCAGGTGGTGAAGCTCTTACTTTTCTATTACGGGTGGCACTGAGAATACTCTGTTACAACTCAAGGGCTACTCCTTAATTAATTTAACTTTCACCCTACAGTGGAAATGAGTACTAGAAATGGAAAATTGAAGAAGATAAATAATCTGATTATCTATCACTTTAAATGGGATGTTTTTGCTTATATATGGGATGACTTTTGGTGCTTTGCTTTTTATTGAGTGACCAGTGATACATCTACACATGAATGACTGAGTACTACTAAACTTATTAAGAGAGGTAGGGAGTGGCCACCGTAATAACCGGATCTATGCAGTGCTTGCAATACAAACTACTGCTACTATTGATGGTAGTATTTGGACAAAATTAAAAGTTCTTTTCCTTGCCTTTCCTACACTGGAACGGACGTGCGGGTGCAGTGTTACATGCTCTTCAAAGTTACACTTAGTTCATCCACTGACCGTCTACTCTCTCTAGATCATGGGTACTCACAAACTTTCTCTCAGGGGCTACATTTACAGTGTAGTTTGGGGCCGAGGGCCGCACTGGTGGGGGCGGAGTCAGAGGGGGCGGGGCTAAAGCAAAACGATAACTTGTGACCATGAGGTTGCACACAGGTCCCTGCAGCAGATGCCCTCACCCACTGAGCCACCAGACCCAGCATTTACATACATCTATCTCCCTCCTGCTCTCCCTCCTGCCCTCCCTCTCCATCTCTCTCTCCCTCCTGCCCTCCCTCTACCTCCCCCTCTGTCATCTCACTGTGTGTGTGTCTATCTGTGTCAGCCTTCAGCCCGGGTTGAGACCGCTTCCTCAACGCGCACACACAGACAACAACACCAAAGTACTTAACAGGTCTTTAAAAGACCATTAACATATTATTGAGGCTTTGTTTGTTGTAGCGCCCCTGCTTCTCCACCCTGACAATCACTGCTTGCCCGGCCCCACAGAGGCTTTGTTCTATTTCACCTCTTTGTGGCCTTGCATCTCCACTCTGCTCTGTGGGGGCCGGGGGAGCAGTGATTGTCTGCAAGGTCTGCGCACCGCCAAGGAAGGCTTGCCGGGCCACCACCGGCCCGCGGGCCGTACTATGAGTACCCCTGCTCTAGATACACATATGCTATCTAAGAGTCAGATAGTAGCATGATCCAGGTATATGGACACATACAGTTTCTGTGTCACCCACCCAGGCTGTTGTCCTTCCACCCATCATTGCTTCATCATTCACCCAGCCATGCATCTCATATTCTTGCCTTCCCAGCTAGTCTTCAATCTCAATAAGTAAGGAATATATAAGAGCTTACCTCTGGCCGCCACCACCACCGTCTCAACTCTCACAGCCGCCGCCTCCTCCCCTGAAGAATCGCCCTCCGCCTCCGTGTCGAGCACCACCACCTCCACACTGGCCCCGCCACCAGATGTTCCACCTACAAAGTACATTTAAGAATGTTAGAATAAAGCACTCACTAGTCTTTGGTCTAGGAATGAAGACATGTGAAAACAATGTAATTTGTGACTGTCTACGTTAAAGTTAAAAAAAATGTCCCTTTTTCCAGGGAAGGTTGTCTTGCTGCACTTTTTGGCACAACTGATGAAGGCTGTTTTTTTAACACGCACCATTTCTCTCCACACAGACAGAAGATGGACTTCTAACAACAAGATCAAGTTGAAACCAGGTGAGAGCTCGGCTCGACCACAAGAAATGTCTTCAATTAATCGTCAGCACTAACCACTTTTCCATTATCAGTTAAACGTTTAGTTTTATTATGACTTCATTTTAATAAATGTGTTTACTTTTAATAAAGCTTTTAAACTTAAATACAATCTGTGTATTTTGGTCCAGACTAGAGTGACTGAGCGAAAGGTTTTGCAATTTTTGCAAGCATGAGTCCAGATAGAACACTTCAAAAGACATTATGGACAATCCCAGAGGACTGCACTAAGTTGATAGAGCTATTGTTGACTAGAATCATGGGAGTTTCGCCAACCGTGCAATCTTAGTTAGCTACACAGACAGACTAATAAGAATAATCTAGTAATACCACAGGGAGTCATAGTAGAGGCAGGATAAGAATTTAGATACAGTCTACAAGAAGAGCAAAGACAATTTTGAAAAAAGTCAAATGAGGAACGCTAGGAAAAATAGGTACTTGTCTAAAATGAAAACTTACTGGGGCCAGCAGAGGAGCCCTCGCCTGCCCGATCCTGGCCCTGTTGAACAGCATCCGCCGCCTGCTGCTCCTGTGTCCTCCTCTCGCCCCTGGGGGGAGCTGACGTACAACATGAAAGAAAGAACAGAAAACATGGATGATTGTTGCTTGTCAATGTCAACCAAATCAAACATTTCAAAAGAACAATAACAAAATATTTCGGCGAATTTATATTGATTACGGTTAGTTTTCATTTATTTGCGGACCTGTGACTTCGAAAGTCACGTAACTCACTAAACAAAGTACTGAAACGTTCACCTAGGACTGGCAGGCAGCAGTCCGCAGGCAAGACGCAAAGTGACAGACAAACTCCATTGTGATTTCAGTCAGATCAGTGACAACACTAACAGTTGCCTGCTACATTACCAGTCATTGAAATAGTCAAACTATCAATCCACCGCCACTATTTTTCTTATTGTCAGGGGTACAAAGGAAGGGGCAGATTTAAGCCCCTTGCGGCTCTTTTGCGCCGTTCTTGCGTGACTTTTGTGACGCAGCAGCTAAACAAAAAAGGGCGCCATGGTGCGGCGTATAATATTATAACAACGTGACGCATTTGGGAGATGCATCCCGTTATAAAGCCCTGCGCCATCAGGGGGCGTTCCGGCGCAAGGGAGGGCATTCCTGCGCTTGAACACATCCTAATAGTGGCTGAGGGAAATCTACAAAATTTCAATCAGTCACCTTTAGGACAATGATGCGTCACACAAACCCTGCACCTGCTTGAAGCAGACGTACGGCTTGACCCAGCATTGGGGAGATAGGGTACCCCAGAGCATTGCTGGAGCTGCGCCATCGTTGTGACGCAACTCCAGCAGTAAAGCTTCGGTGACGTTTTGGGCTCATGGTGCGCCGCATTGCAAATACGGCGCACCATGTTTGGTGGTGGTAGCGGGCCGCACAATTAATGGCGCATCCCTGCTACTTTGCAGGGATGCGACGGTAATTGCAATTCTGCCCCTTAGGGGCATACTTACTTACGCGTTCTGGCGCATCTCCAGAGATGCACCAGATCAAATGCGTCACGCAAAACTACCCTTGCGACACGGCAGATGCGCCTCATTTACAATGCGGCGCGCCCTGGCGCAAGGGTAGGCACTTGCGTGACGCATCTCGTCACGTAAGAGCGGCGCATCGCTGGAGTCACGTCGCCAACGCAATGCAACTCCAGTAATGCTCAGGGCCACCCAATACTTAACATGCTGTGTCAGTCCTTTAGCCTGCTTCGAGCAGACATAAGGAATTGAATTGACGTAGCAGCGTCGCAGAAGTGCCTGCGTTAAATCTTGTAGATTTCACGCAGGCAATTTTGCGAGGCGCACAGCCGCCGGACCGCCCACCCTGCGTACTAGGAACGCACCCATTGTGGTGCAGGCCCATGGCTTTACAACGTGACGCATCTCCCTAGATGCGTCATGCTGTAAATGACTCGCAGGGATGCGGCACGTTTACGCCGCTGTTGCGTCACGCAAGGCAACGTAAACGTGGCAACGTAAACGTGGCGCAAGGGGCTTGTAAATGTAATCTGCCCCCTAGTGTCTAGCATTACGCAGTTCTGTAAAGTACACTCATACATAATAGTTACTCAGGCCAATGAGACCACGAAATAGAAAACAAATAAGCATAGTAGCAACGCCACTGAGAAGGAGAGCAGTGCACCTGAAATGCACAGAAGATTTTGAAATATAATTTAACTACAATGTAATCGTCATCAGCGGCATTATTGGCTTGCTCCATGTAAAAAACAAATATTTGCAATACAACAACACAGAGCAGGAGAAAACATCATAGTAGTGAGTGATTAAATGGCTACTACTACTCACCAAGCCCGGGGATCTCCAAGCCGAGCTGGTCCAGCAGGTCGCGCTCGCGGTCCAGGAGGTCCGTCCAGCGATGGGTGACCTGGCTGTAGGTGCGCTGGACCCCGTAGAGGTGGGATATGGCCCAGCACACCTTCTCCCACCGCTTCCGACGCTCCCGCATGTTGTAGCCGCCGGCCGCGATCCTGCCGCCTCCCGCGATGGTCCTGGGCAGGCGGCGCTGGACGAAGTAGACCAGCGCGCCCACTTCCTCCGGGCTGAATATCTCCCGTCGAGTCACCTGCTCCCCCCTCAATCTCCCGCATGCTGTCCTGGCACTGGGTCCAGCACTACTCCCCGCCGCCGCTGCGGCCCTCAAGTGCCTGGGCAGCTTCACGGCGCCTGGCTTGACCATGGTCTGGGCAGGTAAGGTAGGAAGAAGTAGAAAATTAAGAAAGAATAGGATAGGGAAGAAGAAAAGAAAAGAGTTTAAAAAAGTAGTTTAAAAGTAAAGAAAAATAGCAGAAAAGAAAAAAATATACAGCTAGGAAAAGAGAGGGATAGATAAGAAGCAAAATCGTAAAAAAAAAACTGAAAATAAGCAAAGGATGGCAAAGATACCAAGAGGATTAAACACCATGCCCAGACACAGGAAATGAATGAAAAACAAGATGGCCGGCGCCCGTTCACGAGCGCGAAAGTAAGTTTGCGCGAGATTTTCCTCGCGATCTCGTGCGAACCTCTAGATTTCCCGCGCGATCTCGTGCGAACCTCTACTCGCAATGCGCTTACTGCGCGAGATTATACATAGCGGGCGGAAACGGAAATACGCCACGCAAACAAAATGGCCGCGCCCGTACTCGACCTTGGGGTAAATTCGCGTGTTGCGCTGCAAGCGGCTCGCGAATACTGCAAAAAAACTCGCGAAACAACAAGCCGCAAAAAAATAAAATGCTCATTCGCACGAATTGGCGGCTTCCGCGGTCGGTTTCGCACTACGCCGCGCCCCGCGAATAGCGCGAAAAAAACCGAAAAACGATTTCAGCAAAAGCAAAAGCAATGAGCAGGTGCAAAAGGTCAACCTCATGATTTGTAACGATTCTTTGTAGTGCTTCCTGAGGGGGCCCTCCAGAATTCGGTTGCCTGCTTGCAACTATTGTGTGACCTTGCTCTGACCTTAACTGTATGCCACAAAGGTCCTGATTTACAGCTAAAGGAGCAGACAAGCAGGTGCCAGGCTGGAACTTGAAATTCTTTCAGTGACACATTAATTAGCCCCTAATTCATTATTGTCAGTTGGGGCAGGGCAGGTGTTGTTAATAAACTAACCCCAAATTAATTCATGTCAGTTCAAGCAGGGCAGGTGGGCTTGCTTTTCTCCCCATCTTCTACAGTGATGATGAACCAGAGGGTGGCATTGATGTAACAGAGGGTGGCATGGGTCAAAGAGAGGGTGCCAGTGGTGAAACAGAGGGTGCTGGGAGGCGGTGATGATGAACCAGACGTAGAAACAACATAGTCGCGACCGTTGCGAGCCGACAAGTAAGTTCGCAATTGCGAACTAGTACCAAATCCTCGCGAACTGGCAGAAACAATTGCGAACACACAAAAAAAAACAAATCCGCAAATTCGCGGGAATTCGCGGATTTTGCGGATTGCGAGTTCGCAAATCCGCAAAATTCGCGAACGCGAGATCCGCCAAATTCGCCCATGGTTAGCTGAGGGGGCTTTCAATGCGGCTTCACTGTGCAGGCTCAGTTTGAAGCCCTGGTCTTAACTATGCAGCCTCGGCACTCGATACAAACGGAGTAGCAGCAGAAAGGAACGGGCTGCAACTTGCAAAAATCAACGACTCCAAGCGAGCATGCACAACTCAATTCGCCAGCCTTCGCCATCTGTTCACCAGCCCCCAGCCGCAAGCAAGTACAAAGTTCATAGGTCGCACGCTACTCCACCATTCCAGAGTGTGTACCCCAGGAGCATCACGGTAGATGTAATTTTCTCAAAGCGGGTGCGCTTATCAAAAGTTCCGAAGTGTGATGCACAGTTGCAGGCCAACTCTGGACACCGGTGTTTCTGGATAATTGTCCGTCATCAGCAGAGTGTAGGATGAGTTTCAGGGGTTGCTGTGCAGGCTGCCAAAGTGTTATCAGGTATGGTACCTCTCCGGGCGCGTAGGGCGTTACCTGAGCTCGTCAGCTCGAAGGCTCAAGGGAGCCGTATTTAAGTACAAAGTTCATAGGTCGCACGCTACTCCACCATTCTAGCGTGTGTACCCCAGGAGCATCACGGTAGATGTAGTTTTCTCAAAGCGGGTGCGCTTATCAAAAGTTCCGAAGTGTGATGCACAGTTGCAGGCCAACTCTGGACACCGGTGTTTCTGGATAATTGTCCGTCATCAGCAGAGTGTAGGATGAGTTTCAGGGGTTGCTGTGCAGGCTGCCAAAGTGTTATCAGGTATGGTACCTCTCCGGGCGCGTAGGGCGTTACCTGAGCTTGTCAGCTCGAAGGCTCAAGGGAGCCGTAATTAAGTACAAAGTTCATAGGTCGCACGCTACTCCACCATTCCAGCGTGTGTACCCCAGGAGCATCACGGTAGATGTAGTTTTCTCAAAGCGGGTGCGCTTATCAAAAGTTCCGAAGTGTGATGCACAGTTGCAGGCCAACTCTGGACACCGGTGTTTCTGGATAATTGTCCGTCATCAGCAGAGTGTAGGATGAGTTTCAGGGGTTGCTGTGCAGGCTGCCAAAGTGTTATCACGTATGGTACCTCTCCGGGCGCGTAGGGCGTTACCTGAGCTCGCCAGCCGCAAGCAACTCCCCTCTATCTCCACGCACACAGCCAGGCTCCCATTTCTCCTCCCCCTCCCCAGATGCCTTCACACACTCAACACCCTCACACACCCTCAATCACCCTCACACCATCACTCAACATCACCCCCTCACCCTCACCCACAGTCACACACTCAACCTGCAAACTCGCACACCCTCACTCACCTTCACACCTCACACCCTCACAACACACACCCTCACTAACCCTCAAACTCTCACCCTCACTCACCCACACCTGTCACACTCTCACACCCCATTAGCCTCACCCCCTCATGTTCACACACCCTCACCCCTTCACCCTCACACACCCTCACCCCTTCACCCTCACACAACCTTGCCCCTTCACCCTCACAACCCTCACACCTTCACTCATACTCACTCCATCACCCTCACTCACCCTTACACACCATCACACACCCCCTGACCCTCACATCCACTCACACTTACACCGGCCAAGTCCACCCTCCCATTAGCCTCACCCCCTCATGTTCACACACCCTCACCCCTTCACCCTCACACACCCTCACCCCTTCACCCTCACAACCCTCACACCCTCACTCTTACTCACACCGTCACCCTCACTCACCCTCACACACCATCACACACCCTTACACCCCCTGACCCTCACATCCACTCACCCTCACACTCACACCATCCAACTCCACCCTCACAACCCTCACACCCTCACTCATACCGTCACTAACCCTCAAAATCTCACCCTCACTCACCCACACCTGTCACACTCTCACACCCCATTAGCCTCACCCCCTCATGTTCACACACCCTCACCCCTTCACCCTCACACACCCTCACCCCTTCACCCTCACACACCCTTACCCCTTCACCCTCACAACCCTCACACCTTCACTCATACTCACTCCATCACCCTCACTCACCCTTACACACCATCACACACCCCCTGACCCTCACATCCACTCACACTTACACCGGCCAAGTCCACCCCCCCATTAGCCTCACCCCCTCATGTTCACACACCCTCACCCCTTCACCCTCACACACCCTCACCCCTTCACCCTCACAACCCTCACACCCTCACTCTTACTCACACCGTCACCCTCACTCACCCTCACTCACCCTCACACACCCTCACACCCCCTGACCCTCACATCCACTCACAATCACACCGTCCAACTCCACCCTCCAACTCCACCCTCCAATATGACTGCGCATCACAACAACTCACACTCACACCCACTCACACCCTCAACCACCCTCACCCTCAGCCTCACACACCCTCACTCATCCTCACCCTCCCTCACACACCATCACTCACCAACACACCCTCACCCACAACCTCAACATCCTCACCCTCACACACACTCAATCACCCTCACCCATTCACCATCACACACCATCACTCAACAACACCCCCTCACCCTCCCACCCCCTCACACCCCCTCACCCTCACACACCCTCACCCTCACCCACAGTCACACACTCACCTTCAAACTCGCACACCCTCACTCACCTTCACACCCTCACAACACTCGCCCTCACTCACCCTCAAACTCTCACCTTCACTCACCCACACCTATCATCACACACTCTCACATCCCATTACCCACACCCCTCATCTTCACACACCCTCACCCCATCACCCTCACACCCACACTCATACTCACACCGTCACCCTCACTCACCCTCACACACCATCACACACCCTCACACCCCCTGAACCTCACATCCAATCACCCTCACACCGTCCAAGTGCACCCTCACAACCCTCACACCCTCACTCACCCTCACACACCATCACACACCTTCACACCCCCTGACCCTCACATCCACTCACCCTCACACTCACACCGTCCAAGTCCACCCTCCAAATCCACCCTACAACACCACCCTACAACTCCACCCTCCAAAATGACTGCGCATCTATGTTAATGCAAGCAAAGCTTTTGCAGTGCGGCTTGATGTGGCTTGATGTGTACCTTACAAAAAAAATGAAAACATTTTACATGTATAATATAAAAAAATTACTGATGTCTTTCCTAACAACAGCATCAATCAACATTACATAGGTCTCTTAGCTTCAGAAACAACGCTTCACAACATTAATACATTTGAAGTGTACAATATTCACTGAGAAAAAATAAACACTTATAGCCATCATCACAACAACTCTCACTCACACCCACTCACACCCTCACCCACCCTCACCCTCAGACTCACACACCCTCACTCATCCTCAAACTCCCTCACACCCTCACACACCATCACTCACCAACACACCCTCACCCTCAACACCCTCACCCTCACACACCCTCACTCACCCTCACCCCCTCACCCACTCACCCTCACACACCATCACTCAACATCACCCCCTCACCCTCACACCCCCTCACACACCCTCACCCACAGTCACACACTCAACCTTAAAACTCGCACACCCTCACTCACCTTCACACACTCACACCCTCACAACACTCACCCTCACTCACCCTCACTCACCCACACCTAGCATCACACAAACTCACACCCCATTACCCTCACCCCCTCATCTTCAGACACCCTCACCCTCACAACCCTCACTCATACTCACACAGTCACCCCCACTCACCCTTACACACCATCACACACCCTCACACCCTCACATCCACTCACCCTCACACTCACACCGTCCAAGTCCACCCTCCAACTTCACCCTACAACACCACCCTACAACTCCACCATACAACTACTACTCCACCCTCCAACTACTAATCCACCCTCCAACTACTAATCCACCCGCCAACTCCAAATTTAAATAGCATTAGGCAACATTTAATTCAATAATAAAACATCGGATTACACACTTGTAGGTATTCAAAAATGAAAACTTAATGCATCGCGGGGACAGTGCACCATTTAATACATAAAAACGCAGAAAAGGATTGTTAAATATAACATTTTTTACGAAAAAAAATAAATCCAAAGAAAATAGGGAAACATCTGAATACACAGCGAGTAATACACCAATTTAAAAGGGGACAAAGACATCTAAAGGACACAAATTCACAACATAAAGCAGTTACTAAAGTAAGGGGAAATAAATAAACCATTAAACAATGGTGGAAAGAATCCACAAAACAAAGAAAGTGCGTAATCACAAGAGCACGAGACCTCACATCCTAATTGCAATTCTTCCATAAGTACAATAAAGTATTCCACTCAAACTACACAACAAAAACAATACAATTTTTAAAGGCTTCATACTTATACTTTGCCACAATTAATGCGCATCTGTAGTCAGAAATTTAAAAGGAGGTAAACATTGTCTCTAATGAGCAAACACAGACAAAATCACTGCGCATCTATGTTAATGCAAGCCAAGCTTTTGCAGTGCGAATTGATGTGTACCTTACAAAAAAATGATAACTTTTTACATGCATTATATAAAAAACGTTACTGATGTGTTTGCTTTTTGATTCAGCGTTAACAACAGCATCAATCAACATTACATAGGTCTTGATTAGCTTCTAAAACAACGCTTCACAACATTAATACATTTGAAGTGTACAATATTCACGGAAAAAATGATCACTTATAGGCATCATCACAACCACTCACACCCTCACCACCCTCACCCTCAGCCTCACACACCCTCACTCATCCTCACCCTCACCCTACATCACACCCTCACACTCTCACAACCTCACACCCTCAATCACACTCATACCCTCACACACCATCACTCACCAACACACGCTCAGCCTCACTCACAACCTCAAACCCCCAGACACTCACATCCACTCACCCTCACACTCACACCGTCCAAGTCCACCCTCCAACTACACCCTAAACTACAATACCACACTACAACTCTACCCTCCAACTACAACTCCACCCTCCAACTCCACACATAAATAGCGTTAGGCAACATTTACCCTCACCCCCTCATCCTCACACACACACTCACAACACTCACACCCTCACTCATACTAAAACAGTCGCCCTCAATCACTCTCGCACACCATCACACACCCTCAAACCCCCAAACACTCACATCCACTCACCCTCACACTCACACCGTCCAAGTCCACCCTCCAACTACACCCTATAACTACAATACCACCCTACAACTCTACCCTCCAACTACAACTCCACCCTCCAACTCCACACATAAATAACGTTAGGCAACATTTATTTTAATACGTAAAAATCGGATTACACACTTGTAGCTATTCAAAAATTAAAACTTAATGCAACGCACGGACAGTGCAGCAATTAATACACAAAAATGAAGAAAGGGATTGTAAAATAAAACATTTCTTTCACAAAGATCATAAATGCACACAAAATAGGCAAACATCTGAATACACAGCAAATAATACAACAATTTAAAAGTGGACAAAGCGAGCTAAAGGAAACAAATTCACAACATAAAGCACTTACTAAAGTAAGGGAAAATAAACCATTAAACAATGGCAGAAAAAATCAAAAACACAAACAAAGTGCGTAATCACAAAAGCACGAGACTTCACAGCCTAATTGCAATTCTTCCAAAACTACAACAAAGTATTCCACTCAAAGTATCAAAAGAAATCTAAACAATGCATTTAAGTATTAAAAAAAAAAAAGAAAGTAAACCGCATACATAAATATACTCGAAACGAAATAGCCCTTAGAAGTTCAAAAAAAAGTTCATGTACGTCAAATAACAAACAACAGCTACAAAAACATGAAATTACAGTTGTCGCTAACATATACATTACATATCAACGTTAAAAAATGATTTAAATTTTCTTTAAATAAATAAATAACAAATAGTACAATCGCTAACAAAAAATGTCACTATTTATATAAATACACTCATAAACATTAATTAATTTATACATATTATAGATACTACATTAAATTAGATACAAAATAACTTAGAAATTAAATCTTACCTGTCAAACGACGCAGCACCAGCACACGAACAAGCACACGCCTTCCGCGCACCACGATTCTCGATCTTCTGGGGAATTCCCACGTCGACGTAAGCAAATTGGAACGCTACGTCAAAAACGTAGCGCTCCGATTGGCTATAAATAAACGTCAATCAAAAGTAAACAGTGACAACACAAAAAAAAACTAGAACGCTGACGTAGGTCGCGTCAAGGTGACGCATTGCGCGGCCATTTTAAAATTAATACATTTAATACGGGAGTCCACAGACACAAAACACACACATAACACTACACATATTAAAACACACACACACAGTTTAATTACATAAAAACATACACATAAGGCAGGACAATTCAAAAGGGAAGCTCTATCATATTTTATTTAATACAACACATATTAAAAAAAAGACACATTTAAATTACTTATAAACATACACAGCTTCATACCCTCACCCTCACACCCCCTAACTCTCACACACCTTCACACACCCTCAATCACCCTCACACAACATCACCCTCACACACCGTCACACACCCACAACCTCACACCCCCTCACTCACCCTCACACACCCTCACCCTCACACACCATCACACGCACTCAGCCTCAAACCCCCTCACTCACCCTCACACACACTCACACCCCCTCACCCTCACACCCTCTCACCCTCACACACCCTCACACACCCTCGATCCCCTCACACCCTCACACCCCTCACAGCCCTCTCACACTCACTACACCTCACACCCTCAACCTCACACACCCTCACACACACTCACCCCCCTCACCCTCGCACCCTCTCACCATCAACACCCCTCACCCTCACACACCCTTATCATCATACCCTCACCCTCAGTCACCCTCACACCCTCACACACCCTAACTCTCACCCTCACCCACTCACACACCCTCCAACTCCCTCACTCACACTCACACACCCTTACCCTCACACACCGTCACACAACCACACCCTCACACCCCCTCACTCACCCTCACTCACACTCACTCACCCTCACACACCGTCACACACCCTCAGCCTAACACGCCCTCACTCAACCTCACTCACCCTCACACAACGTCACACACCCTCAGCCTCACACACCCTCACTCACCCTCACCCTCACATACACTCACACACCCTCACCCTCTAGCTCCCCTCACACCCTCACACCCCTCACAACAATCTCACACTCACTACACCTCACACCCTCATCCTCACACACCCTCACACACACTCACCCACCCTCAGCCTTGCAACCTCTCACCATCAACGCCCCTCACCCTCACACACCCTTACCCTCATCCCCTCACCCTCATTCACCCTCAGTCACCCTCACACCCCCTAACTCTCAGACTCACCCACTCACACACCCTCACACTCCCTAACTCACCCTCACACCATCACACACACTCAGCCTCACACCCCCTCACTCACCATCATCATCACACACACTCACACCCCATGACCCCCTCACCCCCACACCCCTCACCCTCACCCCCACACCACTCAAGCCACAGATGGGTGTGCGATGGGAGGACGCTCAACTTACAGGGCTGTGCTTCTCTCCCCTGCTGCACTCTACTGCTCTCTAGAGATGTGGCATAACAACAAGAGCTGCCATCAAAGTCACGTAAATACAAAACATGTTGCATTCCAAATGCGATAGGTGTCACATTCACAAAAGTTAAAACTATTGGCGTTGTGAATGACAAAGCTATCCATTTAGCTATTTCAAAAATCAACACAAAAAAATCATTTACAAGACCAATAGCTCCTACTTTTATAATGCGAGACCTATTGCATTTCCAATGCTTGTTTATAATGGCAAATAAAATGTTTTACAAATACCGTGACAGAACAAAACAGGCATTAGAAAACCAAAAGACTGCCTGTCAACACCTGACCTATTGCCTTTGCCAGCGCTTGTTCTTTGTAAGTCTCAGTGTTGGACTTGGCCCTTCTGGCAGGTTCACCCCTAATCTTTTTGCTTTTAATCTGTGTTCTGTGTTGATGATTTCTGGTCTCTGCGCACTTTTTCTCTGTGTCCCAGAGTAAAGTGCGTGCATGTAGTTAGGCTGGCCTGCTCTCCCATAGGGATGCATGGGGAATGTCTGTGTCCCTGGTAGTTCCTGATGCGTGGGGAGTGCATGCTCGAATTTGGTATGTGCGAACTCGTGAGAATGAATGATTCGCAATGATGTATGTAGCATGAGTGTGTCTTGTGTAGAAATGCCACTTCTAGGACTTGGCATATTAATGTAAAATATGCCTGGCGTGTGATTGGCTGGAGCCGGCTGGTGAGCCTGGCTCCAGGAAGGCTGGATGGGTCTGCCCGGTGGTGAGTGTGAGATTAGCATGTTGATGACTGGGGAGGAGTGCACCTGGTCCCTGATGGGCCTGGACTTTCCCTACACAATGCTGGCTCCGCACCCTGTGGTGCGACTGATGACCCTAGCCCTACCAGTGAATGAAATGGGTGGTTGGGCTATCAAGGGTACTCCAAAACTAGCTGCGACTGGTTTCTCCCCCACCCTGCACCTACAGACAAAGGAATTTACAGTATAAGAAGGGGCTGTGTCCCCATACAGTTGTTCTGCTTTTGGATCCTAGCTGAGGGGGCTGCTGCTGTTGCTGGGGCCAGGAGGACCGCCACTTGGACTGTCCCCCTGCCTGGAGACCCAGTGAGCTGGCTCTGGGCCCAGCCTTGCCCCCTTGCCCACCTGAAGGACTTTTGCTGACTTCCAGCGCCTGGGAGAGCTTTTATTGAGTCCCTAGCACTTGGAGCGCTTTCTTTTTCCCCCTTAGCGCTAAAGAGCGCTTTATTTTGATTATAGCGCTGGGCGCGCTGATGGTTCTGCCCCCGAGCGCCTACTAGCGCTTTTATTCCACGAGCGAGTGCCCACCTCGCTTTCTATTTTAATTGGAAGCCGGTGCCCACCCGGCATTGCCCCCTTTTATTTAATTATTTAAAAGCCGGTGCCCACCCAGCATTGCCCCGTGTTCACCGCCGCAAGCCCGAGTCTCCCCAGCCTCTGTGAAGCCTGCCCCCAGCGTCACGAGCAGCACCGCGCTGGGATTGGCTGAGGGAAGGCCGAAGGAGCAGGAAGCAGCCTGCCGTATCCTGCCGTGGCTCCCGAGTGAGGGGAGAGCCCTGGACCTCTGCCGCAGCCAGGAGGAGAGCCGACCAAGCGCCAGGACGCCGCCGGAGCCCCGAGGAGAGGGAGCTCCCGTCTAGCGTCCTTGAGGAGCCGGTGAGTGTGGGTGGGCCTCGTGGTGCTCCTGGGCGACCCTCATTGTTTCTTTGAGCCCCGAGAGGCTCCAGGCATCCCGGGGGTGACAGAGCGGCCCCGGAAGGCAGTGGGCCGCTCCGACGTGCACAGTCCCCTTCCGAGTCCCCTGTGAGGGACTCCAACGTTCCGCATCTCTGTGTTTAGGAGCCCCGAGTCTCCTGGGGGCATTCCTGTTTGCGAGCCTTGCGAGGCTCAGGCGGCATCTCTTGTTTTCGAGCCCCTGCGAGGCTCATCGCCCCCATTTGTTCTTTGAGCCCCGAGAGGCTCCCGCCCCCCTTATTGTTGGAGAGCCCTGAGAGAGGCTCTTGAGTGCCCATCATTGTTTTAGAGCTCTGAAGCTCTCGAGGGCCATTCTATTGATTTAGAGCCCAGCGAGGCTCTTGGGGACACAAGTGCTTTGGATCAGAGCCCTGCGAGGCTCCCACGTGGTGTTCCACCCCAGTGTGTTCTTGAGCCCACAAGGCTCCAACATTGATCATCTGTATTTCACAACTATCCAGCACTTAGTGGACAGTTGCTACGTTTAGGCTTTTGTTCTTGGCTGCCTGCGCAGCCTCCCTGACAATTTGGACTCAGGGCATTCCAGCCCTTGCGAGGCCAGTTGGCCTGAGGGACAGTTCTAGTGTTGTGCTATGTGCACCCTGCGCATTTAGGGTTTACTTGCTAATGTGATTCCTGCGCAAATGTTCTACTTGCACCTCTGAATGTGTTTTAAGGCCTCATGTGCAATGTATTTTATGTTTTATCCCCTTTGCTAAAAGTGACCTGCTTGGAGGATTGTTGATGTCCCATTACCTTTGCTAAAAGTGACCTGCTTACGTATTTTATGTTTTATCCCCGTTTGCTAAAAGTGACCTGCTTAGAGGATTGTTGATGTCCCATTACCTTTGCTAAAAGTGACCTGCTTAGGTATTTTATGTTTTATCCCCTTTGCTAAAAGTGACCCGCTTAGAGGATTGTTGATGTCCCATTACCTTTGCTAAAAGTGACCTGCTTAGGTGTTTTATGTTTTATCCCCTTTGCTAAAAGTGACCTGCTTAGAGGATTGTTTATGTTTTATTACCTTTGCTAAATGTGACCTGCTTAGGTGATTGTTTAGGTTTCCTTCCCTTTGCCAAAAGTGACCTGCTTAGGTGATGGTTTTCCTTCTATAGGTCCTGATGATAAGGTCCTAGTTCCCTGCGTGATTTTTCTACCGTGTTTAGGGTTGCGTAGGAGGTATATACCCTTACCAGTGATTACTGGTTGTGTGCTGCATTTACTATTTTAGTGCTACAGTCATTATATTTTTATGTGCTAAGTGTTATACCTACAAGTATTATTTCTAACAAGTGCCTACCCCTGACAGTGGTCCATGTGGCCCTGTCCTGTACATAATCCCTTGTAAATTCTGCCCGTGCCTGTTGGCACATTGTAAAATGTGTGTGTTATCTAATGTGTTTTTACTATATTACAAAGGCTATTTTTATATAACCTTGTGTGGAGTTTTCTTTGTGGTGGGGCTTGGGTGTTGTTGCTGGGTGTGCGCGCAAACGCTTTACACATCGCCTCCGAGATTAGCCTTGCTGCTCACGTCACATTACCTAGAGGGTGAGCAGGGGTTATCTTGGTGTGTAACTTCCTTGCCCTGACCTTAGACATGGTGGTCTCTGACTGACTTTGGCGTGAGCCTTGGCCAACCCGGGTTCCCGGGTCTAACATTGGTGGCAAGTGGTGCGGATTGGACTTGCGTTTGCGCTGTACCACAGTGGCGACAGGCCGCACTACAAAACTCTACATTTTTAGATAACCACATTTTGGGGATTATTGTTTTTTAGGTGAAGTTCAGTATTGCTTCTCCTGAAAGGTGTCATTTTGTATTTGTGTCCAGTACCTTGTTCCCCGCCCTGCTCCCAGATTGGTACCTGTGTCGCTTATGGTCAGGTTGTGAAATCAGGGGTGGTAGAATCTGCCTTACCGAGGGGGGGGGTGAATGAGTGGTGTGTTACACTGGACAGAGGAGTGCAAGTTCTCTGAGCTAGGAATCTTGCTGAATTTTGTTAATTGTATACTCCTGTTTAGCTCAGACCCCCAGGTTCCCTGTGTCAAACTTTTCTTGAGAACTTCCGCCAAAATGGAGCCTGCTTTTGATCTCTGTGGTCTTTTTAGATACAGTAGGTTAGAGCTGGTCAGATTCTGTGAAAAGGGAGGCATAGAGGTGAGTGAGTCGGATACTCAGTCCCAGCTTAGGGACAGCCTGATCCTATGGCAAAAGGATCAGTGGGATCTTGAGCACAGTGAGAGAGATAGGGTCCGGGCCGCACGCCATGAGGGATGTGAGTCTGTGGAGAGCCCTGAAGAATGTGAGTTTGATGATGATGACAGTGAATGGGCACCAGCAGATAGTGAGGACCCCATAGATAGGGAGTCCCTTGCTGGGTCCAGTGTCAGTTCCAGCGTCCTATCCCTTTCCCTGTCCCCAGAAGAGTGGTTGGATAGGAAGGAAGAGCGGGAGCACCAGCTAGCGATGGAACAGCTCAGGTTGGAGCATGCCAAGCTAGAGGCTGAAAGGGCCTTGTTCAGGGAGAAGGTAACCCTAGAGGGTAGGTTATCCCCTGAGTGCAGTTGTAATTGTCTGGATTCCCCAGGGAGGGTGGAGTCCAGTGGTGGCAGCGATTTAAGTGTCAGTATAGACAGTCCCACTCCCAGTTCCCCCAGTATAGTACCTGTTTCCTTAGAAGAGGAATATAGGTTGCAGTTCAGGGACAGTAGGAAACTGTCTCACCAGTCTTGGGAGGAGTTTACAGAGGACTGTCAGTGTGCACTGATTGAGTGGTCAGAGGTTCCCACTGAACATAATTACGACAAACTGTTTTGTCTTATTCTCAAGGAACAGGTGCTTAGTCATTGTCGGCCGGAGTTGCGGCAACACCTGTTGAGGTTGACCTTTGATCCTTGGGAGCTTGCAAAGGAAGCAGACCGATAGGAAGGTGCGAGAGGTTCTTTAAAGTCACTAGTGAGTGATTCCAACAATAGTGGGTCAGGTGTCCTTCAGCCCAGCGTGGTGGAGGAGGGTGAGAGTAGCCTAGCTAGGTCCCAGTATGGTGAGGAGGGTGTAGGGGCTTACTGCCTGTCTCAGTGGAGCGGGAGTGAGTGTGAGACCGAGAGTCCCCAGACGCCCGAAGCCGTGCCTCAGAGCCTGGATGGTTTCTTTAGGGAACACCAGGATGGGGACCTAAGCTTACCTGTTAGTTCACTTGAGGGAGATATCCTAGTGTGTGGAGGACCTGGAACATCTGTAAGCGGAGCTTCTATGGTTATAGAGTCTGGCAGTACTGCTCCAGTAGGGAGGGTACAGAAGTCCAGCAAGAAGAGTGATTGGGGGATAGGATGTGAGTCCCCAGAAGTCCTGGAGTGCCAGGCAGTGATTCCACCAAAGGTTCTAGACCGGAGGTTGGAGGTCCAGGTTTAGGATTCGCCTGACCTGAAGGGTGGGAATACTGTAATAAGTGTCCTGACCAGTACTTTCTCCAGAGGTACCGCTCCAGTTGGGAGGGAGCAGGACTCTGGAAGGGGGTTCAGAGGGTGGGAGAGCCCACCTCTGACCCCGGTACCACCTAAGGGGTTAAACCCTAGGTTGGGAGAATGGTGTTTTGAGGGTACCCTTCGAAGGAGGAGGAGGAACCCTAGGAGAAGAGGTAGGGGGAGGAGAGCCTTCCCTGAGACTCCTGGTCCACCTAAGCTTGTAGACCCTAGGCTGGCGAACCAGTGGCAGTCTAGCCCTGTCTTGCAGGTGGAAGAGTGGAGAATGGCTATTATGTGCCAGGGTTACTACCCCCCACTTTGTGAGTAGGCAGGAACCAGTGGCACCTGGGTGGCCTAGGGCCTGGTCCTGGCCGAGGGCAGCTGGAGAGTACCAGTGGGGTAGCCCAGTTAGTCCCTACCATAGTTTTAGAAAGAACCCCAGGGGTTCACCGTGGCGTAAAACAGGAGGGTGTCCCTGCAGTTTCAGGCCCGCGTCCGTGTTTTAGCGCCCCAAGCAGGGAAGCCCATCACGGTGGTGAATGGTCTACCCTGCGTTTTGGCTGGAAGGGGGTTGTGTTGGACTTGGCCCTTCTGGCAGGTTCACCCCTAATCTTTTTGCTTTTAATCTGTAATCTATGTTGATGATTTCTGGTCTCTGCACACTTTTTCTCTGTGTCCCAGAGTAAAGTGCGTGCATGTAGTTAGGCTGGCCTGCTCTCCCATAGGGATGCATGGGGAATGTCTGTGTCCCTGGTAGTTCCTGATGCGTGGGGAGTGCATGCTCGAATTTGGTATGTGCGAACTCGTGAGAATGAATGCTTCGCAATGATGTATGTGGCATGAGTGTGTCTTGTGTAGAAGTGCCACTTCTAGGACTTGGCATATTAAGGTAAAATATGCCTGGCGTGTGATTGGCTGGAGCTGGCTGGTGAGCCTGGCTCCAGGAAGGCTGGATGGGTCTGCCCGGTGGTGAGTGTGAGATTAGCATGTTGATGGCCGGGGAGGAGTGCACCTGGTCCCTGATGGGCCTGAACTTTCCCGACACAATGATGGCTCCGCCTCCTGTGGTGCAACTGATGACCCTAGCCCTGCCAGTGAATGAAATGGGTGGTTGGGCTATCAAGGGTACTCCAAAACTAGCTGCGACTGGTTTCTCCCCCACCCTGCACCTACAGACAAAGGAATTTACAGTATAAGAAGGGGCTGTGTCCCCATACAGTTGTTCTGCTTTTGGATCCTAGCTGAGGGGGCTGCTGCTGTTGCTGGGGCCAGGAGGACCGCCACTTGGACTGTCTCCCTGCCTGGAGACCCAGTGAGCTGGCTCTGGGCCCAGCCTTGCCCCCTTGCCCACCTGAAGGACTTTTGCTGACTTCCAGCGCCTGGGAGCGCTTTTGTTGAGTCCCTAGCACTTCGAGCGCTTTCTTTTTCCCCCTTAGCGCTAAAGAGCGCTTTATTTTGATTATAGCGCTGGGCGGGCTGATAGTTCTGCCCCCGAGCGCCTACTAGCGCTTTTATTCCACGAGCGAGTGCCCACCTCGCTTTATATTTTAATTGGAAGCCGGTGCCCACCCGGCATTGCCCCCTTTTATTTAATTATTTAAAAGCCGGTGCCCACCCGGCATTGCCCCGTGTTCACCGCCGCAAGCCCGAGTCTCCCCAGCCTCTGTGAAGCCTGCCCCCAGCGTCACGAGCAGCGCCGCGCTGGGATTGGCTGAGGAAAGGCAGATGGAGCAGGAAGCAGTCTGCCGTATCCTGCCGGGGCTCCCGAATGAGGGGAGAGCCCCGGACCTCTGCCGCAGCCAGGAGGAGAGCCGACCTAGCGCCAGGACGCCGCCTGAGCCCAGAGGAGAGGGACCTCCTGTCTAGCATCCTTGAGCAGCCGGTGAGTGTGGGTGGGCCTCGTTGGTGCTCCTGGGCGGCCCTCATTGTTTCTTTGAGCCCCGAGAGGCTCCAGGCATCCCGGGGGTGACAGAGCGGCCCGGGAAGATAGCGGGCCTCTCCGACGTGCACAGTCCCCTTCCGAGTCCCCCGCGAGGGACTCCAACGTTCCGCATCTCTGTGTTTAGGAGCCCCGAGTCTCCTTGGGGCATTCCTGTTTGCGAGCCTTGCGAGGCTCAGGCGGCATCTCTTGTTTTCGAGCCCCTGCGAGGCTCATCGCCCACATTTGTTCTTTGAGCCCCGAGAGGCTCCCGCCCCCCTTATTGTTGGAGAGCCCTGAGAGAGGCTCTTGAGTGCCCATCATTGTTTTAGAGCGCTGAAGCTCTCGAGGGCCATTCTATTGATTTAGAGCCCAGCGAGGCTCTTGGGGACACAAGTGCTTTGGATCAGAGCCCTGCGAGGCTCCCACGTGGTGTTCCACCCCAGTGTGTTCTTGAGCCTACAAGGCTCCAACGTTGATCATCTGTATTTCACAACTGTCCAGCACTTAGTGGACAGTTGCTACATTTAGGCTTTTGTTCTTGGCTGCCTGCGCAGCCTCCCTGCCAATTTGGACTCAGGGCATTCCAGCCCTTGCGAGGCCAGTTGGCCTGAGGGACAGTTCTAGTGTTGTGCTATGTGCACCCTGCGCATTTAGGGTTTACTTGCTAATGTGATTCCTGCGCAAATGTTCTACTTGCACCTCTGTGCAATGTATTTTATGTTTTATCCCCTTTGCTAAAAGTGACCTGCTTAGAGGATTGTTGATGTCCCATTACCTTTGCTAAAAGTGACCTGCTTAGGTATTTTATGTTTTATCCCCTTTGCTAAAAGTGACCTGCTTAGAGGATTGTTGATGTCCCATTACCTTTGCTAAAAGTGCCCTGCTTAGGTATTTTATGTTTTATACCCTTTGCTAAAAGTGACCTGCTTAGAGGATTGTTGATGTACCATTACCTTTGCTAAAAGTGACCTGCTTAGGTGTTTTATGTTTTATCCCCTTTGCTAAAAGTGGCCTGCTTAGAGGATTGTTTATGTTTTATTACCTTTGCTAAATGTGACCTGCTTAGGTGATTGTTTAGGTTTCCTTCCCTTTGCCAAAAGTGACCTGCTTAGGTGATGATTTTCCTTCTATAGGTCCTGATGATAAGGACCTAGTTCCCTGCGTGATTTTCCTACCGTGTTTAGGGTTGCGTAGGAGGTATTTACCCGTACCAGTGATTACTGGTTGTGTGCTGCATTTACTTTTTTAGTGCTACAGTCATTATATGTTTATGTGCTAAGTGTTATACCTACAAGTATTATTTCTAACAAGTGCCTACCCCTGACAGTGGTCCATGTGGCCCTGTCCTGTACATAATCCCTTGTAAATTCTGCCCGTGCCTGTTGGCACATTGTAAAGTGTGTGTGTTATCTAATATGTTTTTACTATAATACAAAGGCTATTTTTATATAACCTTGTGTGGAGTTTCCTTTGTGGTGGGCCTTGGGTGTTGTTGCTGGGTGCGCGCGCAAACGCTTTACACATTGCCTCCGAGATTAGCCTTGCTGCTCACGTCACGTTACATAGTGAGCAGGGGTTATCTTGGTGTGTAACTCCCTTGCCCTTACCTTAGACATGGTGGTCTCTGACTGACTTTGGCGTGAGCCTTGGCCAGCCCGGGGTCCCGGGTCTAACACTCAGCTATAAGGAAGATCTATTGGGTTGAAATGTGCCCAAAACATGCACATCTTTTTAGAGTAGGTTTTGGTTGGACCCTTGCTCATTCTTGAATGCCCTTGTTGTCTGCTTTTGATTCAATTGCTTTCTTCCCTATTCTTGTGTTTGTCCCACCCAGTCTCACAGAGTTTCGATTGGATGAGTGGTATCTTTCGCATGCTGACTTAATGGGACTATTTTTATTTTGCAACTAAGTCTTGACCTTGCTCCAATGGAAGCACTACCAAATGCAAAGACTGATTGGCATATGGCTGGGTCCAAACTAAGCTGGCATGGTGTGCAAAATAACAATGGACTGGGATGAGACCTGAGTAATTACTAGTGTCTAAGATTAATTCAAGAATTCCATTCATCACTTTTTTGTATGCATATCCATATATTCTGTCCCCTTAAGTTTGACGGGTACGCTAAGCCGTGCTGTGCTCCCTGCAGCCCCCTACAACATTTACAATCATTGTAAATGGTCTCCCTGGCACTCATTGGGGCACCACAAGAACTACAATATTGAACACAAGCCCACGCAGGGCATTATGGGCAGGGGCGTAATGTCAGAGGAGCGTCGGGCCACTGGCTCACAGCCAGCAGGTGAAACATAAAACAATATTCTATCATAATTTTTTGTTTCTCCTGCTGGCTGAGCCATCATCTGTAGGGAGAGGCGGAGCTATGGGGTGGGGGGTATGTATGTGTTTGGTTGGCGTCTTAGGCCAGCCAAACACACATGCACACTTAGGTTTCTCCAACCCAGCTGCTTTGAACAGCCGGGTTGGAGAAGCGGCACAGACTCCATGTGCCTGAGCGAGCATCAAACCAGCCCACAGCTGGGGGGGGGGGAGTTTTGTAAAGATTCGTCAGGCGGCCCTAAAGTTATTAGCAAACCAAATAATCCATTTCGTATTGAAACCTGGCCCTAACTATAACTACACAGCTTGGCCATCCTTCTTTAAAAATAGCCCCGGGGGGAGCCAAGGCCTAGGGCGTCGGCAAGATACTTTTTTGGGGAGGGGGCATGTGGCCCCCACTCCCTGAGCGGGTTTCTACCCCGTGGACCCCGTTCACTGGGTTTATCTGTTTTTTTATGGGGAGGGTGTGTGGGGCCTGCCTTTCCTGGCTGATTTCAGCCTAAGGACATCATCCCCTGGGGACTGTCCGTTTTTTTAATGGGGATGGGGTCGTGAGGCCACACGTTTAGGCCTAGAGGACACCATCCCCCCAGGGCCAGCCATTTTTAGAATGGGAAGGGGGATGTGGGGACCCCATCCCAAACCAATTTTGCTTCCGCAAGCCCCCATATTGGTTGCTGGCCAAGGAGCCGGCAGCGGCACCTAACAAAAGACAAGCTGTGGGTGTCCCCGTTGGACCGGGTGCACCCACAAAAATAGTAATAAACACAACCCCTAAAAAGAAAAGATTAATAAATTAGTCTCCAGAGCATCTCATTTAATATTTACTGTTTCGGGATGGAGTACCCCATAATGCATTTTGTGGGCTAAATGTAATACATTTGAATGCATGGTGGTGCTCAAATCTCGTCAGGGGCACTACCAGTATATTTGTAAGTGTTGGGGGAAGTGCAGGGGGATAGTTGCCCCCCCCCAAAAAAAATACTTCAAAAAAATTAACCCTATGTTTCTTGGGATCTTTAGAACATGACCCCAGCAAACATTTGTTGATAGTTTTAAGTATTTCCAGAACTTGAGCTTTTGCTCTAGTTTGGGAATGCAGGAATCTCTTTTGGTTGGTTTTATGGCTGCACTATGTGGGTTAAATAGTGCAAAAGAAAGCCTCTGACACATGTTTAAGTTTGCTTTTGCTATAAATGCTTTATTTAAATGTTTATTGACAGACATTGTACCGATTCCTTGACAAAACCAATAGGCTTGCCTTTTATATATTAATAGTAACTTACATTAAACAAACCCGAGAGATGTAAAAATGACAATTACATTTAGGTATTAAAAAAATATATAGAAATGTATTGAAAACACTAAAGGTTAGAAATATGCTATAGTAAGGTGAAAATGCTATTTAAAATATACCATTTTAAATAAGCAATACCACTGACATTAACCAGTTATAGTTTTCTCAAGTAACTATAACTTGTGCACTAAAGTATATCTCTCGCCAAGCGTAGTTAATTACCTCACATATTACATCATTCATTACATGTTCCATGACATCACTGATAACATCACTGCAACATCTGAAATTACATAATTGATGATAACACTCTGCACGGCAGGGGAACAAGTTATAGTTACTTTAGGGCACGATTTATAGTTACTTGAGATAACTATAACTGGAACTTGTGGACAAAAAAATATATATATATATATGTCCGCACACCCAGTCCAACACCACGAGCTCCCAATCAGCATGGAGAGGAAAGAGGAGCCGACCCAGATTGCAGTGAGCAATTTAAAGATTTATTTTGTGAAGCTCGCCTGCCAGCATAACGTTTCGGCCTGCCCAGAGGCCTTGGTCACATGACGCCAGCTTGGGAGCAAGTTCTATTTAAAGTGCAAGTGCTCATAAAACAGGGATTGTCATAGGTTAAATACAATTCAAGCATCAATGCCACAAAAAGAGGACTATAAAATACATAAATGTAGATGTAAAATGTACAAAACATCCCCATAATAACAGTCAAAATAATGATTTGCAAAACCGTAATGTCAACACAGAAATTACTATTGAAAAATGGAAAGTCCGTTTGTTTAAAATACAGTCAGATTCCTAAAATCAATTGTGCATACATGATGTTGCCTTACACAGAATATTAAAATGTCTCAATTTATCAAACTTCAAAGCAACTTCAATACTGTGCAAATACGCAACATTAATAAAGTGCTAATGCAAATCGCTTTTTTGTGTACTGCCAGGTGCTATGCTGACAAGCATTTGGTATGAATCTATAGTACAAATGTTCAGTGGCTTAACCTTATAGATGGACTCATGCCGCATAAGGCTCATCTCTTCTTTAAAACCTATTTTCAATTGCCCTGCCGGTGCAGTAAAGTGAGTGTGATCTTTTTTTTATATATATATTTCAGATTGGTTATTGCAGATGCCCAAGGCCGTACAGCGTATCTGTTTAAACAGTTGATCCTGGCATTGAGAAATGCGATGTTACATCATTGTTATTTTGTTTGTGCATTAGCACGTTCGATGAATTTTTACAATGCGCTATAGCTGCTATTGAATGGTCACATTATAACGATGAGTATTTAAATCATTACAGTTATTCAAATGCAAACTGCTCTAATTATGCTCTTATATGAAATCCGAGCATTATTAATGGTCACTTGTAAGTTGCATAGCAATACACACATTGTTGAGTATAGATACCATGAATTTTACAACTTGCTAAAATGGCCGCCATAGTGAGGAAATATAATTTTTGATTGAGTAGTGTTCCCCAGCGAGTACCCCACCGTCTCCATGTACTAGCTCGCAGTGCATGTTATTTCCCTCCTGTACCAGCTACGAAGACGCAAATACATTTGCGTCCATCTCTAACTTGCCCTCTTTCAGATCCGCCATGAACGGATTGAATATTCAGTTTCTATATATGCTGTGCCAACGTCTTTTTGTGGTACACTTTACACGTTTTTCAGCTCTGGCGAGGTAGGCCCAGAATATGCCATTGAGCCTTTTTTCGAATTCTCTCCTGCTTTCTGACTCCGAGGGCCCCAGCCCAGGCTACCTCTGTACCAGTGGCCCCCACCTTATTCCTTGCGCGGCTCCGGCGCATAGCCTAACCTCTGCCTGCCAAGACCGTCTTCAACCTTCGAATTATCTGCTCCACTCCTCGAAAACACATTCCTGTCTCGTAGCTCAAGTAAACATTCTCCCAGCTGCAGGAGCAGAGGGGCCGGTTCTTCTGTCTCCGTGCAAGTAATTCATAGACTCCGTTGCCATGGTAGGCCCATGCCCCCTCACCCCGCATGCCAACACATAGACGCATACATGCAGACAGTATAGAGTAGCCTCCGCCCGAGAGACCTTTCCCCTTCCAGACACTACTGTTCCTTAAACATACGATACCAGATACGATTTGGGATTAGGTTGATCTGACATCCCAGACTTATGTCTACACTTATGTCTACACTTGTAGTGCTAAATGTCAAGTCCTTTCACCCTCTGGTTATACATCAGATTCACGTCAATCTGCTGCGCGCGCATCTTTGCCATATATTTCTGCTGACATTGCAATATTCTCTTATGTATCCACCCATTTTGTGACCTCATGATTAATGACGTTTCAAGTATACGCCTTCATAAACGCCTATTATACCGCCTTTTTAGTGACGTTTTGATGACGTTTACATGTTTTATCTCTACTTTTCCAGTTGTTACGCCTACTGTATGCTCATACATTGTAATGCATTGACTATATATATGTACTTCTGTAAACAATATGTTGTCTGTCTTCCCTTCCTGAACCCTGTGTGGTGAATGGAATGGTTATGCCACCTTGGCTCGAGCCAATAACCCAATTCCTTTTACAGGAATAAAACCCTTTTGAGTTAACCTCAATATCCCGGATTTTGCCTCTTATTTCACTGAGTTATTCTTATTGATTATTGATAGCAAATTAAGTATAGGTAATCGATATTACCACAGTTTTGGCGCCCGAACAGGGACCCCTCCCCCACCCCACGCGCCGGCGGTGCGTTGCAGGCCTAGCCCCCTGCCACAGCCGGACGGACAATTACGCGTATCCGCAGGATTTCCTGTATCTCCCTCAGGCCAACGGAGGTGACTGAGGCTGCGATCGACACCCAGACGAGGCGGTGAGGCGTGCGGAGGATCCCGACCTGAGCCTAGCTGAGAGAGCAAGATCCGGGGTATACCGAGGCCCACCAGAATCCGAGGTTCCGAAGTATCTGCGTCAAGTCCGAATCCAGTCCGAGTCCGAGTCCAGTCCAGAGTTTCCGAGGCCTTCTGTTTCCGTGCTTCCTGGTGAGTACCGTTGCTAGGGACGCATCCTGACGTGCGCATTGGTTTGTGCCGGTCTAGACGGGTTCGGGTACACGAGCCTGTTCTGCACTGTTAAGCAGTGTATCTGTACTGTATAGCAGTATATCTAGTATGCACCTGTAGGGTGTATCTGTGCCGTTTAGCGGTACATCCTGTTGCACTTGTTATCTATTAAATGTGTTTTTGTTCCTGAAATGTTTATAATGTGTCATTCAAATGTCGTGGTATGAGTGAATGTTCGATTTTCATTGTTGTGCTTATGTATAGTGTGTTCATATCTGAGTAAGAATCAAGTAGCCAGATTTCAGAATGCCGTTGTTCTCTAAACTAAGACAAATAAAAACCCGAAAAGGGGTTCTAGAAGAAGCTGTTCCCGTTCCACCTAGGGACACTCCAGGGTACTTTATGTACCACAAGCACGGCCTAGATGCTGTTTTATTTCTCGACTTATGGGTGGACTACACTAAAGAACTGTCAGAGAATCAGAGATGGCCCGCTGCAGGGACATGGGATGCAGATTGCATCATGAGAGTAGAAGAAGCATTATGGAAAAAGAAAGCCAGACAGTCACAGAAAGATGCCATCGAGTTATGGCGTAAAGAGTCGCATAGGCGCACAGAAAAAGCTCGCAGACTAGAAGAAAAGAATAAGGAGGAACCCGACAAGGTTCGAGAAAACGCATTAGTTGAGGAAGGTGTCAGAGTAAAATTAGAACAAGTAGACAGACAGCGAAATACACTTATGAATGGCATGTTCCCCATCCTGTCCAAAGGCCTGCCAAAGGCCTCTCCAGAAACACCGAAGGACCTTCCACCTCCATTGCTCCCGATTAAAACGCACCCGAGGACAGCAAAGGACGTTTTCCTTTCTTCCTACTTAGATGATGTTGCTCCTACCTATGTTAATACCCCATTACCTGCCCCCTTGCCTGCGCCAGTGCCTGTGCCTAACGGTCTGAACCCTTATGCTCTTCCGCCCCCACAAGCTACTCCTCCCCAGAATCCTCCTCCTACTTCTCTTGATACAGATCTGACTAACCCTTTCGGAGACGGTGCCTCAGGAGGTGCGTCCGGAGGGGCAGGTTACCAGACTCCGCCACCAACTCATCGCTTGAGTCTTAGAGAAATAGCGCAACAGCGTACACCTAGAACAGATATTACATTTTATGGAGACCGCCTGGCAGATTGTAGATATGATCCTGTACCTGGTAAAAAGAATGATGTAGACATGTTACTTGCATCAGTACGTTTACGACGAGTCACGAACTTCCTAATGTCACTACCTGAAATGACAGAACATATGGATCGAATATATAAGTTTGTGCAGACAGGATTAGGGCCTGAAAGTGTTAAAGAGGCCATGGATCATCAGAAAGTAGATACTAAAGCCAAGTTATTACGGTTTCTAATTAACTGTTTTATTCGAGAAGCAGATAGGCCGGGTGCGAACCCAGAAGATTTGAAAGCGCTTCACAAGTGGGGCCGACATATAGCCGATGGACAGCATGACAAAGAAGCCAGTATAGAGAACATGTACCGAAGAATCAGAACTTCAATAACTAAGATGCACGAGAAAAGACAGGCTGCACTAGAAGCAGATGCAGATAAACGTGAATCCACAGAGGAGGAGGCAGTGGAAGAACCAGAGACACTAGCACAAGCACAGTTGCCAGTCAGAGAAATGGTCGCGTATGTAGGTAAGGGTAGACCGTTTAATAATTCGGTGCGCCCAGTGCGCCCGGAATGTAAAAGAATATATCAGGAAGCCATGTGTAATCCTAAAACACCCGAACACTTATTCCAAGCCACCGACCGAGCACTCCTAGATCGCTTGGGGTATCATGTACTCGATTCCATGGATGAACAAGAATTAGCCAGGTCAGCCGTGCAATGGGCTGACAGTTCTGAGAAATATGGTGATGATACATTAGCGCATACGTTCCTGAACTTGACACCGAGTGAACAGCGTTTAGCTGGTATGTACATGATACAGCATCTGCTCTTATTATATAAGAGCCAACGTTCTGATCCAGGTCCCCTGCGCGATATACTAATAGAACTGGTCACGTATAGATGGAAAGGTCTAAGTACTGACCTGATTAAAGTAATTCTAGAACACCGTCACAAGTATAGTACATTCTTATGTCCACAGATTAACGCAGCACCCGTTATGGAACGAAAGACCATGTATTACATGGATGGACAGAATCCGTTGCGAGAAGTGCACCCCGTACAGAACGCAGACCACACGCTTAGACGCGTGTTTGTATATACACCTGTAACTAAAATGGAATTATTGGAAATGAAGAAATTAGTACCCAGTCACGATAAAGACCCCGCAGGTTTTCACCGCGAAATAAAAGACATGTTATTAATGGGCGATTACACTTATCCCGACCTCATGAAAATTCTGAAAGTATTACTGCCTCCAGGCATATATGAAAAACTCAAAGAAAAAGAGTGGGAGGTGGGTGATGCAAAGATTGATTGGGCTGCATTGCAGGATGAAGAGAATACCCGAGTGCCAGGCCTAGGGCTTGGAGATAAAGTTAAACTGTTACCAGGTTTATTAGTGCAAGTGTTGCCACGTTTATTGAGTACGAAAAAGGAAGATTGGGGAGCAATTTCAGCATGTAAACAGAAACCTGATGAAGACACTAGTGATTTTTATACACGATTTGAGAAATGTTTTGGTATTAACAGTGGTCTGAAAGCAAGTAGCGAGTCATATCCACATCTTTTTGTAACGAAATTAGTCGAGAATTCCTTACCCCAGGTCAAGAACAGAGTACTGAAAGTAGAAAGTACTTGGCAAGCTAACACCCCTTCGCAAATGTTACAAATGTTACAGTATCACCAGAATAGACTTAGAGAAGAACAAGAACATGAACAGAGACGTATGAAAGATACGAAAATGAAAATGTTAGTTGCTCAGTCAGTTCCTGCTGATGGTCAGAAAAAGGGTGCGAACCAATCTGGTAATTCGTCAGCTCCCGTAAAGGGGGTATGTAATTATTGCAAGCAGCCAGGTCATTATATAAATGAATGTGCCGTTTTGAAACATAATATTGCCACGGGCAAAACAAAAGAGAGACCGCGTCCTCCTAGACAAGATCAGACTTCACAACCAGTACCCCAGAACACACAGCAGATCGCACCCATGCCAGCTCCTTCACAGACAGTAGCGATACCTCAGCAACAGCCCATTACTGCTACACAAACCACGACACAGCAAATGTATCAGTATGCACAGAACGATTACCCTGATTACCAACGATACACATGAGACAGCCTAGAGAGTGAATTCCGCTTGCCTCTTATTGAAGTTCCTGTAGATCAGAATGGTCCTTACGTACATAGTCAAGTTTTAGGGAAACACAGAAAGTTTCTCATTGATACAGGGGCAAGCAGAACCACGATAAGTCACAATGAAGTACCAGGGGCACCCCTCTCAGGCTCACAGAACGTGTCCCTCGGATTTTCAGGAAAACCCATTATTAATGAAGTATCACAACCCCTCCCTCTTGCAGTAGGTCCTCTGACACGGACTACAGATTTATTGCTCACGAAATCATGTCCAGAAAATCTATTAGGCATAAAAACACTGAAAGCTCTAGGAGCTATTATTTGTTGTTCTCCCGAGGGAGTACGATTATTTTTGCGAGATTTCAAAGGCCATTATGTATTGAGAGATATGGATCCCCGACTACAGAACGTCCCTGCCCACCTGTGGGCGCAGGGCCCCACTGATGTAGGTTGCATGCACATTACCCCGTATCGAGTCACACTTAAAGCAGGAGTGGTACTACCACGAATTCGACAATACAAGTTACCTCCAGACGCTGTAGTGGCTTTACTGAGAATTATTGACGAGCTAATCGCACAAGGAGTGGTTGTGGAAACCGACTCTAATGTGTGTAATTCTCCTATCATTCCTGTTCTCAAACGTACGGACCCGAATTCTCCACCTGCTTATCGATTGGTTATTGATTTGCGCGAATTGAACAAATGCATTATACCGCAGTACCCTGTGGTCCCAGATATCTCTTCATTACTGACAGCCATTGATTCCGAAGCAGCGTTCTTTACTGTAATCGATCTCAAGAATGCTTTCTTCAGTGTCCCCATTGATCTGGAGAGCCAATATTTGTTCGGATTCAGTTTAAATGGACGATCTTTTAAATTTGCCCGTGCACCTCAAGGATTCACAGAAAGCCCCAGTATCTATAGCCAAGCATTGAAAAAACAACTAGACAGTATCCACATGCCAGTTCACACTGCTCTGCTTCAGTATGTCGATGATCTGCTGATCACCGCTCGAAGCGAACCCGAATGCGAAAATGCATCTCTGATTGTTTTGAACTTCCTGGCTGACAAGGGACACAAGGTGTCTCCTTCGAAGCTGCAATTCTGTGTTCAGCAAGTTGTGTACCTGGGTCACTTGCTGTCCAAAGTGGGGAGACAGCTCACACCTGACCGCATTCAGTTAATCGCAAACATGTCACCACCCAGAAACCAAAAGGAGGTACGGGCCTTCATAGGCCTCACCTCATACTGTAGACAATGGATTCCCCAATATGCATTTCTAGCAAAACCACTCATTCAGTTAACAACACAGGAGGCAGCGACTTCGTCTGTCCTCCCTTGGACTCAGGAACATACACAAGCTTTTGAGGATTTAAAGAAAGCCTTATGTCAAGCACCTGTTTTAGCAACACCATGTTACAGTAAGCCTTTTACACTTTTTGTCACAGAACGTGAAGGTACTGCATTATCAGTCCTTACCCAGGAACAAGCAGGTTCACACAAGCCTTGTGCTTATTTTTCCAGTACATTAGACCCAGTCGCACAAGCCCTTCCAGCATGTTTGAAATCTGTTGCAGCGACAGCTTTAGCAATTAGACAGAGTGATTCTATTGTGTTAGGACATCCATTGACAGTACAGGTTCCACATTCTGTAGAAGTCCTTTTGAATCGAACTCAGACCCAACACCTGACCATAGCAAGATTAACAGGTTATGAATTGACATTGTTTCAGCCACACATCGAAATCAGACGCTGCAGCACATTGAATCCTGCCACGTTATTGCCAGTAAATGGAATAGATCCATTGGCACATGATTGCATCGAAGTTATCACTATCACAACAAAACCCAGACAAGACTTAACAGATGTTCCGTTATCAGATCCGGACCTGACACTTTATGTGGATGGTTCATGTATGAGAACAAGGACAGGTGAATTAGTGGCAGCTTATGCCGTCACGACAGACACGGAAGTCATTGAAACCAATCGTATTGACACTTTGTCAGCCCAAGCCGCAGAGCTTATTGCTCTGACACAAGCATGTATTCAAGCTCGAAATAAGAGAGTCAACATATATACTGATTCACGTTATGCATTCGGAGTCGTTCACGACTTTGGAGTCCTCTGGCGAGAGAGAGGTTACTTAACTTCTCACGGTGCCAACATCCAACATGGTCCCCTTATTCAAGCTCTGTTAGACGCAATACATCTACCTACTACAATCTCTATCATGAAATGCAAAGCACACGCTAAGGTTACTGATGTCATTTCCCAGGGTAACGACCTGGCAGACCGAACAGCAAAGCAAACAGCTCAAAATCGAACTCATGTAACTGATCAGACGAAAATAGAGGTATCAGCACACTGTATGACAGTTAGGGATCCCGCACATGATGTTATCGACATACAGTCACATGCAACACCAGATGAAATTAAGGAATGGACTAAACTAGGAGGGGTCCAAACAGACCAGGGATGGATGACGAAGGGAAAATCTACATGGTTTCTCCCCGATTCTATGGTACAAGTCATCATTAATACAATACATAGTCCTGCACACCTTGGTGAGAAAGCAATGCTAGACAGTATTCAACACATATGGTCCAATAAAAACTTACGGGCAGCAGCCAAACAGAAAGTGCGTACTTGCATGATTTGTGGTCAGTTCAATCCAGGTAAAAGTATCCCCGTAGAGCAAGGTGGATTCCAGCCTCCCGATCACCCTTTTGAAGTCCTCCAGATGGATTATATCCAGATGGAACGATGTCGAGGATTCAAGTATGTTCTCGTAGTCGTGTGTGCTCTTTCCCGATGGATAGAGGCATACCCAGTTCCCGATTACACTGCTCCGACCACTGCCAAGCAGTTGGTTCGTGAATACTTCCCGCGGTATGGTTTGCCCCGTATCGTGTACTCAGATAATGGTCAGCCATTCTCATCCGAACTAGTGAAACACATTACACTTCTGTTAGGTTACCAGTGGAAGTTCCATTGTGTCCGGCATCCCGAGGCAGCAGGTCTCGTGGAGCGCCATAATCAAACACTGAAAATCCGACTTTCCAAGATCTGTAGAGATAAAGGTATAGACTGGATAGTTGCCTTGCCGGTCGCCCTCTTCTATATGAGGATGGTGGCCCATTCTCGTTCTGGACTATCCCCGTATGAAGTGGTCTTCGGTAGGCCACCGAATATGTGGGGGACGCCCATTCCACGTAAAATAACCGATGTTGATTGTCTTATGCTGACAGATTACCTTGCCTCCTTGATGTCTGCACTACAATCTTGTCGTTCACAGGTAGCTGCAGCCTTTCCCGACAACACCGAAACGAAGCCTCATGAGGTGGTTCCTGGCGATTTCGTATACGTGAGGAATTTTGATCGGAAGAGTCCGCTGGAGCCCCGCTGGCAATCCCCGAAGTTGGTTCTGCTTACGACGAGGACAGCTGTTAAGATAGAGGGCAGGAAGGGATGGCTGCATTCCAGCCATATTAAAAAATACTTTGGACTTCCTTCGGACTTGGACACTAAGCCCTGCCCTCCTCCACAAACTGACACAAAACTCCCTTTGGTTGAGAAAACTGCTTCAGAACTTTACAGACAAAAGTTACGATCTAGTAAGTCAGACAGTTTAATTGTTTAAGTCCTCCCCTAGGTGAATCGGTTAAATTAGTTTCTGACATGTATCCCCTAGATCAAGATAGAGAGACAGATAGACAAAGACAACATAAGAAAAAGGCGTATTGCAAATCACTTCGTAGTCGCTGTATAGTGACATTACTTGTTATGTTTTTTTTATGTTTGCTGATTATCATTGCTGGTATTCTTCTGCATATCTATTATCCTATATTCAGGCGTGCACAATCTACTTACAATGCTTCTACTGAACATTCTTTTAGTGACTTACCTCCTCATGAATTATCATATAGACTTGCGCTGCGCAACAACACTTTCATTAGTATGTTACATCACTCCCATCAGACTACCAATGCTACAAATTGTTGGATATGTGGTCGACTCCCTCCTTACCAAGAAAACAAGGGTGTTTTGCCCCTTTTCCCGTACCCGTTCACTCACAATGGCACATGTGCCGCATGGTTTAAAATGCTCAATTCCCTAGTATCTACTGCTGCTATTTATGAAGGTAACTGGGTTTGGGGAAACCTGAACTTAGTCCTGCTTAAGGTATGTTACCCTGACAAGGAGGGACTCCCCGTTGACACTGGAACTGATCTAGAAAACGAAGTATATGGGTTAGGAAATTATACAGTCACTTTCATGATTTTATCTGTCGAATCCGAAGCTGCTCCTGTTCTACCTGCTATGGCGGTATTGCCTGTTACTGGTGAACTATGTGTTCGCAAGAATGGTTCTGTACATATAGGTCATAGTAAATGTACCACTGTAGTTGAATTCACTGATCATGGTAGATCCACGTTTAGGGCTATACGTCATTCCTATTTTGTTTGTGGTCATACTGCATATGTCCGTTTACCTTTAGACTGGGATGGCACCTGTTATATTGCATTCCTTCTGCCACCTGTTTTCCTAGCCCCTCCTGACTATCATAGAAACTCCAACCTGATTAAGCATCGATATCAACGAGATCTCCCACTTGTCGATTATACTGAAACTACATGGGAACAATATACAGATTTCAATAAAGGTTTCTTCCCCTATCTAGGCACTGTTTCAAATAGTAAACTAATCCGTAGATTAACCAGAACCCTCGAAGCGGTGGTACTTGAGACCACTTCAGCTCTAGGTAACTTAACGGAGGAGCAGTCCGCTATGCGGGTCGTTGTTCTTCAAAATCGTCTTGTTATTGACGTCATCTTGGCAGATAGGGGTGGAGCTTGTAAGGTCATCGGGTCAAGCTGCTGTGTTTTCATTCCACAGAATGCGCCATCCGTGTACAAAGCTATTACACGTCTCCATAAAATTGCGAGTTTAATTCATCAGACTCCAGGCACCTGGACTTGGTCCGGTTGGTTCTGGACAACGTTGTCAGCCTGGGGGTGGAAGATTCTATCCCTCCTAGGTATTGGTTTTCTTGTAGTATTCAGTTGTTGCCTGTGTATCCAATGTGGACCGGCAATTTGCGGCCTGTGTGCCACTTCATGTGTTCCAAGTTCAAGTACCCATTCAAAGCGCTTAAAGAAAGAAGAGCAAATGATGTTAAGTGAACAAGTCGATCAATTAATGAGAATCGATGTATCATGAAGGGTCCGTGGGGAACAAGGAGGGAATGAGGAAATATAATTTTTGATTGAGTAGTGTTCCCCAGCGAGTACCCCACCGTCTCCATGTACTAGCTCGCAGTGCATGTTATTTCCCTCCTGTACCAGCTACGAAGACGCAAATACATTTGCGTCCATCTCTAACTTGCCCTCTTTCAGATCCGCCATGAACGGATTGAATATTCAGTTTCTATATATGCTGTGCCAACGTCTTTTTGTGGTACACTTTACACGTTTTTCAGCTCTGGCGAGGTAGGCCCAGAATATGCCATTGAGCCTTTTTTCGAATTCTCTCCTGCTTTCTGACTCCGAGGGCCCCAGCCCAGGCTACCTCTGTACCAGTGGCCCCCACCTTATTCCTTGCGCGGCTCCGGCGCATAGCCTAACCTCTGCCTGCCAAGACCGTCTTCAACCTTCGAATTATCTGCTCCACTCCTCGAAAACACATTCCTGTCTCGTAGCTCAAGTAAACATTCTCCCAGCTGCAGGAGCAGAGGGGCCGGTTCTTCTGTCTCCGTGCAAGTAATTCATAGACTCCGTTGCCATGGTAGGCCCATGCCCCCTCACCCCGCATGCCAACACATAGACGCATACATGCAGACAGTATAGAGTAGCCTCCGCCCGAGAGACCTTTCCCCTTCCAGACACTACTGTTCCTTAAACATACGATACCAGATACGATTTGGGATTAGGTTGATCTGACATCCCAGACTTATGTCTACACTTATGTCTACACTTGTAGTGCTAAATGTCAAGTCCTTTCACCCTCTGGTTATACATCAGATTCACGTCAATCTGCTGCGCGCGCATCTTTGCCATATATTTCTGCTGACATTGCAATATTCTCTTATGTATCCACCCATTTTGTGACCTCATGATTAATGACGTTTCAAGTATACGCCTTCATAAACGCCTATTATACCGCCTTTTTAGTGACGTTTTGATGACGTTTACATGTTTTATCTCTACTTTTCCAGTTGTTACGCCTACTGTATGCTCATACATTGTAATGCATTGACTATATATATGTACTTCTGTAAACAATATGTTGTCTGTCTTCCCTTCCTGAACCCTGTGTGGTGAATGGAATGGTTATGCCACCTTGGCTCGAGCCAATAACCCAATTCCTTTTACAGGAATAAAACCCTTTTGAGTTAACCTCAATATCCCGGATTTTGCCTCTTATTTCACTGAGTTATTCTTATTGATTATTGATAGCAAATTAAGTATAGGTAATCGATATTACCACAATAGTATATATTGTTTTAAACACACTATATGGGTGAAGTTCTTCTATTTCTAAAGAAGCGTTTATAATGACAAATTATACAATTGTTTGTTCATGAGCGTGAGCAAGGCGAAAGCCGAAACGCATTGTTTGGAGTCATTAAAAACGTTATGAAGCATGCATGAGTGTTTGAGTATTTCCTGCTGAAGCATGCACAACTTCTCTTCCGCTTCAGCAGGAAATACTTGAACACTCATGCTTTGGTGGTTTCACTGTGTACCACCTATCTCTACTCTAAACCCATTTCATTTATTAATGCTTTCCCCGCATTAGCATTAGTAAAATAGCTTGTGATAGTTTCAGCAAATGAGATGCTAAGCATGTGAGCTTTCAAGCAGCCATCTTAATAGCGTCTCCTCATGCGCAAGAAATTCCCTCCAAGCGACAGCTCGTCATACTGCGTAGGTACAGTTGATGCAATGGTGTGCATACTAATTTACACAATACATTGTTAATACGATATTAGAAGTGAAATGAGAGAATTGCTTTCGAGAAACTCTCTTTTCTACGAGTCCTTGCTCCATCAATCCCCTCTCTGATGGCAATTTTGAGCCATTGCAAAATTACCCATCCCAATCACATGCCAACTTTAACATATCTCATGCTCTTTCCCTTTTACGTTCTTATTCTCATCTTTATTCTTCAAGATTTTCATTCTTTCATATAATTTTCCCTTCATTTCTTCTAGCTGTATTTCTTCATATTTTCTCTTCATTCCCTTTATATTTATTTCATATCTTCTTCTTCTCAATGTATTTGTGCAACACTTACACCACATTACTATTGTTAAAACTATTCTTGTTATACCAACTAATGGTAAGATTACTTGACCTATTATACCTTTCCCAAGATTGGAAAACCAAGTCCCTATTGAGAAAATACTCTTTGTTAGTCTTTCCCATACATTGTCAACCTCCAGTGGTTTACATTTTTCGTGAAGTTTTGTGATATTCCTAATAAATCCTCTAATTTCTTTACTTTTATCAGGTATGTGAATGAATGAAATAGTTTTATATAGCTCGTTGCTACCCTGAGGCCTCGTAGCGCTTGTGACCGCGTGGTGAGGGCAATCGGTTAGATCGTGTTGCGGAAAAGGTGGGTTTTGAGAAGCTTGCGGAAGGCCAGAGGTTTTGGCTCACCGCGTAAAGAGGAGGGCAGAGAGTTCCATAGGTTGGAGACGTTCAGGGAGAAAGAGCCTCCACCCCACTTGGCACGCCGGACTTTCCTGGTGGTGGCGTGGAAAGCTGAACTGGAACGGAGATTTCTTGAGGGCTGATGAGGGGTGACCAGGGAATGAGAGATGAGCAGACCAGGTTTCCACATGGCTCTGTGGGCCAGGCACATGGACTTAAACTGAATTCTGGCCCGGATAGGGAGCCAGTGATGCGTCCTGAGAGCGGGCTTTGCCGATTGTCTCCGGGGGATTTGGAGCAGAAGGTGGGCTGCGCAGTTCTGGATCACTTGGAGTTTTTGCAGGGTTGCCTGCGGGGCACCCAGGTACAGCGCATTCCCGTAATCCAAGCGGGAGAGTATTAAAGCCTGCACCATAATTCTCCTGGCGTTGAAAGGAAGCAGGGGAAGGACCTTCCTTAGCATCCTCATCAGGCCAAAGCAAGCCTCCACTAGCTTTGTAGCATGATGGCCAAAGCTCAGAGAGCTGTCGAGCCATATGCCGAGGCTCTTTATCTGCTGCTTTGGGGCGGGCATTGGGTTAAGGCAGGTTGGCCATAGATTGGTAGACAGGGGAGATAGCAGTTTTCCGAAGAACATCAGCTCAGTCTTGTCGCCATTTAGTTTAAGGTGACACTGTTTCATCCAGTCGGCTACTGCCTCCAGGCAGCTACCTAGAGAGCTGGATGAGCCCTCAGGATGGTTCAGGGACACCACCAGCTGTGTGTCGTCTGCGTATGTTATTATCTGAATACCGAACGGGAGGACTACCTCAGCTAAGGGGGCCATATATGTGTTAAAAAGTGTGGTTGCACTTTCAACATTTTACAGACTCCGCCTTCCTTTGCCAATCATATATCAAGCGCAAGTCGATTTTGCAAGACCATAGGCCTAATTGCAACCATCTCTGCATTAATCACCAAGAAACCTCCAGCAGTATCGGTCGAAAGACGATCAACCACTTTTGACAATTGACAGATTTTATGTGAATTTAGAACGACTCCCACTGAAGGTATCAATGCACTAAATATGTCACCTATTATTTCTGAAAAAACAAGCTCTCTTTCTTCGTGTTATTTCATTGGTGTTTTCATTGCTTCCAGTGATTCTTTAATTGATATATCTTTGGAAATATTATTCCGAAGTAGCAACTCCCGTACCATCGTGCAGGCAGCTTATAGTAAGCTTTATTCCCATATACGTAGTAAACTCTAGGAAATACTTGATCTGTTCCCCCTTTTAGTCCCCAACCTCCCAAAATCAGGAAGTTATGTTCATATTCACTGGAACCAATAAAAACATTGTTATAGTCTGTCTTTAATCTATGGAGGCAGGGTTTCCCTAGCTGTACAAAGTCTAGGGACATCGCAGCATGAGCTTTGCCAGCTGTATAAATTCCCTCCTTCTCGGCCCAGTGTGATATATGGGTTTTCTGTTCAGAAGCTTTTCTTTGGGAATCCTGTCTCCTTTCTTCAACTAAATTAAAAGAACACTTTCTCTTCTTCACGTAATGAGCATGTAAAGTTATTCTTATGTGCCTTTACTATATCTAATGACTTCATTGTTAATAAAAAATCACCCACAAACTGTGCATCTAGACTACTGAGCACTGGATTCATATTCTTTCGAATAGGAATTACTGTTAATACTACATCTAGATTTGAATAATAATATTGAAGTTTTCCTGTACTATAAAATAAACTTGAAAATATGCTACATGAAATACCATATGTTAAAGGTAAATGATGATATGTGACTCCTTCTGCTACTGAAGCTGGTAATTTCATACAAACATAACCATCACTAATCTCCATTGTGTCTACATACTGAAACAATAATTTTGTAAATACATTTAAAGGCGTGCAATTATCTGTTACTGTGTGATGTAAATCTACCTCATCTGTTGCTTCTAATTCTACTCTATCTCCTCTCATAGTAGCTGTCTTTTCATTAGTGTCTGTGTCATTCTTCTTGTCTATTATTATAAGAGACGGTACTGCTATTGTTAGAAATAGCCATACTAAGATCATTAGTAAAATACAACATATGCAAACCCTACAGCATTTCTTTATACAGTTTCATTTTGGTCTTTCAGCAACCCTGTCTTTAGCCATTTCGACTTAGGAAGATTCCTCTTCTTTTCTTTAGTTATGAATCAGATTATTTAGTACTTCAAGGAGGCCTCACTTCCCCTTCCTCAAGCTGTTCTGCAATTACTTCTTCATTTGTCGCTTTATTCAAATCTAGATTCTCAAATTCTTCTAATATCACATAGATCCATTCAGGACCCTTGAACTTATTGTTCAAGACTTTCAGTCTTGGACTTCTCCGAATGTTTTTAGCAATTGACTGTTCAGACTGAGTTTGACTGGTAACCTCATTCACTTTTTCTGGGTTTTCATTTACTTTTCTCAAATGATATTTTAGCCTTTTTGACTCCACTAGGCCAATTATCACCTTTTCTGACCCTTTTAACTTGCACTGCACTTTCACCTTCTTTGTCTTTCTCGAGAGCTCTTTTATTCTTGTTATGTTGTGTCACAATCTGATTTTCCCTTTTCTCAGTATCGCTCTCTATCTGTCCTGGTTCAGGTCTTGTTATTGTGGTTTCTTTTGCCTGAACTTGTTCTTCTTTCTCTAACTGTTCCTGTTCGGGTATCCTTTTAGACTTTTCTTCTTCAACCTGAACTTGTTCTTCTTCTCCTAACTGGTCCTGTTCAGGTCTTACTACAATTGGTTCTCCTGCTGCCTGAACGTGTTCTTCTTTACCTGTCTGTCCCTGCTCAGGGTTTACTCGAGTATGTTCCTTTATCCCTGTCTGGTCCTGCTCAGGGTCTCCAGTAGCTTTGTTCTCTTTTTCCTGAGCATGTTCTTCTACACTTATCTGATCCTCACTAGTTTCTTTTCTTTCTAATCTTGTTCTACTTCTTGTTTTAATAACCACCTCAGGTATGTCAAACACTGGTATCCAGTCCTCCTGACTTGTGCTCGGTTGTTCTTTGTCAGTCCCTTCATAATCTGTTCCTCTAGATTCTTCGACTGTACAACCTTCAGCAACCTCAACTGTTCTAGTCCATTGTGGTCTCTTTTCAGGAGGGGCTGGAACCCTTTTCGTGTGGCTGGCAGGGATCCAATTAGACAATCCTGCACACTTCACTGCTGTAGTAGTGACCAGTATGACTTGCCTCGGATCAGCCCACCTGGGTGTTAGGCATTACTTTCTGGTGTGCTTCTTCACTACCACCCAGTCTCCAGGATTCAAATCATGCACCTGAGCTGGCTGTCAGGCAACTGCGTCTTCTCCAACCCGGTGAGAGACAGAAAGCACTAGGTCAGCTAATCCTTTCCAATAATCCAATACCAGTTATATTCAGTAATTTAGTCCTGGTATAAATGCTTGTCTCATTGCCCTTCCCATGAGAATCGTATGGGGACCCAAACATGTGTTTCCGTCAGGAATACTTCTGAGTCCCATCAAGACAAGACAGCAATGTCTCTGGCCAATCTATTGATGTGGATGCACACACCTTTTCCAGTCTTGACTTGATTGTGCCATTCAATTGCTGTACCACTCCAGAAGCCTCTGGGCGGTATGCACAGTGCAGTTTCTGTTCAATTTGAATGCTTCACAGATTAATCAAATTACTTCATTATTCAAATTAGGTCCTTTATCTGATTCCAAAGGTACTGGAAAACCAAAACGTGGAATTAACTCTCTCACAACAACTTGGCAACTGTTATGCTGTCATTTCTCCTAGTGGGTGGTATGCCTCCACCCATTGTGAAAACAAACACACTATGACAAGGACGTACTTCATTCCCCTTCATGGTGGTAACTCTATAAAGTCAATCTGTAATCTTATGAATGGTCCTTCTGCCCTTCCGATTTTTCCCCAACTGACCACTGTCCTCCTACCTGGGTTTATTTGTTGGCATATCAAATAGCTCAGGCAAAGACTCTCTGCAAATACTCTAAATCCTGGGTTATACCAATCTTGTCTAAATAGTCTGATCATAGCGTCCCTGCCTACATGAGTGTCTCCATGGTACATTCTTGCAAATTGAGAGAGCAAGCAGTCTGGCATGACTGGTCTTCCATCAGGGTACACCCACATGTCATCTTCTGCCCTTCTTTCGCAACCTGATTTTATCAATTTTTCTTTTTCACTTCTTTCTACCACAACCTGCAACAGTCTCAACCCATCCCATGTTTCAAAAACTGAGAATAGCATAAGTTGGCAGCGGATTCCACATGTTTCCATGTTTTTGTTCAATGACATATTATTTCTTGTACAGTATTGAGCAACCTGGTCAGCATATTGATTACCAGCCACTACATAGTCATTTCCTGACTGGTGAGCAGCGCACTTGACCACTGCTATTTCTTTTGGCAATTGTATTTCTTCCAACAGTTCTTTCACAAATTTCCCATTTCGAATAGGGGACCCTGAAGAAGTCAGAAATTACCTTTGCATCCACAGCTGGCCAAAGTCATGCACAACCCCGTAACCATATTGACTATCAGTAAATATGGCCACTTTCCAATTTTTCCTGATTTTGCATGCTTTTATTAAACCTATCAATTCAACGACTTGACTCCCGGTAAACAGGATTCTTCAATGATCCTGGATATTTTGCAAATAGCATCAGCTGCACGTATTCCTCCACTTTCAAGTCTTAAGCAAGAGTTGAAAGCATAGTTCATGGTCTGGCTCTTTCAGAGGCTCTTCCTGTATGTCGGAGCGGGGCTAAGTACACATTTCAGTTACCGCTAAGCAATCATGTTCTGATTCATATTTCACTTCCCCACAACGTGAGTCTGGCAATAGAGTAGCAGGGTTCACCATAGAACACCTGATCACTGTCACATTTTCTGCTCCCAAAATTATTCTTTCATACATCCGACTAGGAGTAAGATGCTGTTGTCGAGTTCTCGTTAACAGAATATCGACTGTATGTGGAACATAAACTTTCACTGGATGTCCCATCACAACTGACTCACTTTCTTCTAGGCTCATACAAGTAGCAGCTACTGCTTTTAAACTGAAGCCACAGGATCCAAAGTAGCAAAGAAATATGCAACTGGATGTCGGCTTAATCCATGTCTTTGGGTTAAGTCTGAAAGTGCACAACCTTCTCTTTCACAACAGAAAAGTGCAAATTCTTTCGAATAATCAGGTATGCCTAAAGCTGGGGCCTCACATAGACAATTTAGCAATTTTACAAATGCTTCCACGCTTTCATCATCCCAAACTATTGGATCCTTGACTCTTTTCTGTGTCATCTGCATCAGTGGTTTAGCTAGTAATGAAAAACCTACAATCCATTGTCGTCAATACCTCACCACTCTGAGAAACATTCTGATTTCTCTTTGTTTTTGTGGTAACTGCATTTGCTTGATTATTTTATTCTCTCAGTGGTCACTTTCCTCACTCCTCTTTCCATTTTGTGACCCAAGCATTTGACTCCAGTTCAGCAAAATTGTAATTTCTCTGCAAACACTTTGTTTCTTCCCTCAGTCAAATG